>NC_135232.1:998302038-999010538 GCF_051348905.1 Ranitomeya variabilis | reverse complement strand
TTCCTTGGCATCACGGAAACCTGGCTCACCCCCTCTGACTCAGCCTCTCCAGCTGCGCTTTCCTACGGCGGTCTCCACCTCTCTCACACCTCTCGCTCCACCAACAAACGTGGTGGAGGAGTTGGCTTGCTCCTGTCCGACACCTGCTCCTTCACTCCAATTCCGCTACCACCCTCCGCTACTCTTCCCTCATTTGATGTGCACTCCATCCGCATCTATTCCCCCTCCATCCTCCAGCTGGCTGTCATCTACCGCCTCCCAGAACTAGCCATCTCCACCTTTCTCGACCACTTCACCACATGGCTACTTCATTTCCTCTCTGTTGACATCCCCACTATAATCATGGGTGATTTCAACATCCCGATTGACACTTCCACCTCAGCTGCCTCTAAACTTTTATCACTGACTGCCTCCTTTGGCCTCACTCAATGGTAACTCTGAGGCCACTCACAAAGATGGCCACACGCTGGACCTCGTCTTCACCCGCCTCTGCTCCCTTACTAATCTCACTCACTCACCCCTCCCTCTGTCTGATCACAACCTACTGACATTCTCTTCCCTCTCCTCTCCTAGTGTGCAACCCCCAGTCCATGAACTCCCTCGCAGAAATCTCAAACATCTCAACTTACAATCACTCTCTGAGTCCCTTCTCCCTCTTACAGACATAGCCTCCCTTCATGACACAGATGCTGCTGCTTTATATAACGCCACAATAACAGCAACACTCAATTCGGCCACCCCGCTCATTCATAGCAAAACTCGTACAATCAACAGGCAGCCCTGGCTGACCAGCCTGACTAAAGAACTGAGGCGGACTTCCAGGATCACTGAGCGGAGATGGAAGCGATCCTGCTCTGCTGACCACTTCACCGCATACAAGCAGTCCCTCGCCAGCTTCAAGTCTGCGCTCACTGCCGCAAAACAAACTTACTTCTCATCTCTCATATCCTCCCTGTCTCACAACCCTAAACAGCTTTTCAACACTTTCAATTCTCTACTCCGTCCCCCTACACCCCCTCCCTCCCCTCTCATTTCTGCTGAAGACTTTGCCTCTTTCTTTAAACAGAAGATCGATACGATCAGAGAAAGCTTTGGCCCACAGCGCCCACTGCCCCTCTTAGCTGCTCACCCCTGCTCCTCCAAAACCAGCTTCTCCACCATGACAGAAGATCAGCTCTCCACCCTCCTGTCAAGATCACACCTCACCACCTGCATGCTCGACCCGCTCCCATCCCATCTCATCCCTAAACTTTCCACGGTCTCCATCCCAACCCTAACGCACCTCTTCAACCTCTCACTCACAACAGGTGTCTTTCCCTCATCCATCAAGCATGCCAAGATCACACCCATCCTCAAAAAGCCCTCCCTCGACCCATCCTCTGTGTCTAGCTATCGCCCCATATCTCTTTTTCCTTATGCCTCCAAATTGCTGGAGCAACACATCCATCTTGAACTGTCCTCTCACCTCTCCTCCTGCTCCCTCTTTGATCGATTACAATCTGGCTTCCGTTCCCATCACTCAACTGAAACTGCCCTAACTAAAATCACCAATGACCTACTAACTGCCAGGAGCAAGCGACACTACTCTGTCCTCCTTCTCCTGGACCTGTCTTCTGCCTTTGGACCACTCCCTTCTGCTACAAATCCTCTCATCTCTTCTTGGCATCACAGACTTGGCCCTTTCCTGGATCTCATCATCTCTGACAGATCGGACATTCAGTGTCTCCCTCCGCCACACCACCTCCTCACCTCGCCCCTTGTCAGTCGGTGTTCCTCAAGGCTCTGTTCTAGGACCCCTACTCTTCTCCATCTACACCTTCAGTCTGGGACAGCTCATAGAATCCCACGGTATGCAGTACCATCTCTATGCTGATGACACGCAGATCTACCTATCCGGACCTGACCTCACCTCCTTACTTACCAGAATCCCGCACTGTCTGTCTGCTATTTCAGCCTTCTTTTCTGCTCGCTTTCTACAACTGAACATGGACAAAACAGAATTCATCATCTGTCCCCCATCTCACTCTAACCCTCCACCAGACCTATCCATCAATGTCAATGGCTGCTCACTTTCCCCAGTCCCACACGCCCAGTGCCTCGGGGTGATCCTCGACTCTGCCCTCTCTTTTAAGCCACATATCCAAGCCCTTGCCTCCTCCTGCCACCTCAAATTCAAAAACATTTCCCGGATCCGCGCATTCCTTGACCGCGACACCGCAAAAACACTAGTGCATGCCCTTATCATCTCCTGCCTTGACTACTGCAACCTCCTACTCTCTGGCCTCCCCTCTAGCACTCTGGCACCACTCCAATCCATCCTACACTCTGCTGCTCGACTAATCTACCTGTCTCCCCGCTATTCCCCAGCCTCTCCCCTATGCCAAGCCCTTCACTGGCTTCCTATTGCCCAGAGACTCCAGTTCAAAACCCTCACAATGACCTACAAAGCCATCCACAACCTATCTCCTCCATACATCTGTGACATGATCTCCCGGTACCTACCAACACGCAACCTCCGATCCTCTCAAGACCTCCTTCTCTACTCCCCTCTCATCTCTTCTTCCCACAACCGCATCCAAGACTTCTCCCGTGCTTCCCCCACACTCTGGAACTCTCTACCCCAGCACATCAGACTCTCGCCTACCATAGAAACTTTCAAAAAGAACCTGAAGACTCACCTCTTCTGACAAGCCTACAGCCTGCAGTGATCCTGAACCTACTGAACCGCTGCACAACCAGCTCTACCCTCTCCTAGTGTATCATCACCCATCCCCTGCAGACTGTGAGCCCTCGCGGGCAGGGTCCTCCCTCCTTATGTACCCGTGTGCCTTGTTTTTGCTCATGTTTAATGTATTTGTCTATATTTGCCCCGTATTTCACATGTAAAGTGCCATGGAATAAATGGCGCTATAAAAATGAATAATAATATTCTTCCAACAGGTATGTTCATCCAGCTCTCCTATGAAGTGCACATAATACATCACCCAGCTTTGCACATAGACTTCCCTGCTCTTTGCTTTCATATGGTATGTTCATCCAGCTCTCCTATGAAGTGCACATAATACATCACCCAGCTTTGCACATAGACTTCCCTGCTCTTTGCTTTCATATGGTATGTTCATCCAGCTCTCCTATGAAGTGCACATAATACATCACCCAGCTTTGCACATAGACTTCCCTGCTCTTTGCTTTCATATGGTATGTTCATCCAGCTCTCCTATGAAGTGCACATAATACATCACCCAGCTTTGCACATAGACTTCCCTGCTCTTTGCTTTCTTATGGTATGTTCATCCAGCTCTCCTATGAAGTGCACATAATGCATCACCCAGCTTTGCACATAGACTTCCCTGCTCTTTGCTTTCATATGGTATGTTCATCCAGCTCTCCTATGAAGTGCACATAATACATCACCCAGCTTTGCACATAGACTTCCCTGCTCTTTGCTTTCATATGGTATGTTCATCCAGCTCTCCTATGAAGTGCACATAATACATCACCCAGCTTTGCACATAGACTTCCCTGCTCTTTGCTTTCATATGGTATGCCTTTCAGCTAACCCCAGCTTGCCCTGTGTTATTTATGACATTGTTTACTTAGACTTGATTGTATGCATCTGGTCCACCCTTAATTCTCTGACCAAGATGAGCAGAGACCACTCCTCTCTGCTCCACACCTGAACGCACTTAGTTTTCCATATATTGCATAGCACAAGTCTGCTAGACTTCAGTCTGCAGTGTGATTTCTAGAAGTGTGTTCTAAAAGTGTGGATTACATTAGAATTAAAACCTGAATTGAACCTGAAGAGAACTGAAGGTAACTGGCCTGTCACTGCAAACAATGTTTCTGTTTGTTGTCACTTTTACCCCTATAATCTTTCACTTTCTGCTACCTCCCCCAATCCCCACACAAAGTAAGGAACTGTTCATCTCCTCTTCAATCCTCCCCATCCATCTCACCTCCTCCTCAGAACTGTTCCTTAACATACAATCCTCTGTCTCAAAGCACAGGCAGCCCCCTCACGCTCTCTCCTGCTCCCACCTGCTAACACTATCTCTGCTCCTTCTCACTGCTGGTGATATCTCTCCAAATCCTGGTCCTCCTCATCACATTCCCACAGTCATTTCTACCTCCCATCCACGCTCCATCACAAACTTCCGTAACCTCTCTAACCTTATACCCATTCGCCCAGCCCCCGCTTCCCCAGTCCCACTAACAGGAGCTCTATGGAACGCTCGCTCTGTCTGTAACAAGCTTTCCTACATCCATGATCTTTTTGTTACTACCAAACTTTCCTTCCTCGCCATCACCGAAACCTGGCTCACCCCTTCTGACACAGCCTCTCCTGCTGCACTCTCTTACGGTGGCTTCCACCTTTCTCACACACCCCGCCCCAGCAGCAAGCATGGTGGAGGAGTTGGTTTTCTCCTGTCAGATAACTGCTCCTTCACCCCAATCCCACTGCCACCCTCTGTTACCCTCCCTTCCTTTGAGGTGCACTCTGTGCGAATCTACTCCCCCTCCAACCTCCAACTGGCTGTCATTTACCGCCCCCCAGGGCCAGCCACCATCTTCTTTGACCACTTCACCACCTGGCTACTTCATTTCCTTTCTGCAGACATCCCCACTATCATCATGGGCGATTTCAACATCCCCATTGACACTTCCCTCTCAGCTGCCACTAAACTTCTATCTCTCTCTTCCTCTTTCGGCCTCACTCAATGGTCTTCTGCAGCCACTCACAAAGATGGTCACACACTGGACCTCATCTTCACCCGCCTCTGCTCCCTATCTAACCTCTCTAACTCACCTCTTCCTCTCTCTGACCACAACCTTCTCACATTCTCATCTCTCTCCACTCCATGTCTAGAGTCCCCACCCCACAAACTTTCACACCCTCGCATAAATCTTAAACATCTTGACCTACATTCATTCTCTGAATCCCTCCTCCCTCTCACAGACATAAGTTCCATACACAATGCGGATGACGCTGCCGCTCTATATAACACCACAATAGCTGTAGCTTTGGAATCTGCTGCCCCACTTACACATACCAAAGCTTGCAAAATCAACAGACAGCCCTGGCACACCAGCCTGACCAAAGAACTGAGGCGAGCTTCCAGGGCTGCTGAGCGCAGATGGAAAAGATCCCACTCCAACGACCACTTAATCGCATTCAAACAGTCCCTCACTACTTTCAAGACCGCACTCGCCACAGCTAAACAAACCTACTTCTCATCTCTCATATCCTCCCTGTCTCACAACCCTAAACAGTTATTCAACACCTTCAATTCTCTCCTCCGTCCCCCAGCACCTCCTCCCTCCTCACTTATCTCTGCTGAAGACTTTGCCTCATTCTTCAAGCAGAAGATTGATAACATCAGAGACAGTTTTGGTCAACAAGCCCCAGAGCCCTTCCTCCCAACTTCCCTACCCTCCACCTCCAAAACCAACTACTCCACCATTACAGAAGATCAACTCGCCACTCTACTCTCAAGATCGCATCTCACCACCTGTGCACTTGACCCGCTCCCATCCCACCTCATCCCAAACCTCACCACAATCTTCATCCCAACCCTAACCCATCTCTTCAACCTATCACTAACAACTGGTGTTTTCCCCTCAAGCTTTAAACATGCCTCCATCACACCTATCCTCAAAAAGCCCTCTCTTGACCCATCCTCTGTATCTAGCTATCGCCCTATATCACTTCTCCCCTATGCCTCAAAACTACTGGAACAACACGTCTACCTTGAACTGTCCTCCCATCTCTCTTCTTGCTCCCTCTTTGACCGCTTACAATCTGGCTTCCGGTCACACCATTCCACTGAAACTGCGCTAACTAAGGTCACCAATGACCTCTTAACCGCCAAGAGCAAGCGACACTACTCTGTTCTCCTCCTCGACCTGTCGGCTGCCTTTGACACAGTGGACCATTCCCTATTATTACAGACCCTCTCATCCCTTGGCATCACAGACTTGGCCCTATCCTGGATCTCATCATACCTAACAGACCGGACATTCAGCGTCTCCCACTCACACACCACCTCCTCACCTCGCCCCCTCTCTGTCGGAGTCCCACAAGGTTCAGTCCTTGGGCCCCTGCTCTTCTCCATTTACACCTTTGGCCTGGGACAGCTCATAGAATCTCATGGCTTTCAGTATCACCTCTATGCTGATGACACACGGATCTACATCTCTGGACCAGATATCACCTCCCTACTAACCAGAATCCCTCAATGTCTGTCCACTATTTCATCCTTCTTCTCCGCTAGATTTCTGAAACTTAACATGGACAAAACAGAATTCATCATCTTTCCCCCATCTCACGTGACCCCCCCAACGAACCTATCCATTACAGTAAATGGCTGCCCACTCTCCCCAGTCCCACAAGCTCGCTGCCTCGGGGTTATCCTTGACGCTAATCTCTCCTTCAAACCACATATCCAAGCCCTTTCCACTTCCTGCCGACTTCAACTCAAAAATATTGCACGAATCCGTTCATTCCTCAACCAAGAATCTGCAAAAACCCTAGTCCATGCCCTCATCATCTCTCGCCTTGACTACTGCAACCTCCTGCTCTGTGGCCTCCCCTCAAACACTCTCACACCCCTCCAATCTATTCTAAACTCTGCTGCCCGACTAATCCACCTGTCCCCCCGCTATTCTCCGGCCTCTCCCCTATGTCAATCCCTTCACTGGCTCCCCATTGCCCAGAGACTCCAGTACAAAACCCTAACCATGACGTACAAAGCCATCCACAACCTGTCTCCTCCTTACATCTGTGACCTCATCTCCCAGTACTTTCCTACACGCAACCTCCGATCCTCACAAGATCTCCTTCTCTACTCCCCTCTTATCTCCTCTTCCCACAATCGTATACAAGATTTCTCTCGCGTATCACCCCTACTCTGGAACCCTCTACCACAACACATCAGACTCTCGCCCACCATCGAAACCTTCAAAAAGAATCTGAAGACCCACCTCTTCCGACAAGCCTACAACCTGCAGTAACCACCAATCGACCAAACCGCTGCATGACCAGCTCTATCCTCACCTACTGTATCCTCATTCATCCCTTGTAGATTGTGAGCCCTCGCGGGCAGGGTCCTCACTCCTCCTGTACCAGTTATGACTTGTATTGTTCAAGATTATTGTACTTGTTTTTATTATGTATACCCCTCCTCACTTGTAAAGTGCCATGGAATAAATGGTGCTATAACAATAAATAATAATAATAATAATAATAATAAATAGGGCTCAAAACCCTGCCTTACACCAATTCGTCTCCAATAAATATATACCCTCAAGTGGGGTTTGATAGATGTAAACAACTCCAACCAGCAAGGTGAGCACACAATCAATGAAGTTGGTGACAATGCAAGTAACAGTAAGGACAACAAATACATGTCAAAGCATGGTACCTGAATGCATGAAGTAATATTGTGCTTGCCAGATGAAAGCTGCCCATGGTTGAATAAAGAAAATAAGGTACAGTGAGAGGGGGAGTATGTGCCCCACTACAAGAAGCAAGCTGCAAATGCAAATTATACAGGTCAGGTAGTTTTTTCAGATGATGAGGGCATCGGAGGAATGGGTGAGGTCATATGTATGGTTTAATTAAGAATATTAAAAGAGTCTGTGTCATTCTTTCAATTAAAGGACATTTTTTTCTGGGTGTCTGTTTTTTCTTACAATGTGATAATGGGGTTAGTAATGGGGCATCTTATTGACTCCTATCCATCACTAACCTCGGGGCTTGATGTCACCTGACAATACAAAGGTGACATCAACCCCCCAACTATCACCCCACTTACTACAGCTACAGGGCAAGTGGGAAGAGTGAGGTTAAGTGCCAGAATTTACACATCGTAGAGAAGTGCCTTTTCCTGGATGGCTGAGAGCTGATGTTTTTAGCCTAGGGGGTCCAGTATCCAGGGCCCCTTCCTAGGCTATTAATATGTGCAAACAGCTGTCTCCTTAGCCTTTTCTGGTTGTTAATTATAGGGGGACCTCACGTTATTTCTTGGGGTGGTCCCCCATTTTACTAGCCAGTAAAGGCTAAGTATACAGTTGTGAGCTGATATTAATAGCCTGGGAAGCCCAATGGGTTTTACCCCCGTCCCAGGCTATAAACATCTGCCTCCAGCCTTCAGCTTTATTTCTGCTGGTTATGAAAATTGTGCAGGATCTCATGCCATTTTTTTCAAAAAATAATCTTTTATTAATTAAATACATGTACACAGTAAGCTTCACACACACACACATATATATAACTTTTCTATTTTCATTTACTGTATGCAATCCATCTCTTCTACATGAGTTGCCAGTTTTTCTTGTATCTATCTATATAGTATATATATACATATATATATATATATATATATATATATATATATACAGTGGGGCAAAAAAGTATTTAGTCAGTCAGCAATAGTGCAAGTTCCACCACTTAAAAAGATGAGAGGCGTCTGTAATTTACATCATAGGTAGACCTCAACTATGGGAGACAAACTGAGAAAAAAAAATCCAGAAAATCACATTGTCTGTTTTTTTATCATTTTATTTGCATATTATGGTGGAAAATAAGTATTTGGTCAGAAACAAACAATCAAGATTTCTGGCTCTCACAGACCTGTAACTTCTTCTTTAACCCCTTAACGACCGCCGATACGCCTTTTAACGGCGGCCGCTAAGGGTACTTAAACCACAGCGCCGTTAATTAACGGCGCTGTGGAAAAAGTGAATAGCGCCCCCCAGAGTCGGATTTTCTCTGGGGTCTCGGTTGCCGAGGGTAGCCGAGACCCCAGAGAACATGATTCGGGGTTTTTTTACCGACCCCCGAGTTGCGATCGCCGGTAATTAACCGTTTACCGGCGGTCGCAACAAAAAAAAAAAAAAAACGCGATGTGCCGTTTAATTTCTCTGTCCTCCGATGTGATCGCACATCGGAGGACAGAGAAATAGGGTCCCCGATGGCCCCCAATAGCCCCCCGATACTTACCTACCTCCCCCGGTGCTCCTCGTGGGTCCCCATGGGCGCCGCCATCTTTTTTCCGGGAAAAAATGGCGGGCGCACGCGCAGTACGCCCGCCGCCCGGCACCCGGAAGATCTTTGGGGTCTCGGCTGCCGGGGGTAGCCGAGACCCCAAAGAACATGATCGGGGTCGGTTTGCACCGACCCCTGTTTTGCGATCGCCGGTAATTAACAGTTTACCGGCGACCGCAAAAAAAAAAAAAAAAAAAGCGATCTGTATCATCAGAGGACAGATCAGAGGACAGAGAAATCACATCAGAGGACAGAGAAATAGGGGGATTCGGGGACCCTAACATACTCACCCGGTGTCCCTGGGTCCTCTTCTGTCTTCTCCTGCCAGCCGGCTTTTTCCTTATGGCGGGCGCATGCGCAGTGCGCCCGCCATCTGCTGCCATCTGCCGGCCGGCAGGAGAAGACGAGTTGGGGCTAAAATTAGGGTTAGGGTTAGGGTTAGGGTTAGAGTTAGGGTTAGGGTTAGGGTTAGGGTTAGAGTTAGGGTTAGGGTTAGAGTTAGGGTTAGGGTTAGGGTTAGAGTTAGGGCTAGGGTTAGGGCTAGGGCTAGGGTTAGGGCTAGGGTTAGGGCTAAATTTAGGGTTAGGGTTAGGGCTAGGGTTAGGGTTAGGCTACTTTCACACTAGCGTTTTTTGGCTTCCGTCGCAATGCGTCGGAGAAAAAACACATCCTGCAAAAGTGCTTGCAGGATGCGTTTTTTCTCCATTGGCTTGCATTAGCGACGCATTGCGACGGATTGCCACATGTCGCATCCGTCGCAATGCACTACATGTAACTTTTTTGTGCGACGTGTCCGCCATTTCCGACCGCGCATGCGCGGCCGGAACTCCACCCCCGCCTCCCCTCACAATGGGGCAGCGGATGCGTTGAAAAAACAGCATCCGCTGCACCCGTTGTGCGGCGCTTACAACGCTAGCGTCGGTACGTCGGCCCGGCACACTGCGATGGGCCGAGTACGACGCTAGTGTGAAAGTAGCCTTAGGCTTCTATCACACTTGCGTCGGTACGGGGCGGTCGCAATGCGTCGGCCCGACGTACCGACGCACGTTGTGAAAATTGTGCACAACGTGGGCAGCGGATGCAGTTTTTCAACGCATCCGCTGCCCAGTCTATGTCCTGGGGAGGAGGGGGCAGAGTTACGGCCACGCATGCGCGGAAATGGCGGACGCGACGTACAAAAAAAAGGTTACATTGAACTTTTTTTGTGACGACGGGGCTAAAGTTATGGTTAGGGTTGGGGCTAAAGTTAGGGTTGGGGCTAAAGTTAGGGTTAGAGTTGGGATTAGGGTTTGGATTAGGGTTGGGATTAGGGTTACGTTTGGGATTAGGGTTAGGGGTGTGTTGGATTTAGGGTTTTGATTAGGGTTATGGTTAGGGTTGAGATTAGGGCTGTTTTGGGGTTAGGGTTGTGATTATCGTTAGGGTTGTGATTAGGATTATGGATCGGGTTAAGATTAGGGTTAGGGGTGTGTTGGAGTTAGGGTTGGAGTTATAATTTGGGGGTTTCCACTGTTTAGGTACATCAGGGGGGTCTCCATACATGACAGCCAATTTTGCGCTAAAAAAGTCAAATGGTGCTCCCTCCCTTCTGAGCTCTGCCGTGCGCCCAAACAGTGGTTTACCCCCACATATGGGGCATCAGCGTACTCGGGATAAATTGGACAACAACTGTTGGGGTCCAATTTCTCTTGTTACCCTTGTGAAAATAAAAATTTGGGGGCTAAAAAAATCTTTTTTGTGGGAAAAAAATATATTTTTTATTTTCACTACTATGCATTATAAACTTCTGTGAAGCACTTGGGCATTCAAAGTTCTCACCACATATCTAGATAAGTTCCTTGGGGGGTCTATTTTCCAAAATGGGGTCACTTGTTGGGAGTTTCTACTGTTTAGATACATTAGGGGTCTGCAAACGCAACATAACGCCCGCAGACAATTCTATCAAAGTCTGCATTCCAAAATGGCGCTCCTTCCCTTCCGAGCTGTGCCGTGCGCCCAAGCAGTGGTTTACCCCCACATATGGGGTACCAGCATACTCAGGACACATTGGACAACAACTTTTGGGGTCCAATTTCTCTTGTTACCCTTGTGAAAATAAAAACTTGGGGGCTAAAAATCTTTATTGTTAAAAAAAATATATTTTTTATTTTCACGACTCTACATTATAAACTTCTGTGATGCACTTGGGCATTCAAAGTTCTCACTACACATCTAGATAAGTTCCATGGGGGGTCTAGTTTCCAAAATGGGGTCACTTTTGGGGGTTTATACTGTTTAGGCACATCAGGGGCTCTCCAAACGCGACATGGCGTCCGATCTCAATTCCAGTCAATTTTGCATTGAAAAGTCAAATGGCGCTCCTTTGCTTCCGAGCTCAGCCATGCACCCAAACAGTGGTTTACCCCCACATACGGGGTGTCAGCGTATTCAAGACAAATTGTATAACAACTTCTGGTGTCCATTTTCTCCTGTTACCCTTGGTAAAATAAAAATTTGGAGGCAAAAAGATCATTTTTGTAGAAAAAATGCGATTTTTTTATTTTCACGGCTCTACGTTATAAACTTCTGTGAAGCACCTGGGGGTTTAAAGTGCTCACCACACATCTAGATAAGTTCCTTAAGGGGTCTAGTTTCCAAAATGGTGTCATTTGTGGGGGGTCTCCACTGTTTAGGCACATCAGCGGCTCTCCAAACGTGACATGGCGTCCGATCTCAATTCCAGCCAATTCTACATTGAAAAAGTAAAACGACACTCCTTCTCTTCCAAGCTCTGCGGTGCGCCCAAACAGTGGTTTACCCCCACATATGGGGTATTGACGTACTCAGGAGAAATTGCACAACAACTTTTGTGGTCTAATTTCTCCTGTTACCCTTGTGAAAATAAAAATTTGGGGGCAAAAAGATCATTTTTGTAGAAAAAATGCGATTTTTTATTTTCACGGCTTTACGTTATAAACTTCTGTGAAGCACTTGGGGGTTCCAAGTGCTCACTGAATATCTAGATAAGTTCCTTAAGGGGTCTAGTTTCCAAAATGGTATCACTTGTGGGGGGTTTCCACTGTTTAGGCACATTAGGGTCTCCCGAAACGCGACATGGCGTCTGATCTCAATTCCAGCCAATTCTGCATTGAAACAGTCAAACGGTGCTCCTTCAATTCCAAGCTCTACGGTGCGCCCAAACAGTGGTTTACCTCCACATATGGGGTATCGGCGTACTCAGGAAAAATTGCACAACAAAATTTGTGGTTAAATTTATGTTTTTACACTTGTGAAAATTAAAAAAAATGGTTCTGAAGTAAAATGTTTGCAAAAAAAAGTTAAATGTTAATTTTTTTTTCCACATTGTTTCAGTTCCTGTGAAGTATGTAAAGGGTTAATAAACTTCTTGAATGTGGTTTTGAGCAGCTTGAGGGGTGCAGTTTTTAGAATGGTGTCACACTTGGTTATTTTCTATCATATAGACCCCTCAAAATGACTTCAAATGAGATGTGGTCCCTAAAAAAAAATGGTGCTGTAAAAATGAGAAATTGCTGGTCAACTTTTAACCCTTATAACTCCCTAAAAAAAAAAAAAATTGTTTCCAAAATTGTGCTAATGTAAAGTAGACATGTGGGAAATGTTATTTATTAACTATTTTTTGTGACATATCTCTCTGATTTAAGGGCATAACAATACAAAGTTTAAAAATTGCAAAATTTTAAAAATTTTCGCCATATTTCCATATTTTTCATAAATAATCGCAAGTAATATCAAAGAAATGTTACCACTAACTTGAAGTACAATATGTCACGAAAAAACAATCTCAGAATCAGTGGGATCCGATTAAGCGTTCCAGAGTTATAACCTCTTAAAGTGACACTGGTCAGAATTGTAAAAATTGGCTCGGTCATTAAGTACCAAATTGGCTCTGTCACTAAGGGGTTAAGAGTCTCCTCTTTCCTCCACTCATTACCTGTAGTAATGGCACCTGTTTAAACTTGTTATCAGTATAAAAAGACACCTGTGCACACCCTCAAACAGTCTGACTCCAAACACCACTATGGTGAAGACCAAAGAGCTGTCAAAGGACACCAGAAACAAAATTGTAGCCCTGCACCAGGCTGGGAAGACTGAATCTGCAATAGCCAACCAGCTTGGAATGAAGAAATCAACAGTGGGAGCAATAATTAGAAAATGGAAGACATTCAAGACCACTGATAATCTCCCTCGATCTGGGGCTCCACGCAAAATCCCACCCCGTGGGGTCAGAATGATCACAAGAACGGTGAGCAAAAATCCCAGAACCACGCGGGGGGACCTAGTGAATGAACTGCAGAGAGCTGGGACCAATGTAACAAGGCCTACCATAAGTAACACACTACGCCACCATGGACTCAGATCCTTCAGTGCCAGACGTGTCCCACTGCTTAAGCCAGTGCATGTCCGGGCCCGTCTGAAGTTTGCTAGAGAGCATTTGGATGATCCAGAGGAGTTTTGGGAGAATGTCCTATGGTCTGATGAAACCAAACTGGAACTGTTTGGTAGAAACACAACTTGTCGTGTTTGGAGGAAAAAGAATACTGAGTTGCATCCATCAAACACCATACCTACTGTAAAGCATGGTGGTGGAAACATCATGCTTTGGGGCTGTTTCTTTGCAAAGGGGCCAGGACGACTGATCCGGGTACATGAAAGAATGAATGGGGCCATGTATCGTGAGATTTTGAGTGCAAACCTCCTTCCATCAGCAAGGGCATTGAAGATGAAATGTGGCTGGGTCTTTCAACATGACAATGATCCAAAGCACACCGCCAGGGCAACGAAGGAGTGGCTTCGTAAGAAGCATTTCAAGGTCCTGGAGTGGCCTAGCCAGTCTCCAGATCTCAACCCTATAGAAAACCTTTGGAGGGAGTTGAAAGTCCGTGTTGCCAAGCGAAAAGCCAAAAACATCACTGCTCTAGAGGAGATCTGCATGGAGGAATGGGCCAACATACCAACAACAGTGTGTGGCAACCTTGTGAAGACTTACAGAAAACGTTTGACCTCTGTCATTGCCAACAAAGGATATATTACAAAGTATTGAGATGAAATTTTGTTTCTGACCAAATACTTATTTTCCACCATAATATGCAAATAAAATGATAAAAAAACAGACAATGTGATTTTCTGGATTTTTTTTTCTCAGTTTGTCTCCCATAGTTGAGGTCTACCTATGATGTAAATTACAGATGCCTCTCATCTTTTTAAGTGGTGGAACTTGCACTATTGCTGACTGACTAAATACTTTTTTGCCCCACTGTATATATACACACTGCTCAAAAAATAAAGGGAGCACTAAATTCCTACATCGTAGATATCACTGAATGAAATATTCCAGTTGCAAATCTTTAATCATTACATAGTGGAATATGTTGAGAGCAACAAAACCTAAAAATTATCAAAGTAAATCACAACTAATATCCCACGAAGGTCTGGAGTTGGAATGATGCTCAAAATCAAAGTAGAAAGTGAAGTTACAGGCTGATCCAACTCCCGTGGAAATACCTCAAAACAAGGAAATTATGTTCAGCAGTGTGTGTGGCCTCCATGTGCCTGTCTTACCTCCATACAACGCCTGGGCATGCTCCTGGTGAGGCAGCGGATGGTCTCCTGAGGGCTCTCCTCCCATACCTGGACTAAAGGATCCGCCAACTTCTGGACAGTCTGTGGTGCAATGTGACGTTAGAGGATGGTGCGAGATATGATGTTCCAGATGTGTTTAATCGGATTCAGGTCTGGGGAATGGGCAGGCCAGTATATAGCTTCAATGCCTTTATCTTACAGGAACTGCTGACACACTCCAGCCACATGAGGTCTGGCATTGTTTTGCATTAAGAGGAACCCATGGCCAACTGTACCAGCATATGATCTCACAAGGAGTCTGAGGATCTCATCTCGGTACCTAATGGCAGTCAGGCTACCTCTGGCGAGCACATGGAGGGCTGTGCGGCCCTCCAAAGAAATACCACACCACACCATTACTGACTCACTGCCAAAGCGGTCATGCTGAAGGATGTTGCAGGCAGCAGATCACTCTCCACGGCGTCTCCAGACTTTGTCACGTCTGTCACATGTGCTCAGTTTGAACCTGCTTTCATATGTGAAGAACACAGGGTACCAGTGCAAATTTGCCAATACTGGTGTTCTGTGGCAAATCCCTAGCATTCTGCATGGTATTGGGCTGTGAGCGCAACCCCCATCTGTGGACTTCGTGCACTCAGACCATGCTCATGGAATTGGTTTCTAACCATGCTCATGTGTGGCCTGCTGGAGGCCATTTTGCAGGGCTCTGGCAGTGCTCCTCTTGTTCCTCCTTGCACAAAGGCTGAGGTAGTGGTCTTGCTGCTGGGTTGTTGCCCTCCTACGGCTCCCTCCATGTCTCCTGGTGCTGGTATAATGGCCTGTCTCCTGGTAGCGCCTCCAGCCTCAGAACACTACGCTGGCAGACACAGCAAACCTACTTGCCACAGCTCGCATTGATGTGCCATCCTGGATGATGCATCACCTAAGCCATTTGTGTGGGTTGTAGAGTCCATTTCATGTTACCACGAGTGTGAAAGTACAACCAACATTCAAAAGTGACCAAAACATCAGCTAGAAAGCATTGGTACTGAGATGTGGTTTGTGGTCCCCATCTGCAGAACCACTCCTTTATTGAATGTGTCTTGATAATTGCCAATAATTTCCATCTGTTGTCTATTCCATTTGCACAACAGCATGTGAAATTGATTGTCAAACAGTGTTGCTTCCTAAGTGGATGTTTTCATTTCACAGAAGTTTTACTAGGAGTTATATTCTCTTGTTTAAATGTCCCCTTTATTTTTTTTGAACAGTATATATACAGTATATATATATATATTTTTATATATATATATATATATATATATATATATATATATATATATATACACTCACCGGCCACTTTATTAGGTACACCATGCTAGTAACAGGTTGGACCCCCTTTTGCCTTCAGAACTGCCTCAATTCTTCGTGGCATAGATTCAACAAGGTGCTGGAAGCATTCCTCAGAGATTTTGGTCCATATTGACATGATGGCATCACACAGTTGCCGCAGATTTGTCGGCTGCACATCCCAAAGATGCTCCATACAAGGCAGGATGGATCCATGCTTTCATGTTGTTTACGCCAAATTCTGACCCTACCATCCGAATGTCGCAGCAGAAATCGAGACTCATCAGACCAAGCAACGTTTTTCCAATCTTCTACTGTCCAATTTCGATGAGCTTGTACAAATTGTAGCCTCAGTTTCCTGTTCTTAGCTGAAAGGAGTGGTACCCGGTGTGGTCTTCTTCTGCTGTAGCCCATCTGCCTCAAAGTTCGACGCACTGTGCGTTCAGAGATGCTCTTAGGCCTACCTTGGTTGTAACGGGTGGCGATTTGAGTCACTGTTGCCTTTCTATCAGCTCGAACCAGTCTGCCCATTCTCCTCTGACCTCTGGCATCAACAAGGCATTTCCGCCCACAGAACTGCCGCTCACTGGATTTTTTTTCTTTTTCGTACCATTCTCTGTAAACCCTAGAGATGGTTGTGCGTGAAAATCCCAGTAGATCAGCAGTTTCTGAAATACTCAGACCAGCCCTTCTGGCACCAACAACCATGCCACGTTCAAAGGCACTCAAATCACCTTTCTTCCCCATACTGATGCTCGGTTTGAACTGCAGGAGATTGTCTTGACCATGTCTACATGCCTAAATGCACTGAGTTGCCGCCATGTGATTGGCTGATTAGAAATTAAGTGTTAACAAGAAGTTGGACAGGTGTACCTAATAAAGTGGCCAGTGAGTGTATATATATATATATATATATATATATATATATATATATATATATATATATATATATATATATATATATACTACCGTTCAAAAGTTTAGGGTCACCCAGACAATTTTGTGTTTTCCATGAAAGCTCATACTTTTATTAATCAAATGAGTTGCCAAATGAGTTGAAAACCTAGTCCAGACATTGACAAGGTTCGAAAGAAAGATTTTTCTTTAAAATAATAATGTTATCCTTCAAACTCCCTTTGCAGCAATTACAGCATTGCAGACCTATAGCATGCTAGCAGTTAATTTGCTGAGGTAATCTGGAGAAATTTAACTCCATGCTTCCAGAAGCCCCTCCCACAAGTTGGTTTGGCTTGATGGGCACTTTTTGCATACCATACGGTCAAGCTGCTCCCACAGCAACTCAATGGGATTGAGATCTGGTGACTATGCTGGCCACTCCATTACAGATATAATCCCAGCTGCCTGCTTCTTCCCTAAATATTTCTTGCATAATTTGGAGGTATGCTTTGGGTTATTGTCCTGTTGTAGGATGAAATTGGCTCCAATCAAGCGCTGTCCATAGGGTATGGCATGGCATTGTATAGAGTGTATTTCAGAATCATTTAATGTTAGCTTCATTGGAAAAAACTGTGATTTTCATTCAACAATAAGTAAATTTCTAAGTGACCCTAAACTTTTGAACGGTAGTATACAGTGGGGCAAAAAAGTATTTAGTCAGTCAGCAATAGTGCAAGTTCCACCACTTAAAAATATGAGAGGCGTCTGTAATTTACATCATAGGTAGACCTCAACTATGGGAGACAAACTGAGAAAAAAAAATCCAGAAAATCACATTGTCTGTTTTTTTATCATTTTATTTGCATATTATGGTGGAAAATAAGTATTTGGTCAGAAACAAAATTTCATCTCAATACTTTGTAATATATCCTTTGTTGGCAATGACAGAGGTCAAACGTTTTCTGTAAGTCTTCACAAGGTTGCCACACACCTGTTGCAGATCTCCTCTAGAGCAGTGATGTTTTTGGCTTTTCGCTTGGCAACACGGACTTTCAACTCCCTCCAAAGGTTTTCTATAGGGTTGAGATCTGGAGACTGGCTAGGCCACTCCAGGACCTTGAAATGCTTCTTACGAAGCCACTCCTTCGTTGCCCTGGCGGTGTGCTTTGGATCATTGTCATGTTGAAAGACCCAGCCACGTTTCATCTTCAATGCCCTTGCTGATGGAAGGAGGTTTGCACTCAAAATCTCACGATACATGGCCCCATTCATTCTTTCATGTACCCGGATCAGTCGTCCTGGCCCCTTTGCAGAGAAACAGCCCCAAAGCATGATGTTTCCACCACCATGCTTTACAGTAGGTATGGTGTTTGATGGATGCAACTCAGTATTCTTTTTCCTCCAAACACGACAAGTTGTGTTTCTACCAAACAGTTCCAGTTTGGTTTCATCAGACCATAGGACATTCTCCCAAAACTCCTCTGGATCATCCAAATGCTCTCTAGCAAACTTCAGACGGGCCCGGACATATACTGGCTTAAGCAGTGGGACACGTCTGGCACTGCAGGATCTGAGTCCATGGTGGCGTAGTGTGTTACTTATGGTAGGCCTTGTTACATTGGTCCCAGCTCTCTGTAGTTCATTCACTAGGTCCCCCTGCGTGGTTCTGGGATTTTTGCTCACCGTTCTTGTGATCATTCTGACCCCACGGGGTGGGATTTTGTGTGGAGCCCCAGATCGAGGGAGATTATCAGTGGTCTTGAATGTCTTCCATTTTCTAATTATTGCTCCCACTGTTGATTTCTTCACTCCAAGCTGGTTGGCTATTGCAGATTCAGTCTTCCCAGCCTGGTGCAGGGCTACAATTTTGTTTCTGGTGTCCTTTGACAGCTCTTTGGTCTTCACCATAGTGGAGTTTGGAGTCAGACTGTTTGAGGGTGTGCACAGGTGTCTTTTTATACTGATAACAAGTTTAAACAGGTGCCATTACTACAAGTAATGAGTGGAGGAAAGAGGCGACTCTTAAAGAAGAATTTACAGGTCTGTGAGAGCCAGAAATCTTGATTGTTTGTTTCTGACCAAATACTTATTTTCCACCATAATATGCAAATAAAATGATAAAAAAACAGACAATGTGATTTTCTGGATTTTTTTTTCTCAGTTTGTCTCCCATAGTTGAGGTCTACCTATGATGTAAATTACAGACGCCTCTCATCTTTTTAAGTGGTGGAACTTGCACTATTGCTGACTGACTAAATACTTTTTTGCCCCACTGTATATATATATATATATATATATATATATATATATACACAGTGGGGAAAAAAAGTATTTTGTCAGCCTCCAGTTGTGCAAGTTCCACCACTTAAAAAGATGAGAGGCGTCTGTAATTTACATCATAGGTAGACCTCAACTATGGGAGACAAACTGAGAAAAAAAAAATCCAGAAAATCACATTGTCTGTTTTTTTATCATTTTATTTGCATATTATGGTGGAAAATAAGTATTTGGTCAGAAACAAAATTTCATCTCAATACTTTGTAATATATCCTTTGTTGGCAATGACAGAGGTCAAACGTTTTCTGTAAGTCTTCACAAGGTTGCCACACACTGTTGTTGGTATGTTGGCCCATTCCTCCATGCAGATCTCCTCTAGAGCAGTGATGTTTTTGGCTTTTCGCTTGGCAACACGGACTTTCAACTCCCTCCAAAGGTTTTCTATAGGGTTGAGATCTGGAGACTGGCTAGGCCACTCCAGGACCTTGAAATGCTTCTTACGAAGCCACTCCTTCGTTGCCCTGGCGATGTGCTTTGGATCATTGTCATGTTGAAAGACCCAGCCACGTTTCATCTTCAATGCCCTTGCTGATGGAAGGAGGTTTGCACTCAAAATCTCACGATACATGGCCCCATTCATTCTTTCATGTACCCGGATCAGTCGTCCTGGCCCCTTTGCAGAGAAACAGCCCAAAAGCATGATGTTTCCACCACCATGCTTTACAGTAGGTATGGTGTTTGATGGATGCAACTCAGTATTCTTTTTCCTCCAAACACGACAAGTTGTGCTTCTACCAAACAGTTCCAGTTTGGTTTCATCAGACCATAGGACATTCTCCCAAAACTCCTCTGGATCATCCAAATGCTCTCTAGCAAACTTCAGACGGGCCCGGACATATACTGGCTTAAGCAGTTTTATACTGATAACAAGTTTAAACAGGTGCCATTACTACAGGTAATGAGTGGAGGAAAGAGGAGACTCTTAAAGAAGAAGTCACAGGTCTGTGAGAGCCAGAAATCTTGATTGTTTGTTTCTGACCAAATACTTATTTTCCACCATAATATGCAAATAAAATGATAAAAAAACAGACAATGTGATTTTCTGGATTTTTTTTTCTCAGTTTGTCTCCCATAGCTGAGGTCTACCTGTGATGTAAATTACAGACGCCTCTCTTCTTTTTAAGTGGTGGAACTTGCACTATTGCTGACTGACTAAATACTTTTTTGCCCCACTGTATATATATATATATATATATATATATATATATATATATATACACAGTGGGGAAAAAAAGTATTTTGTCAGCCTCCAGTTGTGCAAGTTCTCCCACTTAAAAAAATGAGAGAGGCCTGTAATTGACATCATATGTAGACCACAGCTATGAGAGTCAAAATGAGAAAATAAATCCAGAAAATCCAGGTGGTCCACCTATGATGTCAATTACTGGCCTCTCTCATCTTTTTAAGCGGAAGAACTAGCATTGGTGGTTGACCAAATACTTCCCCCCCACTGTATATATATATATATATATATATATATATATATATATTTATTTATTTATATATATATATATATATATATATATATATATATATTTATATTTATATATATATACATTACAGACCAAAAGTTTGGACACACCTTCTCATTTAAAGATTTTTCTGTATTTTCTTGACTATGAAAATTGTACATTCACACTGAAGGCATCAAAACTATGAATTAACACATGTGGAATTATATACTTCACAATAAAGTGTGAAACAGCTGAAATTATGTCTTATATTCTAGGTTCTTCAAAGTGGCCACCTTTTGCTTTGATGACTGCTTTGCACACTCCTGGCATTCTCTTGACATCTATGTATCTCTGTATTCTATGTGTGTATATGTAATCTATTTATTGTATTCTAACCTGTCACTCTGGATTTAACTGTACGTGGCACATCAATTGCCAGCTTTTATTCTATCTATCTATCTATCTATCTATCTATCTATCTATCTATCTATCTATCTGTTTTGAAGAATATTTCCTTTGAAAATGATATGCAAATGACTTAGAGAATTTATCTATGAAAAAGCTTATGTTAAAATCACATTGCAGTCGGATAGCAATCACACTGCATTCAGATGTACATCGGATGCTTGGCGTGAAAAAATCAGATTGTACTTACATAAAAATTGAATGACACTTGCATGACACTTGCATTACACTTGTCCGACTGTTCTGTATCAAAATCGGATGGATTTTAAAATCGCTAGTGTGACTTCAGCCTTAGGCCAGGGTCACGATTGCGAGTGTGATGCCAGGAACTCGCGGGAGTCTCTCTCATCAATACCCGGCACTGCCACCTGCACTGGGACTGGAGCGTGAGGCTGCATGTATTTCTATTTCTCTTTCTATCTTCATTGAAACTTCAATTCAAAGCTATAAATGCTGGCCTAGTCCCTGATACCTGATGTATAGCCCATGGGTAACTGCTTCTGTACCATTATAAAATGTTCTACTTTTGGAATTGATAAATCAACAACCTGTGTTACTTTCCTTACATTTTCCTACCAATAGTACGTGTGCCATCTCAGTGTGGCTGTGAAAAAAAAAAAAAGCTGTTTCATGAGGTTTCAGGGCTCCCAGCAAAGAAGGTTTACACTGCTTCCTTAACCAACAAGTCTTCATTGAAATTTTAATTCAAAGCTGTAAATTCTAGGCCAGACACTGATACCTCATGCATGGCCCATGTCTTTATGCTGCTGAACCATTAGCAAATTTCTACTGTGGGTCAATTGATGCCACTTTTCATGGAACTTGCCCCTAATGTTTGCTGTTCGGGAAGCTTTTTGTCACCCTTTAAGGTGTTGTGTTTATGTTTGGTTTGTCCACCTTTCGAATTTAATTGAGATTGGGTATGTTCGTTGAACCATTTGTCGAACATGTTTGTTGAACCGTTCAACAAACATGTTTGTCGAACCAAACCGAACCAAACCTTAAAAGGTTCGCTCATCTCTACTCTCTACCCTAACAAATCAGACTCTCACCTACTATGGAAACCTTCAAAAGGAACCTGAAAAGCCACCTCTTTCGACAAGCCTACAAGCTACAGTAACCATCATTCCATCATACCACTGCAGGACCAGTTCTACCCTCACCTAATGTACCCTCACCCTTGTAAACTGTAAGCCCTGATGGGCATGGTCCTCTCTCTTCCTGTACCAACTTGTATTGTTGAAGATTATTGTATTTGCTTTTATTATGTATACTCCTCTTCACATGTAAGGTGTAATAAGTAATATCGTTGTGCGGCTGACAAAGTAATTGTGTCAAGTAGCCCGTCCAGTAACAGAAGTTTTTAAAAATGTTGGGTAATATTTTGACTTAGGGGAAATTACTGCCACTGCAGTGGTGTGTTACAATAATTTTCTGAAATGTGGAGACTCCAAAATGGTGTGTTGCCTGAAGTGGAAGGGCCCCATTATACTATTTCTGCTTTGGGGAAACTGATGCCTCTTTAGTGGTGTCTGCCCCTATATTTTGGAAATGTTTGGACTCCAAGCTGGGTCTCCTTCATGTGTGTTGCCTGTAGCAGTAGGGCTTCCAGACTGGCAGACCTGCACTTACTTTCAGTAAACGATCTGTGTTACTATTCTTAAATTTTTCAACCAATAGTACTCTGTTTGTGCCAGCTGTGTGTGGCTGAGAAAAAAAGCAGTTTTAGCTGTTGCATGAGGTATCAGGGCTCCCAATCCAGCAGGCCTAAACCAATCCCTCACCCACCTAATCTTAATTTAAACTTAACCCCTTAACGTCCAATGATGGATTTTTCCAACATTGGACGCCTACCCCTGTTTGGTGAAGGCTCTGGCGATAAGCCCACACCTTTTCTGGCACATGACAGCTGATCTGATCAGCTGTCATGTGCCCCTAACAGCCACGGTGGAATCGTGATCTACCCGCAGCTGTTAACATGTTAAATGCCGATATCAAACTTTGACAGCGGCATATAACATACACATGCAGGAAGTGCGTCATTCACCTCCACCCATCTGCGCCCATATCATATGACCGTGGGTCGCCAAAGGGTTGGCATGACAAGCCTGGGTCAGCAGAAGACCCCTGTGGTTGTCATAGCCAGATAGCTATGAGCACCGCCCAGCAGTTGGCGCTCATAGCAAGTGAGCATTTCTGCTACATAGAGCTGAGCTGCAGCCCTGCGCTAGGTAGTACAAGCGATCAGATGATTACAGCTTCTAGTCTCCTATGGGGTCTACTGAAACAAGTTAAAAGTAAAAAAATGTAAAAAAAAAATTATATGTGTATATATATATATATATATATATTAAAGTTCAAATCACCCCCCATTCACCCCATTCAAAATAAAGCAATAAAAAAACAAATATACACATATTTGGTAACACCATGTTCAGAATCGCCCGATCTATCAATATATAAAAATAATTAATCAAATCGATAAACAGCGTAGCAAAAAAATAAATCGAAACCCCAGAATTACGTTTTTTAGTCGCTGCAACATTGCAATAAAATGCAATAACGGGTGATCAAAAGATCGTATACACACCAAAATAGTATTAGTGAATACGACAGATTGTTGCACAAAAAATAAACCCTCACTCGGCCCCAGATCCCGAAAAATGGAGACGCTATGAGTCTCGGAAAATGGCAACATTTTTTTTTTTTTTTACAAACTTTGGAATTTTTTTTCACCACTTAAATAAAAGTAACCTAGACATGTTTGGTGTCTATGAACTCACAATGACCTGCAGATTCATATTGTAAGGTCAATTGTAGCATTTAGTGAATATGGTAAAAAAAATCAAAAAAATAATTGTGGAATTGCACATTTTTTGAAATTTCACTGCATTTGGAATTTTTTTTCCAGTTTTCCAGTACATGATATGGTAAAATTATTGGTGTTATTCAAAATTACAGCTTGTCCTGCAAAAAACAAGCCCTCACATGGCCATATTGATGGAAAATTAAAAAGTTATAACCGTGGGAAGAAAGGGAGCAAAAAATGGAAACGCAAAAACAGAAATACCCATGGTCCTTCAGAAGTTAAATTCAAAGCTGTAAATGCTGGCCCAGACCCTGATAGCTCATGCATGACCCATGGCTGACTGCTGCTGTGCCACTATCAAATTTCTATTGTGGGTGAATTGGTCAATTAATTACCTGTGTCACTATCCTTAATTTTTTTTTACCAATAGTAATCTACGGAAGTGTGGCTGAGCAGAAAAGCAGTTTGAGCTGTTGCATGAGGTATCTGGGCTCCCAGTACAGCAGGCGGCCTACACGGATCCGTCATCCACCTCTTAATTTGAACTTAAATTCAAAGCAGTAAATGCTAGCCCAGATCCTTGCTCATTAATTGCCCATGCCTGACTGCTGCTGTGCCTTATAAAATTTCTACTGTGGGTCATTTGCTGCCTCTTTTCCTGGTGTCTGCCTGTAATTTGGGAATATTTGAACTCCAAGTTGGGCCTCCTTCATGCTCTTGGAGCTACAGGGCTATACCTGTCATTCATGCATCTGTTACTGATCAATGATTAAGCTAGAAATGATGGTCCAATCACTGTCCCATGCATGAATGCTGCACAATTATACTATTTCTTCTCTTGGTCAATTGATGCCACTTTCCCCTGTGTCTGATCCTAATTTGAGCTGTTTTGGCAGCTTTTTTGGCTTCCCCGAAAGTGTTGTCTATGTCTTTGGCTTTGTCTCCCATTGAATTCATTGGGGTTCGGATATGGTGGGCGAACTGTTCGGCAAACATATGGACGTTCGCCAATCTGAACCGAAACTTGAAAGGTTCACTCATCTCTAGTTACAGGTACATTACTGGAGTCTGGAAACTCAAGCAAATAACTAAAGATGAGTGTATACATTTGAGTGAAACTGAATTCTCCTTGAAGTTTACAAGAATCCTTATTCTCCGTAATATAGATTTTTTTGCATTTCTCTCTGCGAGAATTCAGCAAAATAGCGACAAGCTGCAGTCAGCATTTTGCTGAACCATAGAGGGACAAAAAAATTGTTTGAAAAAATTAATACTTATATCACTGCTCACCACTCATTTAGCCTATTGGCCTGTTTTCGGCACATCATATATCCCCCTTTTGCTATTTATTCAGATTTTTCAGATACAAATTGAACAAAAAACAACAATACAGTTATTGCTTTCATATTAATTTTTGGTTGGGCTCTCATTGTTGCAAAAGTGATAAAATTGATTTATTCTTTGGGTCAGTGCAATTACAGCGATACCAGTTTTATATTATTTTTAATGCTTTGTTACTTTTGCACACTACTATTTGTTTTTGCATCACCATATTTTGAGAGCTATAACTTTTTTTTTGCCATAAGAGCTGTGTGGTAGTTTGCTTTCTTTTGTGATAATTTGGCATTTTCATTGATACCATTTTTTTACATGACATTTTTATCGCTCTTTATGCCATTTTTTGTGTGACAGTATGATAAAAAAAACTTTATTTTTGACAAATTTTTTCTTAGTATTTTTACAGTTTTCACCATATAGAAGAGATTTATTTTGGGTGTATGGAATAAATACAGTGCATGAGACATGTCGGTTCTGCTCTAAGTCAGCCTGCTAGGCCTGAGTCACATTTAACGTATGAAAAATCGGTCCGATTTTCTCTGCGAGTTGCACAAATGTTCTCCTTATGGTCATCCGTGTGTAATGCGTTTGCAATGCGATGATGCGATTTTCTCGCACCTATGTATTTCTTATGACATGCATATGGCTTTACATTTCTCACTGCTTTTCCCCAATGAATTTAAAGGCTTAATGGGCTGAAATGAAGAAAATGTGGGCATATTTCTCGCAAGTCACACTGATGGTCCGTGTGGTGTCCAATTTTTTTTCTCACCCATAGATTTGCATTGGAGAGACTCTGCCGATATACGCGTAAAATCACAGCATGCTGCAATTTCACTTGCATGTAGATTACGCCCAAGAAAAAAACAGTGATGTGAGCTTCCACATAGATTAACACTGGTCCGGGTGCTATGCGATGTTTTCTCGCATAGCACTCGTCCGTATTTTACACCAGTGTGACTCCGGCCTTAGGCCCTTTCTCAGGGTGCGATGGCAACTATTGGCACCTGTGGATTTGATCGCAGGAAGCTGATATAGTTAAAGAATGAGTCCTCTCCCTTTATTAACCACTTAGATGTCACTGTTGCATTAATCAATTCAAATTGATTCCAAAACTGGTTGGGCCACTTCTGCAGGCTGTCAGCTGTCATGTTCAGCTTACACTATTGGGATTATTGCCCACTGGGGGCACTACACTCTTACTCCTCATCACTATGAAAAAGTGGCACTGAAAAATAAGGCTCTTCAATGGCAGCCGTAAAATGGCATATCAGCGGCCATTAATCGTTAACCATTCACCATAACCTTCATGTCTTCATGTTATCATGGTGAAAAAATGTGATAAAAATAATTTGTCACAATTTCAATATTACACTTGTGCTCAAAATGTATGTCAAACCAAAAGGTTGTGCTGATATAAAAAAATCTACGCCACAGAAAAAAGTGGGCATCATTATCAGCAACAGAACTTTCAGCTCTGCTGGCCATTACTTTTTCATGTTTAAACAAGTACACTTGTTTTGCCTCCATAAATATAGGAATAATTTTTAGACTGATAGTGAAAAAGCTATGGCTTCTTCATTTGCCGAAAAACAAAGCTCTTTATACTTCCACGACAAGAATAATTTTTTTCATTCCCTAAGTGATAAAGACACAGCTTATTTCATTCTTACCACCTTTATACAAACATAAGCAGGGCAGGTGTTTGCCCAAGAAAGTAATAATTTTTGGATCATTTCTACAATTTAAAAAGTCAGAAAAATCTGACACTGCAGAGTCCAATTAAATAGCTTGCTAGGTTATCAGCAATTTTCATGTAGATAGGATGACGTCACTTGGACATTATTAAATGAGTGTTTGCTAGGGTTGAGCGACTTTAATTTTTTTAAGGTCGAGTCGGGTTTTGTGAAACCCGACTTTGTCCAGAGTCGAGTCGAGTGCAGTCGGCCGATTATCGCTAATAGTCGGGGATCGACCGAAACACGAAACCCAATGCAAGTCAATGGGGAAGCATAGTCGACAGTGAGTGGAGGCCAGGAAAACACCTACAGTGCCCATTTTAATGCCAAAAACATCCATTCTTGTTTCTGAAGCTTGTCAATCTTAATTAACTTTATAATAGTTGTTCAATGGAACTTGGGGGTCATTTGGCAAATTTGTGGGGGGTAGGGCTGGTTCAAGGTTTTAGTGGGCCCAGGAATCGTGGACTACGTCACGGCGGTGGAGCAGGGAGAGGAAAGTATTTCAACGTTGCAAGTGCAGGTGGGCACACTTGTTCGCATTGGCACTGGCACAGGGCCCCTCAAAGTACAGCGGTGTGTTTGCACGGCAGGGGCGCCTCCCACCAGCAGCGACACTTTTGCGTACTCTGAGGGGCCCTGTGCCAGTGACATCGCCAACGAGTATGCCCCCCCACCTGATGAAGGAACCTGCACTTTCATCTGCACCTTCCTCTTTGTCCCTGTGTAAGGTGGTATAACATGCGGGAAGGGGAACCTTACTTTCAGCAGGGTCAGATTCTGGCTGTGTAGAGTGCAAGGGGAATGTAGTGGTCTAGGTCAATGTACCAGCAGACTCATCTAGCAGTGGCTGGGCAATGGGCAGGATGAGGAGGAAACAGATATAGGGCCAAAGAATAAAGTGGGCTAAATGCAGTTCAAAATTGGTAACAGGACAGGACTAAACAGGCGGCATTGCTTTGTTCAGTGGAGTAGCAAACCCAGGAGCAGCAGACACTGTTTTAAGGGCCCAACCACACTAGTAGGCCAAATGCAGTTTAATATCTGATACTATAGGCCCAAAGCCAGAAGGTTGAAGCTCAGCTTTATTCAGTTGAGGGCAAACACCAGGGAGGGGCAGACACCGTTAGTAGGCCCTAACCACCAATTTTTAAAATAACAGCACTTAATGAGAGCCAGAAGGTTGAAGCTCAGCTTTATTCAGTTGAGGGCAAACACCAGGGAGGGGCAGACACCGTTAGTAGGCCCTAACCACCAATTTTTAAAATAACAGCACTTAATGAGAGCCAGAAGGTTGAAGCTCAGCTTTATTCAGTTGAGGGCAAACACCAGGGAGGGGCAGACACCGTTAGTAGGCCCTAACCACCAATTTTTAAAATAACAGCACTTAATGAGAGCCAGAAGGTTGAAGCTCAGCTTTATTCAGTTGAGGAAAAACACCAGGCAGGGGCAGACACCATTAGTAGGCCGTAACCAATGTTGAAGGCCAAATGCAGTTTAATATCTGATACTATAGGCCCAACGCCAGAAGGTTGAAGCTCAGCTTTATTCAGTTGAGGAAAAACACCAGGGAGGGGCAGACAACGTTAGTAGGCCCTAACCACCAATTTTTGAAAACACAGCACTTAATGAGAGCCAGAAGGATGAAGCTCAGCTGTATTCAGTTGAGAGCAAACACCAGGGAGGGGCAGACACCGTTAGTAGGCCCTAACCACCAATTTTTGAAAACACAGCACTCAATGAGAGCCAGAAGGATGAAGCTCAGCTTTATTCAGTTGAGAGCAAACACCAGGGAGGGGCAGACACCGTTAGTAGGCCCTAACCACCAATTTTTGAAAACACAGCACTTAATGAGAGCCAGAAGGATGAAGCTCAGCTTTATTCAGTTGAGGGCAAACACCAGGGAGGGGCAGACACCGTTAGTAGGCCCTAACCACCAATTTTTAAAAAAACAGCACTTAATGAGAGCCAGAAGGTTGAAGCTCAGCTTTATTCAGTTGAGGACAACACCAGGGAGGGGCAGACACAGTTAGTAGGCCGGAACCACCAATTTTTTAAAAAACAGCACTTAATGAGAGCCAGAAGGTAGAAGCTCAGCTTTATTCAGTTGAGGACAAACACCAGGGAGCAGCAAACAGAGGTATTAGGCCCATCCAGCAATTAAAAAAAAAAAAAAAAAGCTTAATAAGAGCCAGAAGGTAGAAGCTCAGCTTTATTCAGTTGAGGACAACACCAGGCAGGGGCAGACACCGTTAGTAGGCCCATAACCACCTATTTTTAAAAGCACAGCACTTAAAAAGAGCAAGAAGGTGGAAACTCAGCTTTGTTCAGTGGAGGACAACACCAGGCAGGGGCAGACACCGTTAGTAGGCCGGAACCAACAATCTTTTAAAAAACAGCACTTAATGAGAGCCAGAAGGTAGAAGCTCAGCTTTATTCAGTTGAGGACAACATCAGGCAGGGGAAGACACCGTTAGTAGGCCCTAACCACCAATTTTTAAAATAACAGCACTTAATGAGAGCCAGAAGGTTGAAGCTCAGCTTTATTCAGTTGAGGGCAAACACCAGGGAG
This sequence comes from Ranitomeya variabilis, assembly GCF_051348905.1. Lineage (NCBI taxonomy): Eukaryota > Metazoa > Chordata > Amphibia > Anura > Dendrobatidae > Ranitomeya > Ranitomeya variabilis. Next base: position 998,980,948 of record NC_135232.1, on the reverse strand, counting down.
GGGCAGACACCGTTAGTAGGCCCTAACCACCAATTTTTAAAATAACAGCACTTAATGAGAGCCAGAAGGTTGAAGCTCAGCTTTATTCAGTTTAGGACAAACACCAGGGAGCAGCAAACAGAGGTATTAGGCCCCATCCAGCAATTTAAAAAAAAAAAAAAAAAAAAAAAGCTTAATCAGAGCCAGAAGGTAGAAGCTCAGCTTTATTCAGTTGAGGACAACACCAGGCAGGGGCAGACACCGTTAGTAGGCCCATAACCACCTATTTTTAAAAGCACAGCACTTAAAGAGAGCAAGAAGGTGGAAACTCAGCTTTGTTCAGTGGAGGACAACACCAGGCAGGGGCAGACACCGTTAGTAGGCCGGAACCAACAATCTTTTAAAAAACAGCACTTAATGAGAGCCAGAAGGTAGAAGCTCAGCTTTATTCAGTTGAGGACAACACGAGGCAGGGGCAGACACCGTTAGTAGGCCCTAACCACCAATTTTTAAAATAACAGCACTTAATGAGAGCCAGAAGGTAGAAGCTCAGCTTTTTTCAGTTGAGGGCAAACACCAGGGAGGGGCAGACACCGTTAGTAGGCCCTAACCACCAATTTTTAAAATAACAGCACTTAATGAGAGCCAGAAGGTTGAAGCTCAGCTTTATTCAGTTGAGGACAAACACCAGGGAGCAGCAAACAGAGGTATTAGGTCCCATACAGCAATTAAAAAAAAAAAGCTTAATCAGAGCCAGAAGGTAGAAGCTCAGCTTTATTCAGTTGAGGACAACACCAGGCAGGGGCAGACACCGTTAGTAGGCCCATAACCACCTATTTTTAAAAGCACAGCACTTAAAGAGAGCAAGAAGGTGGAAACTCAGCTTTGTTCAGTGGAGGACAACACCAGGCAGGGGCAGACACCGTTAGTAGGCCGGAACCAACAATCTTTTAAAAAACAGCACTTAATGAGAGCCAGAAGGTAGAAGCTCAGCTTTATTCAGTTGAGGACAACACCAGGCAGGGGCAGACACCGTTAGTAGGCCAGAACCAACAATCTTTTAAAAAACAGCACTTAATCAGAGCCAGAAGGTAGAAGCTCAGCTTTATTCAGTTGAGGACAACACCAGGCAGGGGCAGACACCGTTAGTAGGCCCATAACCACCTATTTTTAAAAGCACTGCACTTAAAGAGAGCAAGAAGGTGGAAGCTCAGCTTTGTTCAGTGGAGGACAACACCAGGCAGGGGCAGACACCGTTAGTAGGCCGGAACCAACAATCTTTTAAAAAACAGCACTTAATGAGATCCAGAAGGTGGAAGCTCAGATTTATTCATTTGAGGACAACTTGAATTAGGGACTGCAGACAGACTTACCAGGCTGTCCCCTGTGTGGACCATGCTTCCAATACATTAACCCATTGCGCCACAAAGGACACGTAACCTTCCGTGGCCATGCCTACAGGTCCATGTGTCTGTTGTCAGGTGTACCTTGGGACTCACAGATTGACAGAATGCAAGGACAATGTGGTCTTTAACATGCTGGTGGAGGGGTGGGATGGCTTTTCTCGCAAAAGAATTGTCAACTGGGTAGCTCATAGCGTGGTACAGCGTAGTCCATCATGGCTTTATTAATATTAAATAAAATAAAAAAATAGGCTCTATGCACTGTAAAATAGGTTCCAGGGGTACACGGGCAGCAGTGGTCTGGTCAGTGGAGGCCTAGTGGAAGGAGGGACCGCAGACAGGCTTCGAAGGCCTAACATAATAAAATGGGCAGGCTCTATGCACTGTAAAATAGGTTCCAGGGGTACATGGGCAGCAGTGGTCTGGTCAGTGGAGGCCTAGTGGAAGGAGGGACCGCAGACAGGCTTCGAAGGCCTAACATAAAAAAAATGGGCTGGCTGTAGGCACTTTATAATTGGTTCCAGGGGTACACGGGCAGCAGTGGTCTGGTCAGTGGAGGCCTAGTGGAAGGAGGGACCGCAGACAGGCTTCGAAGGCCTAACATAATAAAATGGGCAGGCTCTATGCACTGTAAAATAGGTTCCAGGGGTACACGGGCAGCAGTGGTCTGGTCAGTGGAGGCCTAGTGGAAGGAGGGACTGCAGACAGGCTTCGAAGGCCTAACATAATAAAATGGGCAGGCTCTATTCACTGTAAAATAGGTTCCAGGGGTATACGGGCAGCAGTGGTCTGGTCAGTGGAGGCCTAGTGGAAGGAGGGACTGCAGACAGGCTTCGAAGGCCTAACATAATAAAATGGGCTGGCTGTAGGCACTTTATAATTGGTTCCAGGGGTACATGGGCAGCATTGGTCTGGTCAACGTAGGCCGATTGTAATGAGTGTCTGCCAGTTAGTAGTCCAAAACAACAAATAAATGTGAATGTCTCGCATTAAAACAAAACAAAAACACTAAAGGGTGCAATCATTAGGTTCAGGGGTGGGATCCTCTGCGTTGTTTCAGACCTACTAATTTAGCGCAAAGTATTTACTGTGGTAAATAGAGGACACTGCCCCTGACTATGTTAAGTACCATCATACATGTCAACACAATGGTATTGTCAGTGGCAGGTATGGAAGGATGTCAGTGCATAGACTAAATATTGGTGGAAGTGTGAGAGATAACTGTGGAAGTGGTAGAGCAATGTTTGACCTGGGGGTGGGTGAACTCTCTTGTGGCCGGCGGTACAGGCCCAGGGCCCCTCATGTTACAACAGTGTGTCTGACGTTGGGTGCGCACCACCACCGCCAGAGACACTTTATTGTACTATGAGGGACCCAGTAGCAATGCCGTCGACCAAAAGCGAGCACACCCACCTCTTCAGACAAACAGCAGTCTCACGGGTGCTTGCGCCAAGTCGCGATACCACGGCCCCGTGTGGGGAGTTTGGCCATTTAGGGAGGTGTAAACATGTCGTATGCTGGACAATCAGCTGCAGCAAATTAGACATTAGAAAAGTAATTCACAGTAGTCCACAGGCAAGAGCTTTTCATAGGAAAGCTAGGTGTCGGCCGGGCAAGGTGGGGCAAAAGATTTCGAAATCCAGTTGTGGTTCATTTTAATGAATGTTAGATCATCAACATTTTGGGTAGCCAGACGAGTCCTTTTTTCGGTTAATATTGAACCTGCAGCACTGAATACTCTTTCTGATAGGACACTAGCTGCCAGGCAAGCAAGCTCCTGCAATGCATATTCTGCCAATTCTGGCCAGGTGTCTAATATTGATGCCCAGTAATCAAATGGGAATGACGGTTGAGGGAGAACATTGATAAGGGATGAAAAATAGTTAGTAACCATACTGGACAAATGTTGTCTCCTGTCACTTTCAATTGATGCAGCAGTACCTGTCCTGTCTGCGGTCATAGCAAAATCACTCCACAACCTGGTCAGAAAACCCCTCTGTCCAATGCCACTTCTGATGTGTGCACCCCTAACACTCCTAGTCTGCTGGCCCCTGGAGCTCGTGTGAGAATGATCACGTGCGCTGTGTGCTGGGAATGCCTGAAGCAAACGGTCAACAAGAGTTGATTGTTTGGTTGCTAATATTAGTTCCAAGTTCTCATGTGGCATAATATTTTGCAATTTGCCTTTATAGCGTGGATCAAGGAAGCAGGCCAACCAGTAATCGTCATCGTTCATCATTTTCGTAATGCGTGTGTCCCTTTTTAGGATACGTAAGGCATAATCCGCCATGTGGGCCAAAGTTCCAGTTGTCAAATCTCCAGTTGTGATTGGTTGAGGGGCAGTTTCAGGCAAATCTACGTCCCTTGTGTCCCTCAAAAAACCAGAACCCGGCCTTGCCACGCAACCAATTTCCAGTGCCCCCGGGAAAGCTTCCTCATTAAAAATATACTCATCCCCATCATCCTCCTCATCCTCCACCTCCTCTTTGCCCGCTACCTCTTCCTGTACACTGCCCTGACCAGACAATGGCTGACTGTCATCAAGGCTTTCCTCTTCCTCTGGTGCAGACGCCTGATCCTTTATGTGCGTCAAACTTTGCATCAGCAGACACATTAGGGGGATGCTCATGCTTATTATGGCATTGTCTGCACTATCCAGCCGTGTGCATTCCTCAAAACACTGAAGGACTTGACACATGTCTTGTATCTTCGACCACTGCATACCAGACAACTCCATGTCTGCCATCCTACTGCCTGCCCGTGTATGTGTATCCTCCCACAAAAACATAACAGCCCGCCTCTGTTGGCACAGTCTCTGAAGCATGTGCAGTGTTGAGTTCCACCTTGTTGCAACGTCTATGATTAGGCGATGCTGGGGAAGGTTCAAAGACCGCTGATAGGTCTGCATACGGCTGGAGTGTACAGGCGAACGTCAGATATGTGAGCAAAGTCCACGCACTTTGAGGAGCAGGTCGGAGAACCCAGGATAAGTTTTCAATAAGCACTGCACCACCAGGTTTAAGGTGTGAGCCAGGCAAGGAATGTGTTTCAGTTGGGAAAGGGAGATGGCAGCCATGAAATTCCTTCCGTTATCACTCACTACCTTGCCTGCCTCAAGATCTACTTTGCCCAGCCACGACTGCGTTTCTTGTTGCAAGAACTCGGACAGAACTTCCGCGGTGTGTCTGTTGTCGCCCAAACACTTCATAGCCAATACAGCCTGCTGACGCTTGCCAGTAGCTGGCCCATAATGGGACCACTGGTGTGCAACAGTGTCATCTGCCGATGGAGTGGTTGGCCGACTGCGGTCTGTGGAAGAGCTGTCGCTTCTGCAGGAGGACGAGGAGGAGGAGGAGGGGGTGCGAACGCCTACAGCCAACTGTTTCCTAGCCCGTGGGCTAGGCACAACTGTCCCGAAATTGATGTCCCCTGTGGACCCTGCATCCACCACATTCACCCAGTGTGCCGTGATGGACACATAACGTCCCTGGCCATGCCTACTGGTCCATGCATCTGTAGTCAGGTGCACCTTTGTACTCACAGATTGCCTGAGTGCATGGACGATGCACTGTTTAACATGCTGGTGCAGGGCTGGGATGGCTTTTCTGGAAAAAAAGTGTCGACTGGGTAGCTCGTATCGTGGTTCAGCGTACTCCATCAGGGCTTTGAAAGCTTCGCTTTCAACTAACCGGTAGGGCATCATCTCTAACGAGATTAGTCTAGCTATGTGGGCGTTAAAACCCTGTGTACGCGGATGCGAGGATAAGTACTTCCTATTTCTAACCAGAGTCTCATGTAGGGTGAGCTGGACTGGAGAGCTGGAGATCGTGGAACTTTCGGGTGTGCCGGTGGACATGGCAGACTGAGAGACGGTTGGAGACGGTATTGTTTCCGCCGGTGCCCTAGATGCAATATTTCCTCCTACAAAACTGGTGATTCCCTGACCCTGACTGCTTTTGGCTGGCAAAGAAACCTGCACAGATACTGCCGGTGGTGCGGAAAATGGTGGCCTTACAGTGACGGAAGGGATGTTGCGTTGATGACTAGCTTCATTGGCCGAGGGTGCTACAACCTTAAGGGACGTTTGGTAGTTAGTCCAGGCTTGAAAATGCATGGTGGTTAAGTGTCTATGCATGCAACTAGTATTGAGACTTTTCAGATTCTGACCTCTGCTTAAGCTAGTTGAACATTTTTGACAGATGACTTTGCGCTGATCAATTGGATGTTGTTTAAAAAAATGCCAGACTGCACTCTTCCTAGCATCGGATCCCTTTTCAGGGATTGCAGACTGAGCTTTAACCGGATGGCCACGCTGTCCTCCAACAGGTTTTGGCTTTGACACGCGTTTTGGCCCAGATACGGGACCGGCAGATGGAACCTGTTGCGATGTTATGCCCCTCCTCCACCTCCGCTTCTGAACTACTGCCGCCTGCACCCTGTTCCCCCAATGGCTGCCAATCGGGGTCAACAACTGGGTCATCTATTACCTCCTCTTCGAGCTCGTGTGCAACTTCGTCTGTGTCACCGTGTCGGTCGGTGGTATAGCGTTCGTGGCGGGGCAACATAGTCTCATCAGGGTCTGATTGTGGATCAGTACCCTGAGAGGGCAATGTTGTGGTCTGAGTCAAAGGAGCAGCATAGTACTCTGGCTGTGGCTGTGCATCAGTGCACTCCATGTCAGAATCTACTTGTAATGGGCATGGCCTCTTAAGTGTTTCACTTTCTAAGCCAGGGACGGTACGTGTAAAGAGCTCCATGGAGTAACCCCTTGTGTCGCCTGCTGCATCCTTCTCTCTTGTTGTTTTTGCTGAAGAGGACAAGGAAGCGACTTGTCCCTGACCGTGAACATCCACAAGCGACGCGCTGTTTTTACATTTGCCAGTTTCAGAAGATGAGGCAAAAGAGCTTGAGGCTGAGTCTGCAAGGTAAGCCAAAACTTGCTGTTGCTGCTCCGGCTTTAAAAGCGGTTTTCCTACTCCCAGAAAAGAGAGCGTTCGAGGCCTTGTGTAGCCAGACGACGAACCTGGCTCCACAGCTCCAGACTTAGGTGGAATATTTTTATCCCCACGACCACCTGATGCTCTACTACCACTACCATCATTACCAGCTGACAATGAACGCCCACGGCCACGACCTCTTGCACCAGACTTCCTCATTGTTTTAAAAACTTAACCAAAGTAACTTTATTTGTTGCTGTCAAACAACTTACACGGTGAGCTATAACTTCAGTATGATTTCAATATCCCTTTACAGGTTGGTGAGACCACAAGGAAAATCAGGCCCAATGTTACACACTCTGTTTTCTGTGGCACCAAATCACAGAGATGCCACACATGCAGGACTGTCACTCAAGCACAAATGTCAATATTAATCTCCCACCTATTTTTTTTTTTTTTCAGGGAGACTTTAGAAACCAAATAAGATAAAATGATTTTTACAGGGAGACTTTAGAAACCAAATTAGATAAAATGATTTTTTCAGGGACAATTTAGAACCCAAATCAAGCAAAAAAATAAATAGGCTTTCTATGGCCCACTGAGTGAGAGATGGCACACACAGGAGTCAGGAGTGGCACACAAGCCCTGAGGCCAATATTTTTCTCCCACTGATTGATGTAGTGATTTTTTTTCAGGTAGATTTTAGAACCCAAATCAAGCAAAAAAATAAATAGGCTTTCTATGGCCCACTGAGTGAGAGATGGCACACACAGGAGTCAGGAGTGGCACACAAGCCCTGAGGCCAATATTTTTCTCCCACTGATTGATGTAGTGATTTTTTTTTCAGGTAGATTTTAGAACCCAAATCAAGCAAAAAAATAAATAGGCTTTCTATGGCCCACAATTTGAGAGAGAGAGATGGCACACCCAGGAGTCAAGACTGGCACACAAGCAGAAAGGGCAATATTAATCTCCCACTGTTTTATTTATTTTATTTTTTTTCAGGGAGACTTTAGAAACCAAATAAGATAAAATGATTTTTTCAGGGACAATTTAGAAACCAAATAATAAAAAAAAAAAAGGCTTTCTATGGCCCACTGAGTGAGAGATGGCACACACAGGAGTCAGGAGTGGCACACAAGCCCTGAGGCCAATATTTTTCTCCCACTGATTGATGTAGTGATTTTTTTTTCAGGTAGATTTTAGAACCCAAATCAAGCAAAAAAATAAATAGGCTTTCTAAGGCCCACTGAGTGAGAGATGGCACACACAGGAGTCAGGAGAGGCACACAAGCCCCGAGGCCAATATTTTTCTCCCACTGATTGATGTAGTGATTTTTTTTCAGGTAGATTTTAGAACCCAAATCAAGCAAAAAAATAAATAGGCTTTCTATGGCCCACTGAGTGAGAGATGGCACACACAGGGATGGCACTCTAGCAGAAATGCCAATCTTAATCTCCCACAAAAAAAAAAAAAAACAGGAACTGTCCTACAATTACTATCTCCCTGCAGTAATCTCAGCCAGGTATGGCAGGCAGCAATAAGGAGTGGACTGATGCACAAATTAAATAAAAAGTGTGGACAAACAAAAAAGATAGCTGTGCAGAAAGGAAGGAACAAGAGGATTTGTGCTTTGAAAAAAGCAGTTGGTTTGCACATTGGCGTACACACAGCAATGCAGCTATCAGGGAGCCTTTTAGGGCAGCCCAATGAGCTACAGCGCTGAGGAAAAAAAAAATGTAGCTTCCACTGTCCCTGCACACCGAAGGTGGTGTTGGACAGTGGAAATCGCTACAGCACAAGCGGTTTGGTGGTTAATGGACCCTGCCTAACGCTATCCCTGCTTCTGACGAAGCGGCAGCAACCTCTCCCTAAGCTCAGAGCAGCAGCAGTGAGATGGCGGTCGGCGGGAACGCCCCTTTATAGCCCCTGTGACGCCGCAGACAGCAAGCCAATCACTGCAATGCCCTTCTCTAAGATGGTGAGGACCTATGTCATCACGCTGCCCACACTCTGCGTTCACCTTCATTGGCTGAGAAATGGCGCTTTTCGCGTCATTGAAACGCGACTTTGGCTCGAAAGTCGCGTACCGCATGGCCGACCCCGCACAGGGGTCGGATCGGGTTTCATGAAACCCGACTTTGCCAAAAGTCGGCGACTTTTGAAAATGAACGACCCGTTTCGCTCAACCCTAGTGTTTGCATTACAGAGCTCTATAGGGGTTTAACATACACCAAGGAGACCTCAAAGTGTTATTTGTGGTTTCTGGGCAATTAGAGGCTTTGCGATTCATTCATCAAGCTTTTTTATATTTCAGTGAAACTGGTGAAATTAACTTTAGAGGCTGTCTTAATCTTTTTGTTTCTGGAAATGAGTTGTGCATGGAAGTCTCAGAAAGAGCACAGAATCAGCAGTAAAAATGTATACCAAATCTTGAAGCAGTATGTATTTACTTTAAATTTCAAGTGAATATAAACAAAATAAATTAGGGAATGCGATCAGAATGAGACTTCTATTGTTTACAGGTGACAGTTTGACTGCCAATAAAACAAAAGAAGAACAATTTGCATTAACTGTGCACCATAGTAAATGGTAGTAAAACAGATTTAATTATATCAATCTTTGTAGTGTTTCAGATTGTTCTTTTATGCTACCCAAGACTGTTCTAAGGAAAAAGCAATTGCTTTGGATTATGTCCAGGATTACATTTCTCTGTTCTTGTATCGCTGGAGACAATTGGAATTTTAAGAGATGTGCAATTACAGTGGTTCTGATTACACAGTACTTTAGATCCCAGTAAAATCCTTTGTAGAAATAGAAATGACCTAACTGAGATTAAGGCCACTCTTCTTATCCTTATGACATCATTATTATTCAGCCCTTCGTATAAATGATAAAGAAAGTAGATGTACTATAGTGCTGTGTAAGCACTGCCCAGTGGGTCCAATGAGCATAAACTATGTGATTTATAACTTTAATAAAGTTGGCTATGGAAGCTCAGCAATATAAGTAAAGCAGAGCACCTCAAGCAATATCTATGATGCATTCAGAAATTTGATTTAAAACAATTTTGTTGTTCAGGGAAATGTTTTTAAATAACATTCAAAGTCAATTGTATTTTTTTTACTTTTCAATTTTATGGACTAACATGAGAGACTTCATCAGTAGACCCGGTAATAAAGAAAAATATCAATCATATGAAATAAACATGTAATATTCATTTTGCTAAATCTGCTATGAAATATGCAACTTAATGTTTTGGTCTATGTAAAATCAATGGATTAGGGCATAAACATTATTCTGTAATAATAATAATAATAATAATAATAATAATTTAATATAATTGTATTTATATATCTCCAACATATTTCTTAATACATTATAATTAGATGGTGCATATGCAAAATTATCAGACATTATAGAGTAACTCAAACAGTAATTCACTAATTTAAATAAAATGAATGAGGACTCTGCTTGCAAGCTTAGAATCTATCATGAAATAGGGACCTTACAAAAGGTAAATGGTGCTTATACTGCATGATCAAGCTATCTTTATAAAAAATGAGGATATTCATGTTAAGTTTACTCAACCAGTCATCAGTCATCATCTGTACATGTCCTGACACAAAGTGCTGCTGAGTGCATCAAAGGTTTGGGAACCGATGATAGAAAGAACCAGTTATGTTAGATTAGTGATTTGATGTGATAAACCTGTCTTTTAAAGAGTTGTGTTTTTAGGGTAAAGTTAAAAGCTATGGGTACTGGAAAATAACTAGATTTTCTGGGATAGTGCATTCCTGAAAACTGGCAAAGAACGAGAAAAGTTTTGGAGATAGGAATCAGAGGTTATGAAGAATGTGAGTCTTAGATCATTAGCAGAACAGAGAGTATGTGCAGTGTGGTAGGCAGAGATGAGGAAGCAGATGTGAGGTGGTGTAGAACTGGTAGAACTGTGGAGATCTTTATGGTGGTGTGTGATAAGTTTATGTTGCATTACAATTCTATAGTGGATGGGCAATCATTTCAATGACTGGCAAAGTGTAGAGGTATCTGTGTAGTTGCTGGACAGAAAGTTGAGGCAGGATTCTGCATTCAGGATAAATTGAAAAGGGCAGCCTCTAGTGAAATAGAAGCCGATTAGTACAGCGTTGTGTGATGGAAATATATATATTTCATATAGATCTCACTTGCATATACACTCATATATACTCACAGCTAATATATACACTATAATCAATTGCTTAAAATGGCTGACATCAACTGATATAAGCCAGACAGACTGTTTGGGGCTTTCCAGGCAAAAGCGGAACAGCACCAGATGTACTAAGTGATGATCAGATGTTTCAACTTTGTCCTAGATGCAGAAAATGGAGACAGCTACACATGAGTTGCTTAATCAGCATTCATATGTGCATTAATCACAATATTCCATATATATTTAGATAACCAATAGCGGAGGAGCTTGACAATATGGTAATTAACTAACCACCCCTAACAACCCCCTTTCTATATGCAATTATAAAACCATGTCTGTACAATTAACCGTCAGTATTGATGGAATGTTATTCTGTCACCATAGTGTACAGTCTCATTCTTGATGAGCTCTCAAAATACTCAGTCTTATTGGGAACGGCCGCAGCAAACCAGGGATAGATTTATCCAAACCAATTTTCCATAATAGTTGCAGAACAAATGAATACCAGTAAGATATCAGTTTTTGCAGTTTCAAAGAAAAGAAAATACAGATTCAGGAGATGTTTTTGAAGTGAAGGTAATGGGGTAAAAGAAAATGACTAGATATAGAGGGTGAATAAACAATCTGAGATGAGTATGACCCCAAAACAGTGGGCATGCTGCTTGGGAGTTTTGGTAGTAAATGTTATAAGATGTACAGGGTGGGCCAATTATATGGATACACCTAAATAAAGTGGTAATGGTTGTGATATCAACTTCCTGTTTGTGGCACATTAGTATATGGGAGAGGGAAAACTTTTCAAGATGGGTGGTGACCATGGCAGCCATTTTGAAGTTGTCCATTTTGGACCCAACTTTATTTTTTCCATTTGGAAGAGGGTCATGTGACAGACCAAACTTATTGATAATTTCACAAGAAAAACAATGGTGTGCTTGGTTTTAACGTATCTTTATTCTATTTATGACCACTTATAAAATGTGTTCAAAGTGCTGACCATTGTGTTGGATTATCAATGCAACCCTCTTCTCCTTCTCTTGACACACTGATGGCAACACCGCAGAAGAAATACTAGCACAGGCTTCCATAATCCATTGTTTCAGATGCCGAACATCTCATATATTCACAGCATAGACAATTGCCTTCAGATGACCCCAAAGATAAAAGTCTAAGGGGGTCAAATCATGAGACATTGTGGTCATTCAACTGACCCATGTAACTGTAGTGAGTTCAGATGTGGAACCTGTGAAACTTGAGGAGTCTCAAAGATCCCATTGGACAAAAACCTGTGATAGCTGGTTAAAGATGTAACATTGAGGCCCACAAGTTACAAAATTGCATCCAAAAGTACAGAGCATATTTACTGTGAATTCACCTTTATAATAAACTAAATTATCCTCAACTGCTGCATGATCTGTATGTCTCTGACTCAACAAGTTTACTCACTGTGTCTCACACTCCTTCTCCACCCTTCCATCTCCACAGAGCTTAGGCTGGGTAACCAGACTCCTCCCTGTTTTGGAAGTCCATCATCTCTGTCCATGAGTTCAGAAAGCAGAGGGGAGAAGAAGTGGCTGATAAGTGGGGAAAGACAGATTTCTCTGATAAGATATATTGCCCAGTTTAAAATGACATAAACTGCTGATTTATTCAAGGTGGGTTAAAATGACCATGACATTTGAATATTTGTGAATATATCATTTTCAACTATGGTCATAAAAGTGGACAGAGCTAGGGCTGGAAGAGGTAGTGGCAATCCCCAAATTTATGACAAGTGGTGGTGATCCTTATACCATAAATCTTCCTCTAGTCCCCGAGGTTCATACCACTCATCAGTTGCTTCTGATTCATTAAAGGCTGAGTCATACATAACGATATCGTTAACATTATCGTTGCAACGTCACACTTTTGGTGACATAGCAACGATCCCGCTAACGATCTCGTTATGTGTGACAGCGACCAACGATCAGGCCCCTGCTGGGAGATCGTTGGTCGTTGGGGAATGATCAGGACCATTTTTTGGTCGACGATCACCCGCTGTCATGGCTGGATCGACGTGTGTGACGCCGATCCAGCGATGTGTTCACTTGTAACCAGGGTAAATATCGGGTTACTAAGCGCAGGGCCACGCTTAGTAACCCAATATTTACCCTGGTTACCATTGTAAAAGTAAAAAAAAAACAGTACGTACATTCTGATGTCTGTCACGTCCCCCGGCGTCCACAGGGTTAAAACTGCTTTCGGCAGGAGCGCTGCTAATGCACGCGCTGCTGCTGAGAGCTTCCCTGCACTGACTGTGTCAGCGCCGGCCATAAAGCAGAGCACAGCGGTGACGTCACCGGTGTTACTGCCGGTGCGGACACATTCAGTGCAGGGAAGCTCTCGGCAGCAGCGCGTGCATTAGCAGTGCTATTGCCAAAAGCAGTTTTAACCCTGTGGACGCCGGCGGGGGACATGACAGATATCAGAATGTGAGTATGTTGTTTTTTTTTTTTTTTTTACTTTTAAAATGGTAACCAGGGTAAATATCGGGTTACTAAGCGCGGCCCTGCACTTAGTAACCCGATGTTTACCCTGGTTACCCGGGTGCTGCAGGGGGACTTCGGCATCGTTGAAGACAGTTTCAACGATGCCGAAGTCGTTCCCCTGATCGTTGGTTGCTGGAGAGAGCTGTCTGTGTGACAGCTCCCCAGCGACCACACAACGACTTACCAACGATCATGGCCAGGTCGTATCGCTGGTCGTGATCGTTGGTAAGTCATTTAGTGTGACTCCAGCTTAAGAGTTGTGAGCCTGTAACAGCAGTCTAATCCAGTGGCAATGGAACATTGACCTAGCTAATGGGCAGGTTCCTGCCAATTTATTTGCTCATTTCTACCAATTATTTAATCCATGCCACAAAAGACTGAATGGATGTTAAATGTGACTAATAATACATGTGTGCAAAGAAAAAATGTTTGTGACACAAACAATTAGTAAGGTAAACAATTTCTGTTACATTTTTCTACTCCTAAGAATAAAAAACCGGTTGGCTTTAACGTAGTTCTGATATTGTTGATAGGCCTGAAGGGACCCATGAGTGTTTGGGTTTGTAGGGTTGGGCCAAACTTTAAAAAAAAAAGTTCAATTTGGGTACCAGGACGGTGTTTCCGAACTTTAACCCAAACCCGATTCATGTCAGTGGTCGACCCGAACATACGGCTATCATAAACCTTACTGAAGTCACCACTGGTGACAGCCGCTATGTATCGCGGTTCCTATGCTGTCACATAGAGGACAACGTGTAAGCGGCTGTGAGTGGCTGTGACAAGGTTATGACCGAACAGGTGCTGCTGATGACTACTACTGTTATCTGGGTCTCCTGCCGTTGGACCTGCCCAACCTATTAACATCAGCCCCCAGATGTCTGCTTTGCTTTCTTGGTTATTAAAAATGGAGGACCCTAAAAAAATGATGTTGGGTCCCCCCTATTTTTAATGAAAAGTTAAGGCAAGGCAGACAGCAGGGAACTGATATTAATAAACTGGCAAGGGCCAGGGATATTGTTTCCTTCCAAAAATAATAACACTAGATCTCAGCGGCAACACAAATGGTACATTCATTAGATGCGCCAATTCTGGTGCTTAGCATCGGCTCTTCCCGATTGCCCTGATGTGGTGGCAATCGGAGTAATGGTATTGTGGGGTTGATGTCAGCTGTGTAATGTCCGCTGACTTCAAGCACACAGGTTAGTAATGGAGAGACGTCTATCAGACATCCCTCATTACTAACTCAGTAAGTAAAAAGAGAGGCCACCTCTATGGCGTGTATGTCTTATTATGGTCATATAAACAGATATTCCAGTCTCTGCTTGGGAACTTTGCAGCTTTGTCAGGATTGCCTTTGCTCTTTGTGCTGCCACTCTTATTAATGCCTTCTTTGCCCGGGCTGAGAGGCTGGGTGGGCGGTCATCTGTTGGCAGGTTTGTCGTGGTACCATGTCCTTTCCATTTGATGATAATGGATTTGATGGTCTTCCGAGGACCATGAGAGAGTGGACATTTTTTTCTAACCCAACTCTAACTTGTGCTTCTCAATAACTTTGTCCCTGACTTCTTTGAAGATATCCTTGGTCTTCATGATGTTGTTTGGTTAGTGGTGCCTCTTGCTTAATTTTGTTGCAACCTATGTGGCTTTTCAGAAAATATATGTACAGAAAATATCTATATTTCAGAAAGTACATATGCCTTTCAGTGTGAATATACTGAGAGACCATGTGACACTTAGATTACACACAGGTGGACTCTCTTTCACTAAGCATGTGACTTACAGAGGTAATTACTTGCACCAGAAATGTATAGGGCTTCATAGCAAAAGCGGTGAATACATATGCACATGCCAATTTTTATTTATTTTATCCCATAACAGAAATTTTTGCCTATATTTTTTATCACTTCACTAACTAAGACTATTTAGTGCTGATGCATCACACACAAATCAGATTAATTTTTTTTTAACACAGGTTATAATATAAAAGAATAGGTAAAAACAAAGGGGGTGAATACTTTTACAAGCCACTGTATGCCATTTATAAAAAGTGCAAAAAAGTATTTGTGACTTAAAATCAGATGTCATGAAACAATATTTTTTTTACTTATTTTTTTGTTTTTAATATTTATTTAGCCATATATACAATGTCAGAATCTAAAGCATATAACTAATTTTATAGTTATTTCTGTTTTATAGCTTAGTGACTTGAGCTGCAGACATTTTATCCCAAGCTTCTAAATGGTCATGTTAATGAGAATTCCATCTCAATAAAAGGTTTTCTTTCCACCAAATAACATTACCTAATGTTTATGTATGTCTGACATTTTTAAAGACTTTGCATCACTTAAATATTTCTATTAATTCATGGAGCTTCCCATGTATATTGAATGGAATAGAATTCTGCATAATTGTGTAGTTACATTTTCCTCTGCTACCTATTGCTGTGGTTATGTAAATGTCATAGTACAATGGAGAAATTCAAAATGTGTCTCCAATTATAAACAACTTTCCATAAATCAGTAGTACATGTGAAGATTAGGGTTGAGCGAAACGGGTCGGCAATTTTCAGAAGTCGCCGACTTTTGGCAAAGTCGGGTTTCATGAAACCCGACCCGACCCCTGTGTGGGGTCGGCCATGAGGTCGGCGATCTTCTGAATCTGGAATCGGAATTCCGATACCGATTCCCGATATGTTTAAGATATCGGGAATTGATATCGGAATTCAGATTTAAGTGTAAAATAAAGAATTAAAATAAAAAATATTGCCATACTTACCCTCTGACGGGCCCTGGTACTAACCGGGAACCTTCCTTCCTTAGAATCAGCCTTCCAGGACCTTGCGGTGACGTCGCGGTGACGTCGCGGCTTGTGATTGGTCGCGCGGCCCCCATGTGACCGCTCGCGTGACCAATCACAAGCCGCGACGTCACCGTGACGTCACCGAAGGCCCTGGAAGGGCTGATTCTTAGGAAGGAAGGCTGTCGGAAAGAAGCAGGGCGTGTCCGAGGGTGAGTTTATACCTAATAGGAATATACTCACCCTCGGCTTCATTCCAGCAGCCTTCCTTCCTAAGAATCAGCCCTTCCAGGGCCTTCGGTGACGTCACCGAAGGTCCTGGAAGGGCTGTTTCTTAGGAAGGAAGGCTGCCGGAAAGAAGCAGGGCATGTCCGAGGGTGAGTATATACCTAATAGGAATATACTCACCCTCGGCTTCGTTCCGGCAGCCTTCCTTCCTAAGAATCAGCCCTTCCAGGGCCTTCGGTGACGTCACGGTGACGTCGCGGCTTGTGATTGGTCACGCGAGCGGTCACATGGGGGCCGCGCGACCAATCACAAGCCGCGACGTCACCGCGACATCACCGCGACGTCACCGCAAGGTCTTGGAAGGCTGATTCTAAGGAAGGAAGGTTCCCGGTTAGTACCAGGGCCCGTCAGAGTGTAAGTATAGCGATATTTTTTATTTTAATTCTTTATTTTATACTTAAATATGGATCCCAGGGCCTGAAGGAGAGTTTCCGCTCCTTCAGACCCTGGGAACCATTGGAAACCCAATGCACTGCATTGGGTTTCGAGTTTCGGCCGACCCCGACCCCGACTTTTTTATAGGATCGGCCGATTTCACTCGACCCGACTTTTGAAAAAGTCGGGTTTCGTGAAACCCGACCCGATCCTATAAAAGTAAAGGTCGCTCAACCCTAGTGAAGATTCCAGCTTCAGCAGATCTCACAGAATTCAAGTAGGATGCTTGTCTGTGTAGCCAAAGGGATAAGACAATTCATAGGCCTCATTCATAAGACAATTTTTCATGTATGTGTTCTATCCAGACATGGCTCTATCTTGGATCTCGTCATGCCTAACAGACCGGAAATTCAGCATCTCCCTCTAGCACAGACACCACCTCCTCACCTCGTTCCCTATCTGTCGGAATACTACAAGGATCAGTCCTAGGGCCCCTGCTCTTCTGCATTTACACCTTCAGACTGGGATAGCTCATAGAATCTCACGGCTTTCAGTGTCACCTCTATGCTGATGACACACAGGTCTACCTGTCTGGACCAGATATCACCTCCCTACTAACCAAAATCCCTCAATGTCTGTCCACTATGTCATCCTTCTTCTCCACTAGATTTCTAAAACTTAAATGGAAGGTGCCATCAGTTTACTTGTAGCTTGTTATTTTGTGAAATTAAGCTTAAAATAGTAATTAAAGTGTATTAATGTAATGTTTGCAAACATTTCTATATGAAAAATATTATATATTTTCTTACAAAAATATATATATTTACCTCTAGGGGGAGCATTTTCCATTTTAGACCTCAAGCAGCTCTAGTGAGTCTTACCAGCTTTACTGTTAGCTAGAAAATTGGGGCAGTACCTGCTGACATCACCATTTCCCTCCCCTTTTGGATGGTGTAGTATTCCTGGGGCAGAATGAAGAGTAGCATCACAGGACAGAGCCATTTTGTGTGTGACTGCCCTGTGACCTGCTATCACCAGCAGTTACTGCATCAGAAGCACAGCTTGTTAACAGATGAGCAGAAGACAATGGATTCTGCAGCATCCTGGACCTGAGGAAGAGTGAAGACATCTGGTGTGTATGGAGCAGCATTATAGCATTATCCGAGCGGGAGCTGTCTGTGACTCATCCATCAGTAAGATAAGAAGGAGCTCCAGGTCTGCAGTGAATGACCAGGCATTGTGGAGAGGGGGAGATAATCATGTAATCTGGCTGAGAGAGACTGAGGAGAGAGAGAAAGGCATGTAGTATGATGAGTGAGACACATATGGAGCATGATGGGGAGAGAGATACACATGGAATAGCATTGGTGAGACACTTGGAGTGTGATGGGGAGAGAGACATGTAGTATGATGAGTGAGACACATATGGAGCATGATGGGGAGAGATACACATGGAATAGCAGGGGTGAGATACTTGGAGTGTAATGGGGGACTTCCCCTGATGAAGCTGCTGCGGCAGCGATACGTGTGGGGCTCGCTCCCACCATACCTCCTCCATTTCCTTGGACCATTGTTCTGGGTCTCCTCCTTTGCCTTATGGGGTTTTCACCCCTGTTGGTAGCCCTATGCCATTAATCTTTGCTACACTTTGCTACTCCGACTGGACCAATTGACAGGCTGCATTCACTGTGATTACCTGTACATTGTGATGATATATTTGGTGACTATATGTGTGTGTATATAAAAGGAAATCCAGACACCCCATGAAGAGGATTTATCTGGGATATACAGGGCCATATGCATTCATATGATACTGTTGGCATTATGATGGTATTTCGGTCTGCCCTGGGGTATGGTGTATATATTGATTTGAATTTTATGTTTTAAATGTTTTTAAATGTGTGTCTTTTTTGAGGTGCTAATAAAGGTATTTTGATACATTTATACTCTTTTGCTATTTGTGGTAGTGCATACCATATGAGTCTATCCTTTTTTCTCTTTTGATTGACATGTAATGGGGAGAGAGACATGTACAGTCATGGCCAAAAGTTTTGAGAATGACACCAAAATTATATTTTCACATGATCTGCTGCCCTCTGGTTTTTATTAGTGTTTGTCTGATGTTTATATCACATACAGAAAAATAATTGCAATCATATTATGAGTACCAATAGGTTATATTGACAGTTAGAATGAGTTAATGCAGCAAGTCAATATTTGCAGTGTTGACCCTTCTTCTTCAAGACCTCTGCAATTTTCCCTGGCATGCTCTCAATCAACTTCTGGACCAAATCCTGACTGATAGCAGTCCATTCTTGCATAATCAATGCTTGCATTTTGCCAGAATTTGTTGGTTTTTGTTTGTCCACCCGTCTCTTGATGATTGACCACAAGTTCTCAATGGGATTAAGATCTAAAATCTAGGGAGTTTCCAGGCCATGGACCTAAAATCTCTATGTTTTGTTCCATGAGCCATTTAGTTATCACCTTTGCTTTATGGCAAGGTGCTCCATCATGCTGGAAAAGGCATTGTTGGGCGCCAAACTGCTCTTGGACGGTTGGGAGAAGTTGCTCTTGGAGGACATTCTGGTACCATTCTTTATTCATGGCTGTGTTTTTAGGCAAGACTGTGAGTGAGCCGATTCCCTTGGCTGAGAAGCAACCCCACACATGAATGGTTTCAGGATGCTTTACAGTTGGCATGAGACAAAACTGGTGGTAGCGCTCACCTCTTCTTCTCCGAATAAGCTGTTTTCCAGATGTCCCAAACAATCGAAAAGGGGATTCATCAGAGAAAATGACTTTGCCCCAGTCCTCAGCAGTCCACTCCCTGTACCTTTTGCAGAATATCAGTCGATCCCTGATGTTTTTTCTGGAGAGAAGTGGCTTCTTTGCTGCCCTCCTTGAAACCAGGCCTTGCTCAAAGAGTCTCTGCCTCACAGTGCGTGCAGAAGCACTCACACCAGCCTGCTGCCATTCCTGAGCAAGCTCGGCACTGCTGGTAGTCCGATCCCGCAGCTGAAACAGTTTTAAGATACGGTCCTGGCGCTTGCTGGTCTTTCTTGGGCGCCCTGGAGCCTTTTTGACAACAATGGAAGCTCTCTCCTTGAAGTTCTTGATGATGCAATAGATTGTTGACTGAGGTGCAATCTTTGTAGCTGCGATACTCTTCCCTGTTAGGCCATTTTTGTGCAGTACAATGATGGCTGCACGTGTTTCTTTAGAGATAACCATGGTTAACTGAAGAGAAACAATGATACCAAGCACCAGCCTCCTTTTAAAGTGTCCAGTGATGTCATGCTTACTTAATCATGACTGATTGATCGCCAGCCCTGTCCTCATCAACACCCACACCTGTGTTAATGGTTCAATCACTAAAACGATGTTAGCTGCTCCTTTTAAGGCAGGACTGCAATGATGTTGAAATGTGTTTTGTGGGTTAAAGTTCATTTTCTGGGCAAATATTGACTTTGCAAGTACAGTAATTGCTGTTAAGCTGATCACTCTGACATTCAGGAGTATATGCAAATTGCCATTAGAAAAAATGAAGCAGTAGACTTTGGAAAAATTAATATTTGTCTCATTGTCAAAATTTTTGTCCATGACTGTAGTATGATGAGTGAGACAGATATGGAGCATGATGGGGAGAGAGACACATCGAATATCAAGGGAGAGAGATGGACATGGAGTAGCAGGCGTGAAACACTTGGGCTATGTGCACACGTTGCGGATTTTGATGCATTTCTGCAGCGTTTTTGGATGCACGGAATTGCATCAAATCCGCAGTGTAGTGCACAACCAATGTTAGTCAATAGGAAATTGAGAATTAGTGTGCACATGTTGCGGAAAAATACGCTCGGATTTGCAGAATTTTATTTTCTGCAGCATGTCAATTCTTTTTGCGGATCTGAAGCATTTCTGCACCAATTGACTACAATTGACTCAGGCAAATCCACAGCAAAACCGAAGGTTTAAAAATCTGTGGTTTTACTGCAGAATTGAGTGTCAGAAATGCTGCAAATAGGGAGGATTATTGCAAAACAATGGGGAGACAAAGAGCGCAATAGGGTCTTATCCACGTTACACAGAGGAGAATATACACCAAATTTGCTCACCTGGTTAGAATGAGATTAGAGCATATAGATAGCAGCTGCTGCAGATCCACAGGTCTTCACTGACCAGAGAAAATAATGTCTTCAAAGGGAGATTTGTAGTTAAAATTCTGCGCTGCCGCTAAGATGAATTTCAGGAGAGTATATGTAGCTACTATAGGTGGTTTTCTGACCTGTGCTTGTCAGGCACATTGAGCCTGAACTGACGAGAATCTATATTGCGCCTGACGGAGGGTTAAATGGACAAGAAAGTGTAAGAAAAGGAATTACTCCAGTTCAGAAGCGAATGCCTTACAGATGAACTACTGTGTGGAATCAACAAGCTTTTTCTTATCGAAAATCCAGTGGAATCTTTACATTGAATTTGGAATAAAATCATGTTTTATTATTTTACATTTAAAAATATAACTATATATATGAAGATTAATTTCCACATTCAATGTAAAGATTCCACTGGATTTTCGATAAGAAAAAGCAGCTTGTTGATTCCACACGGTAGTTCATCTGTAAGGCATTCGCTTCTGAACTGGAGTAATTCCTTTTCTTACACTTTCTTGTCCATTTAACCCTCCGTCAGGCGCAATATAGATTCTCGTCAGTTCAGGCTCAATGTGCCTGACAAGCACAGGTCAGAAAACCACCTATAGTAGCTACATATTTCAATTTCAGGACTATAGAAGTAGTCAGTGACCTTCATAGGAATGTATTAAAAGAGATTACACCAAATCAGATGCAAAAAAAACCATTTATTAACCATAAACTTATTAAAACTAAAAGTACCACTTTTCGGTAGTACCGCCAAATAGGCTCCAGTTATCTTTACTTAACTATTGCTTAAATATAAAATTATTGAAAAAAACTTAAAGGATATTGCACTTAGATGTTACTTAATTATTTTCTACTCATCTTCAGTGGTTTCAATTGCAGCAGAAGCAGCACAGGTACACTTAGAAAAGCAAGGCTGGCAGACGAAAGTTGCATGGGAAAGGCAGATTGATTCTTTACATATTTTGCAGTCATATTTAGAAAGCCTTCTGAAACCAGATACAAATGAGCAGGTAGTACAACTGCGTCTTTTAGAAGGTGGTAGAGTCGGTGTTTTGTTCTGGAACGTCCGTGGGACGATATCTCTTCAACCGGTGTTGCAGGGCAAGGGGCATTCCAACCATCTTTGTACTTCTTAGGCTTAGCTCTCCACTCACCAGTTCATTAGCCAATTGTTTTAGGTACATTCTTCTGCGCATTTGTTTAAGTTCATTACCGAGGTAAATTACTTGTGAGTTGATGCCACCCACATTCAGCATTGTAAAGAAGATTACCATCGGCCAGCGTTTGGTATTTCGACTTACATTGAAAATTGAATTGAAATTGCCACACATTTGGTCAGCAGTGTCAACGCCGCTTTTGGTCAAATTATAAAAAGTTATGATTTCTGGTTTCCTTAGCTCCCCAGACTCTGGATCAATGGTGTAATCATTATGTAATGAAGAGACCAAAATCACATTTTTCCTCTCGCGTGGGATGTAAGAAACTAAAATCTTTCCATTACTGAACCCAAACATAGTGCTATACTGTTGTTTGCCTTTTGTATATAGAAAATCTGGCGGCAACTGCCTTTTGTTTTTTCTAACAGTTCCCACATATGACAGCTTTTTCGTTTTTAAAAAATCAATCAGATCAAAGTCAGTAAACCAGTTGTCAGCAGTGATATTTCGACCAGATCCAAACATTGGCTCAGCAATTCTCTTTACCACATCACTAGGCTTGTTGCTCACATTGAAAGGACCTGGTGGCTGTCTTCCACAATAAACTTCCATGTTCATAGTGTACATCATCCTTGCATCAACCATGGCAAAAATTTTAATTCCATATTTGTTTGGCTTCGATGGTATATATTGCCGAAAACCACATCTTCCACGGAAACCTGGAAGCATCTCATCAATAGTGAGGTTTTGCCCTGGGCAATAGCTTTTTTGACAATTCATAATAAATTGTTGAAATATGTCCTGAATTGGTGCAAGCCA
Source organism: Ranitomeya variabilis (assembly GCF_051348905.1). Classification (NCBI taxonomy): domain Eukaryota; kingdom Metazoa; phylum Chordata; class Amphibia; order Anura; family Dendrobatidae; genus Ranitomeya; species Ranitomeya variabilis. Next base: position 998,958,313 of record NC_135232.1, on the reverse strand, counting down.
GTCATAACCTTTTGGTTCTGTCCGGGTACTTCGATCATCAAAACGGAGGCAACGGATCAGGACTTTGAATCGTTTCAGATTCATCACAAGGCTGAATTTTTCGATGCCATCACCGTCTGTCCCCCACAGCTCCTCCAAACTTTGCCTATTTGCTCTGAAAGCACCAGCTAGGTATAACAAGCCAATAAATGCCTTGAGTTCAATCACATCAGTGTTTTTGATGTCCCTCTCTCTGGAGAATTGCTCTTTGATTGTGTCAATATACTGGTTAGTGAACCGAACAATAGTTTCCAACATGCTATCTGTAATTAGATTACTCCAACATTCCACTGCAGTTTAAAGGCCCCGTCTCACTAAGCGATTTACCAACGATCACGACCAGCGATATGACCTGGCCGTGATCGTTGGTAAGTCGCTGTGTGGTCGCTGGGGAGCTGTCACACAGACAGCTCTCCCCAGCGACCAACGATCAGGGGAACGACTTCGGCATCGTTGAAACTGTCTTCAACGATGCCGAAGTCCCCCTGCAGCACCCGGGTAACCAGGGTAAACATCGGGTTACTAAGCGCAGGGCCGCGCTTAGTAACCCGATGTTTACCCTGGTTACCAAAAAAAACAAACAGTACATACTCGCCTTTCGGTGTCCAGGTCCCTTGCCGTCTGCTTCCTGCTCTGACTGAGCCGCCGTACAGTGAGAGCAGAGCGCAGCGGTGACGTCCCCGCTGTGCTCTCACTTCTCACTGTACGGCCGGCAGTCAGTGAGAGCAGGAAGCAGGCGGCAAGGGACCTGACGGACATCAGAAGGCGAGTATGTACTGTTTGTTTTTTTTTACATTTACGCTGGTAACCAGGGTAAACATCGGGTTACTAAGCGCGGCCCTGCGCTTAGTAACCCGATGTTTACCCTGGTTACCAGTGAAGACATCGCTGGATCGGTGTCACACACACCGATTCAGCAATGTCAGCGGGGCCTCAACGACCAAAAAAAGGTCCAGGCCATTCCGACACGACCAGCGATCTCGCAGCAGGGGCCTGGTCGCTGGTACGTGTCACACATAGCGAGATCGCTATGGAGGTCGCTGTTGCGTCACAAAACTTGTGACTCAGCAGCGATCTCGCTAGCGATCTCGCTATGTGAGACGGGGCCTTTAGCTTTTCTAGCACTTCCAATAACTCCAGGAAGGTGTGTAATAATATTGTGGGATTCTCTGCGCTGTTTGTTCTTGGGTGCCTTTTTGTTCCACTTTGTATTTTTATCTTTGCCCAAATAATAAGCTAGATCTGTGTCTGTTTCCTCTGTATCAGTGTCATCACCATCCTGCTCTGTTCCAGAATCAGTGTTACATTCTGCTACCTCATCTTCAGATGAAATGTCACTAGATTCCTCTAAATCCTCAGTTACTGCTGGTTCTTCCTCATCATCTTCTAACAAAAAAATCTTCATTTCTTCTAAATGAAGGGGTTTAGATGAATCATACTGTTTTCTGGCCATTGCAGCAGAAAATCTGAAGCAAGAGGGAAAGAGTATGTGTTAGGGCGCAATGTGCCTTAGAAGCCACCCTCCTTTTGTCTAAGAAAACAGTACTTATGTACACTAACTTAGCATTAATCCTTCATAAAACAAGCTAAATACACAATCGTGATGAATAAAAAAAGAAAATACTAACCTTTCAATTTATGTTGAAATCAGGCGCAATGTGCCTGGGAAGCCAAAGTGTTGATATCTGCTCACTAGAAGGTCTGCTGAGTCACTGTGATATCAGGTTTCACAGAGCCTGTAGAGTCAGGAGATAACTAGGAGGGGTGGGGTTTTCTGATAAGTGGGCAAGGAGAGAGAAGTGAAACTAATTACTGTGTGCCTGTCAGATCTATTGCGCCTGACGGAGGGTTAAGTAGAGCTCTTTTTTTTCTCCTCCTAAATGCTGCAAATTTGGAACTATTGTCTAGAAATATAAAAGATGTCATTGTATTTTTTTCATTATATATACCTCTCTAATCGTTTGAATTGTTAATTGTTTTTTATCATTGAACTTTGACACTGAGTCATCTGACCTGTTGGCGCCCTTTTTTTTGTAATCTAGCAAAACTATTTATACCTGTGATGCCTGTATATTCTGTATGGTATTTCCTGATGAAGGGGGCATGAGACCCCTGAAACGCGTTGAATAAAACCACTGTGAATCAACTATACTATCCTGAAATTCATCTTAGCGGCAGCACATAATTTTAACTACAAATCTCTCTTTGAAGACAAGCAAATAGGGAGGAGGAAGAGTGTTTGGGTGGAGACTGTGTGTGGGTGGACATGTGTGTGAGCGGTGAATATGTGCGTGTCTGTGTGTGGGTGTCTGGGTGTATCTGCATGTATGTGTGTGTGCGGGTGTGTGTGGGAACAGGGAGTATGCTGTTGGTTTATTATTTTATTTTTTTTACAGGAGATTGAGGACGTCACATGGATTAGCTGAATAATAATGATGGGAAACTGTGTAGTGTTTTATTTCATTAAAATATTTTATTCTGGACGTGTGTTTATTTAACCCCTTTACAACTATAGTATTAGTAATGGATAGGTGTCTTATTGACACCTCTCCATTACTAAGCAGGCTTAATGTCACCTTACAATACAAAGGTGACATCAACCCCACAAATATGAACCCCATATGACACCACTACAGGGCAGTGGGACGAGAGAGGCTAAGTGCCGGAATTGGCGCATCTTAGAGATGCGCCATTTCTGGGGCAGCTATGAGCTGGTGTTTGTAGCTGGGGGGGCAATATCCATGGCCCCTTCTAAGACTATTAATATCAGCCAGCAGCTGTCTGCATTGCCTTTTCTGGTTATTCATTATAGGGGAACCCCACGTCATTTCATTTTAATAGCCAGTAAAGGCTAAATATACAGCTACGGGCTGATATTCATAGCCTGGGAAGATCCATGGGTATTAACCCCTTCCTAGGCTATCAATATCATATAGTTCTCACATAATACCACCATATAGATTACACATAATGTCGCCATATAGTTCTCACATAATACCGTCATATAGATCACACATAATACGGCCATAGTGTTTTTTCTTTTTGCACATAGCATGTACTTGTCTCTTTTTTTGGACCAGCACTCCTCCCATTTGGCTCAGGTGATTTTAATTAGCAGGAGACTGCAAAGTAAGGGGTCTAGCCCATTTTGGCTCTCACTGAAGAGCTGGAGGAAGGTGAGTTTAAATGCTCCCTTCATTTTGGTGCTGGTGCTGTGTGGCGGCCATTGTTGCTGTGGCTTTGTGCTGGTGGGGCGGCGCGGTCTGGAGTCTTGGGGACTCAGTCTCGCAGCATGGGTGCTGTGGGACAACAGGCCGTCCGCCCTGCTGGTGCATGGCCGCTGCGGTGGTGGTCACCGCACGGCTCCACTCCGTTAGGGCGTTAGGACCCACTACGAGGTTTGCCGTGAAGGGGCAGTGGGCTTCATACAGTCTGATCAGAATGTTAAACTGAAAACCTCATGTTCAGTATTTAAATTTTTGCCTAGCGGCTTTAGATCAACGTATGATTTTGGGATGTGCGGTTCATGCTCTTTTTTTTCTTTTTGCACATAGCATGTTCTCATAAAATACTGCCATATACTTCTCACATAATACCGCCATATACTCCTCACATTATACCACCATATAGATCACACATAATACCGTCATATAGATCACACACAACACCACCATGTAGATCACACATAATCCCACAATATAGTTCTCATATAACACAGTCATATAGTTTTTACATTATTCCACCATACTGAACAAACATAATACCACCAGACAGATCACATATCATGCCGTCATATAGATCACACATAATGCCATAATACAAATCACACATAATTCTTGGCAGCATCAAGTGTGGTCTATATGGCAGTTCTGTGTAAAATATATATATATATGGCGGCATCATGTGTGATCTATATGGCAGTATTATGTAATAAATATACATGGCGGTATAATGTGTGGTGTTTATGGGAGTATTATGTGATAAATAGATATGGCAGCATTATGTGTGATCCATATGGCAGTGTGCTGGTCTATGGGGGGTCACAGAGAGATATATCGTGGAGGAAGCAGGGTGACAGGAGCACAGAGTATTTCAGGAGAACAGTGTGCTGGTCTATGGGGGAAGTGTGCTCACGCTGACGCTCACACTCACACGCTGATGCACACGCTCACAACTGTATACCTAGCCTTTAATGGCTATTAAAATGGGGGACCCCAAACAAAAAAATGACATGGGGTCCCACTATAATTAATTACCAGCAAAGGCTATGCAGACAGCTATGGGATGATATTAATAGCCTAGGAAGGGGCCATGGATATTGCCCCCAGGCAAAAAAAAAGCTCTCAGCCACCCCAGAAATGGCTCTTGCCACCCCAGAAATTGCCCTGTAGCGGTGGCAAGTGGGGCTCATATTTGTGGGGTTGATGTTACCTTTGTATTGTCCGATGACATCAAGCCCATGGCTTAGTAATGGAGAGGCGTCTATAAGACACTTATCCATTACTAATCCTATAGTTGTATTGTAAATAAAGGCACAGCCAGAATAAAGTCCTTTCTTAATCTTAATTAAACCATAATTACCAAACACATAATCCCCGACTCCCTCGTCTCCTGCAACAAAAATATAATAATAAACCACAGATATTCCTCACCTGTCTGCAGAGAAGATAATCCATAATGTCCAACGATGATCTTGATCACTTTGACAGCAGTCATACCAGTGATATGACTGCTCTCAAAGACAGCCGGCGATACACTGACAGGAGGTGATCGCCCCCTGCAGTGGATCACTGCACCGCCGTGAGTATAATGTTCTTTTATTTTTATGTGAATTTGAATGTAATGTACGGTAACTTTAAAAAAAAAAACTGTGAGCACAGGTACCGGCAGATGATACTACTATTTTCCAATCAGACATAGCCCGATGGGAGCAGTAGTCTCATTGGTCCATGCCTGCTTTTCTTACCACAGGTCACCGCTGCCAGAACAATCCTGCAGCGCTGTGACTGACAGTAACGGTGGTAGCATTACTGCAGGTGACAGTTACAGCTGTAGGGTGACGCTGACATGTGACAGCATGACCCCCACAGCTCCTGTTGTCGCATTCACTGAGCTGTGTGTGCAATGGAGAAAGACATGCAGGGGGAGAGCGACCCATGGGGAGTGAGACATGCAGGGGTAGAGGAGAGAGAGCGACCCATGGGGAGAGACACATGCAGGGGGAGAGGAGTGCATAGGAGCGAGAGTGACCAGGCACAGGTGGATAGAGAGCATACATGGGGAGACAGACCAGGCACAGGGGAGATAGAGAGCAGAGAGCACACATGGGGAGAGAGACCAGGCACAGGAGGATGAGCACACAGGGGGAGAGAGACCGGGCACATGGGGGATAGAGATAACACATGGGGAGAGAGACCAGGCACAGAGGGGATAGAAAGCACACATGGGGAGAGAGACCAGTCACAGGGCGGATAGAGAGCACACATGGGGAGAGAGACAAGGCACAGGGGGATAGAGAGCACACATGGGGAGAGAGACCAGGCAGAGGAGGATGAGCAAACAGGGGGACAGGGAACACATATGGGGAGAGAGACCAAACACAGGGGGATGGAGAGCACACATGGGAAGAGAGACCAGGCAGAGGGGGAGAGATAGCACACATGGGGAGAGAGACCAGGCACAGGGGGATAGAGAGCACACATGGGGAGAGAGACCAGGCACAGGGGTGATAGAGAGCACACATTTGGAGAAAGACCAGGCACAGAGGGGATGCAGAGCACACATAGGGAGAGAGATCAAGCACAGGGGGATAAAGAGTACACATGGGGAGAGAGACCACACACAGGGGGAAGAGAGCACACATGGGGAGAGAGACAAGGTTCAGGAGGATGAGCACACAGGGGGAGAGAGACCGGGCACAGGGGGATGGAGATCACACATGGGGAGAGAGACCAGGCACAGGGCGGAGAGAGAGCACACATGGGGAGAGACAAGGCACAGGGGGATAGAGACCAGGAGAGAGATGGGGAGAGAGAGCAGGCAGAGGAGGATGTGCAAACATGGAGAAAGGGAACACATATGGGGAGAGAGACCAAGCACGGGGGGATGGAGAGCACACATGGGGAGAGAGACCAGGCACAGGGGGAGAGATAGCACACATTGGGAGAGAGACCAGGCACAGGGGGATAGAGAGCACACATGGGGAGAGAGACCAGGCACAGGGGTGATAGAGAGCACACATTTGGAGTGAGACCAGGCACAGAGGGGATAGAAAGCACACATGGGGAGAGAGACCAGGAAAAGGAGGATAAACACACAGGAGGATAGAGAACACACATGGGGAGAGAGACCAGGCACAGGGGGATAAAGAGCACACATGGGGAGAGAGACAGCACACATGGGGAGAGACAGTCACTTCCATTGTCACAGAGGGAGATATATGGTGGAAGGATATATGATCCCTGTTGTGTGCATGCTACTTCTCTCCAATGTTTTGTGAATAACATTCTTGTCATCCCCCCACCTTTTAATCACTGTCTTGTCAGCTATCCTGCTTTGCGTTCCAGGTGTCAGCTTCCTCTCTCTGCAGGCTGTGAATATAGCTTACTGGAGATCGGAGATCACTGGGACTGTGTGCGAGGTGGAGACAGAGCAGGAGGACACAGGAGAGCATTGCAGCTTATGAGGAGCAGAGGAGGTCTGCTCAGGATGCACAGCGCAGTGCCAGGAGTAACAGGACAGAGAAGCACTGAGGTAAATCACCCGCACTCACTATTCTCTATCCTCCGGCTCCATTGACCGCTTCTCTCCTCTGCTGTCCACCTCCTCTGCATCTACAGCCTTCCTTGTGATAGAGAGTAAGTGGAGCTCAGTGGATATCACTGGGCTATAATAAAATGGCGGCCTATAGCTGTGAATTGTGCAGCCTACAGAGGCGTGCCTAGTTCACAGCTAATGCGACTGCAATGTTAGAGATAGGGTTAGTGGCGGTCTGTTATCTCTTATGACCATGGGGTGCCATATTATGAAACTGATAGTGTTGTGCTGCTGCTGTGAAAACAAGATGTCAGCCCCCAGTGCCTTTTTTAAACTCCTATAACACATGAAATATGTTTCACATGCATTCAAAACTGGGTTATAACAGCATGTTATGCTACATTACATTGATTTATTAATGATCTACAAACGTGGTACCTTCCCTTTAATATGGACAAAACAGAATTCATCATTAGTGTTGAGCGACACCGTCCGATACTTGAAAGTATCGGTATCGGAAAGTATCGGCCGATACCGGCAAAGTATCGGATCTAATCCGATACCGATACCCGATACCAATACAAGTCAATGGGACACCAAGTATCGGATGGTATCCTGTATGGTTCCCAGGGTCTGAAGGAGAGGAAACTCTTCTTCAGGCCCTGGGATCCATATCAATGTGTAAAAGAAAGAATTAAAATAAAAAATAGGGATATACACACCCTCTGACGCGCCCTGGACTTTACCGCCGCAACCGGGAGCCGTTGTACCTAGGAATGCGCGCTTGAAGGGCCTTAGATGACGTCACGGCGCTCTGATTGGTCCATAGCGGTCGCGTGACCGCTACGCGACCAATCACAAAGCCGTGACGTCACCTAAGCTCTTTCAAGCGCTTGAAAGACCTTAGGTGACGTCACGGCTTTGTGATTGGTCGCGTAGCGGTCACGCGACCGCTACGGACCAATCAGAGCACCGTGACGTCATCTAAGGCCCTTCAAGCGCGCATTCTTAGGTACAACGGCTCCCGGTTATGGCGGTAAAGTCCAGGGGCCGCCGGAGAGGTGAGTATATCCCTATTTTTTATTTTAATTCTTTCTTTTACACATTGATATTAATCCCGATACCGATTCCCGATACCACAAAAGTATCGGCTCTCGGTATCGGAATTCCGATACCGCAAGTATCGGCCGATACCCGATACTTGCGGTATCGGAATGCTCAACACTATTCATCATCTTTTCCCCATCTCACTCAACTCCCCAGACAGACCTATCCATTAAAGTAAATGGCTGCTCTCTCTCCCCAGTCCCATACGCTCGCTGCCTCGGGGTAATCCTTGACCCTGATGACTTCTTCAACACACATATTCAAGCACTTTCCACTTCCTGCTGACTTTAACTCTAAAATATTTTCCCGATCTGTACATTCCTCAACCAAGAATCTGCAAAAACCCTAATCCATGCTCTCATCATCCCCCGCCTTGACTCCTGCAACCTCCTGCTATGTGGCTTCCCCTCTAACACACTCTCACCCCTATTCTAAAGTCTGCTGCCCGACTAATCCACCTGTCCCCTCATCATACTCCAGCCTCTCCCCTCTGTCATTCCCTGCACTGGCTCTTCATTGCCAGAGACTACAGTTCAAAATAACCATGGCCTACAAAGCCATTCACAACCTGTCTCCTCCATACATCAGTGATCTAGTCACCTGGTACTTACCTGCATTCAAACTCAGATTCTCACAAGATCTCCTTCTCGATTACCCTCTTATCTCCTCTTCCCACAATCGGACATAAGATTTCTCCCATGCTTCCCCCCCTACTCTAAAACTCTCTACCCCAACATATCAGACTCTCGCCTACCATGGAAACCTTGAAAAATAACCTGAAGACCTACCTCTTCCAACTAGCCTACAACCTGCAGTAACCACCAATCGACCAAATCACTGTATGACCAGCTCTACCCTTGAAAGGAGATAGACTGTGGGAAGAGAAAAAGAAGCGTGCGCAGTGAAGGAGTAGGAGAGGAGTAAAGCGCTCGAAGCAGAGCAGTCTGGTGTCGGCGGAGAGCGGCGTGCAGAATGGTGAGCAGTGCGCTCTGCTTCCCCCACCTGAGAGGACTGACGTAGTGACGGGCCATATAGAAGGAGCACCCATTGCCTGTGGAGAGAGCCGTGCAGAGCCAGAGTCATGCAGAGCAGTGTATTGCAGAGCCGTGCCCACAGAGCAGAGCCAAGCAGGTGTGCTGCAGCAGTCAAAGAGAGGAGTGCTTCAGCCAGGGAGCACCAGTGCCACACAGACCAGCAACCATTGACGCCCGTCATCGACCGCAGGGACCAGAGAGAGAGACGGGCAGTGCATGCCCAGTGACCGCCGTAAAGCCAGATGCCAGTTGCTTCAGGATAGTGAGTACCGCTCGAGTGCTGCTTGACAGAGACCGGAGCATGACCATCAGCTACCCCTGACTGTGCTAGTTAATATCGGCCCAGACACTTGTGACCTAACCTTGCCAGCGTATGTTACTAGAGCCATGCTGGGCTCGTACAGGACTGTGGCTCTCACTGTTAGTTGGCCACTACAGTATATGGACTAGGGGCAGTGGGAGGCACTGGAGACCGACCGCTGTCACCAGAAGACGGGGCATTGTTGTGTGCTGAACCCTATTAGCAAGGACACCGCTCCCGCACTATAGAGTACGCAGCACGAGCTGCTGTGCTTGGACTTCCTGTAACCCTTGCTACCTTATGGTCGTTATTTGTACTGTCCTACTTCAGTTTTGCCACTTACACTGTTTACCTACCTGCATGGAGTGTTTCCCCTGTAAATAAACTTGTTAACCCTTGCTCTGCCTCCCGACCGTCACTGCATCCCGCGTTCCTGCTAGAACCTTTCACCCTCACTTACTGTATCCTCACCCATGAATTGTAGATTGTGAGCCCTCGATGGCAGGGTCCTCTCTCCATCTGTATCAGTCAGGACTTGTATTGTTTAAGATTACTGTACTTGTTTTTTATTATGTATACCCCTTGTCACATGTAAAGCATCATGGAATAAATGGCGCTATAATAATAAATAACAAAGATAATAATCCATAGTTTTCAATGATATTATACATACCTTTTATAGTCTACGGGGCTGATTACATGTCCATATTTTTTGGGGACTGTACAAGTATATGGGTTCACAAAAATTATGGGCAGCATTTGGATAGAATCTATTTGAAGTCTGTGTGCTCTCTTTTATTAAGCTGCAAACGAATAGGAGAAGTTTTATAATACATTTATTTTTTCATAAGTGAAAATCTCTGATGAAACACTGATGGTTAAAACTAGCTTACTAGATGAAAATTTGATACAAGACATTGATAAATTCAGACCAGTTTTTACATACATTAAAACTCATGGATGTTTTTAAGACCATAGAAAAAGAAAGGCTTTGACCCCGTGGTATAAGAAATCCCACAAAGACATTAATAAAATAAAATAAGTCTTAAAATATTCTACAAAAACTGTAAGTGAAAAATTTATGCTAAAAATGAATAAGCCATCTATAATGAGGATCAGTTGGCAGGAGAAAAGTTACCAAGTTTTGTGGTTAGTTTATGCAAGCTGCTTCTCTGACTAATCTGATATACAGTGGCATGTAACAGTATTGGCACCCCTGGTCAAACTTTCAGTTAGGCAATTTGAAAATGTAATGATCTCTAAAAGGCCTAAAGTAAAAGGTGTTACATTTCCTTTGTATTTTAGAATACAAAAAATATACTGCCATTTTTTTTCTTTTAATTTTAAAAATTACAATAAGGAAATTGTACCAATACAAAAGTTTGGGCATTCCTGGAGATACGTGTGCTCAAATAACTTTGACCAAGGTTTAAGACCTTAATTTGTCTGTTAGGGTTATGGCTTGTTCATTTTCATCATTGGAAAGGGTCAGGTGATGAAAATTTCCCAGCTTTATAAAAACCCAGCCTCCTCTAGCTTGTGCCGAAAAACAGCAGCCATGCGTTCCTCTAAGCAGCTGCACTCTGAAAATGACACAAAGCAGGAAAACACTATAAGAAGATAGCAAAGCATTTTCAAGTTGCATTTTCCTCATTTGCAAATATAACTAAGAAATAGCAGGTAACAGAAACAGTGGAGGTCAAGATAAGGTCTGGAATACCAAGCAAAATTTCAGTGTGATCTGCCCATAGGATTGCTAGAGAGGCAAATCAGAACCCCCGCTTGACTGCAAAAGGCCTTCAGAAAGATATAACAGACTCTGGAGTTGTGGTACATTGCTCTACTGTTCAGAAGAGACAGCTGCACAAATATGGCCTTTATGGAAGAATCATTACAAGAAAACCTTTCCTGCAATACGCAACATAACCTCCTTGTCTTCCTCTTCCTCCACCTCCTCTACTATCATGTGATTCCCACAAGAAACAATCAGACAAAGAGCAACAATGAATATCATCTAGCTAGTTACTTATTAAAAAACGTACTCCTTTAAAGACAACAAAACGGCACTAAAAATGCACAAAGACTGCACCTAATGTGAACAGAATCTACATATTATGTTGATAAAAACATGCACATAATGTGAACAGATTGATGTTTTTCACATGTGGCACACATAATTCTATGTTTTTATTTATGCTATATTGGAGAATACTTTTAGTAACTAGATGGAGTGTAGATTCCTTTCAACATATGATGTCATAGTTGAACTTCATAGTTTGTCTCCACATTCTTTCACGGACCTCTTCAAAGGAGAGAATGTATCCATCTTCAGCAATACCACTGACAATGAATAGAGTGGTGATGTGCACCATTCAGAACATCACTGCAGAGCACCACTCTCTGAATCGGTTGGAATAACAGTGGTGAGACACTCAAAGATTTATGAGATTTTGTAGATTCCTCCATTTATTTTTACTGTGGTGTTTTCTGGAACAAGAGATTATATGTTTTGTCTTCAGTGTTCCAATTACTTGTCTAACATCAGATTGTAGAGCTTTTCTAAGAGAGTTCAAGAGCTTTTTAAGACCTCCTGATAAATTGGTTGGATTCCTAAGTGATATAATTTGTCATTGTCAAAGAATTTTGTCATCACTGAAATGCAACTTTAAATCTCTTGAAACTGTCATTCCTGCAGATCTGAGCTGACAAGAGAGCAGGCCCGATCACACAGTGCACAGATAAAGCAAAGATTTTCCTTGCCCCTGAAACCAGTGTCATTGATGATGCTTCATTTCAGGGAGGGGGCAGAGGCTCTGGCAGTGACCGCAGCCTCTGCCCCCTGCTCTGATGACGGTTCATTTGAATATCCCAGGATGCACTCAAATAAAACATCACTAGAAACGAAGAAAAAAAATAGATTAGCTGTTAGTGTAGTTATGGAATTGTAGGGTTTTTTTTAAAAGCAAGTATATTAGAAAATAGCTTAAGGTACCGTCACACTAAGCGACTTTACAATGATATCGCTAGCGATCCGTGACGTTGCAGTGTCCTGGCTAGCGATATCGTTGTGTTTGACACACAGCAGCGATCAGGATCCCGCTGTTAGATCGCTGGTCATTGCTGAAAGTCCAGAACTTTATTTCGTCGCTGGATCTCCCGCTGACATCGCTGAATCGGTGTGTGACACCGATCCAGCGATGTCTTCACTGGTAACCAGGGTAAACATCGGGTTACTAAGCACAGGGCCGCGCTTAGTAACTCAATGTTTACCCTGGTTACCATTGTAAATGTAAAAAAAACCCCACATACTCACATTCCGGTGCCCGGCGTCCGCTTCCCTGCACTCCTCCTGCATCCTGTGTAAGTGCCGGCCATAAAGCAGAGCGGTGACGTCACCGCTCTGCTCTGTGGGAGATGCCGGAGATGTTCGGCGCTGACACAGGATGCAGGAGGAGTGCAGGGAAGCGGATTCCGGGCACCGGAATGTGAGTATGTGTTTTTTTTTTACTTTTACAATGGTAACCAGGGTAAACATCGGGTTACTAAGCGCGGCCCTGCGCTTAGTAACCCGATGTTTACCCTGGTTACCAGGGGACTTCGGCATCGTTGGTCGCTGGACAGCCGTCTGTGTGACAGCTCTCCAGCGACCACACAGCGACTAAACAGCGACGCTGCAGCGATCGGCATCGTTGTCTGTATCGCTGCAGCGTCGCTTAGTGTGAAGGTACCTTTAGATTATAGATAAGGATAATAGATAAATAGATAAGGATTTAGTTACTATTTACTTTTGCCTTCAGACAATCCCTTTAAGTTTCCTGAATATTTTTTTTTCTCCCCAACAATTTTGTAGGGTATTTTGGTTCTTGATGAAAAAGAGAAAAGAATAACTACAAAATGTGGTTTTGTTTATATCAGTGTGGCTTAAATGGCAAAGAGAAACTGATCACATCTGTCCTCAAAGTTCCAAGCCATGTCCTTCCCATATACCCTGAGGTTCTCAGCTTTGAGAAACAGTACATGAAACTCCTGGATGCTACAGCAGCTGGAGCATTCCACAAATACTGGTAGACCACAGCAGGGCTGGCATGATCATCGGGCACTTCTGGCAAATGCCAGAAGGGCTGGAGCCTGTAGTGGGCCGCATTGTCAGCTACGTTGTTAACAGTGTCGGTGTCATCAGGACCCCCACACTGTGCTAAAAGCCTGTATACCTGCCTTTTCATATTCTTTTGCCCCACTTCCATCTTATCTACATCTGCCTCTTCTCAGTGTGTGTTCTTTAAGTGCCTCTCTTCCGCCTCTCTCCTCTGCCCCACTTCTGTCCTGCATGGTGTACTCTCTCTGCCACACTTCTTTTCTAATGCAATCACTTCATGACTTCATCTTCTCCTTCAGGAGCGGTTTATTCACACCAGGCTTGCTGACACCTCCTGCATCTTCAGCAGCAGATGGACATCTGTCTCCCCTGACCTGTGAGTGCTTGTGACGCCTCCTCCCCATGCTCATTTACCAGTTATCTGTCATGCAGACACTCTTTTCAGAGTATTTCTATTCATTGCATTGCAGTCCTCATTTCTCCTCACTCCTAGTTCCCGCCTGTTTGTCTTCAATTTCCATCATAATAGTTTGCTGCATTACATTTTTTAGCCTGTGCTCGCCATTTTATTGCTGGCTTTTTTGCTCTTCTCTTTTTTTCATCCTTACATTTATTTACCCTTCCTGTTATATAATTATTTATTTTATCACCCCCTTTTTTCTCTTTTTTCCCCACTTTCTATATCTAGTCCTTTCCCTTGACTTTCTCACCTACTTTAATCCTTATGCACCCTTATAAATTACTCTTTTCTTCACCTTTACTGCTATCCCATTTCATTTAGTCCTTATGTGATTTGTTCCCACCTCCGAGACATATTTCCATTTTTTTCCCTTTTATTTTCCTTGTCTTCTATTTTTTTCTACATTTTTTACTTATTCTATTTCTCAATGGCTTATTTACATGTATTTACTGACATATAACTATTATTAATTTGCATTCTTATTGATACCCCTCATGCATTTATAAATAGTAATGAGCAAATATACTCATTACTCAGGATATCCCAAGCATGCTCGGGTGTATATTTTAGTACAAGGAAATTTAGTTTTTATTGCCGCAGCTGAATGATCTACATCTGTTAGCCAGCTTGATTACATGTGGGGATTCCCTAGCAACCAGGCAACCCCCACATGTACTTATGCTGGCTAACAGATGTAAATCATTCAGCTGAGGCGATGAAAACTAAATCTTCGAGCACTAACAAATACTCGGAGGACACCCGAGCGTGCTCAGGAAATCTTGAGTAACGAGTTCGCTCATCACTATTTATAAACTTTTGCATTCGCAGTATGTATTATTTACAATTTTATTTTTAATGTTTTTTATTCTATATTTTTTTCACAATCTGCATATATCCAGTTTTTTCATGTGTGTGTGTATATATGTGTATTTTGTAGGCTGTGAATGAGGTCTGAGGACCGAAACGTTGGCCAAAAATCTTGTACAGGCATGTTTTTGCTGCAGCCTTAAAATTATGTCTTTTTCATTAGAATATATCTGTGCCGTGGTATTTCATTCCATATCAAGTTTATTCTACCACTGAGCAAGAAATCTATTGATCGTCTGAGTGCCCACCACATCTCTACTCTCTCCATACTGGTAGCCATGGCCAGGCTTAAATATGTGCAATCGTACAGGGTGCTGATCGGCAGACTGCAGTGGGGGCAACGTCCCCTCCTTCTGGGCTCCTGCACAGTCTCCTGTCAAAGCACGGTTACAACCAGAGAGAAAGGCCTGCATGGCACTGAGGAGGTGGAATGGTGCCATGTCCTCCATCTCTATCCCATCTCATCATCTGGCTGTTCAGCAGTAACCCTGCAGAGGAGACAGGTGACGTGACTGCAGCCTGTGCTGATTGGCCAAACGTTGACCAATAAGGTCCAGATTTCCTTTCTTCTGTAGCCCTGGAACTCAGCTGTTTATCGTACTCACATGAGGAGCAGCCTCATTTCGTAACTTGTGCTGCACCTGATATTACCGTGGGGGGATAGGGGCAGCTAAGCTTCGGGTACTTCTATCTGAGTGTGTTTATATCTAATGTATACCCTGTGTATACTCGTGACATCAGTGTACAGTATATGTGTGCTAGGTGCAGTATATGTCTAGTGTGTGAGTGCCATCTGTTCAGTGTGAGGGCTCTGTACGGCATACAGTATGCCCAGTTCCAGTGTGCGGTATACAGCCAGTTTGTGTGGGGATGTGGGAAGGATGATCATACTCTATAGAGGACTGTTGGGAGAACCATCATACTATATGGGGGGTAGTGGGGGTGATCATCATACTGTATAGGGGGCTGTTTTGGGGCTCGTCATACTGTATAGGGGACTTTGGGGTGGACCATCATACTATATGGGGGCTGGGGTATCATCAAAGTGTTTGAGGGGGTTGTGGGGACCATCATACTGTGTGGGGTTTCTGTGTTTAGCTGTATTTTCTTATTTTATTTTTATAAGGAAGTACAGGATAACTATTATAAAGGGTCAAGTGAGTTTATTATTAACCCCTTTCGGACCTCGGACGGTATCACCGCGTTCAGAGTTGCCCAATCTATCAATAAAAAAATGGTATCATTAAAAATGCCAGCTCGGCATGCAAAAAGTAAGCCCTCAACCGACCCCAGATCATGAAAAATGGAGACGCTACGGGTATCGGAAAATGGCACAATTTTTTTTTTTTTTTAAAGCAAAGTTTGGAATTTTTTTTCACCACTTAGTTAAAAAATAACCTAGTCATATTAGGTGTCCTTGAACTCATAATGACCTGGATAATCATAATGGAAGGTCAGTTTTAGCATTTAGTGAACCTAGCAAAAAAGCCAAACAAAAAACAAATGTGGGACTGCACTTTTTTTTGCAATTTCACCGCACTTGGAATTTTTTTCCCATTTTCTAGTACACAACATGATAAAACCAATGATGTTGTTCAAAAGTACAATTTGTTTCGCAAAAAATAAGCCCTCACATGGCCATATTGATGAAAAAATAAAAAAGTTATGGCTCTGGGAAGGAGGGGAACGAAAAACGAACACGGAAAAACGGAAAATCCCAAGGTCATGAAGGGGTTAAAGGAGGCACAAAGGGAATTATAAGGCAGCACAAATGGATATTATTACAGTATAGTGCTGTATCGCTGTAAGGAGGCATAGCATAGAATGATCATAATAAGGCACAGGGAGATATTATTTTTATAGGGTGCTTTATAACTGTAAGGAGGCATGAGGGAGCATTATTCCTATGAGGAAGTACAGAGGAAACATAACTGTGTAGGGGCACTCAGAGGGCTCTGTTATTCTGTGGGGTACAATAGGAGGGTAGTATAGGGCAATGAAGGGGCATTATTACTCTCTGGGGCAGTGATAATAGCATCGTATGGTTGTGTAGTGGTGGTAGAATGTGACAAGGGTCCTGGAAAGGCAGTAAAGTAAAGAGATCAGTGTGCTACATTTTACAGGGACAAGCTATGGATGGAAGAAGAGGTCATGGTTGTCTGGGCCGAATGCAAAAGAAAAGGGAAAATGAATGACAGCAATCAGCGAGAACTTCACTGGTGAGAACCTGTACATTATAGACATAGGTGGTCTGATAGCACTGGTGTAGACAAAACATTATCATTATATGGTCATTGTATGGTGGGGGTATCAGTCCTAGTACAGTGGTTTTGTTAAAGGGGTGATCCAGGCTGGAAGTTAGTCTCCAGTCACTCTGTGTGACTGCAGACTTCTGAATCCTCACATTGTGTGCATTGCATGCTGTGAGGATTCTCCGGTGACTGCACTGCTAGTAGGCAATCAAGTGATTTGCATTCATGCGATCATGTGCTGACTAGATGTGTCTAGCCTTGCTCAATACAAGTGAATTCAGCAAAGCCAAATATGTTGGAATGTGGCCAGAGGTGTGGATATCACATACTTGCGGTCACATGACGGCTACTCTGAATGTGATAAATTTTGACAGTGAGCACTGTGAAGATTCAGAAGTCACATAGACTTTAACCTCAAGCCTGGACAACCCCTTTGATGTTCAGTATAGTGGTATCTATATATATAATTAAGGGTTTTTCCGTCTGTCTGTCTTTCTGTCTGTCTTTCTGTCTGTCTGTCCTGGAAATCCCGCGTCTCTGATTGGTCGAGGCCGCCAGGCCCCGACCAATCAGCGATGGGCACAGTATCGACGTAGATGTCATAATGGTTGCCATGGCGACGATGATGTCATAAAGGTTGCCTCGACCAATCAGCGACGGGCACAGTCTGCCGCGAATCACATACTACGGGGACATGCATATTCTAGAATACCCGATGCTTTAGAATCGGGCCACAATCTAGTTAGCAATAATAATATACTGGTAATATTTGGTTATGGTTTGTTGGCATTTGTCTGTTATATTGCAATATTATTATTGCATTATTATTATTATTATTATTATTATTATTCAATCATATATAGCTGTTTTTTGGTATTATGAAAGTAGTAAATATTGATTTCCTCTAGGCAAGGTAATATTAGTAATAGATATCACCATCTGGTGCTATGGGGTGAGAACAGCATGTGCCTGTGTACTTTCAAATGGCAGAACTGAATTTGAGCCCCAGTCCATCCCTGGACCACAGGGCTGCCATGGGGCCTGCGAGACAGGGAACATGAAATTGATGCTGTCTCTGGGCCTAAACCGCTTGGTGTCATACTTTCAATGGTATCTGAATCCTGGATGCAGGCATAATTGAAAGCAATGATGAAACAAGGAGCTGTCAGCTGCCTGTTCCATCAATGTCTTTTGACATCTGAAATCTGTTATCTCAGTGCAACTGAAATGCATCATGCTTGCCTGTAAACCTGCATATCCTGCTTTCCTGGTCCATGTTAATCCACCTGTTGTCCATCAGCACACTCTGCTACATCTTTACCTCTTGCATGGGCTACCCATCCAGGGCTATGGCTTAGAGATTCTAGCTCAGCCGGTAGGGAAGCTCATAACATTGGTAACGGAAAAAATAAATTTTGCTATTGCACATCTGATAATCTAATGAGAATTTTTCAATAAATACAATGCAGACAGGCAGACTGCCGTGTAATCACTTCCAAGACTTCCTGTTCTTTTTTACTTTAAAGATAGTTCTGAATGACATTAGATGTATGTTTGGGGTCATTGAAAATAGAAAAAACTCCGGCACACAGAAATGAGAAAAGTGATATTTATTATTCTTCAACAAGAAATTCATTGAATCTCATGTCTGTAAGAAGAATTTCATATTTGTGAAAATTTATTTTGGAAAACATTACATTGGACAATTGGAGTCCTATCATTGGGAATTTCTTGTTGAAGAATAATAAATATCACCCGTCCCATTTCTGTGTGCCGGAGTTTTTTCTATTATTTTGGACATTTTTTTCTCCTGAGCACCTTCATTAAAGCAGTGAGCACCCCTTAATCTATAGTCTGTTTGGGGTCATTGTCCAGATGAATAATACATTTAGAGCCAATCAGAGGCCTCTATGATAGTACTGCATGATGGATAAGTATTTGCCTGTACTTCTTAACAATGAAGACACCATTAATTTTGACCAAATTCCCAGATGAATGCTCTCTAAAATTACAAGAAACCACCACCGTGCCTCACTGTTGCGTGCTTATACTCATTACTGTACTTGTCTCTAATTCTTCAGTGATCAAACTGTCCTCAATTTTAGCCAAATATTTAATTTTTTTCTCCACAGCATTTTTATGCATACTTGCATTGCTTGGTTTTGCTTCCATGTCAAAGGTATACCTTTGGCTGCAATTCTTCCACGAAAACCACTTCTGAACAGATGTTTATGAACTCTATAAGATGGTTGTAGCTGGATCCCACTAGTTTCTACCACTTCTGAGGTGACGTCACTGATCATCCTCCAATTAATATTTTCTTCCACAACCTCACCTTTGTAGCAAAGTTTAGATATTCCTCATCAAGTTTTGTGTCTCATACACAACTGTTTCTGTTCCAGTTACTGCTTTCAGCCCATATATGAAAATGTTGATCACTATCACCTGTATGGTATAAATGGTGCATGTACACCTGACTATTATTCTCCAAAATCCCTGACTTTGTTTAAGCATACCTAAAAGACTTGATTCTGTTTTGAAGGGAAAGGTCACAATGAATTGATTTAGATTTATCTTTTGATCTATCATTTGCATTTCATTTGATAAAAAATAAACTGTTAACACTTCTATTTTTAAAAATATTCTTACTTTGCAACAATTGCTCCCCCCTGCCTAAAACTTTTGCACCATACTCTAATACTCAAGTGTTAATTTGGAGGTTAAAAAATAGATGAAAACCTGAAAAGAACTAAAATAATTCACAACCAAATGAAGCATTATTGCAGCTATCACTTGTAAATGGAATTATCCTTTAACCCCTTCACCCCCAAGGGTGGTTTGCACGTTAATGACCGGGCCAATTTTTACAATTCTGACCACTGTCCCTTTATGAGGCTATAACTCTGGAAGGCTTTGACGGATCTTGGCGATTCTGACATTGTTTTCTCGAGACATATTGTACTTCATGTTAGTGGTAAAATTTATTCGATATAACTTGCGTTTATTTGTGAAAAAAATGGAAATTTGGCGAAAATTTTGAAAATTTCGCAATTTTCCAAATTTGAATTTTTATGCCCTTAAATCACAGACATATGTCACGCAAAATACTTAATAAGTAACATTTCCCACATGTCTACTTTACATCAGTACAATTTTGGAACCAACATTTTTTTTTGTGACGGAGTTATAAGGGTTAAAAGTTGACCAGCAATTTCTCATTTTTACAACACCATTTTTTTTTAGGGACCACATCTCATTTGAAGTCATTTTGAGGGGTCTATATGATAGAGAATACCCAAGTGTGACACCATTCTAAAAACTGCACCCCTCAAGGTGCTCAAAACCACATTCAAGAAGTTTATTAACCCTTCAGGTGTTTCACAGGAATTTTTGGAATGTTTAAATAAAAATGAACATTTAACTTTTTTTCACACAAAATTTATTTCAGCTCCAATTTGTTTTATTTTACCAAGGGTAACAGGAGAAAATGGACCCCAAAAGTTGTTGTACAATTTGTCCTGAGTACGCTGATACCCCATATGTGGGGGTAAACCACTGTTTGGGCGCATGGCAGAGCTCGGAAGGAAAGGAGCGCCATTTGACTTTTCAATGCAAAATTGACTGGAATTGAGATGGGACGCCATGTTGCGTTTGGAGAGCCCCTGATGTGCCTAAACACTGAAACCCCCTACAAGTGACACCATTTTGGAAAGTAGACCCCCTAAGGAACTTATCTTGATGTGTGGTGAGCACTTTGACCCACCAAGTGCTTCACAGAAGTTTATAATGCAGAGCCGTAAAAAAAAAAATCATATTTTTTCACAAAAATGATCTTTTCGCCCCCAATTTTTTATTTTCCCAAGGGTAAGAGAAGAAATTGGACCCAAAAAAATGTTGTGCAATTTGTCCTGAGTACGCTGATACCCCATATGTGGGTGTAAACCATTGTTTGGGCGCATGGCAGAGCTTGGAAGGGAAGGAGCGCCATTTGACTTTTCAATGCAAAATTGACTGGAATTGAGATGGGACGCCATGTTGCGTTTGGAGAGCCCCTGATGTGCCTAAACATTGAAACCCCCCACAAGTGACACCATTTTGGAAAGTAGACCCCCTAAGGAACTTATCTAGATGTGTGGTGAGCACTTTGACCCACCAAGTGCTTCACAGAAGTTTATAATGCAGAGCCGTAAAAATAAAAAATCATATTTTTTCACAAAAATGATTTTTTGCCCCCAATTTTTTATTTTCCCAAGGGTAAGAGAAGAAATTGGACCCCAAAAAATGTTGTGCAATTTGTCCTGAGTACGCTGATACCCTATATGTGGGTGTAAACCATTGTTTGGGCGCATGGCAGAGCTTGGAAGGGAAGGAGCGCCATTTGACTTTTCAATGCAAAATTGACTGGAATTGGGATGGGACGCCATGTTGCGTTTGGAGAGCCCCTGATGTGCCTAAACATTGAAACCCCCCACAAGTGACACCATTTTGGAAAGTAGACCCCCTAAGGAACTTATCTAGATGTGTTTTGAGAGCTTTGAACCCCCAAGTGTTTCACTACAGATTATAACGCAGAGCCGTGAAAATAATTTTTTTTTTTTTCTCAAAAATGATTTTTTAGCCCCCAGCTTTGTATTTTTACAACGGTAACAGAATAAATTGGACCCCAAAATTTGTTTTCCAATTTGTCCTGAGTACGCTGATACCCCATATGTGGGGGGGAACCACTGTTTGGGTGCATGACAGAGCTCGGAAGGGAAGGAGCGCCATTTGGAATGCAGACTTAAATGGATTGGTCAGCAGCTGTCACGTTGCATTTGCAGAGCCCCTGATGTACCCAAACAGTACAAACCCCCCACAAGTGACCCCATATTGGAAACTAGACCTCCCAAGGAACTTATCTAGATGTGTTTTGAGAACTTTGAACCCCCAAGTGTTTCACTAAAGTTTATAGCGCAAAGCCGTGAAAATAAAAATTCTTTTTTTTTTCACAAAAATGATTTTTTAGCCCCCAGTTTTGTATTTTCACAAGGGTAACAGGATAAATTAGACCCCAAAAGTTGTTGTCCAATTTGTCCTGCGTACGCTGATACCCCATATGTGGGGGGGAACCACTGTTTGGGTGCATGACAGAGCTCGGAAGGGAAGGAGCGCCATTTGGAATGCAGCCTTAAATGGATTGGTCTGCAGGCGTCACGTTGCATTTGCAGAGCCCCTGATGTACCCAAACAGTACAAACCCCCCACAAGTGACCCCATATTGGAAACTAGACCTCCCAAGGTACTTATCTAGATGTGTTGTGAGAACTTTGAACCCCCAAGTGTTTCACTACAGTTTATAACGCAGAGCCGTGAAAATAAAACATCTTTTTTTCCCACAAAAATGATTTTTAGCCCCCCAAATTTTTATTTTCCTAAGGATAACAAGAGAACTTGGACCCCAGAAGTTGTTGTTCAATTTGTCCCGAGTACGCTGATAACACATATGTTGGGGTAAACCCCTTTTTGGGCGCACGGGAGAGCTCGGAAGGGAAGGAGCACTGTTTTACTTTTTCAACGCAGAATTGGCTGGAATTGAGATTGGACGCCATGTCGCGCTTGGAGAGCCCCTGATGTGCCTGGACAGTGGAAACTCCCCAATTCTACCTGAAACCCTAACCCAAACACACCCCTAACCCTAATCCCAACGGTAACCCTAACCACACCCCTAGCCCTGACACAGCCATAATTCTAATCCCAACCCTAATCCAAACCGTAAATGTAATCCAAACCCTAACTTTAGCCCCAACCATAACTTTAGCCCCAACCCTAACCCTAACTTTACCTCCAACCCTAGCCCTAATCCTAACCCTACCCCTACCCCTAACCCTAAACGTGACTGAAATACGTGGCACTTAAATACGTGGCACTGAAATACGTGGCACTGAAATACGTGGCACTGAAATACGTGGCACTGAAATATGTGATACGTGGCACTTAAATACGTGGCACTGAAATATGTGGCACTGAAATACGTGGCACTGAAATACGTGGCACTGAAATACGTGGCACTATGACTGTCAGAAAATGTTCATTAAACGGTTAGGGGTGAGGTTAGGGGTAGAGTTAGGGTTAGGGTTTTGATCTCTTTATCACCTTGATGGTGGGTGGCTTTTCAGTGTGTTTTCTGTTTTTTTTTCAATAAAAACGCATGCGTTTTTAACGCAAACGCATGTGCTTAAAAACGCAAGAAAATACTGCAGGTTGTATTTCTGAAAATGAACGCATGCAGAAAAAAAACGCATGAGTTTGAAAACGCGACCAAACCCGTACAAAAAAACGCATGCGTTTTCAATGTTAAATATAGGGAAAAAACGCATGCGTTTTTTTGTGCAAAAAACGCTGCAGACAAAAACGCAAGTGTGAAACCAGCGACGCTTTTTATAGCAAAAAATTTTTTGCGTCTCCACATTTTGAGACCTAGAATTTTTCCACATTTTGGTCTACAGAGTCATGTGAGGTCTTGTTTTTTGCGGGACGAGTTGATGTTTTTATTGGTAACATTTTCGGACACGTGACCATTTTTGATCACTTTTTATTCCGATTTTTGTGAGGCAGAATGACCAAAAACCTGCTATTCATGAATTTCTTTTGGGAGAGGCGTTTATACCGTTCCGCGTTTGGTAAAATTGATAAAGCAGTTTTATTCGACGGGTCAGTATGATTACAGCGATATCTCATTTATATCATTTTTTTATGTTTTGGCGCTTTTATATGATAAAAACTATTTTATAGAAAAAAAATTATTTTGGTATCGCTTTATTCTCAGGACTATAACTTTTTTATTTTTTTGCTGATGATGCTGTGTGGTGGCTTGTTTTTTGCAGGACAAGATGACGTTTTCAGCGGTACCATGGATATTTATATCAGTGTTTTTGATCGCGTGTTATTCCACTTTTTGTTCGGCGGTATGGTAATAAAGCGTTGTTTTTTGCCTCGTTTTTTTTTTTTTTTCTTACGGTGTTTACTGAAGGGGTTAACTAGTGCAACAGTTTTATAGGTTGGGTCGTTACGGATGCGGCAATACTAAATATGTGTACTTTTATTGTTTTGTTTTTTTTATTTAGATAAAGAAATGTATTTATGGGAATAATATATATATTTTTTTTATTATTTATTTAGGAATTTTTTTTTATTTTTTTACACATGTGGAAAAATTTTTTTTTACTTTTTTACTTTGTCCCAGGGGGGGACATCACAGATCGATGATCTGATAGTGTGCACAGCACTCTATCAAATCACAGATCTCACTTACATCGGTGCAGGCTTACCAGTGTCTGCTCTGAGCAGACACTCGGTAAGCCACCTCCTTCCCTGCAGGACCCGGATGCCGCGGCCATCTTGGATCCGGGACCTGCAGCCAGGAAGGAGGTAGGAGACCCTCGCAGCAACGCGATCACATCGCGTTGCTCCGGGGGTCTCAGGGAAGCCCGCAGGGAGCCCCCTCCCTGCGCGATGCTTCCCTATACCGCCGGTACACTGCGATCATGTTTGATCACGGTGTGCCGGGGGTTAATGTGCCGGGGGCGGTCCGTGACCGCTCCTGGCACATAGTGCCGGATGTCAGCTGCGATATGCAGCTGACACCCGACCGCGATCGGCCGCGCTCCCCCCGTGAGCGCCGCTGATCGGTGATGACGTACTATCCCGTCGGTGGTCATACGGGCCCACCCCACCTCGACGGGATAGTACGTCCGATGTCAGGAAGGGGTTAAGCTGATAGAAGTAAATGAATAACAAGGAAAAAAGTAACCACAAAATAAGTTACCCAATGTTTTGCCATCACCTGAGACTGTTTTAAAGCACGTTTTTAATATGATAAATATTTGAACACATAAATAATTGGGATTTTCTCTGTTGAAATTCACATATTTTATCATTTTCGACTATATGTTTGTTATAGGATTATCTATTTTCTCCTGAAAGATTTAATCAGATTTTAATATTTGTTGACTTGTCAAATAATGACAGTGAGGAAAAATTAAATAGATGACAGATAAGTAATCTTGAAGAAGGAATTGCAAATTTACCAGTGCAAACTTCAGCTTCATAGATTGATAGCAAATGTGATTTGATGAAAAGTAAATGTTAATGTGATTCAGGCAAATGACAAATATCTCCTCATAATATAACAAAAGAAATGTTTTATTATCAGGCATGAAAACATTTTTTATTGAATATTAATCAAGCATGATCTGTGTACACTCCAAAACTGACAGCAGAAGTAACAAGCCTGGATTTTTAAAGTAGGAAAAACAAAATTACATTTTTAATACCTGTCTTATATGTATTCATTTTTCTAGCTATATATTGTTGTACCTGTATACAGCAGGGTTTATCAATCCTTTTTTTGTGGATGACACTTGCAGCCATTGCAACTGAGACTTGAGAACATTATAAATGACACAAGTTAAGCAGTATTTTTGCTGACCTTTAGAGCTACACTGTAATAGATACTGTGGAGACACAATGGTTGGCACAGTTTGGGCGTCCATTTTGATGGGAAGAAGTTAACATTATATAATCTGCTATGGAAATTAAGCACAAGATGCAGCATCTGAAAAATATTTTTAGGAGTAATATACTCTTGCTATAAATTTCTAAGTAGTCATCTCAGAGTTTTGTGACATGCAGCCATGCTTGTAGATGGTTATAAGACTTTTGGAAGACTTCTTATTCCCTTTAATTTACATCAAGATTTTATCCCATATATAATCACTATGGCTGAACTATTACATCAATTCAGAAGCACTTCAATAGGACGAACAGTTTGCCTTATTGGCTTTGTCTGAGGGTATAAGTGTCACGAGTGTGCCAGGTGTGACACACAGTCATTTTGGATCTTTCTCTAGAAGGTCTTTGCGCTTGGCTTTGCAAGCACCTTCTTGATTTTCCTCTGTTATGGAAGTGATATCCTTCTCCCTTTAGGACCTAGAAGTGACGTCCACCTTCTGCTGCTTATTGCTGGATGTTTAACCCCTTAACGACCGCCGATACGCCTTTTAACGGCGGCCGCTAAGGGTACTTAAACCACAGCGCCGTTAATTAACGGTGCTGTGGAAAAAGTGAATAGCGCCCCCCAGAGTCGGATTTTCTCTGGGGTCTCGGTTGCCGAGGGTAGCCGAGACCCCAGAGAACATGATTCGGGGGGTTTTTACCGACCCCCGAGTTGCGATCGCCGGTAATTAACCGTTTACCGGCGGTCGCAACAAAAAAAAAAAAAACGCGATTTGCCGTTTAATTTCTCTGTCCTCCGATGTGATCGCACATCGGAGGACAGAGAAATGTGGTCCCCGATGGCCCCCAATAGCCCCCCAATACTTACCTACCTCCCCCGGTGCTCCTCGTGTCTCCCCATGGGCGCCGCCATCTTTTTTCCGGGAAAAAATGGCGGGCGCACGCGCAGTGCGCCCGCCGCCCGGCACCCGGATGTTCTTTGGGGTCTCGGCTGCCGGGGGTAGCCGAGACCCCAAAGAACATGATCGGGGTCGATTTGCACCGACCCCTGCTTTGCGATCGCCGGTAATTAACAGTTTACCGGCGACCGCAAAAAAAAAAAAAAAAAAAAAAGCGATCAGTTATTTCTCTGTCCTCTGATGTGATCGCACATCAGAGGACAGAGAAATAGGGGGATTCGGGGACCCTATCATACTCACCCGGGGTCCCTGGGTCCTCTTCTGTCTTCTCCTGCCAGCCGGCTTTTTCATCATGGCGGGCGCATGCGCAGTGCGCCCGCCATCTGCTGCCATCTGCCGGCCGGCAGGAGAAGACAAGTTGGGGCTAAAATTAGGGTTAGGGTTAGGGTTAGGGTTAGAGTTAGGGTTAGGGTTAGAGTTAGGGTTAGGGTTGGGGCTAAATTTAGGGTTAGGGTTAGGGCTAGGGTTAGGGTTAGGCTACTTTCACACTAGCGTTTTTTGGCTTCCGTCGCAATGCGTCGTTGGAGAAAAAACGCATCCTGCAAAAGTGCTTGCAGGATGCGTTTTTTCTCCATTGGCTTGCATTAGCGACGCATTGCGACGGATTGCCACATGTCGCATCCGTCGTGCGACGGATGCGTCGTGCTTCGGTGGACCGTCGACACAAAAAAAACTACATGTAACTTTTTTGTGCGACGTGTCCCACATATTTCAGTGCCACGTGCCACGTATTTAAGTGACACGTGCCACGTATCAAAGTGCCACGTGCCACATATTTCAGTGCCACGTATCAAAGTGCCACGTGCCACGTATCAAAGTGCCACGTGCCACGTATCAAAGTGCCACGTGCCACGTATCAAAGTGCCACGTGCCACGTATCAAAGTGCCACGTGCCACATATTTCAGTGCCACGTATCAAAGTGCCACGTGCCACGTATCAAAGTGCCACGTGCCACGTATCAAAGTGCCACGTGCCACATATTTCAGTGCCACGTGCCACGTATCAAAGTGCCACGTGCCACGTATCAAAGTGCCACGTGCCACATCTTTCAGTGCCACGTGCCACGTATTTAAGAGACACGTGCCACGTATCAAAGTGCCACGTGCCACATATTTCAGTGCCACGTGCCACGTATTTAAGTGACACGTGCCACGTATCAAAGTGCCACGTATCACGTATTTCAGTGCCACGTATTTAAGTGACACGTATCACGTATAAGTGCCACGTGTCACGTATTTAATTGCCACATATTTAAGTGCCACGTATCAAGATTTTCCATGGAGAACAGACACATCCAGAGATATGTCTGCTCTCCACGGCTGCAGCAACACACTGACAGGAGCCATAGTTCCTGTCGGTGTGTCACTGCGCATGCGCGAGCGAGTTTACCGGCGGTCATTGACCCCGGCACTCTCGCTTAACGGCAGTGCTGCGTGGGAAAGTTCAACGCAGCTGTACTGCTGTTAACCGAGACGCCGGAGTAATTGAACTCCGGAACAGTACGCGATACACTGCTAGGAGCTTCGCTCCTGGCAGTGTATCGCCGGAGAGCAGCCGATCGGCGTGGGACACTCGTTTTATGGATTCTGCGGACAGGGAGTATGAATTTGGTTTATTATTTTTGGATTTTTTCCTGGAGGATCGAGGGCTTCGCCTACAAGTGTGCTGTTGGTGAGTATATACTCTGTGTTATATGTTGTATGTACTGTGTGTCATGTATGTGTATTGTGTGTAGGTGTTTTGTGTAACTTTACAATTGTGCTAAGTCGCCGGACACAGGGACAACTCTCCCATCCTAATACCGGATGGGAGTAGTAGTCCCATACGGCGACTTAGCACAATGGTGGCACTAGCGTCGCATGGGGACACATGTACCGACGCACGTTGTGAAAATTGTGCACAACGTGGGCAGCGGATGCAGTTTTTCAACGCATCCGCTGCCCAGTCTATGTCCTGGGGAGGAGGGGGCAGAGTTACGGCCACGCATCCGCGGAAATGGCGGACGCGACGTACAAAAAAAAGGTTACATTGAACTTTTTTTGTGACGACGGGGGCTAAAGTTATGGTTAGGTTTGGGGCTAAAGTTAGGGTTGGGGCTAAAGTTAGGGTTAGAGTTGGGATTAGGGTTAGGGTTTGGATTAGGGTTGGGATTAGTGTTACGTTTGGGATTAGGGTTGGGATTAGGGTTAGGGGTGTGTTGGATTTAGGGTTTTGATTAGGGTTATGGTTAGGGTTGAGATTAGGGCTGTTTTTGGGTTAGGGTTGTGATTATCGTTAGGGTTGTGATTAGGATTATGGATCGGGTTGAGATTAGGGTTAGGGCTGTGTTGGGGTTAGGGTTGGAGTTAGAATTGGGGGGTTTCCACTGTTTAGGTACATCAGGGGGTCTCCAAACACGACAGCCAATTTTGCGCTAAAAAAGTCAAATGGTACTCCCTCCCTTCTGAGCTCTGCCGTGCGCCCAAACAGTGGTTTACCCCCACATATGGGGCATCAGCGTACTCGGGATAAATTGGACAACAACTTTTGGGGTCCAATTTCTCCTGTTACCCTTGTGAAAATAAAAACTTGGGGGCTAAAAATCTTTTTTGTTGGAAAAAAATATATTTTTTTATTTTCACTACTCTGCATTATAAATTTCTGTGAAGCACTTGAGCTTTCAAAGTTCTCACCACATATCTAGATAAGTTCCTTAGGGGGTCTAGTTTCCAAAATTTGGTCACTTGTGGGGGTTTCTACTGTTTAGGTACATTAGGGGTCTGCAAACGCAACATAACGCCCGCAGACAATTCTATCAAAGTCTGCATTGCAAAATGGCGCCCCTTCCCTTCCGAGCTCTGCCGTGCGCCCAAACAGTGGTTTACCCCCACATATGGGGTACCAGCATACTCAGGACAAATTGGACAACAACTTTTGGGGTCCAATTTCTCTTGTTACCCTTGTGAAAATAAAAATTTGGGGGCTAAAAAAATCTTTTTTGTGGGAAAAAAAATATTTTTTTATTTTCACTACTCTGCATTATAAACTTCTGTGAAGCACTTGGGCATTCAAAGTTCTCACCACATATCTAGATAAGTTCCTTGGGGGGTCTATTTTCCAAAATGGGGTCACTTGTTGGGGGTTTCTACTGTTTAGGTACATTAGGGGTCTGCAAAGGCAACATAACGCCCGCAGACAATTCTATCAAAGTCTGCATTCCAAAATGGCACTCCTTCCCTTCCGAGCTCTGCCATGCGCCCAAACAGTGGTTTACCCCCACATATGGGGTACCAGCATACTCAGGACAAATTGGACAACAACTTTTGGGGTCCAATTTCTCTTGTTACCCTTGTGAAAATAAAAACTTGGGGGCTAAAAAATCTTTATTGTTAAAAAATATATATTTTTTATTTTCACGACTCTGCATTATAAACTTCTGTGATGCACTTGGGCATTCAAAGTTCTCACTACACATCTAGATAAGTTCCATGGGGGGTCTAGTTTCCAAAATGGGGTCACTTTTGGGGGGTTTCTGCTGTTTAGGCACATCAGGGGCTCTCCAAACGCGACATGGCGTCCGATCTCAATTCCAGTCAATTTTGCATTGAAAAGTCAAATGGCGCTCCTTTGCTTCCGAGCTCAGCCATGCGCCCAAACAGTGGTTTACCCCCACATATGGGGTGTCGGCGTACTCAAGACAAATTGTACAACAGCTTCTGGGGTCCATTTTCTCCTGTTACCCTTGGTAAAATAAAAATTTGGAGGCAAAAATATCATTTTTGTAGGAAAAATGCGATTTTTTTATTTTCACGGCTCTACGTTATAAACTTCTGTGAAGCACCTGGGGGTTTAAAGTGCTCACCACACATCTAGATAAGTTCCTTAAGGGGTCTAGTTTCCAAAATGGTGTCATATGTGGGGGGTCTCTACTGTTTAGGCACATCAGCGGCTCTCCAAACGTGACATGGCGTCCGATCTCAATTCCAGCCAATTCTACATTGAAAAAGTAAAACAACACTCCTTCTCTTCCAAGCTCTGCGGTGCGCCCAAACAGTGGTTTACCCCCATATATGGGGTATCGACGTACTCAGGAGAAATTGCACAACAACTTTTGTGGTCTAATTTCTCCTGTTACCCTTGTGAAAATAAAAATTTGGGGGCAAAAAGATCATTTTTGTAGAAAAAATGAGATTTTTTATTTTCACGGCTCTACGTTATAAACTTCTGTGAAGCACTTGGGGGTTCAAAGTGCTCACCACACATCTAGATAAGTTCCTTGGGGGGTCTAGTTTCCAAAATGGTATCACTTGTGGGGGGTTTCCACTGTTTAGGCACATCAGGGACTCTCCAAACGCGACATGGCATCCGATCTCAATTCCAGCCAATTCTGCATTGAAAAAGTCAAACGGTGCTCCTTCACTTCCAAGCTCTGCGGTGCGCCCAAACAGTGGTTTACCTCCACATATGGGGTATCGACGTACTCAGGAGAAATTGCACAACAACTTTTGTGGTCTAATTTCTCCTGTTACCCTTGTGAAAATAAGAATTTGTGGGCGAAAAAATCATTTTTGTGAAAACAAATGCGATTTTTTATTTTCACGGCTCTACGTTATAAACTTCTGTGAAGCACTTGGGGGTTCAAAGTGCTCACCACACATCTAGATAAGTTCCTTGGGGGGTCTAGTTTCCAAAATGGTGTCACTTGTGGGGGGTTTCCACTGTTTAGGCACATTAGGGGCTCTCCAAACGCGACATGGCGTCCGATCTCAATTCCAGCCAATTCTGCATTGAAACAGTCAAACGGTGCTCCTTCACTTCCAAGCTCTGCGGTGCGCCCAAACAGTGGTTTACCTCCACATATGGGGTATCGGCGTACTCAGGAAAAATTGCACAACAAAATTTGTGGTTAAATTTCTGTTTTTACACTTGTGAAAATTAAAAAAAATGGTTCTGAAGTAAAATGTTTGCAAAAAAAAGTAAAATGTTAATTTTTTTCTTCCACATTGTTTTAGTTCCTGTGAAGTACGTAAAGGGTTAATAAACTTCTTGAATGTGGTTTTGAGCAGCTTGAGGGGTGCAGTTTTTAGAATGGTGTCACACTTGGTTATTTTCTATCATATAGACCCCTCAAAATCACTTCAAAGGTGATGTGGTCCCTAAAAAAAACATGGTGTTGTAAAAATGAGAAATTGCTGGTCAACTTTTAACCCTTATAACTCCCTAACAAAAAAAAAAATTGTTTCCAAAATTGTGCTGATGTAAAGTAGACATGTGAGAAATGTTATTTATTAACTATTTTTTGTGACATATCTCTCTGATTTAAGGGCATAAAAATACAAAGTTTGAAAATTGCAAAATTTTAAAAATTTTCGCCATATTTCCATTTTTTTCATAAATAATCGCAAGTAATATCGAAGAAATGTTACCACTAACTTGAAGTACAACATGTCACGAAAAAACAATCTCAGAATCAGCGGGATCCGATAAAGCGTTCCAGAGTTATAACCTCATAAAGTGACACTGGTCAGAATTGTAAAAATTGGCTCGGTCATTAAGTACCAAATTGGCTCTGTCACTAAGGGGTTAAATACCCTGAGTCCCCTCAGCAAGGCTGGTGTTAGATCTATTTATCTTTGTCTATTAGAAGTGCTAGAAGTTGATTAGTTTCTTCTTGGAGCCTCTTGGAAGATTGGTGTCATGAGCTGTCTTGTGTCATCTCAAGCTAAGTGTATTCTCTCATTTGTCTTCCTCCTTTGTCTTTAGCCGTAGTGAGGGCTGACTATCGGGCACTCAGGGATTAGGTTCCTGGTTGGTGACTTTTGCAAAACCTATTTAGGGATGTTATGGCAGACAGGGTGTTGTCAGATTTGCCTAGGGGTTTCCACTTCCCCCTTTCCTAGTGTTTAGGCTACCCCACCCTCTTTCCATTGTTGTGCACCTAGCTTTTCCCTCACTAAGTGTGACAATAAGTCAACAATGACTGGCCACATTCTGACTCCCTCAATCCACTTGCATTGAATAAAGCTGTGCATGTCTAGTCAGAATGTGGTGATGTGACTTCCTGCTCTTGACTCTGGAGAATTCTAATAGTGTGCATCATGTTCACTGTGAGGTTTCAGTTAAACACTGTGTATCTTTTGGGAATCTATTAACATGAACAATGGAAACATATAAAAAGTCCTTTTTATTTTCAAATTCAGTTGCTTTCCCTAAAACTTATATAGGATTTCCAGTGGTTAAGTAATTAGATGGAAGTTTTGCAGTATGCAGTATATAAGTCACAGCTTGTTCCCAGATAATTTTAAAAAGAGTCTGACAGGGAAGAAAATTGATATAAAAGGAATAAGCATTCTTGACAGGGAAACAAATGAAAATAGAATAAATTTTGTCTTCTTATGCAACAATAAGCTACTAATGATATAATAGCAACCAAGCAATATAAAATATTGCATATCGCCTATCAAACCATCTGCCCACTCACCAGTGCAACACGATGTAATGCAAATAATGTAACCTTCTTTTGTGTTGAGTTTAAAATGACTTCTTCCAAGTAAACATTGCAGCACACCGTATCTACTGCCGAAGACAACAATCAGAACATGAAACCTGCTTTGTTCATAAGAAACAATAGATTAACCTGTTAGATGGAACAGCATAAATAGGAATTTTAAAATGTATCCAACAGGGAAATTCTTTAAATTCCAGTTTGATTAAAACCTAAATTCAGCTATGTAGGAAACAATTTTCTTACAAATCTATGAATTTTTTTGCAATGTCTGAGGTAGACATAATTATCTCTTTACTGAACTTGAGTCCATTTTTTAATGATATAAGAAAGAAAAATCTGCAATCACCATTTGTTAACAATGTTACACACGTTATCCTAGTAACATCAGGGATCTAATACTTTAGCATACTCTAAAATGAAAAAGATAATGCAGATATTACCCTCCAAGAAAAGCGGAAGAATGGCTGAAACACACTTGATAGTATCAGTTAACCACTTCAGTACGAAACGTGAAATCCCAAGGAGATGTATTTTGTAATTTCCTGCTAGTTCCACAACCCCAAAGTCTGCTCTTAGTTTGAAACAACATAGTTTTTTTTAAATGACCATGACATAGCATCTTAAATGGGATATCATTTCACATTTGTTATTTTTCATATCTCTATTATAGCTTAGGTTATCTAGAAAGCAGTATGTTGATTATTAATGCTGCCAGAGGAAAATATTCTAAGAGTCCACCAATAAGAACTAGCAGCTTTTATGAAGGAAAAACAGAATCACAATAATTGACCTTAAAATAAGAATGACTTTCCTGAATGTCCTGGTCCTTCATCATTTGTTCAGAATATTGGCCATTTGTTTTTCCAAACAATTTTATTAACATTTTCAACCAAAACAAGACATAGAGAGAGCAAGGTTAACATAAATGTAATGGCATGAAACATTCATGAAGCATAAAATTAAAAATAGAATAAAATAAAATAACAAAACAATAAATACAGTAAATTCTTATGGAAATATTTCCAGCCAGCGAGACCATTTTTTCAAAATGGAAGGAAAGCAGCCATTCAGTAATGCCAATTTTTGTTCATAGGATTTATGCAAAGCCAGTTTGTCAATAATTTCTTGTGAGCAGGGTATTTTAGAAGATTTTCAAAAAAAAGCAATAGCATTCTTAGAAACTAAAAGCAGATGTATAACAAGTTTCCTAAAAGGTGGAGTCAATTGATCTGCATTCAACGAAAGCAGGGCCAACTGAGGAGACCGAGAAAAATCTAAACGTTTTAATATAATAGAATAGAAGAGATTTCATCCCAAAAAGGTCTAATACGTGGACAAAACCAAAACAAATGGGAAAGGCTACCATAATGTCCACAATCCCTCCAGCAGAGAAGGGAATTGGAAGGATTAATAAATGCTAAGGGAGACAGTGAATAATACCACCTAGAGATAAGTTTAAAATAAGACTCATGAAGAGCCATGGACATGGTGGCAGAATAAGTCAAGGACATGGCCAGTTCCCAATCATCTAGAGCTACAGAAAGATTCAAAGTAGATTCCCATTTGCTCATGTATGGGGATTTTATAATTTTGAAATTGTTATTAAACCACTGGTAGATATATTAAGTAGACCGAAATATGCTATGACCGGAGTTGCATAAAATATTAATCGCCGGCTCCGATAAAGGAGGGCGACCAGTCACCAGTGGCCTTAAAAAATCCTTTAAAATAGTAAACTGCATAAAAGCCGATGAGGGAACACCAAACCTATCTTTAAGGTGGGTAAATGAAACAAACTTGTTACCATCAAAGATGTCATGTAGTTTAGAGATTCCCCAGTCAGCCCAACTTGAATGCAGATCAAACGAGAAAACAGTAGCCAAAAAGTCTCAGCATAAGTTCCATCCTAGTGAAACCACTTTTAATTTTGAGAAATTTCCACCATGCCACAAGAACAGCTACAAATATCAGATGATCAGACCAAAGCAAAGACTTAGAGGTGAATAAATTGATAATAATATTACAAGGTGGAGAATTTCTGTTAAAATATAATTCCAATTCCACCCATGAAGGTGTATGATCTGCAGACCACCAATATAGACTCTGTTTAATTAAATTAGAGAATTAATAGGCCGAAACATTTGGTAGACCCATACTGTACCCCCATGCAATTTATGTTTATACAGTTAACTAGAGGCTATACGAGCCCTCTTGTTGCCCCAAACAAACAGATTGAGGTGTGCCTGCAAACTGGTCAAATAGTAAGTAGAAATAAGTAAAGGAAGGGACCAGAAGATATAGAGGATCTTGGGAAGAATTATTGATTTTACAATAAGGCACCTTGCCCATCAGGATAAGTCTTTATCATCATAAAATCTAAGCTCTTTAGAAATGGAAGCAATAACAGAATCCAAATTGCTGGGAATCAAGGAATTAAGGTTTCTAGAAAATCTCAGACCCAAATAAGCAATATCCATCTCCGCCCAACCCCAGGGCGAAATATGCTTTATACTCCGGATTTGAGAATCAGTGAGGTTAAATTGAAAATTTTCGACTTGGACTCGTTTATTTTAAAATACGAAAAAAATGAACATTTTTTAACCCCTTCACCCCCAAGGGTGGTTTGCACGTTAATGACCGGGCCAATTTTTACAATTCTGACCACTGTCCTTTATGAGGTTATAACTCTGGAACGCTTCAACGGATCTTGGCAATTCTGACAGTCTTTTCTCGAGACATATTGTACTTCATGATAGTGGTAAAATTTCTTCGATATAACTTGCGTTTATTTGTGAAAAAAACCAATATTTGGCGAAAATTTTGAAAATTTCGCAATTTTCCAAATTTGAATTTTTATGCCCTTAAATCACAGACATATGTCATGCAAAATACTTAATAAGTAACATTTCCCACATGTCTACTTTACATCAGCACAATTTTGGAACCAAAATTTTTTTTGTGACGGAGTTATAAGGGTTAAAAGTTGACCAGTAATTTCTCATTTTTACAACACCATTTTTTTTTAGGGACCACATCTCATTTGAAGTCATTTTGAGGGGTCTATATGATAGAAAATACCCAAGTGTGACACCATTCTAAAAACTGCACCCCTCAAGGTACTCAAAACCACTTTCAAGAAGTTCATTAACCCTTCAGGTGTTTAACAGGAATTTTTGGAATGTTTAAATAAAAATAAACATTTAACTTTTTTTCACACAAAATTTATTTCAGCTCCAATTTGTTTTATTTTACCAAGGGTAACAGGAGAAAATAGACCCCAAAATTTGTTGTACAATTTGTCCTGAGTACGCTGATACCCCAAATGTGGGTATAAACCATTGTTTGGGCGCAGGGCAGAGCTCGGAAGGGAAGGAGCGCCATTTGACTTTTCAATGCAAAATTGACTGGAATTGAGATGGGATGCCATGTTGCATTTGGAGAGCCCCTGATGTGCCTAAACATTGAAACCCCCCACAAGTGACACCATTTTGGAAAGTAGACCCCCTAAGGAACTTATCTAGATGTGTGGTGAGCACTTTGACCCAACAAGTGCTTCACAGAAGTTTATAATGCAGAGCCGTAAAAATAAAAAATCATATTTTTTCACAAAAATGATCTTTTCGCCCCCAATTTTTTATTTTCCCAAGGGTAAGACAAGAAATTGGACCGCAAAAATTGTTGTGCAATTTGTCCTGAGTATGCTGATACCTTATATGTGGGTGTAAACCATTGTTTGGGCGCAGGGCAGAGCTCGGAAGGGAAGGAGTGCCATTTGACTTTTCAATGCAAAATTGACTGGAATTGAGATGGGATGCCATGTTGCGTTTGGAGAGCCCCTGATGTGCCTAAACATTGAAACCCCCCACAAGTGACACCATTTTGGAAAGTAGACCCCTTAAGGAACTTATCTAGGTGTGTGTTGAGCACTTTTACCCAACAAGTGTTTCACAGAAGTTTATAATGCAGAGCCGTAAAAATAAAAAATCATATTTTTTCACAAAAATGATCTTTTCACCCCCATTTTTTTATTTCCCCAAGGGTAAGAGAAGAATTTAGACCACAAAAGTTGTTGTGCAATTTGTCCTGAGTACTACGATACCCAATATGTGGGGGTAAACCACTGTTTGGGCACATAGCAGAGCTCGGAAGGGAAGGAGCGCTATTTTACTTTTCAATGCAAAATTGACTGGAATTAAGATGGGATGCCATGTTGCGTTTGGAGAGCCCCTGATGTGCCTAAATATTAAAAAACCCCACAAGTGACACTATTTTGGAAAGTAGACCCCCTAAGGAACTTATCTAGATGTGTTTTGAGAGCTTTGAACCCCCAAGTGTTTCACTACAGTTTATAACGCAGAGCCGTGAAAATAAAAATTCTTTTTTTTTCCCACAAAAATGATTTTTTAGCCCCCAGTTTTGTATTTTCACAAGGGTATCAGGATAAATTGGACACCAAACGTTGTCCAATTTGTCCTGAGTACGCTGATACCCCATATGTGGGGGGGAACCACTGTTTGGGCGCATCACAGAGCTCGGAAGGGAAGGAGCGCCATTTGGAATGCAGACTTAAATGGATTGGTCTGCAGGCGTCACGTTGCATTTGCAGAGCCCCTGATGTACCCAAACAGTACAAACCCCCACAAGTGACCCCATATCGGAAACTAGACCCCCCCAAGGAACTTATCTAGATGTGCTGTGAGAACTTTGAACCCCCAAGTGTTTCACTACAGTATATAACGCAGAGCCGTGAAAATAAAAATTCTTTTTTTTTTCACAAAAATGATATTTTAGCCCCCAGTTTTGTATTTTAACAAGGGTATCAGGATAAATTGGACCCCAAAAGTTGTTGTCCAATTTGTCCTGAGTACGCTGATACCCCATATGTGGGGGGGAACCACTGTTTGGGCGCATGACAGAGCTCGGAAGGGAAGGAGCGCCATTTGGAATGCAGACTTAAATGGATTGGTCTGCAGGCCTCACGTTGCATTTGCAGAGCCCCTGATGTACCCAAACAGTACAAACCCCCCACAAGTGACCCCATATCGGAAACTAGACCCCCCAAGGAACTTATCTAGATGTGTTGTGAGAACTTTGAACCCCCAAGTGTTTCACTACAGTTTACAACGCAGAGCCGTGAAAATAAAAAATATTTATTTTCCCACAAAACTTATTTTTTGGCCCCCAGTTTTGTATTTTCCCAAGGGTAGCAGGAGAAATTGGACCCCAAAAGATGATGTCCAATTTGTCCTGAGTACGCTGATACCCCATATGTTGGGGTAAACCCCTGTTTGGGCACACGGGAGAGCTCTGAAGGGAAGGAGCACTGTTTTCCTTTTTCAATGCAGAATTGGCTGGAATTCAGATCGGATGCCATGTCCCGTTTGGAGAGCCCCTGATGTGCCTAAACAGTGGAAACCCCCCAATTATAACTGAAACCCTAATCCAAACATACCCCTTACCCTAATCCCAACAGTAACCCTAACCACTCCTCTAACCCAAACACTCCCAACCCTACTCCCAACCGTAAATGTAATCCAAACCCTAACCCTATCTTTAGCCCCAACCCTAACTGTAGCCCCAACCCTAGCCCCAACCCTAGCCCTAACCCTAGCCCTAACCCTAGCAATAACCCTAGCCCTATCACTAGCCCTAACACTAGCCGTAACACTAGCCCTAACCCTAGCCCTAACCCTAGCCCTAACCCTAGCCCCAACCCTAGCCCCAACCCTAGCCCTAACCCTAACCCTAGCCCCAACCCTAGCCCTAGCCCTAACCCTAGCCCCAACCCTAGCCCTAGCCCTAACCCTAGCCCTAACCCTTGCCCTAACCCTAACCCTAGCCCTAACTCTAGTCCTAACTCTAGCCCTAACCCTAACCCTAATGGGAAAATGGAAATAAATACATTTTTTTATTTTTCCCTAACTAAGGGGGTGATGAAGGGGGGTTTGATTTACTTTTATAGCGGGTTTTTTAGCGGATTTTTATGATTGGCAGCCGTCACACACTGAAAGACGCTTTTCATTGCAAAAAATATTTTTTGCGTTACCACATTTTGAGAGCTGTAATTTTTCCATATTTGAGTTCACAGAGTCATGTGAGATCTTGTTTTTTGTGGGACGAGTTGACGTTTTTATTGGTAACATTTTCGGACACGTGACATTTTTTGATCGCTTTTTATTCCGATTTTTGTGAGGCAGAGTGATCAAAAACCAGCTATTCATGAATTTCTTTTGGGGGAGGCGTTTATACCGTTTCGCGTTTGGTAAAATTGATAAAGCAGTTTTATTCGTCGGGTCAGTACGATAACAGCGATATCTCATTTATATCATTTTTTTATGTTTTGGCGCTTTTATACGATAAAAACTATTTTATAGAAAAAATTATTATTTTGGTATCGCTTTATTCTCAGGACTATAACTTTTTTAT
The DNA here is from genome assembly GCF_051348905.1 of Ranitomeya variabilis. Lineage (NCBI taxonomy): Eukaryota > Metazoa > Chordata > Amphibia > Anura > Dendrobatidae > Ranitomeya > Ranitomeya variabilis. Next base: position 998,919,036 of record NC_135232.1, on the reverse strand, counting down.
TTTTTTGCTGATGATGCTGGATGGCAGCTCGTTTTTTGCGGGACAAGATGACGTTTTCAGCGGTACCATGGTTATTTATATCCGTCTTTTTGATCGCGTGTTATTCCACTTTTTGTTTGGCGGTATGATAATAAAGCGTTGTTTTTTGCCTCGTTTTTTTTTTTTTTTTCTTATGGTGTTTACTGAAGGGGTTAACTAATGGGGCAGTTTTATAGGTTGGGTCGTTACGGACGCGGCGATACTAAATATGTGTACTTTTATTGTTTTTTTTATTTTATTTAGCTAAAGAAATGTATTTATGGGAATAATATTTTTTTTTTTCTTTATTTAGGATATTTTTTTTTTTTTTTTACACACATGTGGGGTATTTTTTTTTTACTTTTTTACTTTGTCCCAGGGGGGGACATTACAGATCATTTATCTGACAGTGTGCACAGCACTCTGTCAGATCGACGATCTGCTGTGCAGGGCTGCAGGCTTACTAGCGTCTGCTCTGAGCAGGCACTCGGTAAGCCACCTCCCTCCCTGCAGGACCCAGATGCCGCGGCCATCTTGGATCCGGGACCTGCGGTGAGGAGGGAGGTAGGAGACCCTCGGAGCAATGCGATCACATCGCGTTGCTCCGGGGGTCTCAGGGAAGCCCGCAGGGAGCCCCCTCCCTGCGCGATGATTCCCTATACCGCCGGTACACCGCGATCATGTTTGATCGCGGTGTGCCGGGGGTTAATGTGCCGGGGGCGGTCCGTGACCACTCCTGGCACATAGTGCCGGATGTCAGCTGCGATATGCAGCTGACACCCGGCCGCGATCGGCCGCGCTCCCCCCGTGAGCGCTGCCGATCGCGTATGAAGTACTATCCCGTCGGTGGTCATACGGGCCTACCCCACCTCGACGGGATAGTACGTCTGATGTCAGAAAGGGGTTAAGAAGGGTTTGCAAATGTGGAATAGAACGACAAGGATTGGTAAGGGACAGAAGAATATCATCAGCATATAAACTGATTTTAAATTCCTTACGATCCTTGCGAACTCCCTCTATGGAGAGATTATCTCTAATAAGCTGGGTTAATGGCTCTATGGCAAGGGCAAAAAGCAATGGAGAAAGGGGGCAACCTTACTGGGTACCATTAGAGATTGAAAATGGGGAAGAAAAGTGATTGTTAATATAAATTTTTGCCTGAGGATCAGATTATAAAGCCATAATTTTATTTATAAAGTCCAAATCAAAGCCAACATTTGAGAAACATTTGAGTTAAGTCCAATTTAAGCGATCAAACGCTTTCTCTGCATCAAGGGAAATTAAAGTGGAGTAAATTTTTCGGGAATTAATTAATTTAATAATATTTATCAGCCTCCTGGTACCTTCAATGGATTGCCGGTGCTTGATAAATCCAATCTGGTCCGTGGAAATTAATTTGGGCAAAATAAAGTTAAGGCGGTTAGCTAAGACTTTGGAATACATTTTGAGATCAGTATTAATTAATGAAATGGGACGGTAATTAAGTATTTGATCAGGACAAGTATGAGGCTTGGGAACAAGTATAATTGTGGCATTCAAATTTTCCCTAGGGAAAGAACCAATGGACGCAGCGGCATTGAAAATCTGAATTAAATGGGGGACAAGAATTTCACAGAATGATTTATAATAATTATTGCTATAACCTTCAGGACCAGGGGCCTTATAAGATTTCAATTGTTTTATTGTGTCACTAATCTCTTCTGCAGTAAAAAGAGCAGCCAAAAATTCTGCATCCATGGAATGAAGTTGTGGAAGATTGACAGAAGACAAAAAGTCATCAATAGATCTTGCACCTGGAATGGGAAGAGAGGGATCAGACCGCAAATTATATAATTGATTGAAATATTGTGCAAATTCATTTGCAATGTCCTGTGGGTGGGTGAGAGAAATGCCCTTAGGAGAAATGATCTTGTCGATTCAGTGACGTATATTCTAACCTTTTATTAAACATAAAACGAGTGGGCTTGTTAAGGGACATATAGTGATTGATTTTTGATTGTTTGACCGCAGAGTCATAAAATGAAAAAATTGTGGCTCTTAAATCATTCCTAAGATGGGATAAATCAGTCAAAGTTTTGGAACAAGGGGTGGGGCTATTGGCCAATGCCTGTTCCAACTCCTTCTCTTTAATTAAGGCTTGTAAACGTTTAATCTTTTGGCAGTTAAAATTTTTAATACAGGAGGAAATATGAATGAGAGCACCACGTAGAACCACCTTGTGCGTGTCCCACTGGAGAAATGGCTTGGAAGGGTCATACACATTCTCAGAAAAATAAAGGTTAAGAGATCTAGAAATTTCCTCATGGTATGTAGGATTTTGAAAAATAGAAGCATTACACTTCTACAACGGTTGATTATTGATAGAGTGACCTTCAATCAATTTGGCAATGACAGGGGCATGATCCAAAATGGATTTATTACCAATGGATATAGAGGAAAATCTAGGACGGGAGAACACATCTGATAATATCAGATCAATGTGAGAAACTGACAAATTGGAGTCAGAAAAATATGTGTATTCCCTTGAAGTGGAGCCTAAACATCTAAAGATGTCATAAAGTTCGTAAGTGAAAAGCCACTTAAGGAGGGAAAGTTAAGCCTATTTGAGGATGAGGCATCAAGCATATTATCAGGGACCAAATTAAAGTCTCCTAAAAGTAAAAGAATGCCTTTTTTAAGTGGTTCAAATTTTTTCAGCAACTTATCTAAAAATTTAATTTGACCCTTATTAGGAGCATAAATATTTACAATTGTGTGAATTTGGGAATTTAACTTGCAAACAAGGACATGAAAATGACCATTCACATCAACCAATTCCTCCAATAGTTCAAATGACAAGGAGTCTCTGATCAGGGTCATAACGCCTGCCCCTTTAGAGGAACCCAAGGCTTCAAAAACATGTGGGTAATGTTTTAGGGAAAATGCAGGATGATTATGTATCTTAAATTTAGTCTCTTGCAGGCACACCACATCCGCAACAGATTTATTAATTTCCCTCTGAAAGGAAAAGGCTATTAAGACCACTCACATTATAGGTAACCAAAGTAAGCACCATGAGAGAAAAAAGAAAGAAAAAGTTGGTGTTGGTAGGCAATCACTGGCTGGAAAGGAACAAGAAAAAGAAATCACTACCAAGACTAAATAGACAAAGAAAAGTACAACTTTAAACTTTACAGTACTAGAGCATTAGAGGGAAACCAAGAAAATGGCTCTCCTTCTTGTACCGGGGGGAAAAGTCCATGCAGCGCAAGGCCAAGGAGACCCTCATTAGTACCAATAACAAATATTTAAGATTGAACAAATGAATAATAGAAGCACAATATCATACAATATTAGAAAACCCAGGTACGCAAATCAAACAATGACAAATTGAGCTCAAGTGACATGGCCTGGACCTGTGGAAGTAGATGCAGGAACGGAAGAAATAACACCATGGGATTTCAAAAATAGGAGACCCTCCTCAGGTGTAAGAAAACTGCATTTTTCCCCTACAATTAAAGATGAGCCTTAGAGGAAAACCACACTTGTAAGGAAGGCCTTTCTTTCTCAGCATGGAGGTGAGTGGTCTAAAGTGCCTCCGACCCACAATAGTCGCTTTGGATAGGTCAGCAAACAACTTAAGATGGTGATAGGGTTCCGGGAATCCTCCTTTAATTTTGACCAGGCTTTGTATTTTCTCTTTAATATGATAAAAGTGAATTTTCATGATAACATCTCTAGGGAGGTCTTTAAGGACAGAAGGAGGTTTAGGAAGATGATGGATACAATATATAAGAGATCTGCATCTGAAAGATTGGGAATCATCCTCCTAAAAATCCCCTTAACAAACTGAGGGAGCTTAATGGGCGAGATATCTTCAGATATACCTCTTATTTTAATGTTGTTACAACAGGATCTGTCCTCTAGATCTGCCAACTTAAGTTTCAACTGATGATTCTCTGACTTAGAGTCAGACTGTTCCTTTAGGGACAGTGCATGTGTCTTTTCCAATTCTCCCAGTCTGGCTTCATGGTTATCCAATTGAGAAGTGAAAAACTCGAGAGCCTCCCGAAATATTTTCATCTGGTTGTCCACAGTGGCGTAGGAAGGGGGGTGCGGGGGGGCGGTCCGCCCCGGGTGGCACAATGCGGGGGGGCGGCACAATGCGGGGGTGAGTCAGTGGCATATCTAGGGGGGAGCAGCCGGCAGGGGGGCGCAGTCGGGCCGCCTAAAGCGGCGGTCCGCAGTGTCTCCCCCGGCGGCTGCATTCTGTCACCCCCCGCACTGGGAGTCAGCTGTTCTCTGTGCCGACTGTCAAGCTGACAGCCGGCACAGAGAAGCTGCAGCGCTCCGGCTCCCAGTGTTCAATTGTACTCGTATCTGTGATGCGAGTACAATTGAAGCTCTGACTGCCGGGTCAGAGCGACGCCAGCAGCGTGATCAGGTCATGTGATCACGCTGCTGACGTCACTCACCTGCGCGGCAGAGCAGGAGACGCAGATCGGTGGTAAGTGCTCCAGTGGAGCTGAAGACACCGACGGTGCAGGGGGGATTTACTGTGAGTGGGGATGGGGGGCATATATTGTGGGGGGGATTTACTGTGAGTGGGGATGGGGGGCATATATTGTGGGGGGGATTTACTGTGAGTGGGGATGGGGGCATATATTGTGGGGGGAATTTACTGTGAGTGGGGATGGGGGCATATATTGTGGGGGGGATTTACTGTGAGTGGGGATGGGGGCATATATTGTGGGGCGGGATTTACTGTGAGTGGGGATGGGGGCATATATTGTGGGGGGGGATTTACTGTGAGTGGGGATGGGGGCATATATTGTGGGGGGGGATTTACTGCGAGTGGGGATGGGGGCATATATTGTGGGGGGGATTTACTGTGAGTGGGGATGGGGGCATATATTGTGGGGGGGGATTTACTGTGAGTGGGGATGGGGGGCATATATTGTGGGGGGGATTTACTGTGAGTGGGGATGGGGGCATATATTGTGGGGGGGGATTTACTGTGAGTGGGGATGGGGGCATATATTGTGGGGGGGATTTACTGTGAGTGGGGATGGGGGCATATATTGTGGGGGGGATTTACTGTGAGTGGGGATGGGGGCATATATTGTGGGGGGGATTTACTGTGAGTGGGGATGGGGGGCATATATTGTGGGGGGGATTTACTGTGAGTGGGGATGGGGGCATATATTGTGGGGGGATTTCATGTGAGTGGGGATAGTGGGATATATTATTGGATTGGGGATATTTAATATGAGTGGAGATGGGGTATTTATTGTGTGTGGGGGGAGATTTGTCATGGGGATGGGGGGATTTAATGTGTGGGGGAGATCTGAGGACACAAAATGAAGAGCAAAGGGGGAGATGGGGGCATATATGAGGAAACAGTATGGGGGATGGGTGCAGACAGCTTAGGGTCAAACGGGGGAATGTATGCGGACACAGTATGAGTAGCGATGTGAAAAACGTATGTGGACAGAGTACGGGGAGTGAGGGTGTTGGGATGTGTGCATGCGTAGCATGGGGGACAGTGTAAGGGCACAGCCAGGAGGGGACAGTATACAAAGGAGGGGGAGTGTGATGAGAGAGTACAGTATAAATACTGGGCCCTATAGGGGGGACACAGTGTGAGAGGTCAGTGTGAAGAGAGGTCCGGTATAGAAAGGGGAGGTCAGTGTGAAGAGCATGTACCATAAGACAGACAGTGTGGGGGTCATATTTTATGCAGACAATATAGTGAGGGGAAATTTTATATTCAGGAGCATTATAATGACACTTGTATCTTTAAAGGCGTCATGTGGAGATTTTCTGCAAAAGAGCGGAGAAGATGGAAGTCTGCAGAGACAGCTGTGGATGAGAAAACTCAACATGGGGAGAACGGCTCCAGAGGAGACGTCATCTATCAGGTACCTGGATGTAAATGTTATTTGTGATACTAACTCTCATGTTTTTATTTATGTTAGGAGCATTAAAGGGGATGTCCAGGTTTGTAATGAGTCTGCAGTCATTCAGGATTCTCTGGTGCTGGCGATTTACATACATGCGGTCACGTGCTGACTAGACATGTGTGGCCTCACTCTATGAAAATGAACTGAATGAGGCCGAGCACGTCTAGTCGGAATGTGGTCAGAAGTATACAAATCACATGCTTGTGCTGACATGACTGTCCACTGGCAAGGGAGAATCCTAAAAGTGTGCAGTGCATGCGTTGTGAGAATTCAGAAGCGTGCGATGTCAGGATTCAGCTCTGCAGGTTCCAGTCGTCGACACATGGACACGTCACTCATATGCGATTTTCATACTCATGGTCCTGTAACAATGAGCTTCTCTTCTGCTTCTCTCAGTTTTTCACTGAACATTGGGAGCTTAAGGGAGAGGAGCTCGTCGGTACATGACTAAGTGTGAAAATCGCATACGTTCTGGGGGGGGGGGGCGCCAAACTCGGGAACAGCCCCGGGCGGCAAAAGCTCTAGCTACACCCCTGGTTGTCCATATCAAGACATAATCTGGTGCTAAGTTTATCAACCAGAGTATCCCATACATGCCTCAAGCGACGTTGCATCATGAAAAGGTACAAGAAGTCAGGGAAGACACAGATGGTTTCTCGGTCCTTGGTTTGGACTTTTTTGGACTAGGATTGGGAGAATAATTAGTAGAGTCCTCTTCCGAAGAATTGGTAATGGAGGACCGCATTTCGCCCCAACTTGAGGGACCCTTCCACTTTGAAGAGGAAGAGAGGTCCATGGTCTCAGTAGTAATGAGTGAAGAGGGAAGTTCCACACCGAGCTCTGCTAAGCAAGCTTTAGGTGTGGACGCGGAATGAGAAAGGGCCTTGATAGAGGACTGTGAGAGCTCTCTCTCAATAGGAGAACGAGACTTAACTGGACTCAGCAAATTAACCAAGTCCCTTGAAGAACCACGATTAGCCCATGGGTCCTTATTTTGTTTTTGAGCTCTAGAAGAACAAGATGATTTAGAGGTGAGATGAGTCTGACTCATGGTGTCCAGCGGTATTATAAAAAAGTGATTGAAGGTAAGACAAGGTCCCACCACAATGTGATATTGTATAGGTTATGACATAGAAACTTGTTATATATTTTACCAACCTCTTACTTTAAAATGTTATCTCCCAATAAGAAACAGATAAAAGTGACCTAATATGTAAATAGTCAAATATATAAATATACAATATAAATTTGTTATAAGATTTCTATAATTATTATTATTAATATTATATTAATCAGAAACAACTCTCACTTTTTTAAAAGTAACTGCTAAAAGGAAATGGACAAAAAAGACCTTTTCAGGCAAAAAAAATACCCGCCCCTTCCCCACCCTCAATAAAACCAAGCAAGCAATAAGTCAATATTATGCAGACAGAGCAGCTGTAATCTTCTGCAGCCTCCAGAAGATGGCTGCAGTCAGCGGTGACGTCACCGCCAGACGAGAAGCCAGGGAACCGATGGAAACAGCGGTCCGTGACAGGATCTTCCCGGGCGATGTGTCCAATGAAAACAGAAGTAAAATAGATTCCAGACCCCTCGATTCACAAGGGGCAACCCGAAGGAAGTTTTCTGCAGTGGATCCGAAGCAATTTGAGCACTTACAAGAATATCGCAGGCAGCGATGACATCACTGAAGCGGAGGAAGATGGCGCCTGGAGCGGTCCGTGGTAGAAGCTTCACCCCCGGAGTGTGATCCATTGTAGTTTGTGACACCGCCCGATTAACGGTTACATCACTGAGATGGAGGAAGATGGCACCTGGAGCTGTCCCTGACAGAAACATAGACAAAAGGAGGCGAAAAAACCCCGTTGTGTAAGGGCACACCTAAGGAGGATCGAGAGAGGTGTTTCTTGGTAGTCTGTCACACCACCCGATTAGCGGTGATGTCACTGAAAGAAAAAATGCTGGACCACCAGCACTTATGACAGGCCGTGACAGGGCTCTCAAAGATGATGTACCTGGTACAAATTCAATCACAAAAGGGTAAAACCCCCTAGATGGCCATGGGCAGCCCCAAAAAACACCTCCAGTGGTGTTATTAATAGAAATTAACAAAATGTCTTCAGCAGAGCAATGGAAGTTACTGAGGTAACCATAGCAACCTCACAGACACCAGGTGAACCAGAAAAAATAAACACTAAAAGCAAGAATTGTTTTAAAAATGTCATAAATCCACACAAATGTATATACAAAATAAAAAACACAATGTTTATAAAGAAAAATTATAGTCCTGTAGTTTATTTTACCTCAGAAAATTAGTCACTCACATGGACAAGCCGTTTGATGATGCCATTTTAAGTCTGTCATCTTCGAAACAGGATAAACAATCCTAGGATTATCCGATTAAGGTGAAAAATGTCTCACAATGTGCACAATAAATTTCTGAATAAAAGTAAATATGAATGGAAGTAAACATTTTCAAAAAAGATTGCGTTATATGTTGCATTAGAGGGTTACCTCAGGAGCTCGCACGTTTTGCGACATACATCACTTGCGCCTAAGCCATGCCCCCCCAATATTTGCCATTTGTAACACCTTCTATTTCTTTTGTCAGGTCAGCTACATCAAACCAGACTGTTCAACAAGGAACATTTCTATTTTTTTTCGTTTTTGGTATATCAGTGGCTGTCTTCTTCATGTTCATCGTATGTTTTGCTTTTAAGCTTCATTTTACCATCGCAAAAACTTCAGCTGAGCAATAGCATCATAAGGATGAATACAGATCATGCTGCTCCGAGTAAGAGTAACAGTTTTTCCCATGTACTGTGTACATGATAAAGTTTTAAGAAAGGCAAAAGCAAAAACCTTAAGTTTGGGCTTTTACTGCTATAGGAAAATGACATCAAGACTCGGATGATTTAATTTCATAAGGGTAAACTATTTTTGAGTTGTCATTTAGCTGACAATTTTTGGTCTACGTACAAATAATTTCTGATATGTTACATGTCAGATTGAGAATTATCTTGCATGAACCATGCTGGTCTCATGTATCTAAGATACATGAATAATGATATACAGTCATGGACGTAAGTATTGGCCCCCTTGAAATTATTCCAGAAATTAACTATTTCTCCTAAAACACCTATGGAGAGATATTAAAATTGTTGTTGCGAAAAGGCACACTTCAAATATGAGAAAACTGAAGCAGTTTTCAAAGAAGAGTGCTCCAAAATTTCAGTTGAGAGGTGTAAGAAGTTTGCTAATGGTTATAGGAAGCAATAGATTGCAGTTATTTATTGCAAAGAGTGTGCAACCAAATATTAAGTTGAGGGTGCCAAAAATTTTGTCTGGGCCATTTTAGAGGTTTTTCTCTGAAATTATGCAGAATTTGCTTTTTTTACTCTGTTTTTTTGTGTTGTTCCAATACACACAAAGGAAATAAACATGTTTATAACAAAATATGTATAATCAAATAATTTTCTGGGAGAAATACTTCATTTCCTGGAAGAATTTAAAGGGTGCCAACACATTTCGCCACGACTGTAAAAGAATGCTAGAATTGTCACAAAACATACAGTGATTTATTCACTTTTTTACCCAGAAAAATTGACCGACCAAGACAAGTCATGTTCTCCTGTACATAATCGCTGTCGTTCAAGAAAATAATTTGTTATTGCCAGATTTTTTTCCTTTGGGGCTATTTGAAGGGTCAGTTGTACAGTAGCAAGCAACAAAGTTTACAGGCACTCTGAGAGAGCATAAAGCGAGAAATTCAAGCTGTGACCTAGACATCCAGCAGAAAACATTCAACAATGTGCTTGGATGAGAGCGGTGAACATTTTCAACATCTGCTTTAAAACATCAATTTCTCATGAACAAATATACCGTATGTAGAGTCCAACTTTCAGTACGATTGTCTCTTTTACAAGTTACAGCAATTTTTCCTGGTAAAGTAGGGAGTGAATCATCTTGTATAACTTTAAAATGGGCACTATGTTTCACACTATCCCATTTCTAGATAACAACTGAATAAAAAGCAGTGCATTTCTACATTTTCTGAATAATGCAGCACAGTATATGTTTTATTTTATGGAACAACTCTGTTTTTACCTGGACTTGAAATGTGACAACCAGTAATTCACAATTTGTTCGACCACAGCTAATAAGTGGTATATTCAGCTCTGGATGTTAATAATAATTTACCTACATGAGTTTTCCTTAAATAAGTCAGGGACAATAGACTATGTAAAGAGTGTACAATTTCATAGTAATAAGTAATGTAGCAGACACAATGTTTTCAAAAAATGATGTGCATGAATATAATTGTATTCTGTTGGCATGTCCTGGTTTACTTCTTCTTTACATACACAACATTTTTTTTGGAGGCAATTAATTTCAGGATCTTCAGCTAGAGTTGAGCGACTTTTACTTTTTTCAGATCGAGTCGGGTTTCGCGAAACCAGACTTTGTCAAAAGTCGGGTCGGGTGAAATCGACCAATTATTGCGAAAAGTCGGGGGCGACTGAAACATGAAACCCAATGCAAGTCAATGGGGAATCAAAGTCGGCAGAGAGAGGAGGACAGGAAAACACCTACAATGCCCATTTTAATGCCAAAAACATCAATTCTTATTACTGAAGCTTGTCAATCTTAATGTACTTTATAATAATAGTTAGGCATTGAAAACTGGGGGTCATTTGGCTAAAGTTGTGGGGGGTAGGGCTGGCTCAAGATTTTCGTGGGCCCAGGAAACGCGGAATACGTCACGGCGGTGGAGCAGGGAGAGGTAAGTATTTCAACTTTGCAAGTGCTGTGATCCTGAGCAAGCGGGGGGGCCCACTCATTGGCACTGGCACAGGGCCCCTCATAGTACGGCGTTGTGTTTGACGGTGGGTGGCGGCTCCCACTGGCAGAGACACTTTTGTGTAATATGAGGGGCCCTGTGCCAGTGAGGTCGCCAACGAGTATGCCCCCCCACCTGATGAAGGAACCTGCACTTTCATCTGCACCTTCCTCTTTGTCCCCGTGTAAGGTGGTATAGTATGCGGGAAGGGGAACCTGACTTCCAGCAGGGTCAGATTCTGGCTGTGTAGAGTGCAAGGGGAATGTAGGGATCTGGGTCAATGTACCAGCAGACTCATCTAGCAGTGGCTGGGCAATGGGCAGGATGAGGAGGAAACACAGATATAGGCCCAAATAATAAAGTAGGCTAAATGCAGTTCAAATGTGGTAACAGGACTAACCAGGCGGCATTGCTTTGTTCAGTGGAGGAAAACTGTAATGAGTGGCAGACACAGTTAGTAGGCCCAAACAATAAAGTGGGCTAAATGTCTGCCAAAAAATTGTTCATAAATAAACAGGCGACATTGCTTTGTTCAGTGTCAGAAAATTGTAATGAGAAGCAGACTAAGTTAGTAGGCCCAAATAATAAAATGGGCTAAATGTCTGCCAAAAAATTGTTCATAAATAAACAGGTGGCATAGCTAGGTACAAGGGTTGGCTCCTCTGCTGAGTAGCAGACAGTGGTAGTAGGCGCAAAGTATTAACTGGTCTAAATGGACGCCAAGGCCCCTGTATATTTTAACTATCATCTATCATTTCAACAAATTTGTATTGGCAGTGCCATTGAAGGATTTAACAGCACAGACTACACAATGGTGGAGCAGGGAGAGGTAAGTATTGCAAGTGGTAGAGCACTGTTCGAGCTGGGGGGAACACTCTCTCGTGGGCGGCGGTACTGGCACAGGGCCCCTCATATTACGACGGTGTGTCTGACGCTGGTTGTGCACCACCACCTTCAGAGACACTTCATTGTACTAAGAGGGAACCTGTGCCAGTGCTGTCGCCCAAGAGTGGGCCCACCCACCTGTCCAGGCAAACGGCACTCGCACGGGTGCTTGCGCCAGGTGGTGTCCACGGCCCTGTGGGGGGAGTCAGCCCATTTAGGGAGGTATAAAAATGGCCTATGGTGGACATTCAGCAGCTGCAAATGGAGGAATTGGAGAAGTCAGTAAAAGGAGGCCAAAAGCAAGACATTTTTCAGGCAAGCTACGTGTCAGCAGGGGAAGGTGGGGCAAAATAATTTGAATTCCATGATTGGTTCATTTTAATGAAGGTTAGGTTATCGACATTTCGGGTAGCCAGACGTGTCCTTTTTTTGGTCAGTATTGAACCAACAGCACTTAAGACTCTTTCTGATAGCACACTAGCAGCAGGGCAAGCGAGCTCCTGTAATGCATATTCTGCCAATTCAGGCCAGGTGTCTATTTTAGATGCCCAGTAATCAAAGGGGAATTACCTGTGAGGGAGAACATCAATAAGGGAGGAAAAGTAGTTCGTAACCATACTGGAAAAATGCTATCTGCTGTCACTTTGAATTGATGCAGCAGTACCTGTCGTGTCAGCGGTCATTGCGAAATCACTCCACAACCTGGTCATAAAACCCCTCTGTCCAATGCCACTTCGGATTTATGCACCTCTAACACCTCTGCCATGTTGCCCCCTACGGCTCGTGTGAGAACCATCACCGCCGCTGTTTGCTGGGAATGCCTGAACCAAACGGTCTACAAGAGTTGCTTGTTTGGTAGCCAATATTTGCTCAAGGTTCTCATGTGGCATGATATTTTGTATTTTTCCTTTATATCGTGGATCCAGGAGGCAGGCCAACCAGTAATCGTCATCGGTCATCATTTTGATAATGCGGGGGTCCCTTTTTAGGATACGCAAGGCATACTCAGCCATTTGGACCAACGTTCTAGGTGTCAATTCACTTCTTGTGCTGGGTTGAGGAGCACTTTCTTGCAAATCAACATCACTTGTGTCCCGCAAAAACCCTGTACCTGACCTTGCAACGCCACCAGTTTCTATTGCCCCTGAGAAGCATCCTCCTCCCATAAATTTTCATCCCCATCATCCTCCTCCTCCTCCTCTTCAGCCGCCACCTCATCCAGGAGAGTTCCCTGAGCAGACAATGGCTGACTGTCATCAAGGCTTCCCTCCTCCTCGTCTGCAGACGCCTCCTCCTTAATGTGAGTCAAACTTTGCATCAGCAGATGCATTAGTGGGATGCTCATGCTTATGATGGCGTCATCTGCACTTACCAGCCGTGTGCATTCCTCAAAACACTGAAAGACTTGACAGAGGTCTTGTAGCTTTGACCACTGCACACCAGACAACTCCATGTCTGCCATCCAAGTGCCTGCCCGAGTATGTGTATCCTCCCACAAATTAATTACAGCATGCCTCTTTTCGCAAAGCCTCTGAACCATGTGCAGTGTGGAGTTCCACCTTGTTGCAACGTCGATTATTAGGCGGTGCTGGGGAAGATTCAGCGATCGCTGATGGTTCAGCATACGGCTGGAGTGTACAGGCGACCGGCAGATGTGCGAGCAAAGTCTTTGCACCTTCAGTAGCAGGGCTGGTAACTCCAGATAATTTTTGAGGAAGCACTGCACCACCAGGTTCAAGCTGTGAGCCAGGCAAGGTATGCATTTCAGTTCTGAAAGGGCTATGGCAGCCATAAAATTCCTTCCGTTATCACTGACTACCTTGCCTGCCTCAAGATGTACACTGCCCAGCCATGACTGAGTTTGTTGCTGCATGTACTCGGCCAGTATTTCCGCGGTGTGTCTGTTGTCGCCCAAACACTTCATTTGTAACACAGCCTGCTGACGCTTACCACTAGCTGTTCGATAATGGGACACCTCGTGTGGAACACTGGCAGCTGCGGATGGAGTGGTCGTGCAACTGCACTCTGTGGACGAGCTTTTGCTTCTGGAGGAGGAGGAGCAGTGGCGAATGCCTACAGCCAACTGTTTCCTAGACCATGGGCTAGGCAGAACTGTCCCACTATGGCTGTCCGCTGTGGACCCTGCATCCATCACATTAACCCAGTGCGCCGTGATGGACACGTAATGTCCCTGGCCATGCCTACTGGTCCATGCATCTGTTGTGAGGTGCACCTTTCCACTGACTGATTGCCTGAGTGCATGGACAATGCAGTCTTTGACATGCTGGTGGAGGGCTGGGATGGCTTTTCTCGCAAAGAAGTGCCGACTGGGTAGGTCATAGCGTGGTACTGCGTAGGCCATCAGGACTCTGAAAGCATCACTTTCAACCAACCGGTAGGGCATCATCTCTATCGAGATTAGTATAGCAATGTGGGTGTTCAAACCCTGCGTACACAGATGAGAGGATGAGTACTTTCTTTTCCTGATGAGAGTCTCTTGTAAGGTGAGCTGGACTGGAGAGCTGCATATGGTGGAACTAGCGGTGGTGGTGGTGGACATGGCAGTTTGAGAGAGGGTTGGTGATGGTATTCTTGATGTTGGTCTACATACAGTGTTTCCTACCAATAACCTTGTGATTCCCTGACTGCTTTGGCCTTGCGACGATACCTCCACATTTGCTGCTGGTGGTGTCCTAACTGGTGGGCTTACAGTGAGGGAAGCAATAGTTGCTGACTACCTTCATTCTGAGCAGGTGCACCAACGGTACGGGACGTTTGGTAGTTAGTCCAGGCTTGCAAGCGCATGCTGGTTAAATGTCTAAGCATGCACGTTGTATTTAAATTTTGAAGATTCTTCCCTCTGCTAAAGGTCTTTGAGCATTTCTTACAGATAACTTGTAACTGATCATTTGGATCTTGGTTAAAAAATTGCCACACTACACTCTTCCTACTATGGAATACCTTTTCAGGCATTGCACGCTGTGCTACTTTCACCGGACGACCACGCTGTCCTAAAACTGTTTTTGTTTTTGACAAACGTTTTTGGCCTGATATGGGCCTGCCAGATGACAGCTGTTGCAATGTAGATGGCTGCTGTGGATCATCCTCCTCCACTTCTGAGCTACTGGCAGCGGCACCCTCTTCACCCAATGGCTGCCAATCTTGGTCAAAAACTGGGTCATCTATCACCTCCTCTTCAATGTTATGTGCACCTTCCTCTGTGTCACCGTGTAAGGTGCTATAGCGTTCGGGACGGGCACCATAGTCTCATCAGGGTCAGATTCTGGCTGAGTACACTGCGAGAGCAATGTAGTGATCTGAGTCAATGGAACAGCATAATAATCTAGCTGTGGCTGTGCATCAGTGCACTCCATGTTCGATTCATCTTGTAATGGGCAGTTAACAATTTCCCTTTCTAACCCAGGCACGGTATGTGTAAAGAGCTCCATGGAGTAACCTGTAGTGTCGCCTGACGCATCCTTCACTTTTGGTTTGGGTGAAGGACACAAGGAAACGTCTTGTTCCTTACCGGGAGCATCCACTGACGACTTGCTGCTTTTATATTTGGAACTTTCTGAAGAGGAGGCGAAAGAACTAGAGGCTGAGTCAGCAAGGAAAGCCAAAACTTTTTCCTGCTGCTCCGGCTTTAAAAGCTGTTTTCCTACTCCCAGATAAGGGAGCCTTCGAGGCCTTGTGTAGCCAGGCGATGACGCTGGCTCAACACCTCCAGCCTTAGGTGCTACTGTGCTTTTGCCACTACCACCAGATGCACCACCACCACCACCCCCATCAGTACCAGCTGGCAACCACCGCCCACAGGCTCTTCCACCAGACTTCCTCATTTTTTGGAAAATCTAACCAAAATAACAACCGTTATATGGTACTGTAAAACAAGGTAGAAGGTGTATATAAACTTGTTGAGAATTTAAATCTCCCTTTTTTTTGGGGGGGAGACTGAACCAAAACTCTGCAAAAGCACAGGAAACTTTGTCATAGTTGAATGAAAGATGAATGCAGCATGTATGTTATCAGCAAATACTGGAGGCAAATATGCTCTCATCAGCCTGGAAGCTGCGCATGGGATGTACTTGGATGTTCCAACATGACAGCTATCCAAAATACAAAGCCAAGTCAACCTGTCATTGGCTATAGCAGAACAAAGTGAAGGTTCTGGAGTGGCCATCTCAGTTTCCTGAGCCACTCAGGGAAGATCTCAAGCGCACAGTTCATGTTAGACAGCCCAGTAATTTACAGAAACTGGATGCTTTTTGCCAAAAAGAGTGGGCAGCTTTACCATCTGAGAAAATAAAGAAACTCATCCACAACTACCAAAAAAGACTTCAAGTTGTAATTGATGTTAGAGGGGGCAATACACGGTATTTGAGAAATGGGGTATGTGAACTTTTGTTCTGGGTCATTTGGATGTTTTGGGTTGTCATTATGATTTAAAAAGAGAAAACACAGTAGTTTGATAATAAATGGCTTCACCCAACCACTAACCATGAATGGAGAAAATTTTTGGTATTATCATTCATATGCTCTGGAAAAAGACCAAGAAAGCAAATATTTTGCCAGGTATGTACACTTTTGAGCACAACTGTATATACATGCGTGGCAAGCTCTTAATATACCTTCACCTGCTTATTAGTGTTGAGCGAGTATATACTGGTTGCTCGGAGCATGCCCGGGTGGTCTCCGAGTATTTTGTCGTGTTTGGAGATTTAGTTTTCATCGCTCAGCTGCATGATTTGCAACTGCCAGACAGGCTGAATACATGTGGGAATTCCATATCAAACAGGCAACCCCCACATGTATTCAGGCTGTCTAGCAGTCGCAAATCATGCAGCTGCAGCGATGAAAACTAAATCTCCGAGCACGCCAAAATGCGTGGATGACACCTAAGCATGCTCGGGAAAATATGCTGAAAGTATACTGGCTCATCATTACTGCCTATCCATTTCCAAGCACAGGGCCTTCGCAGCATATATGAACGGTCACCAATTATTTTCCTATACATTACTGTACACACATGGTCACTATTATTGACAACTCCGTGTGAAAGTGCAGTGTACACTTGCTGCATCCATTTCTGATATTATTTACATGGGCACAAAGTACTGAAACATATTGCATGCATTGTGAATTTGTCGACTATAACATGTCAGCCTCTGGTAAGTTCAACACTTGATCTTTATTATGAGTTGCCTCTTTTTATTTAACCCTTTCTGTCATTGGACATACTATTCCGTCCATGTGGGGCGGGCCCTACTTCCCAAGGATGGAATAGTACGTCCAGCGCGATCGGCCGCGCTCAATGGGGGAGAGCGGCCGATCGCGGCCGGGTGTCAGCTGTCTATTGCAGCTGACATCCGGTACTATGTGCTAGGAGCGGTCACGGACCGCCCCCCGGCACATTAACCCC
This sequence comes from Ranitomeya variabilis, assembly GCF_051348905.1. NCBI lineage: Eukaryota > Metazoa > Chordata > Amphibia > Anura > Dendrobatidae > Ranitomeya > Ranitomeya variabilis. The sequence continues at coordinate 998,901,929 of NC_135232.1, read as the reverse complement.
CGGCACACTGCGATCAAACATGATCGCAGTGTTCCGACGGTACAGGGAAGCATCGTGCAGGGAGGGGGCTCCCTGCGTGCTTCCCTGAGACGATCGGTACAAGGCGATGTGCTCACCTTGTACCGAGCGTCTCCTCCCTGCAAGCCCCAGATCCAAAATGGCCGCGGGGCTGCATCCGGGTCCTGCAGGGAGGTGGCTTCACAGTGCCTGCTCAGAGCAGGCACCGGGAAGCCTGGACCTGTGCACGTCAGATCGCCGATCTGACACAGTGCACAGCAAAGTGTCAGATCGGCGATCTGTCACTTTACTGTGATGTCCCCCCTGGGGCAAAATAAAAATGTTAAAAAAAAAACATTACATGTGTAAAAAAAAAAAAATCCTAAATAAATTATAATAATAAAAAAAATTTTGGTCCAATAAATACATTCCTTTAGCTAAATAAAAATAAAAAAACAATAAAAGTACACATATTTATTATCACCGCGTCCGAAACGACCCGACCTATAAAACTGTCCCACTAGTTAACCCCTTAAGTGAACACCGTAAAAAACAACGCTTTATTATCAAACCGCCGAACAAAAAGTGGAATAACACGCGATCAAAAAGATGGAAATAAATGACCATGGTACCGCTGAAAACGTCATCTTGTCTGGCAAAAAACAAGCAATGATACAGCATCATCAGCGAAAAAATAAAAAAGTTATAGTCCTCAGAATAAAGCAATGCAAAAATAATTATTTTTTCTATACAATAGTTTTTATCGTATAAAAGCGCCAAAACATAAAAATATGATATAAATGAGGTATCGCTGTAATCGTACTGACCCGAAGAATAAAACTGCTTTATCAATTTTACCAAACACGGAACGGTAGAAACACCCCCCCAAAAGAAATTCATGAATAGCTGGTTTTTGGTCATTCTGCCTCACAAAAATCGGAATAAAAAGCGATCAAAAAATGTCACGTGCCCGAAAATGTTACCAATAAAAACGTCAACTCGTCCCACAAAATACAAGACCTCACATGACTCTGTGGACCAAAATATGGAAAAATTATAGCACTCAAAATGTGGTAACGCAAAAAACATTTTTTGCAATAAAAAGCGTCTTTTAGTGTGTGACGGCTGCCAATTATAAAATCCACTAGAAAACCCGTTATAAATAGTAAATCAAACCCCCCCTTCATCAGCCCCTTAGTTACAAAAATAAAAAAAATAAAAAAATGTATTTATTTCCATTTTCCCATTAGGGTTAGGGCTAGGGTTAGGGCTAGGGCTAGGGTTAAGGCTAGGGTTAGGGTTAGGGTTAGTGCTATGGTTAGGGTTAGGGCTAGGGTTAGGGTTAGGGCTAGGGTTAGGGCTAGGGTTAGGGTTAGGTTTGGGGCTAAAGTTAGGGTTGGGGCTAAAGTTAGGGTTAGGGTTTGGATTACATTTATGGTTGGGAATAGGGTTGGGATTAGCGTTAGGGGTGTGTCATGGTTAGGGGTGTGGTTAGGGTTACAGTTGAGATTAGGGTTAGGGGTGTGTTTGGATTAGAGTTTCAGTTATAATTGGGGGGTTTCCACTGTTTAGGCACATCAGGGGCTCTCCAAATGCGACATTGCGTCCGATCTCAATTCCATCCAATTCTGCGTTAAAAAACAGTGCTCCTTCCCTTCCGAGCTCTCCCGTGCGCACAAACAGGGGTTTACCATACAAAACTGGGGGCTAAAAAATAATTTTTGCGTAAAAAAATATTTTTTTATTTTCACGGCTCTGCGTTATAAACTGTAGTGAAACACTTGGGGGTTCAAAGTTCTCACAACACATCTAGATAATTCCTTGGGGGGTCTAGTTTCCAATATGGGGTCACTTGTGGGGGATTTCTATGGTTTAGGTACATTAGGGGCTCTGCAAATGCAACGTGACGCCTGCAGACCATTCCATCTAAGTCTGCATTCCAAATGGCGCTCCTTCCCTTCCGAGCTCTGCCATGCGCCCAAACGGTGGTTTCCCCCCACATATTGGGTATCAGCGTACTCAGGACAAATTGGACAACAACTTTTGGGGTTCAATTTACACTGTTTTTCTTGGAAAAATACAAAACTGGGGGCTAAAAAATAATTTTTGTGGAAAAAAAAAGTATTTTTTATTTTCACGGCTCTGCGTTATAAACTGTAGTGAAACACTTGGGGGTTCAACATTCTCACAGCCATCTAGATAAGTTCCTTGGGGGGGTCTAGTTTCCAATATGGGGTCACTTGTGGGGGGTTTCTACTGTTTAGGTACATTAGGGGCTCTGCAAATGCAACGTGACACCTGCAGACCATTCCATATAAGTCTGCATTCCAAATGGCGCTCCTTCCCTTCCGAGCTCTCCCATGCGCCCAAACGGTTGTTCTCCCCCACATATGGGGTATCAGCGTACTCAGGACAAATTGGACAACAACTTTTGGGTCCAATTTCCTCTGTTACCCTTGGGAAAATACAAAACTGGGGGCTATAAAATAATTTTTGTGACAGCTGCCTAATTTTTAGTGTGCAACCAAAAGATGAGTGCAGAGCACTCACAGACCACTATAATACTCAAAGGTCTAAAATCAATAAAGTTTATTGAACATTAATTATAAAAAATACATGATATCATATGAGGATCTCAAATGATCAAGCAAGAAATCATCATGTGCAGTGGTGGTAACTTGTACAGCATTGTATAATATATAAGGTTTACTTAATTCCTATATAACCTTCACTATCCATCCTGTAAGGTTGCGGTCATACATCAAATAAGTACCCGGATGAAGGAAGTTTTTAAACAGTAAAAATGTATAAACAATGCTTACCCATCTTAGCTTGTAACCGCCACGCACAAAACGCCCCGACGCGCGTTTCGCCCACGTGCTTTCTCAAGGGGAGTGTCCACTATTGTTTGATTTGTTAAATCAACTAATGGAGAAGCAAGCATGTTAATGCTTCTAGCCTATAGTATTTTTGTATGCTATTGGAATCTTTATTTTGCTAATTTTTAGTGTGTGACAGCTGCCTAACATAAAAACCCGATATAAATCTGGTATTGTCGTAATCACACCGGCTCAAAAAATAAAGTCACCTAATCACTTATATTGCAAAATGAACAGCATAAAAAATAAATAAAACCATTTCTTCGCATGCTGTTGATTTTTTCATTCTGTCTCCCAAAGATCGCAATAAGACTCGGAGCACATTTATCCTGCGCACTTTTACTAATATTTTGCTCACATTTCTTTATGGCTTGAGGTACTGTATATAATATTAGTATTGCTGACTACATATGCAATTGTTCCAGTTGTATGTTCTGTGTACAATTCTATGGTCAATATTTGTTGATTGATAGTTTTTGTTTGGTTATTCTATTGCCTTATTGTGGTCTATTGTTCATTTTCTTGTCAATCTTGACTTTTTATTTGTTTTTAAACTTGTTTTGCTGTATGTGTCAATAAAAAAAACTTTATACATATTTGGTGATCCCTGTATATAGCATGTCTCTTTTTTCTTTTTCCACATTTTTCATGTTAAGCATACAGATTTTTTGTCCTTAATATCTATAGTACCTGCCTGATGTGTACCTGATGTGTTCCAAAATTGAGCGAGTGAATCAAAATGTCACCGAGATATGCCACCAGAAATCTGCCCACCAGATGACAAAAAATGTTATAAAAAAAGTTTGAAAAGACATTGATCAATACAAATGGCGTATCGAGATTTTCATAATGCCCTTCAGGTGTATTAAAGACCTTTTTCCACTCATTGCTTTCTCTTATTCTAATCACATAACAGGCCCCCTTATATACAACTTGGAGAACCATTTAGCATCAACAGTCTGATTAAATTAAACTGGAATGAGAGGAAGGTGGTTAAGGGTCTCAGTTGGTAATCAAATTTAACTCACAAAACCCATAAAACAAGGACACAGACTGCCATCTATTTTCTAGACAAAGAAAAACCCTGCCACCATGGGAGAAGAGAAGGGTCTAATCAGTCCCTTAGCAAGACTTTTGGTGATATAATCTTTCAAAGCCTGCCTTTTAGAGCCAGAAAGATTGTATGATCTGGTTTTGAGTAGCTAACAGGGCAATCATAAGAATGATGGGGGGACAATTCTTAATACCAATTTTCTGAGAATGCATCATCATTGCCAAGAAAAGAGGGTAAGGTGTGGAGAATGTAGAGAGAAGAGTACTCAGGCAGTTATTCTTACAGAAATGACTCCACCTACTGTAACTATCTCCTTGGACTGCCATTCATTAACAGAATTGTGCATAACCAACCAAGGAAGGCCCAGTATAATAGAGTTAGGAAGACCTGAGGAGTTTCATACAAATCGAAAGCATTTTTTTATCCTTTGTGATAGACTCAAATAAAAATGACTTCTAAGGGCATGGTCATTCCACCTGATGTGACTGCTCTCCAAATCATCCGGATCTTCATGAGACTGATAAGAATTATCTTCACATCGGACAGGTGAAGAATATGGTGTTTTATTATATTTTGCCATTTACAAGGGACATATGCATCGGTGGATTATCTTCTCATCAGAAAGGTGAGCATAACTTTGCTGTTTTATCTTTTATTTAAGAGAAATGGGTAAAAGGGGGTATTTAGTTTTATTTCAAATAAAGGACTTTATTCTTGCTGTTTATTTATTACTATGGGGTCAGTAATGAGGGCATCTTATAGATGTTTCTCCATTACTAACCCGTGGGCTTGATGTCAGCGGCCATAAAACAGCTGACATCAACCCCACAACTTTTACCCTACTTGACACCGCACCAGGGCAAGTGGGAAGAGGCAGGCAAATGCCAGAATTGGTGCATCTAATAGATGTGCCTTTTCTTTGGTGACTGTGGGCTGCTAATTTAAGGCTGGGGAGGGCCATATCCATGACCTCTTCCCAGTCTGAGAATACCAGCCACCAGGTGTCTGCTTTAGCTTGGCTGGTTGTCAAAATGGGAGGGGACTCCACACATTTTTTAAAATTCCAAAATACGACGTGGGGACCCCTCTATTTTTGATAACTAGCCAATATAAAGCTGACAGCTGGGAGTTGCAGCCTGCAACTGTCAGCTTTACCTGCATTGATTATCAAAAATGGAGGTGAACCTACACTATTTAATTATTTATTTATTTGCACAGGCATGAATACTCTCTTCAACCTTACCTTCTCTCGTATTATCAGTGCCTGTAACTAGCGGTAACCTTTTTACCACTGGTCAGAGCTGCTGGCTCACACACGGTCATTTGACAGAGTGGGAACTGTGCTCTGACTGGCGGTAAGAAACTCACTGCTGATCAGAGCTGGTGTTTCTTGTGCTGTCACGCAGTTGACAGAGTGAGAAATGATGGATATTCGGGGCCCCCATTCATGTGAATGGGATACAGGTTTGGGTTTGAGTTTGAGTATCATTCTGGTACCCAAGCTGAACTCTTTTTAAATATTCAGTGACAACCACCGGACATGAACATCCATGGGTTCGCCCATCTCTAGCTATAAGGTGTGGTCAAGTAACTCATCAATGAGAATCAGAAGCAATCTGGGTCAAGAAAGGACAAGAAGAATAGTAGAAAACAATTCCTATTTCCTGCTGCTAGTTTTATTAACATATGTACAAGTAGAGTAACTTCCTAGAAAAGTTATTGACCTTTACATGATCAATCATCAACAGCAAATCTTGAGGCATACAGTATTTCCAACCATTTATAATGAAATTTTGAATATAGAATTGAATATATTTTCAATAAATTCATTACAAATCTTTAATCTGAGCTGTATAACAGAATTGGAAGCAGAGTAATTAGAAAAAATGTTTGTCTACTTGGTTTGCAGGCATGCCACTGACGACAGCACAGCTTGCAGGATTATACATTGTTGATCTTTTTTCCAGATATTTCTCGTAGTAAAATTTAGGAAGGCTCTTGTAACGTCTATTTTTTCTGGAAGGCACTAGTCACATTGATGAGTCTCTAATGTGTTTTAATACAGCCATGTAGTAAGGAGTGTGGCTTTATTTTCTGCATTATATTTTTCACTAAGACAGTCTTGATGCTAAACACATTTGATAGTGAAGTTCTTGGTTTCTTCAATGTATATGCCTTTAGTGGAATTTAGCAGCAGATGTTCTTTTATAAACAACCATATTTTGCATAAATATGGCAGAACATATTCCTTGGCAGAAAAAATTATTGAGTTCAGGAGGATTTTGTGAAAATAAGATTGCCAACATTAGTGTTTTAGTTAATAAATATGGTCTTGCAATCTGTCAATGTATTGGGAATGAGAAACAGCAAAATGTTTGAAAAGTATGACATTGTTTCCACATTTTCGTTTTCATAAGCATCTTTAATCATATCTGTACATTTCATTGTTGTATAGTTTTGAGGCATTATTTATGTAAGTTGTTATTTGTGTACATTGCAAATAATGTTCTTTTATGCTGTATACTGAAAACTAGCATTAGTTTATAAAAATCAGTTTAGGGGTTTAATATAAATGAGATTTTGGAAAGCTTATCTATTACATAAAATAGAAGACAAGAATAAGCAGAACTTTCCAAACAAGAAAATGCTTTTCTCCATTCAAACTATAATATCTTTGCTTGTTAAAAGTCGATGGGAGTTTTCATTGTTTACACCAAGAAGTAGAAAATTGGTCAAATCATCTGTTCAGCCTCTGAGTATAAGCAACAAATGTTTTCGTTCTATGACAACATGTAGAGACTTTGAAAACAGTAATGACTGGACATAAACTGCATAAGTGATTTTTATAATTTTCGATTTTATAGTGATTTAGCTTTATTTGTTGAACCTGAACAAAGCCTATATAATAAATAAATGCAGTATACAGCTCTGGCAAAATTTAGGAGACCATTGCAAAATGTTCAGTTTGTCTGATTTTTCTCTTTATAGGTACCGTTCATACTCGAGTATAAGCTGAGAATTTCAGCCCATTTTTTTAGGCTGAAATTGCCCCTCTTATACTCGAGTCATACCCAGGGGTCGGATTTATGAAACCAATGGTTCCCTTTCACTAGCACCTTACCTATCCTCTTCAGTCGAGTGCTAACCATCTATAGTATAAACCCAAGCGTCGGCAGAGAAGGGGGAGCGGCAGCTGTGTAATAATACTCACTTGCTCCTGGCGCAGTGTCCCTGGTTCTCTGGCACCGGCAGCTTCTTCCATCGTTGAGTGGTTACATGGTACCGCTCATTACAGTAATGAATATGGACCTGACTCCACTCCCATAGGGGTGGAGCCGCATATTCATTACTGTAATGAATGGTACCATGTGACCGCTCAATACAGGAAGAAGCTGCCAGTGTCGGAGAACCAGGGACACCACGAGAGGAGCAGGTGAGTGTAACGCAGTGCGCGATATTCTCCTGCTCCCCGTTCCACCGCTGCCGGCCACCGCTGTGTCTTCCCCGTCCTCTGCAGTGACGCTCAGGTCAGAGGGAACGATGACACAATTAGTGTGCACGCTGCCCTCTTCCTGAACATCAGTGTAGAGGACGGGGAAGACACAGCGGCGCCCATCGGTGGAATGCGGAGCAGATGAATATAGCAAGTGCCGGGGGTTGAGAGGTAAGTATGTCATTTTTTTTAATTGCAGCAACAGCATATGGGGCAAATGTCTGTATGGAGCATCTTATGGGGCCATGTGCAGCATTATATGGGGCAAATATCTGTATGGGGCCATGTGCAGCATTATATGGGGCAAATATCTGTATGGGCCATGTGCAGCATTATATCGGGCAAATATCTGTATGGAGCATCTTATGGGGCCATGTGCAGTATTTGTGGAGCATTATATGGGGCCAATGTGTCTATGGAGCATCTTATGCGGCCATAATCAGCATTTGTGGAGCATTATATGGGGCAAATGTCTGTATGGAGCATCTTATGGGGCCATAATCAACATTTGTGCAGCATTATATGGGGCATATTTTATATGGAGCATCTTATAGGGCCATCATGAACTGTATGGAGCATTATATGGGGCTCCTGATGTCCCAGAAAATAAAGTATTTCTTCCTGAAAATTATTGCAATTACACATTTTGTTATGCACATGTTTATTTCCTTTGTGTGTATTGGAACAACACAAAAAAACAGAAAACAGGTAAACTGGACATAGTTTCACACACAACCCCAAAAATGGGCAATTGTTGGCACCCTCAACTTAATATTTGGTTGCACCCCTTTTCGAATAAATAACTGCCATCAATTGCTTCCTATAGCCATCAACAAGCTTCTTACACTTCTCAACTGGAATTTTGGACCACTCTTCTTTTGCAAACTGCTCCATGTTGCTCATATTTGAAGGGTGCCTTCTCCCAACAGCAATGTTAAGATCTCTTCACAGATGTTCAGTGGGATTTATATCCAGAGTCATCGCAGGCCACTTCAAAACTAGGGGACAAAAGGTCCTGCCACCCTCTGTGCTATCTTACAAGATAGCACACAGGGTGGCAGGACCTTTTGGTCCCCTAGTTTTGCACAAAGGCATCTCCTCATACAAGCAAGTCCCCTAATAATTTAGCTTGGAAGAAACACGTTGGAACTGTGATACAGGGAGAGTGCAGGGCATGTATGTGCAGGGGTAGATGTGGACTGCCCTAGTAAGGGCAGGAGCTTTGGGGATAGCTTATCGGTAGCCCCATAGGGATCGACAGGGTATTGTCATCTCCTATCAAACTTTGGAAAACTCCTGACCGGAGATTATCCAGTGCTCCTGTGCCCACACCGTGGAATTGGTGAGATTGTTCCTTTTCCATCTTCTTTTAACTTTAATTGGCACGGTTTATATCATGTGCCTTATTTGTTGAAGATGATTAATTGTTCTTACATGCAACCAAGCGTATTAACATTCGTGCTGCTGATTATATGAGATTTTTTTCCCTGCAGCAGATTTGCTTATTGTACCTTGGGCTATCTGTATTCCGCAGGTGCTGTTATAGGCGGAATCTGGAATCCTATTGGGGTGTACTGAGTCTCTAAGGCCATTATATTTGGAGGAGACCGTACCCCAACTTTTATTTACACTTTGGGTGACTTTGTTTACTTTTATTTCTAATTATTATTAAAAGTTATGTTTTATATTTCCACTTGCGCTGTGTTATAGACATTTTCAGTGGGATCATCTGTTTGATTGGTCATCAAATCACAGACGTTGCTATTTTTTGTTTTCACAAACAACCTCCCCAAAGGGCAGGAAGCTGGGGTGTCCCCCTGAGCTTCCTACACCTGACCCTCCATGTCAGTGTACAGGGCTGAAATGCCTACCTCCTTCTGCAAAATTGATGCAGGGTTCTCAAGTTCAGACAAAAATGTTGGTAAGGTCCTTGTAGATACAGCACAAGGGGAAACATTTAGGCAGTTACCATGACAGCAATCTCCCCACTTTATAATCTCTCTGGATTGCCAATCCACAGTTGGATTATGCTTCACCAACCAGGGCAAACCCAGAACCATTGGAGTGTGGAGACCCTTCAGGACATAACAAGGGGATTATATCATAATGCAATGACCTCACCTTCAGTCTTATGTTATGAAAAATTTGTGTCAGTGCTCTCTGTGCAAGTGGTGCTGAATCGATGGCACAAATAGAAATAGGTTCAGCCAAGTTAGAGCAGACAAAACCATGAGTTCTTGCAAACTCAGCATCCACCATAATGATTCCAGCTCCACTGTCAACAAACACAGCAATTTTTTCAGATCTGCTCTCTAGCACAACCTCAGCTGTCAGGACAAAGCAAGAATTGCAGGTTGCAGATAAACACACACCTTGATTATCAATCTCATGGCTCCCAAGGGTTAATCAAGTCTTTTTTTGCTTTGTAATTACAGGACATTCCCCAATAAAATGTCCCTTCTTCCCACAAAAATAAATACACCTTTTTTTCTTGCAAATATCGGGGGGAACATTTGGCGTGAGCGCACCCCCCAACTGCTTGGGTTCTTCTAACTCTGCAAGTATAGGTTGACCCCCCGACCTTTCATCCAACACCAAGATCTTGTCCCAGAAAAAGGACTCAAAAGCAGGTGGTCTTACCCATCTGTCCCTCAGGAGTCTATCCACTTGAATAGCCAAGGACATGGCAGCCTCCAGTGACACAGGAGTTTCATATACTGCTAATGTGCCCGTTAACCTTTCAGTGAGGCCCTGAAGGAATTGGCTTCTGAGAGCCGGGTCATTCCATTGGGTATCAGTTGACCACCTGCGGAATTTAGTGTTATACATCTCTACTGAATGATTCCCTTGCTGAATACGACACAGCTTAGATTCAGCCAGGGAAATACGGTCAGGATCATCATAGATCAGGGCAAGAGCCCTGAAAAACTCCTCCACAGACTGAAGACACATAGAATCCTGTGGCAGAGAAAAAATCCAGGACTGAAGTTCCGCTTGCAACAGTGAAATAACAATTCCTACTCCTTGCTCCTCATCTCCAAAGGAGTAAGGATGAAGTTTGAAGTACAGCTTTCACGCCTCCTTAAATACAAAAAATGTGTCTCTACCACCAGAAAACTTGTCCGGGAGGGCAATTTTGGGTTCAAGTGATGGTCTGCAGCCTCTGACACTAGTTGAAGCACTTGGAGCACTACCAGCTGTTCCAATACTTCATCCTGGATTTTGTCAACACTTTAAAGTAACTACTGGCTGACCGCCATGCGCGGGAATACCGTCTCGGCACCCGGTGGCTGAGCCACCCCATTTACTTCTATCACTCTCTCCTGTGCCCGTGTCAGAGTGGGATCCTGGAGCTGGGCTGTCCCAAAAGTCCCCTGGGGCACTTCCAGCTCTGGAATTGTCTTGGTTTCCTCAACCTCTCCTGCCATCTCCTCTAGAGTAAAGCTGTCGGATTCACATGCTTTCCCTATGTGGGTGACCCCTACGTCTCAGGATCTTTGGGCTTCATGCCGAAAAAATATTTGCCAAGGAGGGTTAATTTTACACAGGGACCAGAACAGAGGCAAGCCCCTTCCCAGAACAGCCCCATAAGGAAGGGTCTTCACCACTCCCACCACATGTTTAACCTATCTGCATGGAGTAGAAAATTTAACCTTCACTGTTGGATACTCATGGAGTTCACCACGAATGCATACAACACCAACTTTTTTTTCCAGCGGGGTCTAACGCAGAGATCAATGACCCATGCACCAGTATCACATGGCTCCATGAGTCCAGGAGAGCCTAGGCCCGGTGTCTGTTGAGATGTTCCCGGCACCTATGGGGTTCACCTACTGGGACAAAAGGCTCCACGGTGAAGATGGCCTGGGTGTATATCAATACACAGTGAGTAAACCTGCAGTCCATGGGTTCAGCTGTCAGCTGGGGGCAGTTGGCAGCCACATGTCTCGACCCTTGGCACCGCCAACACCTAATATCTGCCACACTGCTAGTCCACGAGGCCGGTTTAGGGGAAACTGGTCTCCTGCCATCCTCACTCTGGGGTACCCCCTCAGTAGGGCTTGGACTTGACAGATCTCAGAAGAGGGTCATGTCCCTCTCCGAGGGTCCTGGGCAGGCGGGGCCCAGTACGATAACCGTAGTGGAGCAGAGTCCCGTAAAAAGTCTTGACTAGCCATATACCGCTCAATCAGGCTAACCACCTGGTGTAGGGTGCTCGGATTCCCTTGCCCCATCCAACGCTGTGTAGCTGCTGGCAGAGTCCTCACAAGCCGGTCCTCCACCACCATCTTTACCATCTGGGAAAGAGTCAAAGTCTCAGGCTGGAGCCATTTTTTGACTAGTTGCAGCAAGTCATACGCCTGAGATCTGGCGGGTTGGGCTTCCACAAAGGACCACTGAAACACCGATTGTGCTTGTACATACGTGTTAACCCTCAGTTGGGCAAGGATCTCACCCTTTCAGTTTCCCATAGTTCTGGGCATCCTCCTGACTGAGGTCAATGTAGGCCTTCTGGGCATCTACCATCATGAAGGGGGCCATCACTTCAGCCCACTGGGAAAGCTTTCCTGCTTTGCTGTGCACTCAAACACGATGAGGAAAATGTCACTGTCATCCTCATTACTTATCTTCCTCAACGCTGACTAGACTTTGTCCCAGGTTTTCAGAACGGACCAGAGTAGGTGGTGGGGGCATCTCTCGAAATGTCGCAATCTGCTGAATTAGTGGGTTTTTCTCCTTCTGCTGCTGCTCAATGAACACCAACTGTTTCAGGATTTCCACCATCTTGTTGCCTGGCCTGGGCTGTAGCATTGCAGGCCTAATAACTGACAGCTTGCTGTTGTGAGTTTGGCTTTTGGGCTCCCCCGGTGGTCACTGGTGGTACTGGACTTGTGTGCTTCACTTTCTCTGTTCACCTGTTTCCATCAGGGTATGGGTGTATCCTATTTAGCCTTGCTGCTCAGTTATTCTAGTGCCGGCCATCAATGTAACCAGAGCCTTTCTGTTGCATGTTCCTGCTTCTAGACTACTATCAGCTAAGTTGGACTCTTAGTCCTAAGTTTGTTTTGCATTTTTGTTCCAGTTCACAGTTATGTTATTTTTCTGTAGCTGGAAGCTCTTGTGGGCCGAAATTGCCACTCCGGTGTCATGAGTTGACACATGAGTCTTAAAGTAATTTCGGGATGGTATTTTAATAGGGTTTTCAGCTGACCGTGAAGTTCCCTATTGTATCTTCTTGCTATCTAGTAAGCGGACCTCGCTTTGCTGAACCTACCTTCATACTGCGTATGTTTTTTCCTCTGAACTCACCGTCAATATATGTGGGGGGCTTCTGTCTCCTTTTTGGGGGAATTTCCCTAGAGGTAAGCCAGGTCTGTCTTTTCCTCTATTAGGGTTAGTTAGTCCTCCGGCTGGCGCTAGGCGTCTAGGGATAAAACGTAGGTACGCCACCCGGCCACTGTTAGTTGTGTGGTAGTTTTAGCTCACGGTCAGCTCGAGATTCCATCACCCAAGAGTTGTTCTGTTATTTATGTTCTCTGACGTTCCCTTGCCATTGGGAACCATGACAGTATGGCCGGCCCAGTGTTAAAACCGTTGACAGAAGAAAGGAGAGAAAAAGAAGTCTGCAGATTTTTTTTTTATTTTTTTTTCCTCTGAGCTTGCTCTATAGTTGACTTAGTTGCATTTCTGCTCTAATTGCAGCCTTTGTCTCTCTCTCTCCTTCTAATCCTTGAATGGCTCTGATCTCACCTGATTAAAATGGATCCTCAGAGTTTGGCTACAGGTTTGAATAATCTTGCTACGAATGTTCAAAATTTACAGGATTTTGTTATTCATGCTCCTATATCTGAACCTAGAATTCCTATACCAGAATTTTTCTCCGGGGATAGATCTCGTTTCCTGAATTTCAAAAATAATTGTAAATTATTTCTTTCCCTGAGATCTCGCTCCGCTGGAGATCCCACACAGCAGGTTGGGATAGTAATTTCCTTGCTGCGGGGTGACCCTCAAGACTGGGCATTTGCATTGGCACCCGGGGATCCTGCGTTACTCAATGTGGATGCGTTTTTTCTGGCTTTGGGGTTGCTTTATGAGGAACCTAACTTAGAGATTCAGGCTGAAAAAGCCTTGATGGCCCTATCTCAAGGGCAAGATGAAGCTGAAATATACTGCCAAAAATTTCGTAAATGGTCTGTGCTTACTCAGTGGAATGAGTGCTCCCTGGCGGCGAATTTCAGAGAGGGTCTCTCTGATGCCATTAAAGATGTTATGGTGGGGTTCCCTGCACCTACAGGTCTGAATGAGTCCATGACAATGGCTATTCAGATTGATCGGCGTTTGCGGGAGCGCAAACCTGTGCACCATTTGGCGGTGTCTTCTGAGAAGGCTCCAGAAAATATGCAATGTGATAGAATTCTGTCCAGAAGCGAACGGCAGAATTTTAGGCGAAAAAATGGGTTGTGCTTCTATTGTGGTGATTCAACTCATGTTATATCAGCATGCTCTAAACGTACAAAAAAGGTTGATAAGTCTATTTCAATTTGCACTTTACAGTCTAAGTTTATTCTGTCTGTGACCTTGATTTGTTCATTATCGTCAATTACCGCGGATGCCTATGTCGACTCTGGCGCCGCTTTGAGTCTAATGGATTGGTCCTTTGCCAGGCGCTGTGGGTTTGATCTAGAGCCTCTGGAAGTTCCTATACCTCTGAAGGGTATTGACTCTACACCATTGGCTAGTAATAAACCACAATACTGGACACAAGTGACTATGCGTATGAATCCAGACCATCAGGAGATGATTCGCTTCCTTGTGTTGTACAATCTACATGACGTTTTGGTGCTCGGATTACCATGGTTACAATCTCATAACCCAGTCCTTGACTGGAAAGCAATGTCTGTGTTAAGCTGGGAATGTCAGGGGGCTCATGGGGACGTACCTTTGGTTTCCATTTCGTCATCTATTCCCTCTGAGATTCCGGAATTTTTATCTGATTATCGTGATGTTTTTGAGGAGCCTAAGCTTGGTTCACTACCCCCTCACAGAGATTGCGATTGTACCATAGATCTGATTCCGGGCAGTAAATTTCCAAGGGGTCGTTTATTTAATCTATCTGTACCCGAACATGCTGCTATGCGAGAATATATTAAGGAGTCCCTGGAAAAGGGACATATTCGTCCTTCTTCATCTCCCTTAGGAGCTGGTTTTTTCTTTGTATCTAAAAAAGATGGCTCTTTGAGGCCGTGTATTGATTATCGACTCTTGAATAAAATTACAGTCAAATATCAGTATCCTCTGCCACTGCTGACTGATTTGTTTGCTCGAATAAAAGGGGCTAAGTGGTTTTCTAAGATTGATCTCCGTGGGGCGTATAATTTGGTGCGAATTAAGCAGGGGGATGAGTGGAAAACCGCATTTAATACGCCCGAGGGCCATTTTGAGTATTTAGTAATGCCTTTTGGTTTTTCAAATGCCCCTTCAGTCTTTCAGTCCTTTATGCATGACATTTTCCGTGAATATTTGGATAAATTTATGATCGTGTATCTGGATGATATTTTGATTTTTTCGGATGACTGGGATTCTCATGTCCAACAGGTCAGGAGGGTTTTTCAGGTTTTGCGGGCTAATTCCTTGTGTGTGAAGGGTTCTAAGTGTATTTTTGGGGTTCAAAAGATTTCTTTTTTGGGGTACATTTTTTCCCCCTCTTCCATTGAGATGGATCCTGTCAAGGTTCGGGCTATTTGTGATTGGACGCAGCCTTCTTCTCTTAAGAGCCTTCAGAAATTTTGGGGCTTTGCTAATTTTTATCGTCGATTTATAACTGGTTTTTCTGATGTTGCTAAACCTTTGACTGATTTGACCAAAAAGGGTGCTGATGTTGCTGATTGGTCCCCTGCTGCTGTGGAGGCCTTTCGGGAGCTTAAGCGCCGCTTTTCTTCCGCCCCTGTGTTGCGTCAGCCTGATGTTACTCTTCCTTTTCAGGTTGAGGTCGATGCTTCCGAGATCGGAGCTGGGGCGGTCTTGTCGCAGAAAAGTTCTGACTGCTCCGTGATGAGACCTTGTGCGTTCTTTTCTCGAAAATTTTCGCCCGCCGAGCGAAATTATGATATTGGTAATCGGGAGCTTTTGGCTATGAAGTGGGCTTTTGAGGAGTGGCGTCATTGGCTTGAGGGGGCTAGACATCAGGTGGTGGTATTGACCGATCACAAGAATTTGATTTATCTTGAGTCTGCCAGGCGCCTGAATCCTAGACAGGCGCGCTGGTCGTTGTTTTTCTCTCGGTTTAATTTTGTGGTCTCATACTTACCAGGTTCTAAAAATGTGAAGGCGGATGCCCTTTCTAGGAGTTTTGAGCCTGATTCCCCTGGTGATTCTGAACCTACAGGTATCCTTAAGGATGGGGTGATATTATCTGCTGTTTCCCCAGACCTGCGACGGGCTTTGCAGGAGTTTCAGGCGGATAGACCTGATCGTTGCCCGCCTGGTAGACTGTTTGTTCCTGATGATTGGACCAGTAGAGTCATCTCGGAGGTTCATTCTTCTGTGTTGGCAGGTCATCCCGGGATCTTTGGTACCAGGGATTTGGTGGCTAGGTCCTTCTGGTGGCCTTCCCTGTCTCAAGATGTACGAGTTTTTGTGCAGTCTTGTGATGTTTGTGCTCGGGCCAAACCTTGTTGTTCTCGGGCTAGCGGATTGTTGTTGTCTTTGCCTATTCCGAAGAGGCCTTGGACTCACATCTCTATGGATTTTATTTCTGATCTCCCTGTTTCTCAGAAAATGTCTGTCATCTGGGTGGTGTGTGACCGTTTTTCTAAGATGGTTCATTTGGTGCCCTTGCCTAAGTTGCCTTCCTCATCCGAGTTGGTTCCTCTGTTTTTTCAAAATGTGGTTCGCTTGCATGGTATTCCGGAGAATATCGTTTCTGACAGGGGGACCCAGTTCGTGTCTAGATTTTGGCGGGCGTTCTGTGCTAGGATGGGCATTGATTTGTCTTTTTCGTCTGCGTTCCATCCTCAGACTAATGGCCAGACTGAGCGAACTAATCAGACCTTGGAGACTTATTTGAGGTGTTTTGTGTCTGCGGATCAGGATGACTGGGTTGCCATTTTGCCGTTGGCGGAGTTTGCCCTCAATAATCGGGCTAGTTCTGCCACTTTGGTTTCTCCTTTTTTTTGCAATTCGGGGTTTCATCCTCGTTTTTCTTCCGGTCAGGTGGAGTCTTCGGATTGTCCTGGAGTGGATACTGTGGTGGATAGGTTGCATCGGATTTGGGGACAGGTGGTGGACAATTTGGAGTTGTCCCAGGAGAAGACTCGGAATTTTGCTAACCGCCGTCGTCGTGTTGGTCCTCGTCTTCGTGTTGGGGACTTGGTGTGGTTGTCTTCTCGTTTTGTCCCTATGAGGGTTTCTTCTCCTAAGTTTAAGCCTCGGTTCATCGGCCCGTATAAGATTTTGGAGATTCTTAACCCCGTGTCCTTTCGATTGGACCTCCCAGCATCTTTTTCTATCCATAATGTCTTCCATCGGTCATTATTGCGCAGGTATGAGGTACCGGTTGTGCCTTCCGTTGAGCCTCCCGCTCCGGTGTTGGTTGAGGGTGAATTGGAGTACGCTGTGGAGAAGATCTTGGACTCCCGTGTTTCCAGACGGAAACTTCAGTATCTGGTCAAGTGGAAGGGCTACGGTCAAGAGGATAATTCTTGGGTGACAGCCTCTGATGTTCATGCCTCTGATTTGGTCCGTGCCTTTCATCGGGCTCGTCCTGATCGCCCTGGTGGTTCTTGTGAGGGTTCGGTGCCCCCTCCTTGAGGGGGGGGTACTGTTGTGAGTTTGGTTTTTGGGCTCCCCCGGTGGTCACTGGTGGTACTGGACTTGTGTGCTTCACTTTCTCTGTTCACCTGTTTCCATCAGGGTATGGGTGTATCCTATTTAGCCTTGCTGCTCAGTTATTCTAGTGCCGGCCATCAATGTAACCAGAGCCTTTCTGTTGCATGTTCCTGCTTCTAGACTACTATCAGCTAAGTTGGACTCTTAGTCCTAAGTTTGTTTTGCATTTTTGTTCCAGTTCACAGTTATGTTATTTTTCTGTAGCTGGAAGCTCTTGTGGGCCGAAATTGCCACTCCGGTGTCATGAGTTGACACATGAGTCTTAAAGTAATTTCGGGATGGTATTTTAATAGGGTTTTCAGCTGATCTTGAAGTTCCCTATTGTATCTTCTTGCTATCTAGTAAGCGGACCTCGCTTTGCTGAACCTACCTTCATACTGCGTATGTTTTTTCCTCTGAACTCACCGTCAATATATGTGGGGGGCTTCTGTCTCCTTTTTGGGGGAATTTCCCTAGAGGTAAGCCAGGTCTGTCTTTTCCTCTATTAGGGTTAGTTAGTCCTCCGGCTGGCGCTAGGCGTCTAGGGATAAAACGTAGGTACGCCACCTGGCCACTGTTAGTTGTGTGGTAGTTTTAGCTCACGGTCAGCTCGAGATTCCATCACCCAAGAGTTGTTCTGTTATTTATGTTCTCTGACGTTCCCTTGCCATTGGGAACCATGACAGCTTGCATTGGGGTTATGCCTCAGTTCACACTGCCTACATTCTCCTCCATATGTAGTGCAGCAGGGTTTACACAGTGCGAGAGATAGGTAGGGACCACAGAAAGTTCAACATAAAATGGTTTTATTCCAGAACACTCATATAAACAGGTGAACAATATCCTCCGGTTCACAGCCAGAAACTCCAAACAGTCTATGTTTAAACCTGTTGCCGTGGGCAATTGCACCGCTGTTTCCTTTGGGTGCATCAGCTGCTTTGAAGCCCCTGACTCTGTTAGCTTCACACAGTCCTGGGTTGCACAGAGGCTCCTGCTCTGTCGCTTGCAAAACATAACTGAAACACCCATGACAAAACTGAGGGTTTAAATGGGAATAATGGATATAGAGCCACTCCCAAAACACAGAGTGGAGGGAGTGACTCGCCCCTCTACCAAATTTGAAAATCCTCCAAAAATACACTGTGTTCCAAATTATTATGCAAATAATATTTCCTCATATTTTCTCTAAATTACCTATCTGAATTGCAGTCATTGTTATTTTCCAGTCATCTACTATTCTAGTATAATTGCAATGTTTTGGAACATACTGCCTATGAAAACAGTATCTTTTTAAAAAAAATAAACTCTCAAAATGCATGTTCCAAATTATTATGCACAGCAGAGTTTTCAACCTTTTTTTTTTATTTTGAACAAAAAAATGGTCAATTGTGAAGTTATAAGCATTTATTACAAAATGAAATCAAACAGTTTTCAAGTGAAAACTTTATTCTAGGTGATGTTACATTTGCACATAGGACCCCTTGTTCGAAAGAAGCTTCTGAACTCTCTCGTCCATTGAATTTGTCAGTTTTTGGATGGTTTCTGCTTCAATTGTTTTGCATGTGGACAGAATACCCTCCCAGAGCTGTTGCTTAGATGTGAACTGCCTCCCGCCATCATAGACACTCTTTTTGATGATGCTCCAGAGGTTCTCAATGGGGTTGAGGTCAGGGGAAGATGGTGGCCACACCATAAGTTTGTCCTCTTTTATGCCCATAGCAGCCAGAGATGCAGATGTGTTTTTTGCAGCATGAGGCGGTGCATTATCATGCATGAAAATGATCTTGCTGCGTAAAGCACTCTTCCTCTTAAACCATGGCAGGAAGCGTTGTTTTAGAAACTCCACATAGATTATGGAGTTCATCTTTACCCCTTCAGGGATCATAAAGGGGCCGACAATCTCTCTCCCCATGATTACAGCCCAAAACATTACTCCTCCTCCTCCTTGTTGGCGCCTTAGCCGTGTTTTCTTGGGGTGTCCATCAACCAGCCATCCTCCACTCCAACCATCTGGACCATCGAGCGTTGCACGGCACTCATCGGTGAACAAAACAGTTTGGAAGTCAGTCTTCATGTATCGTTTGGCCCACTGCTTGTGTGCAGTGGATAGAGGTGGTCGACAGGATGGCTTACGCACAGCTGCAAACCTCTGAAGGACCCTGCATCTTGTTGTTCTGGGGATGTTGGAGGCACCAGCAGCTTCAAAAACTTGTCTGCTGCTATGACAGGGCATTTTTGCAGCTGCTCTTTTAAATTTACGCAATTGCCTGTTGGAAAGAGTCCTCAATTTTTCCTTATCAGCACGCACACGTGTGTGCTGGGAATCAGCTACATACTTCTTGATTGTGCGATGATCATGATGAAGTGTCTTGGCAATGTTGATTGTAGTCATGCCTTGACCTAAATACTCCACAATTTGTTGCTTCTCAGCAGCCGACACATCCTTTTTCTTTCCCATTTTGACAAAAAATGTAGGCTGCTTAATAATGTGGAACAGCATTCTTAAGTAGTCTTGCCTTTATTTGGACACACCTGCCAAACTAATTTGCACAGGTATCTGCAATTGCTTTCAGTGATATAAAGAGCCCTGACACACATCACCATCAATGAGTTTAAATGACAAACAAAAAAATTCTAATCTTATCACTCCTAAACTCTTTTTGCATAATAATTTGGAACACAGTGTAAAAGACCATGTGTTAGGGGTAGAGTTCCCGCCTCTGCACAGGGGGAATCTCGGGCGAGCTCCACTGCGGTCTCCCATTCTTCTCCTGCTGCAGTGGAGGCTGCTCAGTGGAGATGTCAGTCTCAAAGTCTCGCTCAATCTGATTCTGTGAGGAGGATTACTGCTGCTCTTCCAGCTTCTGCTATTGTAGTCAGTGCTGGGCAGCGGCGAGCAGATGCTTTTGGGACTAAGTCTTGCTTTTCTCCTTCTGAGCATGCCCAGGGTAAGATCTCTCATTGGAGATCGAGGGTCACATGCTTGGTTACTGCAGCAAAGCCCATTGGTCCTCCAGGAAAGTCCTGAAGGTGCTCAGGCTTTGCGGCAGCTTCTCATTGGTCCTTCTTGGAAGGTCCTGCTCGGGCTGCAGCTATAAAAGGCTCGCATGGCCGCACGGCCATGCGCTAGTGTCTTTCTAAATTATGTGCTTTGCGCCAGTGTGGTCATGTGTGATTGTGTTCAGGGACCCGGCTGAAATAAGCCCCTAGAATGCTGGCACCTCCGGCGAGGAGTTTGTGTGTCTGAGTACATTCAGGGACCTGGCTGAAATAAGCCCCTAGAATGCTGGCACCTCCGGCGAGGAGTTTTGTGTGCATGCATGACCACTGACTGCTCTCTCTTGGGTAGTTAGCCTGTGCTCCTGTGAAGTTAACAGGATGCAGAGCTTTGCTTTCATGGCTGCTCTGTGAGTTAACCGAGCTAGCCAATACCGCCATATAGTGCTGCCATTTGTCTAGCAGCAGGTTCTCCTGCACGGTGGACCCCGGGCTGCGAACGCACCAATAACAATAAAAACTATTTTCCTCGGTGCGTTCCGCTAGCCCTAACAGTACACTAGCGCCAGGGTCTGGCTAGTGAATGGCGGACGATCAGCGTTTACAGCAGTATGTCCAGCAGCTGGAGGGAAGGTTGGCGGCTCTAAAGCGTACAACCTCAGCTGTGGACGTCACTGCTGTCACTGTTCAGGCTGCAAGTGCAGCTGCAGCCAGTTTGTCCGCAACCACCCCTGCTCCGACTATATCCCATCTCCCGCTTCCAGACAAGTTTTCTGATGACAGTAAACTATGTCGCGGATTCGTGAGCCAGTGCTCCATACATCTCGAGCTCCTGGCTGCACGTTTTCCTTCAGAATGGGCGAGAGTGGGATTCATTTTGTCTCTTTTGTCGGGCAGGGCATTAGCGCGGGCAATGCCGCTTTGGGAGCGCAATGATCATGTAGTGCAGAGTGCTCCTCTCTTCCTGGACGCTCTGAGGCAGGTCTTTTTAGGACCTTGTGTCACTCACGATACCGCGCTCCAATTGTTAGCAATTACTCAGAGTTCATCCATGGTCATCCAGTTTGCCGTTCAATTCCGAACTCTAGCCTCTGAGTTAGAATGGCCGGATAAAGTCCTTATTCTGGTGTACTGGAAAGGATTGGCTGATCATGTAAAGGACACCTTGGCCACCAGGAAGATTCCCGCCACACTGGAGGAGCTCATTACAATTTCTACCCACATCGACCTCCGTTTTAACGAGCGGAGGTTGGAGCGGACCCAGTGTAGGCAGAGGTTTCGGCTGGCTCCCACCTTCGCCAAACCTCTAGAATCTCCCGTCCTGGCATCCGACTCCCATGAGGCCATGGAGGTTTCTCGAGCGGGACCTAAGTCTCAGACCATTCGAGTACCTGTGGTGTGTAGAAATTGTCAGCAACTGAGACATTATGCTAACATGTGTCCGCAGCAGTCGGGTAAACGATCGCGTCTAGTGACTATAGGAGGAGGTTCACTGGACACAGCGGACTTTTCCTCCAAGTTGTCCTTTAAAGGGACAATTCTGTTGGACTCATTCACTCTTGCAGTTGAGCTTTGTGTGGATTCAGGAGCTGAGGAAATTTCATGTCCCCTACTATTGCTCTGCGCCACAATGTACCTCTGGTGATGCTCACTAAACCAGTAACTGTTAGAGTGGTGAATGGGTCGACACTTCCATTACAAATCACACACCAGACTGTCCCTTTCACATTAGACATGTCCCCATCCCACCAGGAGATTATTTCCCTTCTTGTTCTTCCCGAGGGAATGGATGAGATTTTGCTGGGAACACCCTGGCTCCGTTTTCACTCTCCACATATTGAGTGGTCCTCTGGGAGGATATTGGGTTGGAGTGAGTCTTGTAAGGGCAGATGTCTGAAAGAGTGCGTTCAGGTTTCCACCACTGAGATACCCGCAGATCTGTCTTCTTTTCCCGAATGCTATCGGTCCTATGCAGACGTTTTCTCCAAGAGGGCTGCAGAGACCCTTTCGCCTCACTGTCCCTATGACTGTCCTATAGATCTCTTGCCTGGAGCAGAACCTCCAAGGGGACATGTCTATCCCCTCTCTCTCCCAGAGACTGAGGCTATGTCCCTATACATCCAGGAAAACTTGGCAAGAGGGTTCATTAGGAAGTCAGTGTCACCGGCAGGGGCGGGGTTATTTTTCGTTCAGAAGAAGAACGGAGAGTTACGTCCTTGCATAGACTACAGGGGTCTTAACGCAATCACCGTTAAGAATAAATACCCACTGCCCTTGATTTCTGAGCTTTTTGATAGGCTACGGGGAGCAAGGGTATTTACCAAATTAGATCTGCGGGGTGCGTATAACCTGATTCACATCCGTGAGGGGGACGAATGGAAGACGGCGTTTAACACCAGAGATGGGCACTATGAATATCTAGTGATGCCCTTCGGGCTCTGTAATGCCCCAGCCATTTTCCAAGACTTTTTCCGGGATATGCTCTCCACCTCGGTTGTAGTCTATCTGGATGATATTCTCATCTTTTCTCCTGATATTGACTCCCACCGGAGAGATGTTGGCAGAGTCTCCGACCTCTTACGGGCAAATTCCCTGTATGCTAAGTTGGAGAAGTGTATGTTTGAGCAGGAGTCTTTACCTTTCCTGGGCTATATCATCTCAGCCCAGAGATTGGCTATGGATCCTGCCAAACTACAAGCTGTGATGGACTGGCAAGAACCTCATTCTCTTAAAGCGGTGCAGCGCTTTATGGGGTTCATTAATTATTACCGCCAGTTCATTCCCCACTTCTCAACTTTGGTAGCTCCCTTGGTAGCCCTCACCAAGTAGGGAGCAAATCCCAAATTGTGTTCAGAAGAGGTCTCCAGGGCCTTCTCTTCTATCAAGTGTCATTTTGCTAGCGCTCCCATTCTACATCGTCCCGATGTAGATAAGCCGTTTATCATGGAGGTGGATGCTGTTGTGAATTCTGCTCTTGGGCTCCCTCCGGTGGTTTTAAGTGGTACTGCTGCTGCTTGGATTTAGCGTCAGCAGCTGCTTCCATTGATTGTCTTTCTGGCTCGGCTATTTAACCTGGTTCTATCCTTCAGCCTGTGCCAGTTGTCAATGGTTCCTGCTTGGATTCACATCTCTGCTTGGATTTCCCTGATATTCTGACCTGTTCAGCAAAGATAAGTCCTTGCTTGGTTCTTTTGCAGTTCACTTGTTGTGGACTTAATCGTTCTGCACTTTCTATGTTTTTTGTCAGTATGGATTTATTCAGTTAAGCTGGAAGCTCTGGGAAGCAGATTTACCCTCCACACCTTTAGTCAGGTGTGGCGATTTTTGTAAACTCTGTGGTGGATTTTTCTAGTTTTTATTACTGACCGCACAGTATTCCGTCCTGTTCTATCTATCTAGCTAGACTGGCCTCCTTTGCTATATCCTGGTTTCATTCTGCGTATGTCATCTCCCTCTCCACTCACGGTCAATATTTGTGGGGGGCTGCCTATCCTTTGGGAATTTTCTCTGAGGCAAGATAGCTTTCCTGTTTCTATCTCTAGGGGTAGTTAGTAGGGTTGAGCGAAACGGATCGTTCATTTTCATAAGTCGCCGACTTTTGGCAAAGTCGGCGTCTCATGAAACCGAGCCGATCCCTGTGTGGGGTCTGCCATGCGGTACGCGACTTTCGTGCCAAAGTCGTGTTTCAATGACGCTAAAAGTGCCATTTCTCAGCCAATGAAGGTGGACGCAGAGTGTGGGCAGCGTGATGACATAGATCTCAGTCCCCACCATCTTAGAGAATGGCATTGCAGTGATTGGCTTGCTTTCTGTGGCGTCACAGGGGCTATAAAGGGGCGTTCCCGCCGACCGCCATCTTACTGCTGCTGATCTGAGCGTAGGGAGAGGTTGCTGCAGCTTCTTCGGAAGCAGGGATAGTGATAGGCAGGGTACATAAAGCTACAAACCGCTTGTGCTGTAGCGATTTCCACTGTCCAACACCACCTTTTGATTGCAGGGACAGTGGAAGCTACATTTTTTTTCCTCAGCGCTGTAGCTCATTGGGCTGCACTAGAAGGCTCCCTGACCCTGATAGCTGCGTTGCTGTGCCTGTGTGTACGCCGCTGTGCAAAACAACTGCTTTTTTCAAAGCACAAATCCTGTTTTTCCTTCCTTTCTGCACAGCTATCTTGTGTGTTTGTCCACACTTTTGAGTGCAGCAGTCCTTTTTATAGCTGCCTGCCATACTTTTCTGAGATAACTGCAGGGAGATAAATATTGGCAAGTCTGCCTCTGTGCCATTGCTGTGTGTGGTATCTGTCTCTCATTGTGTGGCACCGAAAACACTGTGTAATACTTGGCCTTTTTTTTTTTGGGGGGGGGGGTACATTCTCCCTTTTCCAAAAAAAAAAATTAGTGGGAGATAAATATTGGCAAGTCTGCCTCTGTGCCATTGCTGTGTGTGGTATCTGTCTCTCATTGTGTGCCACCGAAAACACTGTGTAATCCTTGGCCATTTTTTATTTTTTTTGCTAAATTCTCCCTTTTCCCCAAAAAAAATTAGTGGGAGATAAATATTGGCAAGTCTGCCTCCGTGCCATTGCTGTGTGTGGCATCTGTCTGTCATTGTGTGGCACTGAAAACACTGTGTAATACTTGGCCATTTTTTTTGGGGGGGGGTACATTCTCCCTTTTCCAAAAAAAAAATTAGTGGTAGATAAATATTGGCAAGTCTGCCTCCGTGCCATTGCTGTGTGTGGTATCTGTCTCTCATTGTGTGCCACCGAAAACACTGTGTAATACTTGGCCATTTTTTTTTGGGGGGGGGGTACATTCTCCCTTTTCCCCCAAAAAAATTAGTGGGAGATAAATATTGGCAAGTCTGCCTTCGTGCCATTGCTGTGTGTGGTATCTGTCTCTCATTGTGTGCCACCGAAAACACTGTGTAATACTTGGCCATTTTTTTTTTTTTTTTGCTAAATTCTCCTTTTTCCAAAAAAACAAATTAGTGGGAGATAAATATTGGCAAGTCTGCCTCCGTGCCATTGCTGTGTGTGGCATCTGTCTCTCATTGTGTGGCACCGAAAACACTGTGTAATACTTGGCCATTTTTTTTGGGGGGGGGTACATTCTCCCTTTTCCAAAAAAAAAATTAGTGGGAGATAAATATTGGCAAGTCTGCCTCCGTGCCATTGCTGTGTGTGGCATCTGTCTCTCATTGTGTGGCACCGAAAACACTGTGTAATAATTGGCCATTTTCTTTTTTGGGGGGGGTACATTCTCCCTTTTCCAAAAAAAAAATTAGTGGGAGATAAATATTGGCAAGTCTGCCTCCGTGCCATTGCTGTGTGTGGTATCTGTCTCTCATTGTGTGCCACCGAAAACACTGTGTAATACTTGGCCAGTTTTTTTTTGGGGGGGGTACATTCTCCCAGAAAAAAAAAAAAAATAGTGGGAGATTAAGATTGGCATTTCTGCTTGAGTGCTGGTCCTGTGTGTGCCATCTGTCTCAAATTATTGGGGCACAGAAAACCTAGTGTGTAACATTGGGCCTGATTTTCCTTTCAGTGTCAGGCATCTATAAAGGTATATATAAATCCTACAGAAGTTTGAGTTCACCTGATAAGTTTTTTTACAGTAACAAATAGCGTTACTTTGGTTACGTTTTGCAAACAATGAGGAAGTCTAGTGGAAGAGGTCGTGGCCGTGGGCGGTCATTTTCAGCAGGTAATGATGGTAGTGGTGGTGGAGCATCAGGTGGTTGTGGTAAAAGCAGTACAGCACCTAAGTCTCGAGTTGTTGAGCCAGGTTCGTTGTCTGGCTACACAAGGCCTCGAACGCTCTCTTTTCTGGGAGTAGGAAAACCACTTTTGAAGCCGGAGCAGGAGGAACAAGTATTGGCTTTCATTGATGACTCTGCCTCTAACTCTTTTGCCTCCTCCTCGGAAAGTGCCAAATGTCAGAGCAGTGCATCGTCAGTGGATGCTCCTGGTCAGGAACAAGTCGCTTCCTTGTGTCCTTCACTAAAAACAACAGTGAAGGATGCGTCAGTCGACACAACAGGTTACTCCATGGAGCTCTTTACACATACTGTTCCTGGGTTACACAGTGAAACAGTTAACAGGCTATGCCGATTAGAAGTTGAATCGGACATGGAGTGCACAGATGCACAGCCACAGCCAGATTACTATGCTGTTCCTTTGACTCAGACCAGAACATTGCCCTCGCAGTGTACTGAGGCAGAATCAAAACCAGCGGAGACTATGGTGCTCTGTCACGAACGCAATACCACCGGCTTACACGGTGACACAGACGAAGTTGCACACAACATAGAAGAGGAGGTCATAGATGACCCAATTGTGGACCCCGATTGGCAGCCATTGGGGGAACAGGGTGCAGGCGGCAGTAGTTCTGAAGCGGAGGAGGAGGAGCCACAGCAGGCATCAACATCACAACAGGTTCCATCTACCGGGCCCGTATCTGGCCAAAAACGCGTGGCAAAACCAAAACCAGTTGGAGGACAGCGTGGCCATCCGGTTAAAGAAGCTCAGTCTGCAATGCCTGAAAAGGTATCCGATAGTAGAAAGAGTGCAGTCTGGCATTTTTTTAAACAACATCCAAATGATCAGCGCAAAGTCATCTGTCAAAAATGTTCAACTACCTTAAGCAGAGGTCAGAATCTTAAAAGTCTAAATACAAGTTGCATGCATAGACATTTATCCACCATGCATTTGCAAGCCTGGACTAACTACCAAACGTCCCTAAAGGTTGCAGCACCCTCGGCCAATGAAGCTAGTCAGCAACGCTACATCCCTTCCCTCCCTGTAAGCTGACCATTTCCCACACCACCTGCAGTATCTGTGCAGCTTTCGTCGCCAGGCCAAAGCAGTCAGAGAATCACCAGGTTAGTAGTAGGAAACACTGCATGTAGGGCACCGGCAAGAATACCATCTCCAACCCTCTCTCACTCACCCATGTCCACCGGCACCACCGCTAGTTCCACGATCTCCAGCTCTCCAGTCCAGCTCACCCTACATGAGACTCTTGTTAGGATAAGGAAGTACTCATCCTCGCATCCGCGTACACAGGGTTTGAACGCCCACATTGCTAGACTAATCTCATTAGAGATGATGCCCTACCGGTTAGTTGAAAGCGAAGCTTTCAAAGCGCTGATGGACTACGCTGTACCACGCTACGAGCTACCCAGTCGGCACTTCTTTTTTAGAAAAGCCATCCCAGCCCTCCAACAGCATGTTAAAGACCGCATCGTCCATGCACTCAGGCAGTCTGTGACTACAAAGGTGCACCTGACAACAGATGCATGGACCAATAGGCATGGCCAGGGACGTTACGTGTCCATCATGGCACACTGGGTGAATGTGGTGGATGCAGGCTCCACAGGGGACAGCAATATTGGGACAGTTCTGCCTAGCCCACGGTCAAGGAAAGAGTTGGCTGTAGGCGTTCGCCCCCCCTCCTCCTCTTCCTCCTCCTGAAGAAGCAAGAGCTCATCCACAGACCGCAGTCGCACATCCACTCCATCCGCAGCTGCCACTGTTGCACACCAGGTGTGCCATTATGGGACAGCTAGTGGCAAGCGTCAGCAGGCTGTATTGGCAATGAAGTGTTTGGGCGACAACAGACACACCGCGGAAGTTCTGTCCGAGTTCTTGCAGAAAGAAACTCAGTCATGGCTGGGCACTGTACATCTTGAGGCAGGCAAGGTAGTGAGTGATAACGGAAGGAATTTCATGGCTGCCATAGCCCTTTCCCAACTGAAACACATTCCTTGCCTGGCTTACACCTTAAACCTGGTGGTGCAGTGCTTCCTGAAAAGTTATCTGGGGTTAACCGACCTGCTCCTCAAAGTGCGCAGACTTTGCTCGCATATCCGCCGTTCGCCTGTACACTCCAGCCATATGCAGAACTATCAGCGTTCTTTGAACCTTCCTCAGCATCGCCTAATCATCGACATTGCAACAAGGTGGAACTCCACACTGCACATGCTTCAGAGAGTGTGCGAACAGAGGCGTGCTGTTATGTATTTGTGGGAGGATACACGGGCAGGCAGTTGGATGGCAGACATGGAGTTGTCAGGTGTGCAGTGGTCAAAGCTACAAGACCTGTGTCAAGTCCTTCAGTGTTTTGAGGAATGCACATGGCTGGTTAGTGCAGACAACGCAATAATAAGCATGAGCATCCCCCTAATGCGTCTGTTGATGCAAAGTTTGAAAGGAGCAGGCGTCTGCAGCCGAGGAAGAGGAAAGCCTTGATGACAGTCAGCCATTGTCTGGTCAGGGCCGTGTAGAGGACGCGGTAGCGGGCGATGAGGAGGAGGAGGACGAGGAGGATGATGGGGATGAGTACTTTTTTACTGAGGAAGCTTCTCCTGGGCCAACAGAAATTAGTGGCGTTGCAAGGCCGGGTTCTGTTTTTGTAAGGGAGACAAGTGACGTAGATTTGCCTGTAGCTGCCCCTCAAACCAGCACAACCGCAGATTTGCCAACTGGAACTTTGGCCCACATGGCGGATTATGCCTTACGTATCCTCAAAAAGGACCCACGCATTATTAAAATGATGAGCGATGATGATTACTGGTTGGCCTGCATCCTTGACCCTCGCTATAAAGGCAAATTGCTAAATATTATGCCACATGAGAACCTCGAACAAATATTAGCAACCAAACAAGCTACTCTTGTAGACCGTTTCATTCAGGCATTCCCAGCACACAGCGCCGGTGATGGTTCTCACACGAGCTGCAGGGGGCTACAGGGCAGAGGTGTTAGAGGTGCACAGATCAGAAGTGGCGTTGGACAGAGGGGTTTTCTGACCAGGTTGTGGAGTGATTTCGCAATGACCGCAGACAGGACAGGTACTGCAGCATCTATTCAAAGTGACAGGAGACAACATTTGTCCAGTATGGTTACTATCTATTTTTCAGCCCTTATTGATGTTCTCCCTCAACCGTCATTCCCATTTGATTACTGGGCATCCAAATTAGACACCTGGCCTGAATTGGCAGAATATGCGTTGCAGGAGCTTGCTTGCCCAGCAGCTAGTGTGCTATCAGAAAGAGTATTCAGTGCTGCTGGTTCAATATTAACCGAAAAAAGAACTCGTCTGGCTACCCAAAATGTGGATGATCTCACCTTCATTAAAATGAACCACTCCTGGATTTCAAATTATTTTGCCCCACCTTTCCCGGCTGACACCTAGCTTTCCTATAAAAAGGTCTTGCTTGTGGACTGGTCTTACTGAGTGTTAAAATCTCTTAATTTGCAGCAGCTGTTTGACCAGCATACGACATGTTTACACATCCCCCAATGGGAAAACTCCCCCCACGGGGCCGTTGTCTCACTCTCGACACTTGGCGCAAGCACCCGTTAGTTACAGTGCTGTTTGTCAGAAGAGGTGGGTGTGCTCGCTTTTGGTCGATGGCACTGCCACTGGGTCCCTCATAGTACAATGTAGTGTCTCTGGTGGTGGTGGTGCGCACCCAACGTCAGACACACCGTTGTAACATGAGGGGCCCTGGGGCGGTACCGCCGGCCACGAGAGAGTCCCCCCCCCAGCTCAAACTGTGCTCTACCACGTGCCAAATTATCTCGCACAGCTCCACCAATGTTTAGTCTATGCGTTGACATCATTCAATGCCTGGCACTGACAATCAATACCAATTTGTTGACATCTATGATGATAGTTACAGTAGTCTGGGTCAGTGTCCTATATTGACACCAGTAAACACTAATTTACTGCCAAATTACTTTGTCATAAACTCTGCAGATGAGCCCACCCCTGTACCTAAGCATGCCACCCTTTTTTTTATTTATAGTTGTTTTGCGAGACATTAACATCTATTTATTTTTTGGGAGTACTAACTGTGTCAGACACTTCTTGCAATACTCCTCCACTGACCACAATGCTGCCTGCCTGTGTATCCATGTAACCAATTTAAAACTGCCATGCCTGCCTATTGTTTGTTATTTTAGGACTTTGACAGCCTGTCTGCGGCCCCTACTTGCAATACTCCTCCACTGACCACAATGCTGCCTGCCTGTGTATCCATGTAAACGATTTAAAACTGCCATGCCTGCCTATTGTTTGTTATTTTAGGCCTTTGACAGCCTGTCTGCGGCCCCTACTTGCAATACTCCTCCACTGACCACAATGCTGCCTGCCTGTGTATCCATGTAACCAATTTAAAACTGCCATGCCTGCCTATTGTTTGTTATTTTAGGCCTTTGACAGCCTGTCTGCGGCCCCTACTTGCAATACTCCTCCACTGACCACAATGCTGCCTGCCTGTGTATCCATGTAACCAATTTAAAACTGCCATGCCTGCCTATTGTTTGTTATTTTAGGCCTTTGACAGCCTGTCTGCGGCCCCTACTTGCAATACTCCTCCACTGACCACAATGCTGCCTGCCTGTGTATCCATGTAACCAATTTAAAACTGCCATGCCTGCCTATTGTTTGTTATTTTAGGCCTTTGACAGCCTGTCTGCGGCCCCTACTTGCAATACTCCTCCACTGACCACAATGCTGCCTGCCTGTGTATCCATGTAACCAATTTAAAACTGCCATGCCTGCCTATTGTTTGTTATTTTAGGCCTTTGACAGCCTGTCTGCGGCCCCTACTTACAATACTCCTCCACTGACCACACCAATGCTGCCCGTGTACCCCTGGAACCTATTTAAAAGTTCATAGAGCCTAGTTATATATTTTATTTACTATTAATAAGGCCATGATGGACTACGCTGTACCACGCTACAAGCTAACCAGTCGACACTTCTTTTGCGAGAAAAGCCATCCCAACCCTCCACCAGCATGTAAAAGACTGCATTGTCCATGCACTCTGGCAATCTGTGAGTACAAAGGTGCACCTGACAACAGACGCATGGACCTGTAGGCATGGCCACGGAAGATTACGTGTCCATTAAGGCACAATGGGTTAATGTGGTGGATGCATGGTCCACAGGGGACAGCCTACTAAGTCTATCTGCAGTCCCTAATTCAAATTGTCCTCCACTGTCTAAATCGGAGCTTCCACCTTCTGGCTTTCAGCCTATAGTATCAGAAATTAAACTGCATTTGGCCTTCAACTTTGGTTATGGCCTACTAACGGTGTCTGCCCCTCCCTGGTGTTTGTCCTCAACTGAATAAAGCTGAGCTTCAACCTTCTGGCTCTCATTAAGTGCTGTGTTTTTAAAAATTGGTGGTTAGGGCCTACTAACGGTGTCTGCCCCTCCCTGGTGTTTGCCCTCAACTGAATAAAGCTGAGCTTCCACCTTCTGGCTTTCGGCCTATAGTATCAGATATTAAACTGCATTTGGCCTTCAACTTTGGTTACGGCCTACTACCGGTGTCTGTCCCTGCCTGGTGTTTGTCCTCAACTGAATAAAGCTGAGCTTCAACCTTCTGGCTCTCATTAAGTGCTGTGTTTTTAAAAATTGGTGGTTAGGGCCTACTAATGGTGTCTGCCCCTCCCTGGTGTTTGCCCTCAACTGAATAAAGCTGAGCTTCCACCTTCTGGCTTTTGGCCTATAGTATCAGATATTAAACTGCATTTGGCCTTCAACTTTGGTTACGGCCTACTAACGGTGTCTGCCCCTGCCTGGTGTTTGTCCTCAACTGAATAAAGCTGAGCTTCAACCTTCTGGCTCTCATTAAGTGCTGTGTTTTTAAAAATTTGTGGTTAGGGCCCAATAACGGTGTCTGCCCCTCCCTGGTGTTTGCCCTCAACTGAATAAAGCTGAGCTTCCACCTTCTGGCTTTCGGCCTATAGTAGCAGATATTAAACTGCATTTGGACTTCAACTTTGGTTACGGCCTACTAACGGTGTCTGCCCCTCCCTGGTGTTTGTCCTCAACTGAATAAAGCTGAGCTTCAACCTTCTGGCTCTCATTAAGTGCTGTGTTTTTAAAAATTTGTGGTTAGGGCCTAATAACGGTGTCTGCCCCTCCCTGGTGTTTGCCCTCAACTGAATAAAGCTGAGCTTCCACCTTCTGGCTTTCGGCCTATAGTAGCAGATATTAAACTGCATTTGGCCTTCAACTTTGGTTACGGCCTACTAACGGTGTCTGCCCCTGCCTGGTGTTTGTCCTCAACTGAATAAAGCTGAGCTTCAACCTTCTGGCTCTCATTAAGTGCTGTGTTTTTAAAAATTGGTGGTTAGGGCCTACTAACGGTGTCTGCCCCTCCCTGGTGTTTGCCCTCAACTGAATAAAGCTGAGCTTCCACCTTCTGGCTTTCGGCCTATAGTATCAGATATTAAACTGCATTTGGCCTTCAACTTTGGTTACGGCCTACTAACGGTGTCTGCCCCTCCCTGGTGTTTGTCATCAACTGAATAAAGCTGAGCTTCAACCTTCTGGCTCTCATTAAGTGCTGTGTTTTTAAAAATTGGTGGTTAGGGCCTACTAACGGTGTCTGCCCCTCCCTTGTGTTTGCCCTCAACTGAATAAAGCTGAGCTTCCACCTTCTGGCTTTCGGCCTATAGTATCAGATATTAAACTGCATTTGGCCTTCAACTTTGGTTACGGCCTACTAACGGTGTCTGCCCCTGCCTGGTGTTTGTCCTCAACTGAATAAAGCTGAGCTTCAACCTTCTGGCTCTCATTAAGTGCTGTGTTTTTAAAAATTGGTGGTTAGGGCCTACTAACGGTGTCTGCCCCTCCCTGGTGTTTGCCCTCAACTGAATAAAGCTGAGCTTCCACCTTCTGGCTTTCGGCCTATAGTATCAGATATTAAACTGCATTTGGCCTTCAACTTTGGTTACGGCCTACTAACGGTGTCTGCCCCTGCCTGGTGTTTGTTCTCAACTGAATAAAGCTGAGCTTCAACCTTCTGGCTCTCATTAAGTGGTGTGTTTTTAAAAATTGGTGGTTAGGGCCTACTAACGGTGTCTGCCCCTCCCTGGTGTTTGCCCTCAACTGAATAAAGCTGAGCTTCCACCTTCTGGCTTTCGGCCTATAGTATCAGATATTAAACTGCATTTGGCCTTCAACTTTGGTTACGGCCTACTAACGGTGTCTGCCCCTGCCTGGTGTTTGTCCTCAACTGAATAAAGCTGAGCTTCAACCTTCTGGCTCTCATTAAGTGCTGTGTTTTTAAAAATTGGTGGTTAGGGCCTACTAACGGTGTCTGCCCCTCCCTGGTGTTTGCCCTCAACTGAATAAAGCTGAGCTTCCACCTTCTGGCTTTCGGCCTATAGTATCAGATATTAAACTGCATTTGGCCTTCAACTTTGGTTACGGCCTACTAACGGTGTCTGCCCCTGCCTGGTGTTTGTCCTCAACTGAATAAAGCTGAGCTTCAACCTTCTGGCTCTCATTAAGTGCTGTGTTTTTAAAAATTGGTGGTTAGGGCCTACTAACGGTGTCTGCCCCTCCCTGGTGTTTGCCCTCAACTGAATAAAGCTGAGCTTCAGTCTTAGGCTTTTGGCCTAAAGTATCAGATATTAAACTGCATTTGGCCTATTAGTGTGTTTGAGCCCTTAAAACAGTGTCTGCTGCTCCTGGGTTTGCTACTCCACTGAACAAAGCAATGCCGCCTGTTTAGTCCTGTTACCAATTTTGAACTGCATTTAGCCTACTTTATTCTTTGGCCCTATATCTGTTTCCTCCTCATCCTGCCCATTGCCCAGCCACTGCTAGATGAGTCTGCTGGTACATTGACCTAGACCACTACATTCCCCTTGCACTCTACACAGCCATAATCTGACCCTGCTGAAAGTAAGGTTCCCCTTCCCGCATGTTATACCACCTTACACAGGGACAAAGAGGAAGGTGCAGATGAAAGTGCAGGTTCCTTCATCAGGTGGGGGGGCATACTCGTTGGCGACATCACTGGCACAGGGCCCCTCAAAGTACGCAAAAGTGTCGCTGCTGGTGGGAGGCGCCCCCGCCGTGCAAACACACCGCTGTACTTTGATGGGCCCTGTGCCAGTGCCAATGCGAACAAGTGTGCCCCCCTGCTTGCTCAGGATCACAGCACTTGCAACGTTTAAATACTTACCTCTCCCTGCTCCACCTCCGTGACGTAGTCCACGATTCATGGGCCCACTAAAACCTTGAACCAGCCCTACCCCCCACAACTTTTGCCAAATGACCCAAGTTCCATTGAACAACTATTATTATAAAGTTAATTAAGATTGACAAGCTTCAGAAACAAGAATGGATGTTTTTGGCATTAAAATGGGCACTGTAGGTGTTTTCCTGGCCCCACTCACTGCCGACTATGCTTCCCCATTGACTTGCATTGGGTTTCGTGTTTCGGTCGATCCCCGACTTTAAGCGATAATCGGCCGACTGCACTCGACTCGACTCTGGACAAAGTCGGGTTTCACAAAACCCGACTCGATCTTTAAAAAATGAAAGTCGCTCAACCCTAGTAGCTAGTCCTCCGGCTGTGACGAGGTGTCTAGGGAGTGACAGGAACATCCCACGGCTACTTCTAGTGTTGTGTTAAGATCAGGAACTGCGGTTAGTACAGTTACCACCTCCTCCAGAGCACGTCCCATGTTGCTCCTAAACCACCAGTTCATAACAGTACAACTGGCCAAAAATGAATTAAATGCATCTCAAAAGAAGGAAAAAAAAGTTCTGAGCCATTTTTTTTTCTGCAGTCTGTTTTGTCTTTTTTTTCCTCTTAATCTCTGGGTGGTTCAGGATTTTGGCGCTTGCATGGATGTTCAGGGTTTGTTTTCTCGTGAGGATCAACTTGCTGCAAGGGTACAGAGTATCCAAGATTATTTTGTCCAGACTTCGGCTTTAGAGCCTAAAATTCCTACTCCTGATTTGTTTTTTGGGGACAGATCCAAGTTTTTGAACTTTAAAAAGAACGGCAAATTGTTTTTTGCTTTGAAACCCCGTTCCTCTGGTGATCCCATTCAGCAGGTTAAAATTGTCATCTTTCTGCTGCGTGGTGACCCTCAGGACTGGGCATTCTCCCTTGAATCAGGGGATCCGGCATTGCTTAATATAGACGCATTTTTTCAAGCGCTCAGATTATTGTATGATGAACCTAATTCTGTGGATCATGCAGAAAAAACCTTGATGGCCCTATGTCAGGGTCAGGAAGCGGCAGAATTATACTGCCAGAAATTTAGAAAATGGTCTGTGCTCACTAAATGGAATGAGGATGCTCTGGCAGCAATTTTCAGAAAGGGTCTTTCTGAAGCCCTTAAAGATGTTATGGTGGGCTTCCCTACGCCTGCTGGTTTGAGCGAATCTATGTCTCTAGCCATTCAGATTGATCGGCGCCTGCGCGAGCGCAAAGTTGTGCACCATATGGCAGTGTCCTCTGAGCGGAGTCCTGAGCCTATGCAATGTGATAGGATTTTGACTAGAGCAGAGCGGCAGGGATTCAGACGTCAGAATAGGCTGTGTTTTTACTGTGGTGATTCTGCTCATGTTATTTCTGATTGCCCTAAGCGTACTAAGAGGGTCGCTAGGTCTGTTACCATCAGTACTGTACAGCCTAAATTTCTCTTATCTGTGACCCTGATTTGCTCATTATCGTCCTTTTCTGTCATGGCATTTGTGGATTCAGGCGCTGCCCTGAACTTAATGGACTTGGAATTCGCCAGGCGCTGTGGTTTTTCCTTGCAGCCTTTGCAGAGTCCTATTCCTTTGAGGGGCATTGATGCTACACCGTTGGCCAAGAATAAACCTCAGTATTGGACTCAGCTGACCATGTGCATGGCTCCAGCACATCAGGAAGATTGCCGTTTTCTGGTGTTGCATAACTTGCATGATGTTGTTGTACTGGGTTTTCCATGGTTACAGGAACATAATCCGGTGCTGGATTAGAAATCTATGTCTGTGACTAGTTGGGGTTGTCAAGGGGTTCATAGTGACGTTCCTTTGATGTCAATTTCCTCTTCCCCCTCTTCTGAAGTCCCTGAGTTTTTGTCGGATTTCCAGGATGTATTTGATGAGCCCAAGTCCAGTTCCCTTCCTCCACATAGGGACTGTGATTGTGCTATTAACTTGATTCCTGGCTGTAAGTTCCCTAAGGGCCGACTTTTCAATCTGTCTGTGCCAGAGCATGCCGCCATGCAGAGTTTTGTCAAGAAGTCTTTGGAGAAGGGGCATATTCGGCCGTCTTCATCACCATTGGGAGCGGGATTCTTTTTTGTTGCCAAGAAGGATGGCTCCTTGAGACCCTGTATTGATTATCGCCTTCTTAATAAGATCACGGTCAAATTCCAATACCCTTTACCTTTGCTTTCTTATTTGTTTGCTCGGATTAAGGGGGCCAATTGGTTTACTAAGATTGACCTTCGAGGGGCATATAATCTTGTTCGTATTAAACAGGGTGACGAATGGAAAACGGCATTTAATACGCCCGAAGGCCATTTTGAATACCTTGTGATGCCTTTCGGGCTTTCTAATGCTCCTTCTGTATTTCAGTCCTTCATGCATGATATTTTCCGCAATTATCTTGATAAATTCATGATTGCATATTTGGATGATATTTAGATTTTTTCCGATAATTGGGAGTCTCATGTGAAGCAGGTCAGGATGGTATTCCAGATCCTTTGTGATAATGCTTTATTTGTGAAGGGGTCTAAGTACCTATTTGGAGTTCAGAAGGTCTCTTTTTTGGGTTTTATTTTTTCTCCCTCGTCTATAGAAATGGATCCTGTTAAGGTCCAAGCCATTCTTCACTGGATTCAACCCACATCGGTGAAGAGCCTTCAGAAATTTTTGGGCTTTGCTAATTTTTATCGCCGTTTCATTGCCAACTTTTCCAGTGTGGTTAAACCCCTGACCGATTTGACGAAGTAAGGCGCTGATGTTACGAATTGGTCCTCTGCGGCTGTTGAGGCCTTTCAGGAGCTTAAACGCCGATTTACATCTGCCCCTGTGTTGCATCAGCTGGATGTTTCTCTTCCTTTTCAGGTTGAGGTTGACGCTTCTGAGATTGGGGCAGGGGCCGTTTTGTCTCAGAGGAATTCTGATGGTTCTTTGATGAAGCCGTGTGCTTTTTTTTCCAGAAAGTTTTCGCCTGCGGAGCGCAATTATGACGTTGGCAATCGGGAGTTGTTGGCTATGAAGTGGGCATTTGAGGAGTGGCGACATTGGCTTGAGGGAGCCAAGCACCGCGTTGTGGTCTTGACCGATCATAAGAATCTGACTTACCTCGAGTCGGCCAAGCGGCTCAACCCTAGACAGGCTCGATGGTCCCTGTTTTTCTCCCGTTTTGATTTTGTGGTCTCGTATCTTCCGGGATCAAAGAATGTTAAGGCTGATGCCCTCTCCAGGAGCTTTTTGCCTGATTCTCCTGGAGTCCTTGAGCCGGTTGGCATTCTTAAAGAAGGGGTGATTCTTTCTGCCATCTCCCCTGATTTACGGCGGGTGCTTCAGGAATTTCAGGCTGATAAACCTGACCGCTGTCCAGTGGGGAAGCTGTTTGTTCCTGATAGATGGACTAGTAAGGTAATTTCTGAGGTTCATTGTTCAGTGTTGGCTGGTCATCCTGGGATTTTTGGTACCAGAGATTTGGTTGCTAGGTCCTTTTGGTGGCCTTCCTTGTCGCGGGATGTGCGTTTTTTTGTGCAGTCCTGTGGGACTTGTGCCTGGGCCAAGCCTTGCTGTTCCCGCGCTAGTGGGTTGCTTTTGCCTTTGCCGGTCCCTGAGAGGCCCTGGACACACATTTCCATGGATTTTATTTCGGATCTTCCTGATTCCCAGAAGATGTCTGTTATCTGGGTGGTTTGTGACCGGTTCTCTAAAATGGTCCATTTGGTACCTTTGCCTAAATTGCCTTCCTCCTCTGATTTGGTTCCATTGTTTTTTCAGCATGTGGTTTGTTTGCATGGCATTCCGGAGAATATTGTGTCTGACAGAGGTTCCCAGTTTGTTTCTAGGTTTTGGCGGGCCTTTTGTGCTAGGATGGGCATTGATTTGTCTTTTTCTTCGGCGTTTCATCCTCAGACAAATGGCCAAACTGAGCGAACTAATCAGACCTTGGAAACCTATTTGAGATGCTTTGTGTCTGCTGATCCGTTGGCCGAGTTTGCCCTTAATAATCGGGCTAGTTCGGCTACTTTGGTTTCGCCTTTCTTTTGTAATTTTTGTTTTCATCCTCGTTTTTCTTCGGGGCAGGTGGAGCCTTCTGATTGTCCTGGTGTGGATTCTGTGGTGGACAGGTTACAGCAGATTTGGACTCATGTGGTAGACAATTTGACGTTGTCTCAGGAAAAGGCTCAGCGTTTTGCTAACCGCCGTTGGTGTGTTGGTCCCCGGCTTCGGGTGGGGGATTTAGTCTAGTTATCTTCTCGTCATGTTCCTATGAAGGTTTCCTCCCCTAAGTTCAAGCCTCGGTTTATTGGTCCTTATAAGATTTCTGAAATTATCAATCCGGTGTCTTTTCGTTTAGCCCTTCCAGCCTCTTTTGTCATCCATAATGTTTTCCATAGATCTTTGTTGTGGAGATATGTGGTGCCCGTTGTTCCCTCGGTTGATCCTCCTGCTCCGGTGTTGGTTGAGGGGGAGTTGGAATATGTGGTTGAGAAAATTTTGGATTCTCATTTTTCGAGACGGAGGCTTCAGTATCTTGTCAAGTGAAAGGGTTATGGCCAGGAGGATAATTCTTGGGTTGTTGCCTCCGATGTCCATACCGCCGATTTGGTTCGTGCTTTTCACTTGGCTCGTCCGGATCTGCCTGGGGGCTCTGGTGTGGGTTCGGTGTCCCCTCCTCAAGGGGGGGTACTGTTGTGAATTCCGCTCTTGGGCTCCCTACGGTGGTTGTAAGTGGCACTTTTGTGAATTCTGTTCTTGGGCTCCCTCCGGTGGTTTTAAGTGGTACTGCTGCTCCTTGGATTTAGCGTCAGCAGCTACTTCCACTGATTGTCTTTCTGGCTCGGCTATTTAACGTGGTTCTATCCTTCAGCCTGTGCCAGTTGTCAATGGTTCCTGCTTGGATTCACATCTCTGCTTGGATTTTCCTGATATTCTGACCTGTTCAGCAAAGATAAGTCCTTGCTTGGTTCTTTTGCAGTTCACTTGTTGTGGACTTAATCGTTCTGCACTTTCTATGTTTTTTCTTGTCCAGTTTGTCAGTATGGATTTATTCAGTTAAGCTGGAAGCTCTGGGAAGCAGATTTACCCTCCACACCTTTAGTCAGGTGTGGAGATTTTTGTAAACTCTGTGGTGGATTTTTCTAGTTTTTATTACTGACCGCACAGTATTCTGTCCTGTTCTATCTATCTAGCTAGACTGGCCTCTATTGCTATATCCTGGTTTCATTCTGCGTATGTCATCTCCCTCTCCACTCATGGTCAATATTTGTGGGGGGCTGCCTATCCTTTGGGAATTTTCTCTGAGGCAAGATTGCTTTCCTGTTTCTATCTCTAGGGGTAGTTAGTCCTCAGGCTGTGACGAGGTGTCTAGGGAGTGACAGGAACATCCCATGGCTACTTCTAGTGTTGTGTTAAGATCAGGAACTGTGGTCAGTACAGGTACCACCTCCTCCAGAGCACGTCCCATGTTGCTCCTAAACCACCAGTTCATAACAGGATGCCTCATCCATTGGTGCAGGAGCAGTCCTTTTCCAAAAGGATGCTCAAAGTCGGAAGCATCCTTGCTTCTTTTTCATCAAGACCTTTACATCAGCGGAGAAGAATTATTCCATCAGGGACAGCGAGTTGCTAGCGATGAAGTTGGCTTTCTCTGAGTGGAGACATCTCTTGGAGGGGGCTCGTTTTCCCTTTCAAGTCTTCACGGACCACAAAAATTTATTATAATTGCAAACAGCTCAGCGGCTAAATTCTCGCCAGGCCAGATGGTCCTGGTTCTACTCCCGGTTCCATTTCACCCTCCATTATCACGCTGGGGAGAAGAACATTCGTGCTGATGCCCTTTCTCACTCTGTTGTGTCATCTGAGGAGGACGAAGGAGAGCCTCGGCTTATTGTCCCTTCTGAGAGTCTGAGAACCGTTGCTCCGGTTTCGCTAGAGTCTGTGCCTCCGGGCAAGACTTTTGTGCCCATTAATTTGTGACCGGAGGTTCTCTCTTGGGCTCATTCGTCCAGGGTGGGTGGACACTTTGGGACAAAAAGGACGTCTGAGCTGTTGGCGAGAACATATTGGTGGCCACATATGGTCCGTGATGTCAGAGATTATATTCAGGCGTGTGTCTCCTGCGCCAAAAATAAGTCTCCTCGACAATGGCCAGCTGGGTTACTCTATCCCTTGCCGGTGGCAGACAGGCCCTGGGAAATGGTCGGGATGACCTTTGTGGTGGGTTTGCCCAAGTCTCGGGGCTGTACCATCATTTGGGTTATCACTGATCATTTTTCCAAAATGGTGCATTTGGTGCCGCTTCCACGGTTACCTTCTGCATGGGCCTTGGCAGCGTTGTTCATAAAACATATCTTCCGCCTACACGGTATGCCAGACAAAATTGTCAGTGACCGGGGTCCCCAGTTTGCGTCTCGGTTCTGGAGAGAGCTTTGTCCCCGTCTCAGCATTGAGTTAAATCTCTCTTCCACATATCTGTTGTGAATTCTGTTCTCGAGCTCCCTCCTGTGGTTGTGAATGGTACTTCGGCGAGTTCTGTTCATGGACTCCCTCTGGTGGCTGTGAGTGGAGCTGCTGGTTCTGATATTTCTTCTCCAGCTGATCTCGTTCAGGCCTTGGCTGGCTGCTCTATTTAACTCCACTCAGATCGTTACTTGATGCCAGCTGTCAATGTCCTAGTACTGGTTCAGTCCTCTTGGATCTTTCAGATGACCTGTCTACTTCAGCAAAAGCTAAGTCCCTGCTAGCTTTTTGTTACCACTGTTTTTTGTCCAGCTTGCTATCATGATTTTGTCCTGTTAGCTGGAAGCTCTGGGATGCAGAGTGGCACCACCGCGCCGTGAGTCGGTGCGGTGGTTCCTTTTGCACACTCTGCGTGGTTTTTTGTTAGTTTTTATGCTGACCACAAAGATACCTTTTCTATCCTCAGTCTGTTTAGTTAAGTCTGGCCTCCTATGCTGAAACCTATTTCATTCCTGTGTTTGTGACTTCCATCTTAACTCACAGTCAATATATGTGGGGGCTGCCTATTTCTTTTGGGGTATTTCTCTGAGGCAAGGTAGGCTGTATTTTCTGTCTTTAGGGATAGTTAGCTCTTAGGCTGTGAAGAGACATCTAGGCAGAGTCAGGAACGCTCCACGGCTATTTCTAGTTGTTGTTTGATAGTATTAGGGGCTGCGGTCAGCAGAGCTCCCACTTCCCAGAGCTCGTCCTGTATTACTAGTTTGCTCATCTGGTCATTTCTAGTGCTCCTAACCACCAGTTCAATCATAACAGTACAGCTGGCCCATAATGTGTTAATGCATCTCAATAGAGGGATAAGAGAAGTTCTGAGACCATTTTTTTTTCCTCTGCAGTGTGTTTTGTTTCTCTTGTCCCCTAAATCTCTGGGTGGTTCAGGACACAGGTGTAGATATGGACATTCAAGGTCTGTCCTCTTGTGTGGATCAACTCACTGCAAGGGTACAAGGCATTCAAGATTATGTAGTTCAGAACCCGATGTTAGAACCCAGAATTCCAATTCCTGATTTGTTTTCTGGGGATAGATCTAAGTTCCTGAATTTCAAAAATAATTGTAGACTGTTTTTTGCTTTGAAACCCCGCTCCTCTGGTGACCCTATTTAGCAAGTAAAAATCATTATTTCTTTGC
Organism: Ranitomeya variabilis; assembly: GCF_051348905.1. Classification (NCBI taxonomy): domain Eukaryota; kingdom Metazoa; phylum Chordata; class Amphibia; order Anura; family Dendrobatidae; genus Ranitomeya; species Ranitomeya variabilis. The sequence continues at coordinate 998,859,984 of NC_135232.1, read as the reverse complement.
TGCGTGGCGACCCTCAAGACTGGGCATTTTCCCTTGCGCCAGGAGATCCTGCATTGTGTAATGTAGATGCGTTTTTTCTGGCGCTTGGATTGCTTAATGATGAACCAGATTCAGTGGATCAGGCAGAGAAAATTTTGCTGGCTTTGTGTCAGGGTCAGGATGAAGCGGAGGTATATTGTCAGAAGTTTAGAAAGTGGTCTGTGCTGACTCAGTGGAATGAATGTGCCCTTGCGGCAATTTTCAGAAAGGGTCTTTCTGAAGCCCTTAAGGATGTTATGGTGGGATTCCCCATGCCTGCTGGTCTGAATGAATCAATGTCCTTGGCCATCCAAATTGATCGGCGTTTGCGTGAGCGCAAAATTGTGCACCATTTGGCGGTGTCCTCTGAGCAGAGGCCTGAGCTTATGCAATGTGATAGAACTTTGACTAGAGCTGAACGGCAAGAATACAGACGTCAGAATGGGCTGTGTTTTTACTGTGGTGACTCCACTCATGCTATCTCTGATTGTCCTAAGCGCACTAAACGGTTCGCTAGGTCTGCCACCATTGGTACGGTACAGCCAAAATTTATTTTGTCCGTTACTCTGATTTGCTCTTTGTCGTCCTATTCTGTTGTGGCATTTGTGGATTCAGGCGCTGCCCTGAATTTGATGGACTTGGAGTTTGCCAGGCGCTGTGTTTTTTTCTTGGAGCCCTTACAGTATCCTATTCCCTTGAGAGGAATTGATGCTACACCTTTGGCCAAGAATAAGCCTCAGTACTGGACTCAATTGACCATGTGCATGGCTCCTGCACATCAGGAAGATATTCGCTTTTTGGTGTTGCATAATCTGCATGATGTGGTCGTTTTGGGTTTGCCATGGCTACAGGTCCAAAATCCAGTATTGGATTGGAAATCAATGTCTGTATCCAGTTGGGGTTGTCAAGGGGTACATGGAGATGTCCCATTGTTGTCTATTTCGTCTTCTCATCCTTCTGACGTCCCTGAGTTCTTGTCGGATTACCGGGATGTATTTGATGAGCCCAAATCCAGTGCCCTACCTCCTCATAGGGATTGTGATTGTGCTATTAATTTGATTCCTGGTAGTAAGTTTCCCGAAGGGCCGACTGTTCAATTTATCTGTGCCAGAACACGCTGCAATGCGGAGTTATATAAAGGAGTCCTTGGAGAAAGGGCATATTCGCCCGTCGTCGTCACCGTTGGGAGCAGGGTTCTTTTTTGTGGCCAAGAAGGATGGTTCTCTGAGACCTTGTATAGATTACCGCCTTCTTAATAAAATCACCATCAAATTTCAGTACCCTTTGCCGCTACTGTCTGATTTGTTTGCTCGGATTAAGGGAGCTAGCTGGTTCACCAAGATAGATCTTCGAGGGGCATATAATCTTGTGCGTATTAAACGGGGCGACGAATGGAAAACAGCATTTAATACGCCCGAGGGCCATTTTGAGTACTTGGTGATGCCATTCGGGCTTTCTAATGCTCCATCTGTGTTTCAGTCCTTTATGCATGACATCTTCCGAAAGTACCTGGATAGATTCATGATCGTATATTTGGATGATATTTTGGTCTTTTCGGACGATTGGGAGTCTCATGTGAAGCAGGTCAGAATGGTGTTCCAGGTCCTTCGTGCTCATTCCTTGTTTGTGAAGGGGTCTAAATGTCTCATTGGAGTTCAGAAGGTTTCATTTTTGGGCTTCATTTTTTCCTCTTCTACTACCGAGATGGACCCTGTTAAAGTTCAGGCCATTTATGATTGGACTCAGCCTACATCTGTAAAGAGCCTTCAGAAATTTCTGGGCTTTGCTAATTTTTACCGTCGCTTCATCGCTAATTTTTCTAGTGTTGTTAAACCATTGACTGATTTAACCAAGAAAGGTGCTGATGTGGTCAATTGGTCCTCTGCGGCCGTTGAGGCTTTTCAGGAGCTGAAGCGTCGTTTTTCTTCTGCCCCTGTGTTGTGTCAGCCAGATGTTTCGCTCCCGTTTCAGGTCGAGGTGGATGCTTCTGAGATTGGAGCAGGGGCTGTTTTGTCTCAAAGAGGTTCTGATGACTCTGTGATGAAACCATGTGCTTTTTTTTCTAGAAAGTTTTCGCCTGCTGAGCGCAATTATGATGTGGGTAATCGAGAGTTGTTGGCTATGAAGTGGGCGTTTGAGGAGTGGCGACATTGGCTTGAAGGAGACAAACATCGCGTGGTGGTCTTGACGGATCACAAGAATCTGACTTATCTCGAGTCTGCCAAGCAGTTGAATCCTAGACAGGCTGCTGTCGCTGTTTTTCTCCCTCTTCAATTTTGTGGTTTTGTACCTTCCGGGTTCTAAGAATGTGAAGGCTGATGCCCTTTCAAGGAGTTTTGTGCCTGATTCTCCGGGAGTTCCTGAGCCGGCTGGTATTCTCAAAGAGGGGGTAATTTTGTCTGCCATCTCCCCTGATTTGTGACGGGTGCTGCAGGAGTTTCAGGCTGATAGACCTGACCGTTGCCCAGCGGAGAAGCTGTTTGTCCCTGATAGATGGACTAGTAGAGTTATCTCTGAGGTTCATTGTTCTGTGTTGGCTGGTCATCCTGGAATCTTTGGTACCAGAGATTTGGTGGCTAGATCCTTTTGGTGGCCTTCCTTGTCGCAAGATGTGCGTTCTTTTGTGCAATCCTGTGGCACTTGTGCTCGGGCTAAGCCCTGCTGTTCTCGTGCCAGTGGGTTGCTTTTGCCCTTGCCGGTCCCGAAAAGGCCCTGGACGCATATTTCCATGGATTTTATTTCAGATCTCCCTGTCTCTCAGAGGATGTCAGTTATCTGGGTGGTTTGTGATCGCTTCTCTAAGATGGTCCATTTGGTACCTTTGCCTAAATTGCCTTCCTCCTCTGATTTGGTTCCATTGTTTTTCCAGCATGTGGTTCGTTTACATGGCATTTCGGAGAACATCGTGTCGGACAGAGGTTCCCAGTTTGTTTCAAGATTTTGGCGGTCCTCTTGTGCTAAGATGGGCATTGATTTGTCTTTTTCTTCAGCTTTCCATCCTCAGACAAATGGCCAAACCGAACGAACCAATCAGACTTTGGAAACATATCTAAGATGCTTTGTTTCTGCTGATCAGGATGATTGGGTGTCCTTCTTGCCTTTGGCTGAGTTCGCCTTTAATAATCGGGCCAGCTCGGCCACTTTGGTTTCGCCTTTTTTCTGTAATTCTGGTTTCCACCCTCGTTTTTCTTCAGGGCAGGTTGAGGCTTCGGACTGTCCTGGTGTGGATTCTGTGGTGGACAGGTTGCAGAAAATTTGGACTCACGTGGTGGACAATTTGACATTGTCCCAGGAGAAGGCTCAACGTTTCGCTAACCGCCGTCGCTGTGTTGGTCCCCGACTTTGTGTTGGGGATTTGGTTTGGTTGTCGTCTCGTTTTGTTCCTATGAAGGTTTCGTCTCCTAAGTTTAAGCCTCGTTTCATTGGTCCTTATAAGATTTCTGAAATTCTTAATCCTGTGTCATTTCGTTTGGACCTTCCAGCTTCTTTCGCCATCCATAATGTGTTCCATAGGTCGTTGTTGCGGAGATATGTGGCTCCTATGGTTCCCTCCGTTGATCCTCCTGCCCCGGTGTTGGTTGAGGGGGAGTTGGAGTATGTGGTGGAGAAGATTTTGGATTCTCATATTTCGAGGCAAAAACTTCAGTACCTAGTCAAGTGGAAAGGTTATGGTCAGGAGGATAATTCCTGGGTGGTTGCCTCTGATGTTCATGCTGCCGATCTTGTTCGTGCCTTTCATTTGGCTCATCCGGAGCGGCCTGGAGGCTCTGGTGAGGGTTCGGTGACCCCTCCTCAAGGAGGGGTACTGTTGTGAATTCTGTTCTCAAGCTCCCTCCTGTGGTTGTGAATGGTACTTCGGTGAGTTCTGTTCATGGACTCCCTCTGGTGGCTGTGAGTGGAGCTGCTGGTTCTGAGATTTCTTCTCCAGCTGATCTCGTTCAGGCCTTGGCTGGCTGCTCTATTTAACTCCACTCAGATCGTTACTTGATGCCAGCTGTCAATGTCCTAGTACTGGTTCAGTCCTCTTGGATCTTTCAGATGACCTGTCTACTTCAGCAAAAGCTAAGTCCCTGCTAGCTTTTTGTTACCACTGTTTTTGTCCAGCTTGCTATCATGATTTTGTCCTGTTAGCTGGAAGCTCTGGGATGCAGAGTGGCACCACCGCGCCGTGAGTCGGTGCGGTGGTTTCTTTTGCACACTCTGCGTGGTTTTTTGTTAGTTTTTATGCTGACCACAAAGATACCTTTTCTATCCTCAGTCTGTTTAGTTAAGTCTGGCCTCCTATGCTGAAACCTATTTCATTCCTGTGTTTGTGACTTCCATCTTAACTCACAGTCAATATATGTGGGGGCTGCCTATTTCTTTGGGGTATTTCTCTGAGGCAAGGTAGGCTGTATTTTCTGTCTTTAAGGGTAGTTAGCTCTTAGGCTGTGAAGAGGCGTCTAGGCAGAGTCAGGAACGCTCCACAGCTATTTCTAGTTGTTGTTTGATAGTATTAGGGGCTGCGGTCAGCAGAGCTCCCACTTCCCAGAGCTCGTCCTGTATTACTAGTGTGCTCATCTGGTCATTTCTAGTGCTCCTAACCACCAGTTCAATCATAACACATATCATCCCGATACGAATGGGTTGGTAGAGAGGGCCAACCAGACCTTGGTCACATATCTGCGACATTTTGTCTCAGACAGGCATCCTTGCTTGTTGTGCTGAACAATGCTGTAGCCGACTCCACTGGACAAACCCCATTCCTCCTCAACTGTGGTCAGCATCCGCGGGTACCTGTGCCTATGCCTGTGTCTTCCGCCAAATCCAGGGTGGCAGACTGGGCTGTGGAGGCACGGGATATTTGGGACCGCACTCAGGATGCAATTCGGGCCTCCAAGGAGAGAATGAGGTCTTCCGCCGATGCACATCGGCGCCCCGCTCCGACCTTTGCTCCTGGTGACTTGGTGTGGCTCTCCGCCCGTAACATCAGGCTGCGAGTTGAGTCCACTAAGTTTGCACTTCGATACTTGGGTCCTTTCAAGGTCCTCGAACAGGTTAACCCTGTGGTCTATCGTTTAGCCCTTCCACCACGCCTAGGTAACACCGACACCTTTCATGTGTCCCTCTTGAAACCCGTACACATGTCCCGATTTTCCGAGTCTTCTGCTGGGACATCGGGTTCGTCTACGGACGATTACGAGGTGAACACTATTTTGGGGTGCAAGGTGGTACATGGCAAAAAACTTTATTTGGTGGACTGGAAGGGTTATGGTCCTGAGGACAGGTCTTGGGAGCCTGCTGAGCACATTAGGGCTCCGTAGCTCATTGTTGCCTTCGAGCATAGTGAGGCCCAAGGAGGGGGGGCATGTTAGGGGTCAAGTTCCCACCTCTGCACAGGGGGAATCTCGGGCCAGCTCCGCTGCAGTCTCCCATTCTTCTCCTGCCCCTGTGGAGGCTGCTCAGTGGAGACGTCGATCTCAGCGTCTCGCTCAATCTGACACTGTGAGGAGGATTACTGCTGCTCTTCCAGCTTCTGCTATTGTAGTCTGTGCTGGGCAGCAGTGAGCAGATGCTTTTGGGACTAAGTCTTGCTTTTCTCCTTCTGAGCATGCCCAGGGTAAGATCTCTCATTGGAGATCGAGGGTCACATGCTTGGATACTGCAGCAAAGCCCATTGGTCCTCCAGGAAGGTCCTGAAGGTGCTCAGGCTTTGCGGCAGCTTCTCATTGGTCCTTCTTGGAAGGTCCTGTTCGGGCTGCAGCTATAAAAGGCTCGCATGGCCACACGGCCATGCGCTAGTGTCTTTCTAAATTATGTGCTTTGCACCAGTGTGGTCATGTGTGATTGTGTTCAGAGACCTGGCTGAAATAAGCCCCTAGAATGCTGGCACCTCCGGCGAGGAGTTTGTGTGTCTGAGTACATTCAGGGACCTGGCTGAAATAAACCCCTAGAATGCTGGCACCTCCGGCAAGGAGTTTTGTGTGCATGCATGACCACTGACTGCTCTCTCTTGGGTAGTTAACCTGTGCTCCTGTGAAATTAACAGGATGCAGAGCTTTGCTTTCACGGCTGCTCTGTGAGTTAACCGAGCTAGCCAATACCGTCATATAGTGCTGCCATTTGTCTAGCAGCAGGTTCTCCTGCACGGTGGACCCCGGGCTGCGAACGCACCAATAACAATAAAAACTATTTTCCTCGGTGCGTTCCGCTAGCCCTAACAGTACACTAGCGCCAGGGTCTGGCTAGTGAATGGCGGACGATCAGCGTTTACAGCAGTATGTCCAGCAGCTGGAGGGAAGGTTGGCGGCTCTAAAGCGTACAACCTCAGCTGTGGACGTCACTGCTGTCACTGTTCAGGCTGCAAGTGCAGCTGCAGCCAGTTTGTCCGCAACCACCCCTGCTCCGACTATATCCCATCTCCCGCTTCCAGACAAGTTTTCTGATGACAGTAAACTATGTCGCGGATTCGTGAGCCAGTGCTCCATACATCTCGAGCTCCTGGCTGCACGTTTTCCTTCAGAATGGGCAAGAGTGGGATTCATTTTGTCTCTTTTGTCTATTTTCCTCGGTGTGTTCCGCTAGCCCTAACACCATGTAAGGTTTTCCTAACTTGTTCAACTACTTCCACCAAATCCACACTTAATTTTACTTTGCCTTGTAATCACAGACTCTTGTTGTAATCACAATGTGCTCCAGAGGGTTTAATATGTCCTTATATGCATCCTGGGGGACACATACTGGCCCTTGTATATGATCCCTCTCACTGCCTCAATGTGTGGATGAGGCCTGTATGCCAAAGAAGATATGCTCAAAGCTATTTCAAAGTGAGATCTCCCCTACTGTATCGCGTTAGTAAGAGAAGAAAGAACCGTTTCAGTGTGGATGATGCCTGTGTAACAAAGAAGATATGATACAAGCAATTTCATTGTGAGATCTCCTCTTCTGTATCACATTGGTAAGAGAAAAAAAACTTTTTCAATGTGGATGAGGCCTGAATAACAAAGAAGCTGTGCTCCAAACAATTTTAAAGTGAGATATCCCCTTCTGTATCATGTTAGTAACAGAAGAACGAATTGTTTGAGTGAGGATGAGGCCTGAATAACAAAGAAGATATCCTCCAAATAATTTTAAACTAAGATCTCCCCTATTGTATCATGTTAGTAACAGAACAAAGAATTGCTTCAGTGTGGATGAGGCCTGTATAGCAAAGAAGAAAAGCTCCAAACAAATTCAAACTTAGATCTCCCCTACTGTATCATATTAGTAAGAGAAGAAATAACTGTTTCAGTGTGTATAAGGCCTGTATAACAAAGAATATATGCTCCAAACAATTTCAAACTTTGATCTCCCTTAGTGTATCATGTTAGTCAAAGAAGAAAGAATTGTTTTAGTGTGGATGAGGCCTGTATGACAAAAAAGATATGTGCCAAGAAATTTCAAACTGAGATCTCCCCTTCTGTATCACGTTAGTAATTTTTTTGTGTGTGAATGAAGCCTGTATAACATAGACTAAATACTCCAAACTATTTCAAACTTTTATCTATCTGGCTGTATCACTTTTGTTTTCTCTGCAACAGCTGTGTACAAAGATGAATTTCACCACCACTAAATGACAAGTTGAGATATAGTGTGCTGAATCACATTAGCAACTGAATTTTTTTAAATGTGCAACAGCGCACAGATCATATTCATTGCCACTAAATGACAAGGTGGGCTATAGCGTGCTATTGAGCGACTGAAAAAAAATGTTTTTTTACTCTAAAACAGCTGTGCACAAAGATGAATTTCAAATGGGATATGGCGTGCTGTATCATGGTTAGCAACAGAAAGAAAAAATATTTTTTAACTCTGCAACAGCTGTGCTCTGAGATGAATTTCACCGCCACTAAATGACAAGGTAAAACATGTTGTGAACAGAATTTTTTTTTAACTGTGCAACAGCTCTGCGCACTGAACAAGTTCACTGCCACTAATAAAAAGGTGAGATATGGCATGCTGAACCAAATTAGCAACTGAAAAAATATTGCTTACTGTGCAACAGCTCTGCACACAAAACAACTTCACTTTCACTAAATGACAAGATGGGATATGACATGCCATATCACGTTTAGCAACAGGAAAGATAAGATCATAGAGCACAAAAGAAGCAGTGCACAACACACTTCTATGAAGTGTGTTCTGCTGTCTTTGTCTGTGGACCTCACTAATGGCACAGGAAAAAAAATCTGCTGGAAGGTTAATTTCACAGCCACGCAGGACACTAGCTATCTAAACTATCTGACATAAAAACAATTGCCTAGCTAATTAGCTAAAATCTATCAGCACCCAGGACTAGCATGAGGGGCAGCCTCTCTGCGCTGTTATACTGACAAAATGGCACTAAAACAAGATGCCTGCTCTTTATATAGAGAGGGACAAGTGGTTTCAGCAGCCAATGACACAAGCAATTGTGTCTGGACATTATGGATATTTCCTGCACCGATTGGCTAGCCACAATGTGCACACACACACACAAAGTTAGGAAAAATGTTTTACAAGCACTCCGCTCTTTTGATCTCTCCCCACCCCCTACCCTCATCAAACGTGTACCTAACACTCATCATACATCACCACTATCCTTGCCAAAGTGCTCAAGATACTTTAGTGACAAAACAAATATTTTCCCATACTATTTACTGAATGTTACCAATTTTTTTCCGATTTTATGAAAATTTGCTAGTGTTTCCGATTATGAATCCAAAAGTGCCATATTCATGCCAAATTTATGTTTGGAGATCGTTTTCTGAACATATTTGCTTATCTCTACTCTTGACTGCATCACACTATTATCACAAATGATTTAGATTCTGAAATGTGGATTTCTTTTCCAATCTTTTTATTGAACGTTTTAAACATTTGTAGAAGGGGAGGGAGGGGGAGGAAAGGGTAAAAGGACAAAGGGAGAGGAGGGGAACATAAAGGACCTGCAAGTCCTTGTGAACAATAACAATATTGTGTACATAAAAAGACAGAACTTTGTTAATTTTGAGAGGACAATTCTATCCATCTGGACCATTTTTTTGAATATTTTTCGAATTTATTATCAATCAGAGCCAACTTATGTTCATAAGAATTATGGGTGTGGATTTTATCAACAATATCCTGAAATAAAGGAGGGTTTGGTTTCTTCCAGTGAAAAACAATAGAATTTTTGGTAATAATAATAATATAATAATAATAATTTTATTTATATAGTGCCAACATATTCCGCAGCGCTTTACAAAGTATAGAGGGGACTTGTAAAGACAATAGACATTACAGCATAATAGAAATCACAGTTCATAATAGATACCAAGAGGAGTGAGGGTCCTGCTCGCAAGCTTACAAACTATGAGGAATAGGGGAGACACGAGAGGTGGATGGTAACAATTGCTTTAGTTATTTGGACCAGCCATAGTGTAAGGCTCGGGTGTTCATGTAAAGCTGCATGAACCAGTTAGCCTACTTTCACACTAGCGTCGTACGACGCATGACGAATTGCGTCATTGCGACGTACCGACGCAAGAAGTGAAAGCGCCGCACAACAGGGGCATCGGATGCTGTTTTGCAACGCATCCACTTCCCCATTGTGAGGTGCGGGTAGGAGGGGGCGGAGTTCCAGCCGCGCATGCGCGGTCGGAAATGGCGGACATGACGCACCAAAAAACGTTACATGCAACGTTTTTTGGTGCCGATGGTCCGACGCAACACGACGCAATGGTAGCACAACGGTTGCGACGTGTGGCAATGCGTCGCAATGCGTCGCTAATGTTAGTCTATGGAGAAAAAAAGCATCCTGCAAGCAATTTTGCAAGATGTGTTTTTTATCCACAACGATGCATTGCGACATGCAGTGCATGACGCAAGTGTGAAAGTAGCCTTAACTGGCTAAGTATGTAGCAGTACAGACACAGAGAGCTATTAACTGCATAAAGTGTATGAGAACATGATGCGAGGAACCTGATTATGTTTTTTTTTTTTATGGGCCACACAGGGATAGTTAGGTTAATGCGTTGAGGCTGTAGGCCAATCTGAACAAATGAGTTTTTAGGGCGCACTTAAAACTGTGGGGATTGGGGATTAATCATATTAACCTAGGTAGTGCATTCCAAAGAATCGGCGCAGCACGTGTAAAGTCTTGGAGACGGGAGTGGGAGGTTCTGATTATTGAGGATGCTAACCTGAGGTCATTAGCGGAGCAGAGGGCACGGGTAGGGATGTGAGTAATAATCGCCACCAATAATGGTGAGATAGATTGGGTGTCCAAAGACAATAAAGCCAGTTGTGGAGATAATGTAGTATCCGTGGAATGAATTTTATTAATTAAATTCAATATATTCGTCCATAGGGGTCTGAAATCTGGATTTCTGACTTCACCAATCTATTAGCACAAATGATTTTGATTCTCAAATATTGACTCTAGGTTTTGCCACACTATCAAATAGTAACATTAGTAACATAGTAACATAGTATTTAAGTTTGAAGGAAGACTTTAAGGCTATTTTCACACATCCATTTTTTGCTGTCAGGCATAATCCAGCAATTTTTTAAAAAATGGATACGGCGAATGATGCCTCTGGATCCATTTTTTTCCCATAGACTTGTGCTAGCGCAGGATTGCACCAGATGGCCTTCCGTTTTGTCAGTTTTTCTTTGGATCCATCAAAAATTGTGGATCCGGTGGCTGGACAAAGCGGACAGATGAATTTTTTTTGTGTCCGTCGAAAAACCAGACAGTGCCTGATCCGGCGCTGTCTGGCTTTTCCTGTAATGGAAGCCTATGGCATCAGAATCCGTTCCAGTGAAGGATTCCATTTTTTTCAACTGCACATGCCCAGAAATGGTATTTTTCCATTCTGGGGTCTCTCTCTCTCTCTAGAACAGGAAGTTCAAACCCTATCCCCGGGTTAAAAAGCAAAACAAAAATGGATCCAGTAAAAAACGGATCTGTTGCATCAGTTTTTCACAATTTGCAATAAATCTGTTTTTTTTAAATTCATCGGATCCTGCCTGATGGAAAAAAATGGATGTGTGAAAGTAGCCTTAGTCCATCTAATTCAACCCATAGCCTAACATGTTGATACAGAGGAAGGAAAAAAAAACATTTGGTAAACTTTAAGCTCCACATTGGGAAGAAAAATTCCTTCCGGACCCCACATGCAGCAATCAGACTAGTTCCCTGGATCAACACCCTATCAAGGAATCTAGTATAAATAACCTGTAACATTATACTTTTCAAGAAAGGCATCCAGTCCCTTCTTAAATTTTAGTAGTGAATCACTCATTACAACATCATACGGCAGAGAGTTCCATAGTCTCACTGCTCTTACAGTAAAGAATCCGCGTCTGTTGTTATGCTTAAACCTTCTTTCATCCAGACATATAGGATGCCCCCTGGTCCCCGTCTCAGGTCTAAGAGTAAAAAGATTACATTACAAAGGTATTTGCACTGTCCCCTCATATATTTATACATTGTAATAAAATCACCCCTAAGATAACTATTAGCACAATTGATTAAGATTCTCAAATGTGTACTTCTGGCTGCACCACACTATTAGCTGAAACAATCTACATTCTGAAATGTGAACTCTCCTAGCTGCACCACACTATTAGCATGAGTGATTTAGATGCTAGAAGGTCGATTGGACACAGGATCCTATCTAGCTGAACTAGCTGACACTAAACCGCTTAGCTAACTATCTGACTACTTGCAGCACAAGCAGCCTCTCTGCGCTGTTACACTGACAAAATGACTCAAAAGTAACATGTCCGGTTTTTATACGGAGAGGAACATTTGACTTTGGTATCCATTGAGAAAAGACCTTGTGTCTGGACATTGTGGATGGCTTCTGTGCCCTGATTGGCTGCCGGAATCTCCACACATTAAGATAATAAAAAATATATACAGTCTGCCTCTACTCTGACATCCCCCCTCCCCTCATCAAACACGTCCACCACACTAATCATACAGCACCACTATTCTAGCCAAAGTCCTAACAAAAGTATTAGTGGAAACTCGATTTACCAAGCGTTGGCAGTATTATGTCGATTTTAATTAAAAATGCTCGGGAATCTGAGCACAAATCCGAATCTGCAATGTTCTTGCCGAATTTGAGATTGCGATTGTTTTCTGAACTCTTTCACTCATCTCTAACAATGATTCAAGCAAAATTATGACTGTGATCTACCGAAATGAAAGAAGGTTTAAGAACAGTAAGTAAAATGTGAAAAAACGAATTGGATAAAATTAATGTCCCATGAACAGACAGAAGCCTAATAGCAATACTGATTGCATTTAATTTTGTTTAACATGGTTAGTAATGACAAAACCTCTAGCAAATTATGTAATCCAACTACTGACTGTTTAAAGATATTAGGAGTGATAATCCTAATTCCCAGTAGAAAGATTTTGGTTTGTAATTCTAGGCTCAAAAATAATATTGTCAGGGATGGATTTACAAATTTCTACTCCACATGCCAAAGCGTATGATAATGCACCCCCTTCCACCAAAAGTTGATTATTGATTTGAAAGTTGTCATGCCTGCTTTAACGAACTTCACCATCAGCTGTCACATCAGATTGAAATTTCCTGAATATCTAATGCTATTCATTATGCTCATATACTTATTTTCAGAAATGTTGAGTGCTTAGTCTTCATATAAATCAAACCTTTCTCGCAGTTCTAAGAACTTTGCTAATGATTGGAGAACTTTCACAGTTTCCAAACATCAATTTCCACGTTTTGCACATACGTGTTCACTTGGTGCAATCTCAGACATGTTTCTTGAGGTCCCCAAAACTGTGCCATGAATGCTATTTCAAATCTTCGCAGCTTGATGATTACAGTATACCTCTAGCTTTTGGTTAAGTTCCTGATTCTCAGATTTCGGCACTTTTGAGGTATTTTAGATCATCTCTGATGGCAGTAGAAATGCAAAGATCAAGCGATATGAGCATAATGAATCACTTGTAATCCCTCTTGTAACTCCAAACCTGGAATTTTCCTTTTATGCTAAGAGAGAAAAAAACAAATAATTTTTGCCTGTGACTGAGCAAAACAGCACATTCTGTGGAGATCGGCAACGTAAATCTAGCACTCAATTTATTTCATATATTTTAATGTAATTTTAAAAATCAGAATTTTATGTGGCCTTTTCAAAATAATACTGTAAAATTTGTAATTATTTGGTTATTTCTTCTGTATATACTCCCCCTGACTACAGCACCCTATGCCATGTATTAGGTTGGCGTTATGTGAAATCCAACCTTGAATATTGTACTTGGGGGAATGCCCTATACTCAAGGGTTAATAGGTAAAAGGGAAGTGCTGGACAAAAGGGGAGTGTCAGATCCCAAAATGTTGTTGACTTTTGTGTTGCACAGTTGGGTTAAGATTGGTTAAGTTGGTTTAGAAAATGGAATGCTTGGACAAGGGAAGGAGAGACCAACTGACGTAGCTAGAAGTTAGTAAATACATGAAAGGGTAGTATATTTCACCCCCCCACACCACCCCACTCCTGTCCTAAAAAAATAGATAGCAAAATTGGACAATAGAAAAATATGACTAAAATTATTCTAAATATATTTCCTTATAAAACATTGTTTATAACAGGAAGACATTTTCTGAATATACATTCCATTTAAAATACAGAAACATAGAAACTGCTAGAACTGTTATACCCACAGATAGAATTAAATATATATATATATTTGGTGAGTACAAATACCAATGGTTAAAATAAAATATAAGTACAAAGATATATTGTACATACATTCATTAATGGATGGCTGATGGAAGAAGTACACAGGGTATAAATCTGAAGGCCCCAAAATTTTGGGCTTATTTTATTTTATTTATGACTAATACAGTGCACGTTAAGAGCTGTTCAATTCTCTGGAGTATATTTTATTGGGTCATTTAAGCAGTTCTCCAATGGTTGAAGTCACTCAGCATTCAGTACTATGCCTTACTACACACCTGAGGCAGATTTTAATGATTCAATAAAACACAGGCTGTCATGTCTTATTGCTTATAACTGCGTTACACTGCATCTTGTCTACGATATGAAACAATATAACACAGCACTGCTGTGTCAGGCATCAAAGTTTCTTTTCAAAATAAAATTAATAGTCAGCATGGACCTAAAAGGCAGCTGATGTATAACAAAGATTTTAATGTCAGAGTGTGAGATGGAAACAATCTAAAGTTTGTCCAGCAACTAGTATTATAAATTGTAGGAAGTCTGGTTATTTGATAGCCAGAAAAAGCAAGAAACTGCATGAAGCATTTCACCGGTAGCACACATAACCTTATTTTACAACAGACTTTGGTTTTAGTTTTGGTCTGTGCTGTCCACATGATTTACAGCGGTTGTTCACTACTCGGACAATGCCTTTTGAATCACTATGCTTCAGTCCTGTAAAATAAGAACACTTATGCAGTGGTGGACACAGGAAGAACAGGAAAGCTTTCCAAAAACAGTATATGGGTTCTTTGCAGTCCAATAGCTCTTCATAGTGGACAATTCCACCTGTTTTGGATGTGGAAATAGGCCCTCTTACCTCTTGGACCTCTGTGCTGCTGTACATGTTTCACCAATGATATATGTGCCCAATGGGCACCATCAGGGCATTACTGCTCTTACTGCTGTATGGGGTCCAGTTAACAAAAGTAAAAAGCGAGGGCCCAGTCCAGCAGCATACATCTCGGCACAGCTCCAAGGGAGTCCCTTCAACTCCTCTGTGATGCGCTTGATGGCGCTTACGGAAGGACATCATCACGTACGCGCCGTCATGTAAGAGCACTAGGATGCCAGTCCAGAAGTAGAGTTGCAGAAAAATGTATGAGACGTAAGGGCATAAAACTTTTATTTTTTTAATAAAATTAATTAATGGTCTTGGGAACCACAAATGATGAAGTGGAAGTAAGGGGTGGTGAGATCAAATGATAAATTTGGGAGTGAGAAGGACAGCAAATGATGAATTGGCAGTAGGTTGGCAGAGCAAATGTTGATGATTTGGGGGTGGGAGGCAAATCATGAATTGGGAGTGGGAGAGCGCAAATAATGATGAATTGAGGGTGGGTGACTGGGGACAGCAAATTATGAATTGAAGGTGAGGGGGTAAGTAAATGATGATGATGACTAGAGGGTGGGGGTGGGAGACAGAGACATCATGACAATGAATTGGGGCAGAGGGGTGCATTTAAATATAATGAATCGAGGGAGTGGGAGGTACAGAGTGGGGGGTGTTGAGAATGACAAATTGTGACTGGTAATGAATTTGGTGAAAGAGTATAGTTGCTAAATAATTTATATATTTATTTGTTTCGTAAAGTGGCTGTGTATAGTTAGTGGGGGCACATTGGTGGATTTCCATTTATATTTGGAATGGTGGCTTGCATAATAACTAATTTTTTATTAATGGTGGGTGCATTTCTGTATTCAGCTGCACAGTGTAGAAGTTGGGGAATGTGCTCTGGAAGCAAAACTATAGATAACTGTTATGGACCTGGTGGTTAGGAGCACCCGGAATGACCTGATGAGTAAACTAGTAATCGAAACAAGCTCTGGGAAAGTGGGAACTCTGCTGACCACAAACTCTACTCCTATCACACACACTAGAAATAGCCGTGGAGCGTACCTAACTCTCCCTAGACGTCTCTTCACAGCCTAAGAGCTAACTACCCCTAAAGATAGAAATAGAAGCCTAACCTTGCCTCAGAGAAATTCCCCAAAGGTAAAGGCAGCCCCCCACATATATTGACTGTGAGTTAAGAGGAAAGTCACAAACACAGGAATGAAACAGGTTTTAGCAAAGGAGGCCAGACTTCACTAAATAGTCAGAGGATAGAAAAGGGAACTATGCGGTCAGCACAAAAGACTACAAAAAACCACGCAGAGTAAGCAAAAAGACTCCCCACACCGACTCACGGTGTGGAGGTGCCACTCTGCACCCCAGAGCTTCCAGCTAGCAAGGGAATATCATGATAGCAAGCTGGACTAGAAATTAGCAGTACTAAGAAATATATTCAGGAAGCAGTAACAACAAATGAACTAGCAAAGACTTAGCTTCTGCTGGAGTAGACAGGTCCTCAGAGAAGTCCAAGAGAGATCTGAACCAATACTGAAACATTGACAGCTGGCATGAAGTAACGATCTGAGTGGAGCTAAATAGGGAAGCCAGCATAGCAATAAACGAGAGCAGCTGACAAAACCAACCTCAGTGACCAGCAGTTCCGCTCAAAGCCACCAGAGGGAGTCCAAGAGCAGAACTAACCAAAGTACCATTCATGACCACAGGACGGAGTCTGAGAACGGAATTCACAACAGTACCCCCCCCTTGAGGAGGGGTCACCAAACCCTCACCAGGGCCCCCAGGCCGATCAGGACGAGCCAAATGAAAAGCACGAACTAAATCGGCAGCGTGGACATCGGAGGCAACAACCCAGGAATTATCCTCCTGACCATAGCGCTTCCACTTAACCAGGTACTGAAGTACTCAGTACTCTCGAAATACGAGAATCAAAAATTTTTTCCACCACATACTCCATCTCCCCCTCAACCAACACCGGGGCAGGAGGATCAATGGAGGGAACCATAGGCGCCACGTATCTCCGCAACATTGACCTATGGAACACATTATGGATGGCAAAAGAAGCTGGAAGGATCAAACGAAATGAGACAGGGTTGAGAATTTCAGAAATCTTATAAGGACCAATGAAACGAGGCTTAAACTTAGGAGAAGAAACCTTCATAGGAACATAACGAGAAGACAACCAAACCAAATCCCCAACACGAAGTCGGGGACCAACACAACGACGGCGGTTAGCGAAACGTTGAGCCTTCTCCTGGGACAACGTCAGATTGTCCACTACGTGAGTCCAAATTTGCTGCAACCTGTCCACCACAGAATCCACACCAGGACAGTCAGAAGGCTCAACCTGCCCCGAAGAAAAACGAGGATGAAAACCAGAATTGCAAAAAAAGGCAAAACCAAAGTAGCCGAACTAGCCCGATTATTAAGGGCGAACTCAGCCAATGGCAAGAAGGTCACCGAATCATCCTGATCAGCAGAAACAAAGCATCTCAGATAGGTTTCCAAAGTCTGGTTGGTTCGTTTGGTTTGGCCATTTGTTTGAGGATGGAAAGCCGAAGAAAAAGACAAATCAATGCTCATCTTAGCACAAAAGGACCGCCAAAACCTAGAGACAAACTGGGAACCTCTGTCCGACACAATGTTCTCCGGAATGCCTTGCAAACGAACCACATGTTGAAAAAATAATGGCACCAAATCAGAGGAGGAAGGTAATTTAGGCAAGGGTACCAAATGAACCATCTTAGAAAAGCTATCACAAACCACCCAGATGACAGACATCCTTTGAGAGATAGGAAGATCTGAAATAAAATCCATGGAAACATGCGTCCAAGGCCTTTTCGGGACTGGCAAGGGCAAAAGCAACCCACTGGCACGAGAACAGCAGGGCTTAGCCCGAGCACAAGTCCCACAGGACTGCACAAAAGAACGCACATCCCGAGTCAAGGAAGGCCACCAAAAGGACCTAGCCACCAAATCTCTGGTCCCAAAAATCCCAGGATGACCAGCCAACACTGAGCAATGAACCTCAGAAATAACTCTGCTAGTCCATCTATCAGGGACAAATAGTTTCTCCGCTGGACAACGGTCAAGTCTATCAGCCTGAAACTCCTGCAGCACCCGCCGCAAATCAGGGGAGATGGCAGACAGAATTACCCCCTCTTTGAGAATACCAGCCGGCTCAGGGACTCCCAGAGAATCAGGCACAAAACTCCTAGAAAGGGCATCCGCCTTCACATTCTTAGAACCTGGAAGGTGTAAGACCACAAAATCGAAACGGGAGAAAAACAGCGACCATCGAGCCTGTCTAGGATTCAACCGCCTGGCAGACTCGAGATAAGTCAGATTTTTGTGATTCGTCAAGACCACCAGGCGGTGCTTGGCTCCCTCAAGCCAATGTTGCCACTCCTCGAATGCCCACTTCATAGCTAGCAGCTCCCGATTGCCAACATCATAATTACGCTCAGCAGGCAAAAACTTTCTAGAAAAGATGGCACATGGCTTCATCACAGAGCCATCAGAACTTCTTTGAGACAAAACAGCCCCTGCTCCAATCTCAGAAGCATCAACCTCGACCTGAAAAGGGAGCGAAACATCTGGCTGACGCAAGACAGGGGCCGAAGAAAAATGACGTTTCAGCTCCTGAAAAGCCTCAATGGCCACAGAGGACCAATTCACCACATCAGCACCTTTCTTTGTCAAATCAGTCAAAGGTTTAACCACACTAGAAAAATTAGCGATGAAGCGACGGTAAAAATTAGCAAAGCCCAGGAATTTCTGGAGGCTCTTCACAGATGTAGGTTGTGTCCAATCATAAATGGCCTGAACTTTAACAGGGTCCATCTCGATAGTAGAAGGGGAAAAAAATGAAGCCCAAAAAGGAAACCTTCTGAACTCCGAAGAGACATTTAGACCCCTTTACAAACAAGGAATTAGCACGAAGGACCTGGAATACCATTCTGACCTGTTTCACATGAGACTCCTAATCATCCGAAAAGTCCAAAATATCATCCAAATATACAATCATGAATCTATCCAGATACTTTCGGAAGATGTCATGCATAAAGGACTGAAACACAGATGGAGCATTTGAAAGCCCGAATTGCATTACCAGGTACTCAAAATGGCCCTCGGGCGTATTAAATGCTGTTTTCCATTCATCTCCCTGTTTAATACGCACAAGGTTATACGCCCCTCGAAGATCTATCTTGGTGAACCAACTAGCCCCCTTAATCCGAGCAAACAAATCAGACAGCAGAGGCAAAGGGTACTGAAATTTGACCGTGATCTTATTGAGTAGGCGGTAATCTA
Source organism: Ranitomeya variabilis (assembly GCF_051348905.1). Taxonomy (NCBI): domain Eukaryota; kingdom Metazoa; phylum Chordata; class Amphibia; order Anura; family Dendrobatidae; genus Ranitomeya; species Ranitomeya variabilis. The sequence goes on along the minus strand of NC_135232.1, from coordinate 998,841,059 downwards.
TACAAGGTCTCAGAGAACCATCCTTCTTGGCCACAAAAAAGAACCCTGCTCCCAACGGTGATGAAGACGGGCGAATATGCCCTTTCTCCAAGGACTCCTTTATATAACTCCGCATAGCGGTGTGCTCTGGCACAGATAAATTGAAAAGTCGGCCCTTAGGAAACTTACTACCAGGAATCAAATTTATAGCACAATCACAATCCCTATGAGGGGGTAGGACACTGGATTTGGGCTCATCAAATACATCCTGGTAATCCGACAGAAACTCAGGGACTTCAGAAGGAGTGGAAGCAGAAATTGACACCAAAGGAACATCGCCATGTACCCCTTGACAACCCCAACTAGACACAGACATTGATTTCCAATCCAATACTGGATTATGAACCTGTAGCCAAGGCAAACCCAACACGACCACATCATGCAAATTATGCAACACCAAAAAGCGAATATCTTCCTGATGTGCAGGAGCCATGCACATGGTCAACTGAGTCCAGTACTGAGGTTTATTCTTGGGCAACGGCGTGGCATCAATTCCCCTTAATGGAATAGGATACTGCAAAGGCTCCAAGAAAAAACCACAGCGCCTGGCAAACTCCAAGTCCATCAAATTCAGGGCAGCGCCTGAATCCACAAATGCCATAACCGAGTAGGATGACAAAGAGCAAATCAGAGTAACAGACAAAATAAATTTAGGCTGTACAGTACCAATGGTGACAGACCTAGCGAACCGCTTAGTGCGCTTAGGACAATCAGAGATAGCATGAGTGGGGTCACCACAGTAAAAACACAGCCTATTCTGACATCTGTGTTCTTGCTGTTCAGTTCTGGTCAAAGTTCTATCACATTGCATAAGCTCAGGCCTCTGCTCAGAGGACACCGCCAAATGGTGCACAATTTTGAGCTCACGCAAACGCCGATCAATTTGGATGGCCAAGGACATTGATTCATTCAGACCAGCAGGCATGGGGAATCCCACCATAACATCCTTAAGGGCTTCAGAAAGACCCTTTCTAAAAATTGCTGCCAGGGCACACTCATTCCATTGAGTAAGCACAGACCATTTTCTAAACTTCTGACAATATATCTCTGCTTCATCCTGACCCTGACACAAAGCTAGCAAGATTTTCTCTGCCTGATCCACTGAATTCGGTTCATCATAAAGCAATCCAAGCGCCAGAAAAAACGCATCTACATTAAGCAATGCAGGATCTCCTGGCGCAAGGGAGAATGCCCAGTCTTGAGGGTCGCCACGCAACAAAGAAATAATAATTTTTACTTGCTGAATGGGGTCACCAGAGGAGCGGGGTTTCAAAGCAAGAAACAGTTTACAATTATTTTTGAAATTCAGAAACTTAGATCTATCCCCAGAAAACAAATCAGGAATTGGAATTCTAGGCTCTAAAATCGGATTCTGAACTACATAATCTTGAATGCTTTGTACTTTTGCAGTGAGATGATCCACACAAGAGGACAGACCTTGAATATCCATATCTACACCTGAGTCCTGAACCACCCAGAGATTAAGGGGAAAAGAGAGACAAAACACACTGCAAAGAAAAAAAAATGGGTTCAGAACTTCTCTTATCCCTCTTTTGAGATGCATTAACACTTTGTTGGCCAGCTGTACTGTAATGGACCTGGTGGTTAGGAGCACCCGGAATGACCTGATGAGTAAACTAGTAATCGGAACAAGCTCTGGGAAAGTGGGAACTCTGCTGACCGCAAACTCTACTCCTATCACACACACTAGAAATAGCCTCTCCCTAGACGCCTCTTCACAGCCTAAGAGCTAACTACCCATAAAGATAGAAATAGAAGCCTAACCTTGCCTCAGAGAAATTCCCCAAAGGTAAAGGCAGCCCCCCACATATATTGACTGTGAGTTAAGAGGAAAGTCACAAACACAGGAATGAAACAGGTTTTAGCAAAGGAGGCCAGACTTCACTAAATAGTCAGAGGATAGAAAAGGGAACTATGCGGTCAGCACAAAAGACTACAAAAAACCACGCAGAGTAAGCAAAAAGACTCCCCACACCGACTCACGGTGTGGAGGTGCCACTCTGCACCCCAGAGCTTCCAGCTAGCAAGGGAATATCATGATAGCAAGCTGGACTAGAAATTAGCAGTACTAAGAAATATATTCAGGAAGCAGTAACAACAAATGAACTAGCAAAGACTTAGCTTCTGCTGGAGTAGACAGGTCCTCAGAGAAGTCCAAGAGAGATCTGAACCAATACTGAAACATTGACAGCTGGCATGAAGTAACGATCTGAGTGGAGTTAAATAGGGAAGCCAGCATAGCAATAAACGAGAGCAGCTGACAAAACCAACCTCAGTGACCAGCAGTTCAGCTCAAAGCCACCAGAGGGAGTCCAAGAGCAGAACTAAGCAAAGTACCATTCATGACCACAGGAGGGAGTCCGAGAACGGAATTCACAACAGATAACTATGTGCTGTTTTATTTAAAGATGAGTCCTGGCTGGTACAAGAGATGGCAGACTGTGCTGGATGAAGGACTTCAGCTAGTGACATCACCAGTGACTCAGTGTGTTATCTGTGCACTGACACTATACACTATATACTGTGTAGCTCCTGTGTATAATGTCATTGGTGATCACTGTTGTCACGATTGGACTGGCGAGTAAACTGGGAGCAGGGGCGCCTTTCCTGTCCCTAGCTCTAGGGGGCGCCCTAGCTCGCCCTGTTCCCCGGGATACCTCAGATGGCAAGGATACCGGGGCCTCCGCCCTAGCCCTGTCTCCTGACTGTGGCCCTGCATCTGTCCCCCTCCCCACCCGGGGAAGAGAGGCGCTACCGTGTACAGCAGTACACCAACCCGACAAACAGGGGAACAAAGACAAGGGTAAAATGAAAACTACACTCAAACAAAATATGCTCTCACAAATAACAGAGATATCCACCAGGGTGTGAAGGACAGGAAGAGTAAATAAGGCAGGTAAGGATGAGGAATTTTCCAAGTGTACAAACCATACAACTGTCGCACAATAAATTCCTCCAGCTCTCCAAACACCAGCTCCTCACTACTCCAGGTCTATCAAGCAAATGCTATCTCAGACAAAAGTCTGATCAGAAGGCCTAGCTTTTATAGGAGAGAGGAGTGGCTAACCGAGCACAGCTGAAAGCAGGAATTTCCACATGGCCTATTATCCCCTGTCCTGCTGAAAGAAAACAAAACACCTTTAATATACAGGAGAAGTGCTTCTCCTCAGCGATGAAGCAGAAGCCATCAGACTTGGTCTTCTGGTATTGGTCTGTCACTGTAACACCGTGACAGTAACCCCCCTTCTATGAGGGACCTCCGGAATCTCAGGACCTGGTTTATCTGGGTGGGCCGCATGAAAGGACCGAACCAGTCTGGTCGCATGAACGTTGGAAGCTGGAACCCACATCCTCTCCTCAGGACCGTAACCCTTCCAATGTACCATGTATTGAAGTGACTGACGAACAAGATGAGAATCTAAGACCTTTGCTACCTGGAACTCCAGATTACCATCGACAATGACAGGAGAAGGTGGCAGAGGTGAAGATCCTGCAGATGCCATGTACTTCTTGAGAAGAGAACGGTGAAACACATTGTGGATTTTAAAAGTAGGTGGCAGAGCAAGGCGCAATGCTACCGGATTGACAACGGCTAGGATCTTATAGGGACCAATAAACCTGGGACCCAATTTCCAAGATGGAACCTTTAGCTTAATGTTCCTTGAGGACAGTCACACCAAGTCACCAACACTCAGGTCCGGACCCACCAAACGTCTCCGATCAGCCACACTCTTATATTTGGAGCCCATCTTTTGCAAATTATTAATCACCCCCTGCCAAATCGTAGAAATAGAAGAAGAGAACCGTTCCTCCTCTCGTAAACCAGAAGGATGATCACCATTGAACGAACTAAACTGTGGATGAAACCCATATGCCCCCAAAAATGGGGACTTACCAGTTGATTCCTGACAGTGATTATTAACTGCAAATTCAGCGAACGGTAAGTAGGTCACCCAGTCCTCCTGATTCTCAGATACAAAACATCTAAGATATGTCTCTAAATTCTGATTAATAAGATGCCTATCTATTATTAATCCAATACTAGTAGAGGGTTAATAAAATACACACACATTAGGAAAAAAGTATTTTAATATTCTTCATTTCACCATACTTACCATACTTCAGCGCCTGCAAAAAAACGTATAATAATAAACCGTATACTACCTGTCCGCCGTAGTCCAATTAATAACGAGTGTCCCATGACGATCTCCCCTATAGAACAGTGACATCGGGTGATGTCACTGCTCTATAGGACCTTCAGTGACACACTGACAGGAGACAATGGCTCCTGCAGTGCATTACTGAACTATAGTAACCTCTGAGTCTTACTTTATGTCAATTGCTGCGTGGGAAAATTTCTCACACAGCAATGGCATAAAGTGAGACTAGGGACTATTTTTTTACAGCGGCGGAGGAATACAGTGCGGAAGGATACCTTCTTCCCTTCACTGTGTTCCTGAAGAACCTAGAGAGCGGTCGCATCAGCTGATGCTGCCATTCTCCACGGGAGATCGTCGTTGGGACACTCCTGGATTTCTGCGGACAGGGAGTATATTGGTTGTTTGTTATTTTAATCTTTTTTCAGATGACACAGGCTTCGGGGAACAAAGTGACAAGTAATGGTGAGAATGAAATCTATGTTTAATGTACTGTATGTCTATATGTATGTATTGTTTGTATGTAATGTATGAATGTATTGTATGTAGTATGTATGTATGTATGTATGTATGTAGTATGTATGTTGTATGTATGTAGTATGTATGTAGTATGTATGTTGTATGTATGTAGTATGTATGTACAGTGGGGCAAAAAAGTATTTAGTCAGTCAGCAATAGTGCAAGTTCCACCACTTAAAAAGATGAGAGGCGTCTGTAATTTACATCATAGGTAGACCTCAACTATGGGAGACAAACTGAGACAAAAAAATCCAGAAAATCACATTGTCTGTTTTTTTATCATTTTATTTGCATATTATGGTGGAAAATAAGTATTTGGTCAGAAACAAAATTTCATCTCAATACTTTGTAATATATCCTTTGTTGGCAATGACAGAGGTCAAACGTTTTCTGTAAGTCTTCACAAGGTTGCCACACACTGTTGTTGGTATGTTGGCCCATTCCTCCATGCAGATCTCCTCTAGAGCAGTGATGTTTTTGGCTTTTCGCTTGGCAACACGGACTTTCAACTCCCTCCAAAGGTTTTCTATAGGGTTGAGATCTGGAGACTGGCTAGGCCACTCCAGGACCTTGAAATGCTTCTTACGAAGCCACTTCTTCGTTGCCCTGGTGGTGTGCTTTGGATCATTGTCATGTTGAAAGACCCAGCCACGTTTCATCTTCAATGCCCTTGCTGATGGAAGGAGGTTTGCACTCAAAATCTCACGATACATGGCCCCATTCATTCTTTCATGTACCCGGATCAGTCGTCCTGGCCCCTTTGCAGAGAAACAGCCCCAAAGCATGATGTTTCCACCACCATGCTTTACAGTAGGTATGGTGTTTGATGGATGCAACTCAGTATTCTTTTTCCTCCAAACACGACAAGTTGTGTTTCTACCAAACAGTTTCATTTTGGTTTCATCAGACCATAGGACATTCTCCCAAAACTCCTCTGGATCATCCAAATGCTCTCTAGCAAACTTCAGACGGGCCCGGACATGTACTGGCTTAAGCAGTGGGACACGTCTGGCACTGCAGGATCTGAGTCCATGGTGGCGTAGTGTGTTACTTATGGTAGGCCTTGTTACATTGGTCCCAGCTCTCTGCAGTTCATTCACTAGGTCCTCCGGCGTGGTTCTGGGATTTTTGCTCACCGTTCTTGTGATCATTCTGACCCCACGGGGTGGGATTTTGCGTGGAGCCCCAGATCGAGGGAGATTATCAGTGGTCTTGAATGTCTTCCATTTTCTAATTATTGCTCCCACTGTTGATTTCTTCACTCCAAGCTGGTTGGCTATTGCAGATTCAGTCTTCCCATCCTGGTGCAGGGCTACAATTTTGTTTCTGGTGTCCTTTGACAGCTCTTTGGTCTTCACCATAGTGGAGTTTGGAGTCAGACTGTTTGAGGGTGTGCACAGGTGTCTTTTTATACTGATAACAAGTTTAAACAGGTGCCATTACTACAGGTAATGAGTGGAGGAAAGAGGAGACTCTTAAAGAAGAAGTTACAGGTCTGTGAGAGCCAGAAATCTTGATTGTTTGTTTCTGACCAAATACTTATTTTCCACCATATTATGCAAATAAAATGATTAAAAAACAGACAATGTGATTTTCTGGATTTTTTTTTCTCAGTTTGTCTCCCATAGTTGAGGTCTACCTATGATGTAAATTACAGACGCCTCTCATCTTTTTAAGTGGTGGAACTTGCACTATTGCTGACTGACTAAATACTTTTTTTGCCCCACTGTATATATGTATGTAGTATGTATGTAGTATACATGTATGTATGTAGTATGTATGTATGTAGTATATATGTAGTATGTGTGTATGTAGTATGTATGTAGTATGGATGTATGTAGTATGTATATATGTAGTATGTATGTAGCATGTATGTAGCATGTAGTATGTATGTAGTATGTAGCATGTATGTAGCATGTATGCAGCATGTTACATGTATGTAGCATGTAGTATGTATGTAACATGTATGTAGTATGTATGTAGTATGTATGTAGCATGTATGTAGCATGTAGTATGTATGTAGTATGTAGCATGTATGTAGCATGTATGTGGCATGTAGTATGTATGTAGTATGTATGTAGCATGTATGTAGCATGTAGTATGTATGTAGCATGTATGTAGTATGTATGTAGTATGTATGTAGCATGTATGTAGCATGTAGTATGTATGTAGCATGTATGTAGTATGTATGTAGTATGTATGTAGCATGTATGTAGCATGTAGTATGTATGTAGCATGTATGTAGTATGTATGTAGTATATATGTAGCATGTATGTAGCATGTAGTATGTATGTAGTATGTAGCATGTATGTAGCATGTATGTGGCATGTAGTATGTATGTAGTATGTATGTAGCATGTATGTAGCATGTAGTATGTATGTAGCATGTATGTAGTATGTATGTAGTATGTATGTAGCATGTATGTAGCATGTAGTATGTATGTAGTATGTAGCATGTATGTAGCATGTATGTGGCATGTAGTATGTATGTAGTATGTATGTAGCATGTATGTAGCATGTAGTATGCATGTAGTATGTATGTAGTATGTAGTATGTATGTAGCATGTATGTAGCATGTATGCAGCATGTAGTATGTATGTAGTATGTATGTAGTATGCATGTAGCATGTATGTAGTATGTATGTAGTATGTACAGTGCCTACAAGTAGTATTCAACCCCCTGCAGATTTAGCAGGTTTAATAAGATGCAAATAAGTTAGAGCCTTCAAACTTCAAACAAGAGCAGGATTTATTAACAGATGCATAAATCTTACAAACCAAAAAGTTTTGTTGCTCAGTTAAATTTTTAGAAATTTTAAACATAAAAGTGTGGGTCAATTATTATTCAACCCCTAGGTTTAATATTTTGTGGAATAACCTTCGTTTGCAATTACAGCTAATAATCGTCTTTTATAAGACCTGATCAGGCCGGCACAGGTCTCTGGAGTTATCTTGGCCCACTCCTCCATGCAGATCTTCTCCAAGTTATCTAGGTTCTTTGGGTGTCTCATGTGGACTTTAATCTTGAGCTCCTTCCACAAGTTTTCAATTGGGTTAAGGTCAGGAGACTGACTAGGCCACTGCAACACGCTGATTTTTTGCCTCTTGAACCAGGCCTTGGTTTTCTTGGCTGTGTGCTTTGGGTCGTTGTCTTGTTGGAAGATGAAATGACGACCCATCTTATGATCCTTGATGGAGGAGCGGAGGTTCTTGGCCAAAATCTCCAGGTAGGCCGTGCTATCCATCTTCCCATGGATGCGGACCAGATGGCCAGGCCCCTTGGCTGAGAAACAGCCCCACAGCATGATGCTGCCACCACCATGCTTGACTGTAGGGATGGTATTCTTGGGGTCGTATGCAGTGCCATCCAGTCTCCAAATGTCACGTGTGTGGTTGGCACCAAAGATCTCGATCTTGGTCTCATCAGACCAGAGAACCTTGAACCAGTCAGTCTCAGAGTCCTCCAAGTGATCATGTGCAAACTGTAGACGAGCCTTGACATGACGCTTTGAAAGTAAAGGTACCTTACGGGCTCGTCTGGAACGGAGACCATTGCGGTGGAGTACGTTACTTATGGTATTGACTGAAACCAATGTCCCCACTGCCGTGAGATCTTCCCGGAGCTCCTTCCTTGTTGTCCTTGGGTTAGCCTTGACTCTTCGGACAAGCCTGGCCTCGGCACGAGAGGAAACTTTCAAAGGCTGTCCAGGCCGTGGAAGGCTAACAGTAGTTCCACAAGCCTTCCACTTCCGGATGATGCTCCCAACAGTGGAGACAGGTAGGCCCAACTCCTTGGAAAGGGTTTTGTACCCCTTGCCAGCCTTGTGACCCTCCACGATCTTGTCTCTGATGGCCTTGGAATGCTCCTTTGTCTTCCCCATGTTGACCATGTATGAGTGCTGTTCACAAGTTTGGGGAGAGTCTTAAATTGTCAGAAAAGGCTGGAAAAAGAGATAATTAATCCAAACATGTGAAGCTCATTGTTCTTTGTGCCTGAACTACTTCTTAATACTTTAGGGGAACCAAACAGAATTCTGGTGGGTTGAGGGATTGAATAATAAATGACCCTCTGAAAATACTTTTCCCAATTTAAAAAAAAAATAAGCAAAGAAATAACATTCTTTTTTGCTGCAGTGCATTTCACACTTCCAGGCTGATCTACAGTCCAAATGTCACAATGCCAAGTTAATTCCAAATGTGTAAACCTGCTAAATCTGCAGGGGGTTGAATACTAGTAGCACTGTATGTAGCATGTATGTAGTATGTATGTAGCATGTATGTAGTCCCATCGGACGATGCCTGCACACACGCACAGAGCCCCAGAAGCCCACACAGAGCCCCGCACAGAGCCCCGGAAGCCTGCACAGAGCCCCGGCAAGCCGCACAGAGCCCCGGCAGCCCACACAGAGCCCCGGCACGCAGCACAGAGCCCTGTACAGAGCCCCAACAGCCCACACAGAGCCCTGTCAGCTCTCACACAACCCCGGCACGCCGCACAGAGCCCCACACAGAGCCCCGGCAGCCCGCACAGAGCCCCGGTGCGCTGCACAGAGCCCCACGCAGAGCCCCACAGCCCGCACAGAGCCCCGGCATGCCACGCAGAGCCCCGCACAGAGCCCTGGCAGCCCACGGAGAGCCCCGGCATGCCAAACAGAGCCCCGCACAGAGCCCCGGCAGCCCGCACAGAGCCCCGGCAAGCACGCACAGACCCCCCATGGTCCCACACAGACCCCGCCCACACAGAGACATACAGTCTCCGCCCACACACCACCCACACTCCATTATAGTGCATTATTGCACTATGGGAACTTCCGATTCCGATATCCGATATCGCAAAAATATCGGAGCTGGGCATCGGAATTCCGATACAACGAATATCGGTGATACCTGATATTTGCTGTATCGGAATGCTCAACACTAATTATGAGACATTGGAGCCTTCTACATAAAGCTTATCTCAATATACCTGAATTTCAGACTGAGACACTTTTATGCAACAAAAGACCAAGAAACATTCAAAATCATCTTGTTAGGGCTGATGTAGGCTCCCTATCCGGTCGACCAATGCTGCTCAACGTCACAGGACGTTTCCCTTCTTAAACTGTCTTCAAGGTTTCCATATTATGAAAGGTGACTCAACCCTTGTCAAGTAAAGGTTTCCCAGTAAAAGGATTTTTCACTTGCAAATCCTTTTTCAAAGTGTATTTAAGTGCCCCTGTGCTCTTGGATATATCTGGAAAACCACCCAATCCGAGACAGCATTTCTCAAAACAAGTAGACTATTCGCTGTGGAGTACCCTCCTGGTGCTCACAGCTCACTTCACAACCATGGGCAACTCAATTTCACAGCTGATATTCCAAATCATTAATCATGTACCATTAGCCTGACTGTGAGGTGACTGCATTAAAATATTGAAAAAGCGCAAGTCCTTCTGGATTCACACTCTCTAAACTGTGTTGCCACGTGGCTTGTATGCTTCTGTCTTAAGTTCCCATACCCTATTTATACTGTACAGAATGATACAGTTAGTACAATTATTCTTTGTTATGATTTATTATTATACTATTATCTGATGTATGATTTGATTCTTTCTATAGTACAGATATACATTGACGAAGGCCACAATAGGCCGGAATGTTGGCTTTCTATGAGTATCTGTCTTGGAATAAAAACAAAAAATTTTCATGCATTTTTGACTGCCAAAATAATTTTTGAACAGAGTTATTAATCAGGACAGAAATTTTCATTTTGTTTAGAAATAAATATATACTTACAAGTAAGTATTCAAATATATTAGTTCACGTAAATGAATCTGCTGCCCTATTATTTCACTTCTCTTCTCATTACTCTACCACTTCTCACCTCTACCAATCCTTTTACTGCCTTCCAGTACCCCAGTGAACCCAATTTTAATTACTAACAATGACTTATAAGGCTTTCCATAATCTGTATCCTTCATACATCCAAACTAATCTCCCGATATTCCCCTACATATAATCTCATGTGTTCAAAAGACCTCATTCTCTACTTTCTCATACATTCTTCACTTTTCTCTACGACTTCACACAAGCATCCCCATTTTCTGAAATTCAGTGCCTTGGTATGCCTGATTGTTACTCACATTTGGAAGCTTGAAATGCAACCACAAAATCTTAAAGCCTGCAATAACCCCCGCTGCCTCACTGCAATAAGGCTTCTTTCACACTAGCGTTTTTTTCAATACGTCGCAATGCGTCGTTTTGGCAAAAAAACGCATCCTGCAAAAGTGCTTGCAGGATGCGTTTTTTTCCAATTGACTAACATTAGCGACGCATTTGTGACGCATTGACACACGTCGCAACCGTCGTGCGACGGTTGCGCCATGTTGTGGCGGACCGTCGGCTGCAAAAAACGCTACATGTAACGTTTTTTGCTGCCGACGGTCCGCTTTTTCCAACCACGCATACGCGGCCGGAACTCCGCCCCCACCTTCCTGCACTTCCCCACACCTCACAATGGGGCAGCAGATGCGCTGGAAAAATGCATCTGCTGCCCCCGTTGTGCGGCGCAGAGAACGCTAGCGTCGGTAACCTCGGCCCGATGCGCTGCGACGGGCAGGGCCCGACGCTAGTGTGAAAGTAGCCTAACCCCAATTCCACCTCACTACCTCCCACTTAATTCTGTAGATTGCAAGCCTGTGAGGGCAGGGACCTCTCCCCCTCTGTATCAGTCTGTCATTTTGGTTACTTTGTTTGGTATTTGTTTTACATATGTTATATGTATGGAATATGTATATAACCTTTTTCACAAGTACAGCATTGTTTGTGCATTTTTCTTTTTGATCTGGCCTGGTAAACACCATTGCCTTTTTGTTATGTCAATAATTAAATTATTTTGGGAAGTTTTTAGACTACTTTTTATTTATTTGGCTGTGCTTTTTTTTTACTAAAGTATAGGGACTGGTGAGACAATGAGGAATCTTGATGTGGATTGTAAGTTTACGTATTTTGGTCAAAAAATTAACCAATACCTGCTAAGAATATTATATTTTTTTCTGCACATTTTATCTTTACAGGGTGCAGCAATGACACATCAATGGTGACCTTGTAAACTAGGAGCTTGCACCTCTGTGATGCACTGATAGAGTGCCGGCAGTCTACCTAACCGAAAAGAAGGGGAGTGTAATAGGCTGTTAGCTGGGCACTATACTACACGTGTGACTTATGCCCTATTGCAAGCTTCACCTATATGCAATTCTAATGCAAGGCAATCACCCCTCCATGGATTGGTAGGCTGAGAGTGGTTGTTTTCATCACTATTTTGCCCCTGTGTTACCTCTATTAGTTAAGGAAGTCTGCTGCATCTTGCTTGTGCATTTTTCTTTTGTGACCTTGGCTGGTAAACACCTTTGCCTTTTTACTATGCCTATCACATGTACAGCACCCCAGAATTAATGGTGTTTTAAAATTAAACAATAATAATATTAGTATACAATTTGCATTACAATTTCAACACTTCTATGAACCATGACATGCATATCAGGATTCCTGCAAAAGGCCCAAGTGTAAAAAGTACACATCTTTTAAAAAGCAACATACAGTGTATCCAAAATTAGAACACCTCTTACTACTTTTATATAAAAAACAGCCATTGGAAAAATGCCCTGTACGAAGCCAGACAACTATTACTCAATTGTGCTTCATCAATAAATGAAGAGTTTGTTGTTCCATTCCAATTTGTTTTTCTCATTTAAATTATCATTGATTTTCATTGTTCAGTTTTATTTTATTTTGTGTAGTGCAGTATTGTGAATTTCAAGGGCTAAAGCACACAAGTAGCAATCATTTAGACATGTTATATTGTAAAATGCTTTACTTGGACCTGTATTATGTTAGTAAACTAATGCAAAACTTAAATTTTTTTCTGAAGCCTACTCCTTTTTAAACTTTGGTCCTTCAAAAACCATTGAATTGATGTCCACAATATAGTAAAAAATAATTTTATTGAATAATAAAACATAAAAATAAATAACAAAAAGTATAATCAAAGTAAAAATAGGGAAAAGCTGTGCCCTAAAAAAATGTCAATAGATTCTAATTAATTAAGGCAAAAAGTGCTTAGTGCATATAAAATGCAGCGCATTTCCCCTGGGTCACTAAAGGGTCATAGATTCAGCCCTAAGCTGTATGTAGCAAGCATGCTCCCCTATAGGGAACAAGTGTTATTAACTCCCTAGTGTATGAGAGCATGCATGCTGTGAATTGAAACACAAACTGGGTTAAATATGAAGCAAAGTCATAGCTAAGGCCAAATTATCCATCAAGTTGCTTGTGTGATGTAGTGTCCAGTGCAGCCCAAAGATAGTATGTTTCAGTGGATCTTCATCTCCTTTCTAAATTTAGATGCTGTCCAGGAATTAAGTATTAATGATTGCCTAGCAGAGAGATAGGTCATCAGTGTAAGATTGGTGAGGGTATGACCCCGGCCCCCTTATTGATCAGCTGTTGAATGCTGCACTTTATCTCCCATTCAAGTGAAGCATGGCAGTCAATAGTGATGAGTAGTGTTGAGCATTCCGATACCGCAAGTATCGGGTATCGGCCGATACTTAGTGGTATCGGAATTCCGATACCGAGATCCGATACTTGCCGCGTATTGGATACCGGAATCGGAAGTTCCCAGGATTCAAACTGCACAAATTTGTACGAAATCAGCCAATGAGAATGATTCCAAGTGTGGGCACATCCTGTTCAGCATGGAGGGCCTGAAACTACTGGCAAGGCTGTGATTGGCTGCTAAAATGATGTCATGATGCAGTTTAAAAGTCGCTGGCGCCATTTTGCGCTCACTCTGCTGTGAATTCAGTTAGTGACAGGACGCTGTTTGCTGACTGAGAGCCAGATTAGAGACAGCGATTTGCTTCTTTGTGCTTTTCAAAGGCTAATTTAGAAACCGCTGTGTTCACCTACTAATCACCTTGCTTTTGCCTTGTAGCGCTGTTTTCACAGCGATCTGCAAGGTCTCTGTGTGTGTGTGTGTGTGTGAGTGCAGCCCACTCTCTAGTCTGAGTGCAGCCATAGGCCATCCATAGCTGGTTGTATTCAGTTCAGGGAGGGTGGTTCATTGCCTCATACTGTTCTTTTTTTTTTTTTTTTTTCAAGTAGTGTAGTCTGCTGCTCATTTTTAAAAAAAATTCCTATTAGTGTCTTTCCACCCGTCTCCAGCTAACTTGTGGAAAAACACTACATAGGATAACGTAGAGGAGGGTTTTTGGGCCTTGCAGTGCCGTTTACGGCTGTCTGCACGGTCTCCGTGTGACTGCAGCTCGCCCTGTAGTCTGTGAGCAGCCATAGCCTGGTTGTCTCCAGCTCAGGGTTCTTCACTGCGTCATACCGTAAAATCAATTTTCCTTTTGTTTTAAGTAGTGCAGGCTGCTGCACATTTTTTCAAAAAATTCCTATTAGTGTCTTTCCACCCGTCTCCATCTAACTTGTGGAAAAACCCTACATAGGATAACGTAGAGGAGGGTTTTTGGGCCTTGCAGCGCCATTTACGGCTGTCTGCACTGTCTCCGTGTGACTGCAGCTCGCCCTGTAGTCTGTGAGCAGCCATAGCCTGGTTGTCTCCAGCTCAGGGTTCTTCACTGCGTCATACCGTAAAATCAATTTTCCTTTTGTTTTAAGTAGTGCAGGCTGCTGCACATTTTTTCAAAAAATTCCTATTAGTGTCTTTCCACCCGTCTCCAGCTAACTTGTGGAAAAACACTACATAGGATAACGTAGAGGAGGGTTTTTGGGCCTTGCAGCGCCGTTTATGGCTGTCTGCACGGTCTCCGTGTGACTGCAGCTCTCTCTGTTGTCAGTTCAGCCCCCAAAAAATAAATAAATAATAAAGTTCACCAAACACACCAGTGACACCACTTTACATTTGTTTAGGCCACATTAGCTCATATTAAAGTCTAGTCCACACTTTAGAAAATTAGTGTTTCTTATACCTGTTAGGAGTTGTTCAGGAATAAGCACACAAAGCCGTTTGTACTTTTCTGCTTATCTTTATCAGTCAACCAAGATGAAGAAGGCAGTGAGTAAGGCACGTGGGCGTGGGCGCAGAGCAGGGAGAGGACGTGGGGATTCTGTGCCTGCTGCGGGCACCGGTGACTCATCAGCACCCACTTTCACCAGGGAACAGTCCTTCATGCGCAGCTTTGTCGCAGAGCGCCGTACACCGCTGCTGCGTGAAGAACAAATTGAAGCCGTTGTCGGATGGATGGCAGCTAATGCATCAACTTCAATTAGTGCCACATCCTCTCAGACACAGAGCACTGGAGAGCAGCCATCTGTCTCTTCACCACCTGCCAAATTGCCAAGGCAGACAGAGATCCCAGGACAGGAGCCGTCTCTACTTCTGTTCTCTGAATCTCTTGGCTTGGAAACAGGGGGCCAGCCAAGCAGCATTGGAGAAATGGAAGAAGAGGCAGGGTGCAGTGATGCCCAACAGCTTTTTCTCTCTTCCTCTGAAGAGGCGGGTGGGCCAGTGGCTCCGGTCACCACATCGCAGGACGCATCCGCTAATGACACTCAGGTGCCACTTTCTGGTGCGTGCTCTGCTGCTGAGACTACCCAGGAGGAGCAGTTGGGGGCAGAGGGTAGTGTAGATGATGAGGTCCTTGACCCATCTTGGCGTGAGGGACAGGAAGGTGGTGGGAGCAGCTCTGAGGAAGAGATTCCCCGTACGGCCCAAAGAGGGAGAGGGAGGGGGAAGACTGCGGATCCTGCAGCCTCCGCTTTGGCACCCGTTAGGAGCATGTCTCTTCCAAAAGCCAAAAAGGGCGCTCCCAAGACTTGCAGTGCCTGGTCCTTTTTTGACACAGTTGCAGATGACATTTGCTATGTCAAATGCAAGGTGTGTCATCATAAAGTCAAAAGAGGGAAAAATGTCAGCAACCTCAATACCTCCAACATGTGGAAACATGTGCGCACCAGGCACGCAGCGGAGTTAGAAAGACACACTGAAGAGCTAGGCCAACCAACAGCGGCAGCTACTACCTCTTCAGCTTGTGTTGCCTCTTCCTCCAGCTCACAAGCAGCTGGTTCGGCTTCCTCCCAGGATCGCCGTGGAAGAACCTCTGGCCCTGTTGTCCAGAGACCCGCTGTAATTCCACCCGCAGCACCACTTTCCCAGTCATCCACACACTCCCAGCCCAGTGTACAGCCATCGGTAGTACAGGCATGGGAGAAAAGGCGGCCTTTCTCGTCAAACCACCCACAAGCACAGGCTCTGACTGCAGGAATTGCCAAACTTCTGTCACTGGAAATGCTGTCATTCAGGCTGGTGGAGACTGACAGCTTCCGTGACTTGATGTCATTGGCAGTCCCACAGTACAATGTGCCCAGCCGCTTTTACTTCAGCAGGCAAGCCGTCCCTGCCCTGCACAAGCATGTGGAGGGACACATAAAACATGCGCTATTGAACACCGTCAGTAGCAAGGTCCACCTCACCACCAATGCGTGGACCAGTCAACATGGACAGGGGCGATACCTTTCCCTCACTGCCCATTGGGTTAATGTCGTTGAGCCGGGTACAGATCGTGCGAGTGGCGCAGGACGTGTCCTGCCCACTCCAAGGATTGCAGGAATCCATTCTGTACGCATTGACTCCTCCTCTTACACCAGTTCCTCAGAATCATCGCTGCAGGAGCCGTCACGGTCCACCTCCACATGGACCCATGATGAACGTTTACCTGTTACGACCGACATGAGCACAGCCGTGGCCAAACGTCAACAGGCCGTCTTGAAATTAATTTCTTTGGGGAATCGAAGCCACACAGTGCAGGAGCTCTGGAATGCCATCAAGCAGGAGAGCGATGTGTGGTTTGTGCCAGCGAATCTCCAGCCAGGCATGGTAGTGTGTGATAATGGCCGAAATCTGGTGGCATCTCTGGGCCTCGGCAACCTCACTCACATCCCATGTCTGGCACATGTGCTCAATTTGGTCGTGCAGAGTTTTTTGAGGGACTATCCGGATCTTGATGCACTGCTGCACAAGGTCCGCCTAGAGTGTGCTCACTTGCGGCGTTCCAGCACGGCAAAAGCGCGCATTGCGGCTCTGCAGCGCCGACACCGCCTGCCGGAACATCGCATCATATGTGACCTACCTACCAGGTGGAATTCCACGTTACATATGTTGGAGCGGTTGTGTGAGCAGCAGCAAGCTGTAATGGAGTATCAGCTGCTTCAGGCGCAAAGAAGTCGCACTCAGCGCCGTTCAGACTTCACAACCACAGAGTGGGTCACTATGAATGACGTCTGCCAGGTTTTGCATCCCTTCGATTATTCCACGTGGATGGCGAGTGCAGATGATGCACTAGTCAGCATGACTGTCCCCCTTATCTGCCTGCTTGAAAAATCACTGCAAGGGCTAAGGGATGATGTTGTGGAAGAGGTGGAGGATGAGGATTCACCATTTCCATCATCTTCTGGACAGTCAGCGCCACGTGGTTCCTCACAAACGCGTAGGCAGGGGACAGTTTGTGAGGAGGATGAGGAGGAGTCAATGGAGGAGGAAGACATCCGTCCAGAGGAGGGAGTTACACAATTGTCCAGTAGTCAGTGTGTACAGCGAGGGTGGGGTGATGACGAGCGGGCAGAGATCATGCCTCCAGCAGGGGACAGCGTTTCTTGGGCAGTTGGCAGTCTGCAGCACATGGTGGATTACATGCTGCAGTGCCTGAGAAATGACCGTCGCATCGCCCACATTCTCAACATGTCTGATTATTGGGTGTTCACCCTCCTCGATCCTCGCTACCGGGACAACGTAGAAAGCCTCATCACACCATTGAACCGGGAGCGAAAAATGCGGGAGTACCAAGACACACTGGTGAATTCCATCATCTTCTCCATTCCAAGTGAGAGAAGTGCTGCTAGTGCATTACAAAGCAGCTGGTGGAGGCTCTGCACAAAGAGGGAGCAGAAGCAGTGCCTCTGCCCAAGGCAAGACCAGTATGGCCGAACTGTGGCACAGTTTTCTGTGCCCGCCACAAAAGTCTACACCATCACAGACGGCTCCAGTCAGCAGGAGGCAACGGTTCCGTCAGATGGTGACAGACTACATGTCTTGCCCTCTTGCTGTACTCCCAGACGGCTCTTCCCCTTTCAAGTTTTGGGTCTCAAAGCTGGATACATGGCCAGAGCTAAGCCAGTATTCATTGAAGGTGCTGGCTTGCCCTGCGGCTAGTGTATTATCGGAACGCGTCTTTAGTGCTGCAGGTGGTGTACTAACTGACCGTCGCATGCGACTATCCTCCGATAACGTTGACCGGCTTACTTTCCTGAAAATGAACAAGGCCTGGATCTCGCAGGAATTTGCCACTCCTCTTCCTGATTAAATATTTAGGTGACTGTCTACGTTATCCAGGTCTCCTGTTGTGTTCATCTTTCTACCACCTGAACTTAAATTCCTGGGCTCCAACACCGCCAGTTGAGGCTCTGAAGTGCCGTCTGCACAGTCAAAACATACGACCCAGTGTTATTGGGTTTCAGTAACGTCAGCTGATCCCCAGCTGTGTAGCCGGCAATGTGTCCTGCGACCGCCACGCTGAGACAACAACTGAAATGTAAGGGAACCTGTCCCCCCCCCAAGGCGTTTGTTACTGAACGAGCCACCTTGTGCAGCAGTAATGCTGCACAAGGAAAAGGTAGCTATTTTTGTTTAGCTCCTTGCACACGCAGAACTTAACACTTATAAAATGTGTCCACTGATACCGTAAAACTGTCCCGGAGGTGGGACTTTCCTTCGTAATATGACGCAGCACAGCTGTCATTCCTACCCCCTTGGCACCGTGCCCCGGCTCCTCAGCGTTGTTTGATTCCGTCCCGGAGCCTGCGCTGTTATGTTATCCCTTGGCCAGGCACACTTAGCGCTGCCCATCTTCTGACATCATTTGGTGTCAGGCTGGCTGCGCCTGTGAGGCCGCGCTGGCCGAGAGCCCACCTCGCATTGTCTTCTGATTTAATCCCACTGGGGGCCTGAGATCCATGGACATGCGCCTCTCACTCATCTCCCTACGCCTTCTTCAGACTGTGCGCCGTCAGCTGATCCCTAATAGCATGCCACGGCCGTGACGCCGCACAGTATGAAGAAGCCGTAGGGAGGGGAGTGAGAGGCGAGGATATGCACTGCACATGGCCACGGATCCCAGGCCCACGGTGGGATTACATTAGACGACACTGCTAGGCGGGCTCCCGGCCAGCGCGGCCGCACAGGCGCAGCCAGCCTGACACCAAATGATGTCAGAAGATGGGCAGCGCTAAGTGTGCCTGGCCAAGGGATAACATAACAGCGCAGGCTCCGGGACGGAATCAAACAACGCTGAGGAGCCGGGGCACGGCGCCAGGGGGGGTAAGAATGACGGCTGTGCTGCGTCATATTACGAAGGAAAGTCCGACCTCCGGGACGGTCTCACGGTTTCAGGGGACACATTTTATAAGTGTTTAGTTCTGTGTTTGCAAGGAGCATAATGAAAAGAGCCACCTTTTCCTTTTGCATCTTTTGTGCTGCACAAGCTGGCTCTTTCAGCTACAAACGCCTTGGGGGGGGTTAAAGGTTCCCTTTCGACTTTCTCCAATCAGGCTTCGGTCTACATTGTGTTCCTCTGCTTCTCCTGCTGTCCCTGGGCTCCAACACCGCTAGTTGTTGCCTGGTAGTGCTGTACGCACAGTCAACAGTCGCTCCTCTGTTATTGGGGTTCAGTAACGTCAGCTGTTCCCCAGCTGTGTGTGTGGCAATCCCTCCTATCTCCTCCACCTCCTCCTCCTCCTGTCCCTGGGCTCCAACACCGCTAGTTGCCGTCCAGAAGTGCTGCCCGCACAGTCCCAACAGTCCCTCCTCTGTTATTGGGGTTCAGTGACGTCAGCTGTTCCCGAGCTGTGTGTGTGGCAATCCCTCCTATCTCCTCCACCTCCTCCTCCTCCTGTCCCTGGGCTCCAACACCGCTAGTTGCTGTCCAGAAGTGCTGCCCGCACAGTCCCAACAGTCCCTCCTCTGTTATTGGGGTTCAGTAACGTCAGCTGTTCCCCAGCTGTGTGTGTGGCAATCCCTCCTATCTCCTCCATCTCCTCCTCCTCCTGTCCCTGGGCTCCAACACCGCTAGTTGCCGTCCAGAAGTGCTGCCCGCACAGTCCCAACAGTCCCTCCTCTGTTATTGGGGTTCAGTAACGTCAGCTGTTCCCCAGCTGTGTGTGTGGCAATCCCTCCTATCTCCTCCACCTCCTCCTCCTCCTGTCCCTGGGCTCCAACACCGCTAGTTGCCACCAGAAGTGCTGTCAGCACAGAGTCAAACACCTCGCCAATGTGTTAGTGGGGTTCAGTAATGCCTGCTGCTCCCCTGCTGTGTATACGGCAACGTGTCCTGCGACCGCCACGCAGGCACAACAAGTTAAATTTAAGGGAACCTGCCCCCCCCCCCAGGCGTTTGTTACTGAAGGAGACACCTTGTGCAGCAGTAATGATGCAAAGGGAAAAAGTGCCTCTTTTCGTGGTGCTCCTTGCACATGCTGAACCTAACACTTTTGAAATGTGTCCCCTCACACGGTTAAACCGTCCGGTCGGTGGAACTTTCCTTTGTCATGTGACGCAGCACAGCTGTCATTCTTACCCCCTTGGCGCCGTGCGCCTCCTCCTCAGCGTTGTTTGAATCTGTCCCGGAGTCTGCGCTGTTATGCTATCCCTTGGCCAGGCACACTTAGCGCTGCCCGTCTTCTGACATCATTTGGTGTCAGGATGGCTGCGCCTGTGCGGCCGCGCTGGACGAGATCCCGCCTCGTAGTGTCTTCTGATTTAATCCCACTGCGGACCTGTGATCCATGGACATTAGCAGTGCATATCTGAACCTCCGCCTCTCACTCATCTCCCTACACCTTCTTCAGACTGTGCGCTGTCAGCTGATCCCTAATAGCATGCCACGGCTGTGACGCCGCACAGTCTGAAGAAGCCGTAGGGAGGGGAGTGAGAGGCGAGGATATGCACTGCTCATGCCCATGGATCACAGGTCCGCAGATTGATTACATTAGATGACACAGCGAGGCGGGATCTCCTCCACCGACCGGACGGTTTAACAGTGTGAGGGGACACATTTCAAAAGTGTTAGGTTCAGCATGTGCAAGGACCATAATTAAAAGTGCTAAGTTTACCTTTTCCAGCATTAGTACTGTACAAGATGGCTCTTTCAGCTACAAACGCCTGGGGGGGGGTTAAAGGTTCCCTTTCAACTTGCTCCAGTGCAGGCTGCGGCCTACACTCTGCTCCACCTGCAGAGCCCGGGCTCCAACACCGCTAGTTGCTGTCCGGAAGTGCTGGCTGCACAGAGAAAAACACCTCGCCAATGTGTCAGTGGGGTTCAGCACCGCCAGCTGTTCCCCTGCTGTGTAGCCGGCAACGTGTCCTGCAAAAGCCACGCAGACACAAAGCTGCCGCCAGTGCAGGCTTCGGCCTACACTCTGCTCCCTCTCCTCCTGCTGACCCTGGGCTCTAACACCGCCAGTTGGTGCCCGGTACTGCTAGCTGCACAGAGTCAAACACCTCGCCAATGTGTCAGTGGTGTTCAGCACCGCCAGCTGTTCCCCTGCTGTGTAGCAGGCATCGTGTCCTGCACACAAGAACTGAAATTGAAGGGACTTTCCTTTGTAATGACACACAGCAACCCCCTTGGTAGCGCTGCCCGTCTTCTCACATCATTGTTTGGCTGGTTGCGCCTCTGCGGCAGCCCTGCCCGACACAACGCCCCTCGGTGTCTAATTTATTTTGACTGCGAGTGTGTGATTGATGGGCATGAGCAGTGCCTATCTTCGCCTGGCACTTATCTCCTTCCACCTTCTTCACACTGTGCGGCCTCATGGCCGTGGCATGCCATAAGGGATCAGCTGGCGCCGCACAGTCTGAAGCAGGTGTAAGGACCCGAGCGAGAGGCGAACCTATGTATTGCGCCAGGCCATGAATCCCAGCCCCGCAGTGTGAAACACTGTAAAGACACTGCGGGGCTGGGATTCATGGTCATCGCGAACCGCACCAGCCGACATGAAATGATGTCAGAAGATGGGCAGCGCATGGCCAAGGGATAACGCAACAACGCAGACTCCTGTACATCAAAATGCGATGCTCAGGAGGCCGCGCCAAGCACAAAGGTGGTATTTTTGCCAGCTGTGCTGCGTCTCATTACGAAGGGAACTCCTGCCTCCAAAACAGATTGACTGTGTAAGGGCCAAAATGTTGTACGTGTTTCATTCAGCTTGTGCAAGGAACAAAATTAAAAGAGCAACCTTTCACTTCTGCAGCACTACTGCTGCATAAGGCGTGGCTTTTCTAGTGTGTAACACCTGAGGGGGGGTTAAAGGTTACCTTTAAAATTGGTTCAATTAGGCTTCAGCCTACACTCTGCTCCCCCTGCAGAGCCTGGGCTCTAACACCGCCAGTTGGTGCCCCGAAGTGCTGGCTGCACAGAGAAAAACACCCGCCAATGTGTCAGTGGGGTTCAGCACCGCCAGCTGTTGCCGTGCTGTGTAGCCGGCAACGTGTCCTGCAAAAGCCACGCAGACACAAAGCTGCCGCCAGTGCAGGCTTCGGCCTACACTATGCTCCCTCTCCTCCTGCTGACCCTGGGCTCTAACACCGCCAGTTGGTGCCCGGTAATGCTAGCTGCACAGAGAAAAACACCAGCCAATGTGTCAGTGGGGTTCAGCAACGCCAGCTGTTCCCCTGCTGTGTAGCCGGCATTGTGTCCTGCAAAAGCCACACAGACACAAGAACTGAAATTGAAGGGAACCTGTCCCCCCCCAGGCGTTTGTATGTATAACAGCCACCTTGTACAGCAGTAATGCTGCATTTGTACAAGGTAGCTCACTAAGTTATTCTCCTTGCACACGCCGAACGTAACACGTCTACAATGTGTCCCCTGAGTCCATTAAACCGTCCCTGAGGTGTGACTTTCCTTTGTAATGACACGCTGCAACCCCCTTGGTAGCGCTGCCCGTCTTCTGACATCATTGTTTGGCTGGCTGCGCCTCTGCGGCCGCCCTGCCCGACACAACGCCCCTCGGTGTCTTATTTATTTTGACTGCGAGGGTATGATTGACGGGCATGATCAGTGCATATCTTCGCCAGGCTGTCACTCAGCTCCTTCCGCCTTCTTCAGACTGTGCGGCTTCATGGCCGTGGCATGCGATAAGGGATCAGCTGACACCGCACAGTCTGTAGCAGGTGTAAGGACACGAGCGAGAGGCGAACCTATGTACTGCACCAGGCCATGAATCCCAGCCCCGCAGTGTGAAACACTGTAAAGACACTGCGGGGCTGGGATTCATGGGCATCGCGAACCGCACCAGCCGACATGAAATGATGTCAGAAGATGGGCAGCGCATGGCCAAGGGATAACGCAACAACGCAGACTCCTGTACATCAAAATGCGATGCTCAGGAGGCCGCGCCAAGCACCAAGGTAGTATTTTTGCCAGCTGTGCTGCGTCTCATTACGAAGGGAACTCCCGCCTCCAAGACAGATTGACTCTATAAGGGCCAAAATGTTGTACGTGTTTCATTCAGCTTGTGCAAGGAACAACATTAAAAGAGCAACCTTTCACTTCTGCAGCACTACTGCTGCATAAGGCGTGGCTCTTCTAGTTTGTAACACCTGAGGGGGGTTAAAGGTTACCTTTAAAATTGGTTCAATTAGGCTTCGGCCTACACTCTGCTCCCTCTCCTCCTGCTGACCCTGGGCTCTAACACCGCCAGTTGGGGCCCGGTACTGCTAGCTGCACAGAGAAAAACACCAGCCAATGTGTCAGTGGGGTTCAGCACCGCCAGCTGTTCCCCTGCTGTGTAGCCGGCAACGTGTCCTGCAAATGCCATGCAGACACAACAGACCTACAAATGCCTCCAGTGCAGGCTTTGGCCTACACTCTGCTCCCCCTGCTGACCCTTTGCTCCAACACCGCTAGTTGGGGCTCTAGGAAGACAAGCTTGAATAGGTCCCCATCCTGGTTCCAGCACCGTCAGCTGTTTCCGGGCAGAGCCTTTGGCTTAGGTGCCTCCCTCTGGGTATCCGAGTTCCACCAACGTCAGGTGGTCCTTGGTAGTGCTTTCAGGCATGGGTACCTCCTGCTTAGTAACCGGGTTCCAGTAACGTCAGCTGGTCCTCGGTAGTTCCATTGGCTCTTGGACCTTCGGCTACCCATCCGGGTTCCAGTACCATCAGCTGGTTCTCGGCAGTGTCTTTTGCTTTTGTACCTTCTGCTCCCCATCCTGGTTCCAGTACCGTCAGCTGGTTCCGGGCAGAGCCTTTGGCTTAGGTGCCTCCCTCTGGGTATCTGAGTTCCACCAAAGTCAGGTGGTCCTTGGTAGTGCTTTAAGCACGGGTACCTCCTGCTTAGTAACCGGGTTCCAGTAACATCAGCTGGTCCTCGGTAGTTCCATTGGCTCTTGGACCTTCGGCTACCCATCCGGGTTCCAGTACCGTCAGCTGGTTCTCGGCAGTGTCTTTTGCTCTTGTACCTTCTGCTCTCCATCCTGGTTCCAGTACCGTCAGCTGGTTCCGGGCAGAGCCTTTGGCTTAGGTGCCTCCCTCTGAGTATCCGAGTTCCACCAACGTCAAGTGGTCCTTGGTAGTGCTTTCAGCACGGGTACCTCCTGCTTAGTAACCGGGTTCCAGTAACATCAGCTGGTCCTCGGTAGTTCCATTGGGTCTTGGACCTTCGGGTAGCCATCCGAGTTCCAGTTCCATCAGCTGTTTCTCGGCATTTTCTCAGCCTACTTGTACCTTCTGCTACATTTCCAAGTTCAAGACCCTAAAGACGACGACCCGGAAGACCACCCCTAAGATGACGATGACACCAGAGACGACAACCAATGAGTTGATGACGACCCTGGAGACGATGACCCTGAAGACCACCCTGATGATGACGACCCCGGAGACGACGACCCTGGAGACGACGACGACCTGGAAGACCGAGAAGCAGAAGAACAAGAGGCTGCAGAACAAAGAGCAGAAGAACATTAAGCATAAGACTAAATATCAGAGCAAAATATATTATCTAAATTATAAGCAGAAGAAGACTAAGCAGTGTATGGGGGTGAGTCCGTTCCTCCTCGTGGTGCCCCTGGATAAAGCCTGATGCTGCAGGCCAAACTGAACGCGGACAAATGTAACTGTTTTGTGACAGGCAGAACGGAAGGTGTAATCTTCAAACTTTTATAGATAACAACTACGGGAATGCCTGTCACAAATAAGAATATGATGAAGAAGTTGAATATGAAGAAGATAATAGTAAAATAAAAGAACAATGTAACAAAAAAAATAATAGGTAGAAGATGAAGAAGAAGATGAATAAGGTGAAGAAGTTGATGTCAAAGAAGCTGATGATGAGGATAATGAAGAAGAAAGTGTGGGAGAAGTTAAAAAGAAGGTGAAGGGTGTGGAAGTAGTGGAACATCAATATCTGACAAAATAAAAAAAAAAAAATAACATAGTCAAAATCTTTCTAACGCCGAACGTCATAAAAAAAAATAAAAATCATGCTATTCTATTTGATTGGGCTAAACCTCTGTGCCTTTAATGTCTCCGCCATCTCCCCCAATACATCCTACATTATTCTTAGTTGTTTTCCTTCATGTAGAATTAACCTACAAGGAAAGAAAGGGTTTATTTTAATTCCGATATTTTCGTCCCATTGACTTGCATTGATATCGGGTATCGGTATCGGATTAGATCCGATTCTTTGACGGTATCGGCCAATACTTTCCGATACCGATACTTTCCGATATCGGAAGGTATCGCTCAACACTAGTGATGAGTGAACGTTCTTGCCACTACTCTGTACTCGCCCGAGTATCACTGTGCTCGGTGTACTTGGTGAGCACCGAGTATTTCCTGGATTATTCGGCAGGAGCTCGGGTCTCCTCCTTTTAATTTTGATCGCTTTTTAGAATGCCAATCAGCATGCAGGGATTGCCAGCCATGCAATGTAATACCGCATCCATCTTTGTTGTGGTATTACAGTGATTGGCTGGCTGCACAGCATCATCGGGTCTATAAAAAACCTAGCGCCGCCCTGCTCGCCGCATTCTGCTCCGGACTCAGCTAGTGTAGGGAGAGCTGCTGCTAAGATAGGGTCAGAGTCTTACATTTATTAGTTAGTGTGGGTCTACTAGTGTTCAATCCACAAATCCTGATAAACCAAAAGTCCTTTTTAGGGCTAATTCGGGGGTACATAGATTGCAGCACTAGGTAGTCAGGGAAGTCTACGTGCACATATCAACATCATTGCAAGGCATGCAGGCACTGTATTTGAGTATATAGGTCTCACTGCATACCTGAGAAAGCTCTATTCCTGCCTGCTACTGCGTATTTTATATATACGTAGCTGCAGGTATCCGTGGCAATGTTTTTTTTTGCACCTTATACCTGCTAATTTTATTAGAAAGCAATCCATAGCCTCCTTTTTCTACATTCTACAAGCTGCAGACTACAGCCATGTCATTGCAATACAAGAGTGTGAAAATCTAACAATTTAACAAAAACAATTTTTGTCCCAGGCATCAGATGTGAGTGTGCAGAAAGATCTGGCCTTTTTTTGGCCCTATATTATTTTTTGGAGTGTCTTACAACATTTTTGGACACCATTTTGCAGCCTAAAAAAACTGTAGCTGGCCCAAAAATATTTAGCTACAGTTCTTATATTTAGCACTGTGATTTCTATGCCACACGCATCGCATATCATTACGCTAAATTACAATTTTAGTACTCCAATTTATTTTTTTAGTGTCATAGCCTAGTTATTGACACAATTTTGGTGGGCCAAAAAAATCAAGGCCACGTTTTGATCAGTCTGTTATCTCTGTCTGACGCCGGGTTTATCTGTGGTCTCCAAATTCTTGCTTTTCAAGAATACATTGCCTCTTTCTTGTCTGCTATACAGTATTTTGAGTTAAAAAAATCGTAAAACAAAAAAACAGGCACATATTGAAACAGTCTGTTATCTCCATCAGATGCCTGGTGTATCTGTGGTGTCAAAATCCTCGCTTTGCAGGCATACATTGCATTTTTTTGTCTGCTAGCATTGGTCTATACAGTATTTTGTGGTAAAAAAATTAATACCAAAAACAGGCCACATATTGAAACAGTCTGTTATCTTCGTCAGACGCCCGATGTATCTGTGGTGTCAGAATCCTCGCTTTGCAGGCACACATTGCCTTTTTTTGTCTGCTAGCCTTGGTCTATACAGTATTTTGTTGTAAAAAAATGTTAAAACACAAAAACAGGCCACATATTGAAACAGTTACAATGACAACAAAAGGGCATTCAAAATGTAAGAAGCAGCTAATAAAACACCAGTGCCATATATGTTGGACAGTGTGGCACTGAAAGTGAGAAAAACAATGAACAGTCGTGTCTCAATAGGCACTATTGCATATAATAAGGAAAAAATATTTTGGTTGGATCTGGTTTTTCTATATTGCATCAGTCATTGAGTCATATTAAATAGTTAAAATACCGTGATAGTTGTACATTGGGACGCTGAGGGATTTTATGTCCTATGGTTAAATTCCACCTTGCATAATTTCCAAAAGGGAGGAAACCTTAAAGGTAATTAATCTTTCACAACATTCACTATCATCATCACAGATTGAGGTCCTCTCCGGAGGCCTTTCATTTTCACCGGTGGAGGGTTCTGTTCGCTTTACAATACTTAAAGATCTTGAATTGTTCGCCTGTAAACTTATTTTGAAGAAACATTTTTCACCCAAAGCTGACCCTTCAATGTCTGCAATTGAGATGCAGGCATTGAATTACTTGGAATCCCTTGCAGTGGAAAATGATCAAACTGAGACCCCTGCAGCACCAGTCCATCTATATTGACACTCACAGATTTTTCCTACCTTGTCAGATTGTCCTCAGGTGGAGATATTCATAAAACTGGTGAAAAACGATATTGATAAACTTGATCCGCACATCACTCAAGATAATTTATCTAATCCCCTTAGAAGGGCTATAAAAATTTGAGAGACATGAAGGATGTGGTAAGCAAGCGAGCTGACAAGGGGGGAAATGTGGTTATCTGGCCTGTCGAAATGTACGAGGCAGAAGTATTTTAGACAGCTTAATAAAAAGGAATATTATCATCGTTTTGATGCCCTACCAGCTTTATTCTTCCAACAGGAACTCACTTATCTTTTAGATGATGGAGTTGAAAATAGCGTTATCACCAATAAGATGCGAGAGGCCCTGCTGCCTGAGTTCCCTATAATTCGTACTTTTTACGTGCTCCCTAAATTTCACAAAGACCCCCAGTGCCCACCTAGTAGACCTATTGTATCTGGCATAGAGGGCCTTTCCTTTGTGAACCAGCGTGCAGATTTATCGACTTTTATCTGCAGAAATGTGTGGAAACATTGCCATCTTTCGTAAAGGAATGTCCTTAAAAGAAAAATGACGAAAAAGACCGAACACAAGTCCAACAATTCACTAAATGAAAATATTTATTGGGAATGTACAAAAACCTAGGGTAGGGGGGAATACCAAAGAAGAAGCGCTATACCAGGGGACAAAAACATTATTTAATACAGAGCTGATGTAGTAATAAGTAATAATTATAATATAATTAATATAATTAATAGACTAGCAAATTTATATAGACAGATACTTATTCATATATATTATACACATACCACACACCAGCAGGATAATATATCAGGTAAGTATATATGCCAAAATAGATAGAATATAAAGTGCAGGTGCAAGTACCTCAAGTGGCCAAATCTGCCGCTATGTAAAAAATAAACACTAATTGAGTGCAAAAGAATTAGATCCTGACTAAGGGCCACATCATAATTATCTGTTGCTGGGGTAAGAGGAGTCCCCTGGATGTGCCTTGCCCCGACGCGCGTTTCGACAAAGGCGTCCTGTGCGCCCTCATATGCTAACTTGTTCCTGGGGCTGTGGGAGAGGGACACGGTCCTTGACACACCCGGTCACAGGTCAGTAACCTCATGGCTACATTATATCGACAATGTATTTTTCATCTGGCTGGGCTCCACGTCGCAACTCGACTTACTTCTCCGTCATCTTAATGACAATTCATTTAACATCAAATTGACCTGGAAATATAGCCAAACTGTAATTGATTTCCTAGACCTTCAAATCTCAAAATCTAGAGATGGAAGCGTCTGTACTGACATCTTCAGAAAATCCACCGCGACCAATGCGCATTTTTCATCCTCACACCCACCCAAATTGAAGAGCTCTATCCCCATAGGACAATTCTTGCGGGCCCGCCGCATTTGTTTAACTGATGAGACATTTCATAGACAAGCTAAAGACCTACAATATAGATTCAAAAATAGGGCTATCCGACCAGAGATATCACCAGGGGTTACTCTCGTGCCCTACATGAAGATAGGTCTAACTTGTTGTCTAAACCTACCCAAAGGAGAACAACATCTAGAGACACACAACCTAGATTCATCACTAAATTCAATTCCAATTGGGCTGAGATTAACCAAATTTTAAAGAGACACTGGTCAATACTGCTAACTGACAAAGACCCAAAAGGACAAATAACACCTTATCCCTCTATTACCTGGTGCAAATCCCAGACATTGAATGATATACTGGGTAGGAGTCACTACATACCCCCTAAAAACAATTCCTTTCTAAGTAATAGCAAAGGACCCCCTTGGGGATGCTTTCCCTGTGGAAATTGTTCTGCATGCTGCTACATCTTCAGGACAAATGAATTTGCAAATTCTAGGGGGGATGAGACAAACAAAATTGTACACCAGATTACGTGCAACACGGAGGCAGTTGTTTATCATGCCAGCTGCCCCTGTAGCATATATGTTGGAATGATGACCAGACCATTTAAAATCCAAATACAGGAACATATTAGAGATATTAAAAATGTGTCAGATTGCCAGGAGCCACATCTTTTGAAAACTATTCCAAAACACTTTTTTGAGGCTCACCAATGTAACCCAAAGGGGTTTGTGGTTCGAGGTATAGACCATGTGTATATGGGCATCTGCGGCAGGAATTTAAAACAAAAACTTCTGCAGAAGGAAACACGCTGGATAGTCACTTTAGACACTATGACACCTAATGACCTCAATGAAGCTATCAGTTTCAAATCTTTTCTTTAATTTTGATATGTGCGCTATTTTAGGTGACCAGACTAATTTTACTATTATATACTAAGAACTGTTAAATTGTTTTATATGTACCATATATACTCGAGTATAAGCCGAGATTTACAGCCCAATTTTTGGGGTTGAAAGTCCCCCTCTCGGCTTATGTTCGAGTCATACCCAGGGGTCGGCAGGGGAGCGGGGCCTGTCTAATTATACTCACCTACTCCAGGCACGGTCCCTGCAGGTCACTGCTTCCCCGGCGCCGCAGCTTCTTCCTGTACTGGAAGACAGGCTCCCTCCCATAGGGGTGGAGCTGTATATTCATTACTGTAATGAGCGGTAACGGTGACCGTTCAATACAGGAAGAAGCTGCGGCGCTGGGGAAACAGGGACTGCACCGCGCCAGGAGCAGGTGAGTATAACGGGGGAATGGCATATACTCGGGTCAGCTTATACTCGAGTATATACGGTAATACCTGTATGCACCTCTTTTTCAAGAGGCTTATATTCCCGTCTGATTGGATGGCTAGTATTGTATTATATAGATACTCATTGATTTCGGTGGTGTTGTGATTTTGCATTACGGATAATCTTAATCATAATCATTTTTTATGATCTTGCATATGTTATGATTTCTTACTTTAGGTGCTTATCTACCACACCATAGAAAGATATATTTTGACTGTATGTATAATAATTTTCATAGATTGACTTACAGTCATTATATATTTATATATTCTTTGATTTCCCATTATGACTGCCTAAACTTCGGATTCTATTTGTCTATTTAAGTGATGGACTGGCATTATTTATGATCGTTTATTATGTGTCCACTTAATGGTGAACTGTCCTTGTAATATCTATATGGCAGTGTGTAATGCTCATAGATCTGTATTGATTGACTTGGCCTGCCGCTGGATAACCTGAGAGACGTATAACCTTTTATCATACCAAATACTCACCGGCCGGCTACAGCATGACAAGATCGATCTATGCGCAGACGCGCTCCACGTGTGCGCTGCACTCTCCCGGCGGGTGGGTTCATCATGGTTCGTCATGGCGATGGGAAGTGATGACGTACATCCTCCTTACCATCATGCGTGCCGCGCACCGGCCTTCCTCTCCAGGGCGCGGGACATCACACGGGATCACACGCCGATTCATTGATGTCATGTCAGACCAGGATGTTCGACAGACAGCGGTAATTCCGCTTTTGACCACTATGCGCTCATTGACGTCGGCTAGATTTTATCTAGCTGGTCCAGGGTAAAATTACCTGGTGCTCGGATTGAAAGCTGGGCCATGTCCACTGCCTTTAAATAGTTCTCCTGAACATTGGGCGTCGCCGATTATAGCTTCTGTCTTGTGCATGTTTTCTCGGTCTGGAGTGGTGAGCTAGTAGTTCGAGTATCGTTGCTGGTGGTGTATTTCCCTTTGTCTTATTTACTCCTTCCTATATTTGTATTTATTTTGCCCTGTGCATTTATAGTGTATTCCTGAGTGACTGCGGCGTGGTGTATATTTTCCGTTATTTTTTTCTGTGCTAACTGTGGGTATTGGTGTATGATCTCTTCACTGGGTGGTGGTTTCAGCCTAGGGTTGAAAGAGGAGACAGGGAGAGGGTGGAGGCCTAGACATGCACACCATCAGTGTAAACTCTGGGTCAGTCAGGATTTCCCTAGTCTGAGGGAAATTGCAGGGGCCCAGGTTAATAGCTCTGGCCCACCTAGACTTCCCGTGACATTATAATCGGCCAACATTATTTCCATGGATCCCATGATTTCCATAAACCGCCAGTTGAGGGTGCTGTTCCTACAGGTCACTGAATTGAGGGGGGCAGTGCAGCAACAGGGACTAGCAGTGTCAAATGTGCAAGCCGGAGTTACAGGTAAAGTTGCTGAGCCTAAGTTTCCTTTGCCTGAAAAATTTGCTGGGGAACGCAGTAAATTTGTTTCTTTTCGTGAAGCTTGCAAACTGTATTTCCATATGCGCCCAATCTCCTCCGGTAATGAGGCTCAGCGTGTGGGCCTGGTGTTGTCATTATTAAGTGGGGATCCCCAAGCATGGGCGTTTTCTTTGCCATCTGATTCTGCTGCATTTGACTCTGTGGAGAGTTTTTTTTCCTCTCTTGGAAATATTTACGATGAGCCTGACAGAATGGCTCTAGCAGAATCTAAGATACGCACTATTCGCCAGGGGGAGCGTGTTGCAGAGGATTACTGTTCTGAATTTCACCGCTGGGCGGTCGACACACAGTGGAATGAGTTTGCGCTGCGGAGTCACTTTACTCATGGAGTTTCTAATAGGGTTAAAAAAGCCCTCCTGATGTACGAGACTCCTGCTTTACTATATTCCGCTATGAGTCTTGTTGTCCGCATTGATCGCCGTTTGCGTCAGGGGGAGCATGGGACGCTGCCTGTGGGTGAAGGTTTAGGTTCACGTGAGGTTGCTGCAGGTGAGCCCATGGAACCTATACAAATGGCAGGGGTATCACATGTTAAGAATCGAGCCCCTGTACTCAGGAAGCAGGGAGCCTGTTTCTTCTGCGGTAAAACTGGTCATTTTATTAATATCTGTCCTCTGCTGTCAAAGAAAGACGCAACGGCAGAAAAACTTTTACGTTCAGAGGGTGTGGAGAAGTCCAATCTGAGCTTATGTATATCCTCTATGATGGTTTCTCAGTGCATGCTCCCTGCCAAAGTTGTTGTCGCTGGCAGAGAGTTGCCAATCACTGTTTTTGTGGATAGTGGTTCTGCCACAAATCTCATTGATGAGGAGTTTGCACGCACCGCTGGTTTTAGGATCGAAAAACTGCCTCATCCTATCCGCGTGGTCACCATCAATTCTGCTCCTCTCCCACAGGGGGAGATTACTGAGTTTGTGGCTGAGGTTAAACTCCACATTGGGGTTCTTCATTTCGAGCAGGTTACATGTAAAGTGCTCAAGAGTCTTCTGGCACAATTGGTTCTGGGTTTCCCATGGCTGTCTACACACAACCCGGTTATTGACTGGAAAACTCAGGACATAATTCAGTGGAGTGATTTCTGTCAGGAGAATTGCTTGGCCACATGTGTTTCTGCTGTGATTCCAAGCGTTCCTGAGTCACTTTTGGATTTTGTGGATGTGTTCTCTGAGAAGGGTTGTTCAGAGTTGCCACCACATCGCTCCTATGACTGTACTATTAGGTTTAAACCAGGGGCCAAATTGCCTAAAGCAAGGATGTTTAACATCTCCGGTCCGGAGAGACAAGCGCTAAAGGATTACATTGCTGAAAGTTTGAGCAAAGGGCACATCAGGCCTTCGTCCTCACCAGTGGCAGCAGGGTTCTCCTTCATTAAGAAGGAAGATGGTGGACTATGGCCGTGTCTGGATTTAAGGGAGTTGAACCAGATTACGGTTCGTGATCTATACCCCATGCCATTGATACCGGATTTGTTCAACCAGGTGGCAGGTGCTAAGTGGTTTACCAAGCTTGACCTCAGGGGGGCGTACAACCTCATAAGAGTCCGTCAAGGTGATGAGTGGAAGATGGCTTTTAATACCCCTAAGGGTCATTTTGAAAATTTGGTGATGCCATTTGGGTTGACAAACGCACCTGCAGTGTTTCAACATTTCATAAATGATGTGTTCTCGCATGTTTTGGGGAAATTCGTTATTGTGTACCTAGATGACATCCTCATATATTCTTGCGACCGTGATACTCATTTAGATCATGTCAGGCAGGTGTTACAGCTCCTCAGAGAGAATAAGCTGTATGCAAAATTGGAGAAATGTGTATTTTCGGTACAGGAGTTGCCTTTCTTGGGCTATATTGTGTCTGCTTCTGGTTTTAAAATGGACGCCGCCAAGGTACAAGCGGTGTTGCATTGGGAACGGCCTGATAACCTAAAAGCACTTCAGCGGTTCCTTGGGTTTTCTAACTACTATAGGAAGTTTATCAAGGATTTTTCTGTCATTGCTAAACCGCTAACTGACATGACTAAAAAGGGTACCAATTTCTCCGTTTGGCCTGAGGCTGCTGTGTGCGCATTTGAATCTCTTAAAAACAGGTTTGTTTCGGCTCCCATTCTGGTGCAACCAGATGTGTCGAAACCTTTTGTTGTAGAAGTTGATGCGTCTAAGGTTGGTGTGGGGGCGGTGTTGTCACAAGGCTCCTCCTTGAGCGGTTTGCGTCCATGCGCCTATTTTTCTAAGAAACTGTCGCCCGCCGAACGTAACTATGATATCGG
Organism: Ranitomeya variabilis; assembly: GCF_051348905.1. Taxonomy (NCBI): domain Eukaryota; kingdom Metazoa; phylum Chordata; class Amphibia; order Anura; family Dendrobatidae; genus Ranitomeya; species Ranitomeya variabilis. Next base: position 998,806,947 of record NC_135232.1, on the reverse strand, counting down.
CAACAGAGAGTTGTTGGCAATCAAATTGGCCTTTGAGGAATGGCGACACTTCTTGGAGGGGTTGGTTCATCAGGTTACTGTTATTACCAACCATAAGAATTTGCTTTATTTGGAGTCTGCCAAGCGTCTGTCTCCCAGGCAGGCTTGCTGGGCATTGTTTTTCACGCGGTTCAACTTTGTGGTCACTTACAGACCTGGTTCTAAAAACACTAAGGCGGATGCTTTGTCCAGGTGTTTCCCAGGGGGAGAGCCTTGGGAAGATCCGGTACCCATCCTCCAAAAGGGTGTTGTGGTTTCGGCTCTCACTACCGAGGTTGAGGCTGAGATTGCCGAGGCCCAGGAGAAGGTACCATCTGAGCTTCCCGTCAACAAAACGTTTGTACCGCTTCATCTCCGCTTAAAGGTTTTGGCGGAGCATCATGATGCTGTCCTGGCTGGCCATCCAGGGGTTAGGGGTACCTTGTAGTTGGTGTCACGTTGGTTTTGGTGGCCCAAGATCCAACAGGACATGGTCTCATACGTGTCAGCTTGCACCACGTGCGCTAGGACTAAGACGCCCCGCTCTCGTCCTGTTGGCACACTACTTCCTCTCGAGGTACCTAGTAAGCCATGGATGGAAATCTCCATGGATTTTATCACTGACTTGCCCTCCTCAGCCGGGAACATGGTCATCTTGGTGATTGTTGATCGGTTCTCAAAAATGTCGCACTTTGTGTCTTTGCCTTCGTTGCCTAACGCTAAGACTCTGGCTCAGGTATTTGTGCAGGAAGTGGTCAGACTTCATGGGGTTCCTTCTGACATCGTTTCTGATAGGGGGTCTCAGTTTGTGGCAAAATTTTGGAAAGCATTTTGTTCACGGCTGGGGATCAAGTTGTCTCATTCTTCGGCGTTTCATCCTCAGTCAAATGGTCAGACCGAGCGTATGAATCAAAATTTGGAACAGTACTTACGCTTTTTTTTTCAGATAACCAGGAGTGGTCGACATTCCTTCCTTTGGCTGAGTTTCCATCAATAATCACCGCCAGGAGTCTTCTGGGGAGTCTCTGTTTTTTTGTGTTTACGGGCTACATCCTCAGTTTTGTACTTTGAGTCAGAGGGGCTCTTTTGGCATTCTGGAGGAAGACCAGTTAGGAGCACAATTGTCATCAGTCTGGAGGAGAGTTAAACAGCGCCTGTTGAGTGTGGGTGCTAGGTACAAATGTGTGGCTGACAGTAGGCGTGTGCCAGGTCCAGTCCTGAGTGTGGGTGACTGGGTGTGGTTATCCACAAAAAACATAAGACTCAAGATACCATCCCTTAAATTGGGTCCATGGTTTATTGGTCCATTTAGGGTCACCGCCGTCATTAACCCAGTAGCTTACCGTTTGGAGCTTCCTACGGTGTATAAGATACACAACGTGTTCCACATGTCTCTTTTAAAGAAGGTGGTGGGTTCCGTGGACGTGGCGCCTATGCCACCTCCAGTCCTGGTGGATGGTAATTTGGAATTTAAAGTCTCCAAGGTGGTTGACTCTCGTGTAGTGCCCCGCACTTTACAGTACTTGGTACACTGGCTTGGTTATGGGCCTGAGGAGAGGTCCTGGGTACCAGCCTCGGACGTTCATGCGGATCGGCTGGTCAGGTTTTTTCACCGCCGCCATCCGGACAAGCCGGGTCCTATAAGCCGTGAGGGCCCTGGGGTCCCTCGTAGAAGGCGGGGTACTGTCATGTCGGACGCTGTTCAGACCAGGTCGTTCGACAGACAGCGGTAATTCCGCTTTTGACCACTATGTGCTCATTGGCGTCGGCTAGATTTTATCTAGCTGGTCCAGGGTTGAATTACCTGGTGCTCGGATTGGAAGCTGGGCCATGCCCACTGCCTTTAAATTGTTCTCCTGAACATTGGGCCGATCGCCGATTAAAGCTTCTGTCTTGTGCATGTTATCTCGGTCTGGAGTGGTGAGCTAGTAGTTGGAGTATCGTTGCTGGTGGTGTATTTCCCTTTGTCTTATTTACTCCTTCCTATATTTGTATTTATTTTGCCCTGTGCATTTATAGTGTATTGCTGAGTGACTGCGGCGTGGTGTATATTTTCCGTTATCCTTGTCTGTGCTAACTGTGGGTATTGGTGTATGATCTCTTCACTGGGTGGGGGTTTCAGCCTAGGGTTTAAACAGGAGACAGGGAGAGGGTGGAGGCCTAGACATGCACACCATCAGTGTAAACTCTAGGTAGAGGGTCAGTCAGGATTTCCCTAGTCTGAGGGAAATTGCAGGGGCCCGGGTTATTAGCTCTGGCCCACCTAGACTTCCCGTGACAGTTGATTGATCCACATCTTCCTATACATATACTTCTGACCCATACTTTTTAACCACTCCTCCTGACAAAGCTGTAGGTGGTGTAATAATTATAGAGGATAACTCAGGAGACTCTTTGCATGAAACAAGACAACTACAGGACACAGTTTTAAAAGTGGTAAAGTCTATATTATCACACAGTGATTCAAACAGGTGCAGAGAGAAACTTAAGTCCACAACACTTGGTGTAAATATTAAATGCAGCTTAAACAGTCTATAGGGGACTAGAGAGGAAAATGCAATCACGCAGAAAGTCTATGAAGCACAATTAGTCTTGAGGATACTTGACATGAATAAGTCCTTGTTTTAGTCCAAACACAGATAGCTATGCTTATAAGGCAGTTCAAATAATATCGTAGCACAGCCAGGGAGGCCTGGGTAATAGTCTCAGGTCTTTGCAGAGCAGCAACAGCTTACACGTCCAGCAAATGCAGATGGAAGTAAACACGAGCAGCAGATGAAGGAGGATTACTGGAAACTGGTGTATGCAGCAGGAACTCAGAGCAGAGTAGCAGGATTACCACACAGGTTCACAGGAGCAGGTATAGAGCCAGGGAGTCAACAGGGTCAGGAGCTGGATGCAAGGCAGAATACTCTAGCACAGAGTGAAGGCTGGGGTGGAGTTTTATAGCAGGAAGACACAGTGCACATGAGACCAAAGACGCCATCTTGGAAAAGGGCAGTAATGCACAAAAGGTAATAAAAATGTTCAGAGTCCTGACATTACTCCCTCCTTAGAAGCGGCCTCAGGACTATCCTGGACCTGGTTTCTCAGGGAATCTCTGATGAAAATTAGAAATCTTCTGTTGGGCATTTATGTTTTCCACAATTTTCCAAGAGTCTTCCTCAGGGGGATATCCCTGCCATCTTATCAGATATTGGAGCCGATTCCTGCAAATCCTGGAATCAATAATTTCCTCCACCACAAATTGTTCTTGCCCATCAATCACCACAGGCTGCGGAGGTGGCACAACATGTCCTTGGAAGGTATTAGGAGATAAAGGCTTTAGTAAAGATACATGAAAAACTGGATGTACCTTCATAGTCCTAGGCAGCTTCAGCCGGCAGGCCACAGAGCTCACAATACCGTTGATCTTGAAAGGGCCAATGAATTTCTGTCCAAGTTTTTGTGAAGGAGCGTTTAACTTCAGATTCTTAGTTGCTAACCACACAGAATCTCCTACCTTGAACATGGGTGCAGGTTTACGGAATCTATCAGCCAATCTCTTATAAAACGTTCTTGTAATAATTATAGGGGATAACTCAGGAGACTCTTTGAGTGGAACAAGACAACTAAAGGACACAGTTTTATAAGTGGTAAAGTCTATATTATCACATGGTGATTCAAACAGGTGCAGAGAGAAACTCAAGTCCACAGCACTTGGTGCAAATAATAAACGCAGCTTAGCAGTCTATAGCAAACTTCAGAGGAAAATGCAATCAAGCAGAAAGTCTATGAAGCACAGTTATTCTTGAGGATACTTGACACGAATAAATCCTTGTCTTAGTCCAGGCACAGATAGATATGCTTATTAAGCAGTTCAAATCACATCTTAGCTCAACCAGGGAGGCCTGGTTAATAGTCTCAGGTTATTGCAAAGCATCAACAGCTTACATGACCAGCAAATGCAGATGGAAGTAAACACGAACAGCAGATGAAGGAGGATTACTAAAAACTTGTGTATGCAGCAGGAACTCAGAGCAGAGTAGCAGGATCACCACACAGGTTCACAGGAGCAGGTGTATAGCCAGGGAGTAATCAGAGGTCAGGAGCTGGATGCAAGGCAGAATACTCTAGCACAGACTGAAGGCTGGGTGGAGTTTTATAGCAGGAGACACAGTGCACATGAGACCAAAGATGCCATCTTGGAAAAGGGCAGTAATGCCCAAAAGGTAAAAAATGTTCAGAGTCCTGACAGTTCTTGAGCTGTGGTCAGAGATTTCTTCAGAACCTCCAGATTTTGCCTCATCGCAGTCAGCCTTTCCTCCACTGCTGGAACCGAAGAATTAATTGGAGACCTAGGAAAGATACATGGATGATAAACCAGATTGGCAAAGAAAGGTGTAAATTTAGTGGAGGCGCTCTGAGAATTGTTACATGTAAATTCGGCTAACGGCAGCAACTCCAATCAGTCATCCTGGAGATGGCTGACATAGCATCTTAGATATTGTTCCAGCATCTGGTTGGTCCGCTCAGTCTGACCATTTGTCTGGGGATGGTAAGCGGAAGAGAGACAGACATTAATATTGAGTGCAGAGCAAAACCCCTTCCAGAATCTTGAAGTGAACTGTACTCCATGGTCAGAGATGATCTCATCCAGAACCCCATGCAACCGAAAGACATTCTGCATAAACCAAGTTCACTGTATCTTTAGCTGAAGGGAGGCCGGTGCACAGAACAAAATGAGCAGCTTTAGTCAGGCGATCAACTACCACCATAATTGTATTCATGCCCCCCGATGTAGGCAACTCCACAATAAAGTCCATTGTTATAGACCCCCCAAGGGCGGGATGGGACAGGTAATGGTTGTAGAAGACCCGTAGGTGCCACATGTGGAGTCTTGTAGCGAACACATACCTCACAAGAGAGAACATAGTCCTTGGTATCCGTCAGGCAAGTTGGCCACCAGAAGAATCGGCTCAGGAACTCTTGTGTCTTCTGTACCCCCCTGTGACCAGCCAACTTGGAGTCATGTACCAACTTGAGGATCTGCAGACGGACGACCTCAGGGACGTAGATACGTCAATCTCTGAACCACATGCCACCCTTAAAGACAAGATTAATATCCACAGGTGGGTTGGACTGAAATACATCACCATCATAAGCCTCCCTGCACTCTTTCCACAAGTCCTGATCGTGGATAACTCCGATGAAATTGGCATCAGATAGAATGGTCTTGGACGGGGCTCCAGGTACGGAATCCGCAGCATGGATTCGGGATAAAGCATCAGCCTTCCCATTACGAGAACCTGGATGGTACGAGATAACAAAGTTAAATTGATTTAAAAATAAGTTCCAACGAGCCTGACGAGGAGAAAGACATCTAGCAGATCTAAGGAACTCTAAATTGCGATGGTCAGTTAGCACGATAATCTGTTTTGCAGCTCCTTGCAGATGATGCCTCCATTCTTTGAAAGCCGCAATAATAGCCAGCAATTCCTTGTCTCCCACGTCGTAATTCTTCTCTACTGAAGTTAGTCTACAGGAAAAGAAAGCACAAGGATGTAGCAGACCCTTCTCTCCAGTTCTTTGGGAGAGAATAGCCCCCAAAACATTATCAGAAGCGTCCACCTCCACAATGAAAGAAAGTGTTGGATCTGGGTGTATCAACAGTGGTGCTGAGGTGAAACAGATCTTAAGGTGATCAAAAGCTTCTTGAGCCTGTGATGACCACTTAACCCCTTAACGACCTTTGACGCATACGCTGCGTCATGAAAGTCGGTGCCAAAACGACCTATGACGCAGCGTATGCGTCATGGAATGATCGCGTCCCTGCAGATCGGGTGAAGGGGTTAACTCCTATTTTACCCGATCTGCAGGGAGAGGGGGAGTGGTGCTTCAGCCCAGGGGGGGTGGCTTCACCCCCCCGTGGCTACGATCGCTCTGATTGGCTGTTGAAAGTGAAACTGCCAATCAGAGCGATTTGTAATATTTCACCTAAAAAACTGGTGAAATATTACAATCCAGCCGTGGCCGATGCTGCAATAACATCGGCCATGGCTGGAAATACTAAAGTGCCCCCCCCCCACACCCACCGATCGCCCCCCCAGTGCTCCGTTAGTCCTCCGGTCCCCTCCGTCCGCCTGCCGGCTCCCCCGTCCTGCTGTCCGCTCCCTCCTTGCTCAGATCCCCCCCCCTGTGCTCCGATCACCCCCCCTGTGCTCCGATCCACCCCCCCACCACCCCTTCATACTTACCGATCCTCCCGGTGTCCGGCCGTCTCCTCCCTGGGCGCCGCCATCTTGGAAAATGGCGGGCGCATGCTCAGTGCGCCCGCCGAATCTGCCAGTCGGCAGATTCCTTACAGGTACATTTTGATCGCTGTGGTAGGTTCTATCACAGCGATCAAAATAAAAAAAATAATAAATAACCCCCCCCCCCTTTATCACCCCCATAGGGACAATAATAAAATAAAGAATTTTTTTTTTTTTTTTTTTTTTCCACTAGGGTTAGGGTTAGAACTAGGGTTAGAACTAGGGGTAGGGTTAGGGGTAGGGTTAGGGTTACGGGTAGGGTTAGGGGTAGGGTTATGGCATGTGCACACAGAGCGGATCGGCCGCGGATCCGCAGCGGATCGGCCGCGGATCCGCAGCGGATCCGCAGCGGATCGGCAGCGGATTGGCCGCGGATCCGCAGCGGATTGGCCGCGGATCCGCAGCGGATTGGCAGCGGACCCGCAGCGGATCCGCCGCGGATCGGCAGCGGATCGGCAGCGGATCCGCAGCGGATCGGCCGCGGATCCGCAGCGGATTGGCAGCGGATCCGCAGCGGATTGGCAGCGGATCCGCAGCGGATTGGCCGTGGATCCGCAGCGGATTGGCAGCGGATCCGCAGCGGATTGGCCGCGGATCCGCAGCGGATTGGCAGCGGATTGGCCGCGGATCCGCAGCAGATTGGCCGCTGCGAATTTGAAGCAGTTTTCCATCAGGTTTACAGTACCATGTACACCTAAGGAAAACCAAATCCGCTGTGCCCATGGTGCGGAAAATTCCGTGCAGAAACGCTGCGTTGTATTTTCCGCAGCATGTCAATTCTTTGTGCGGATTCCGCAGCGTTTTACACCTGTTCCTCAATAGGAATCCGCAGGTGAAATCCGCACAAAAAAACACTGGAAATCTGCTGTAAATCCGCAGGTAAAACGCAGTGCCTTTTACCTGCAGATTTTTCAAAAATCGTGCGGAAAAATCTCACACGAATCCGCAACGTGGGCACATAGCCTTAGTGTTAGGGTTGGAATTAGAGTTAGGGTTGGAATTAGGGCTAGGGTTTGAAATAGGGTTAAGATTAGGCTTGTGGTTAGGGTTACGGATAGGGTTAGGGGTGTGTTGGGGTTACAGTTGTGGTTAGGGTTGGGATTAGGGTTACGGTTGGGATTAGGGTTAGGATTAGGGTTGGAATTAGGGTTACGGGTGTGTTGCGGTTAGGGTTGTGGTTAGGGGTGTGTTGGGGTTAGGGTTGTGATTAGGGTTATGGCTACAGTTGGGATTAGGATTAGGGGTGTGTTGGGGTTAGTGTTGAAGTTAGAATTGAGGGGTTTCCACTGTTTAGGCACATCAGGGGTCTCCAAACGCAACATGGCGCCACCATTGATTCCAGCCAATCTTGCGTTCAAAAAGTCAAATGGTGCTCCCGCCCTTCCAAGCCCCGACGTGCGCCCAAACAGTGGTTTACCCCCACATTTGGGGTACCAGCGTACTCAGGACAAACTGGGCAACAACTGTTGGGGTCCAATTTCTCCTGTTACCCTTGCAAAAATATAAAATTACTTGCTAAAACATAATTTTTGAGGAAAGAACAATTATTTTTTATTTTCACGGCTCTGCGTTATAAACTTCTGTGAAGCACTTGGGGGTTGAAAGTGCTCACCACACATCTAGATAAGTTCCTTCGGGGGTCTAGTTTCCAAAATGGGGTCACTTGTGGGGTGTTTCTACTGTTTAGGCACATCAGGGGCTCTGCAAATGCAATGTGACGCCCGCAGACCATTCCATCAAAGTCTGCATTTCAAATGTCACTACTTCCCTTCCGAGCCCTGACGTGCGCCCAAACAGTGGTTTACCCCCACATATGGGGTATCAGCGTACTCACAACAAACTGGGCAACAAATATTGGGGTCCAAATTCTCCTGTTACCCTTGTGAAAATAAAAAATTGCTTGCTAAAACATCTTTTTTGAGGAAAGAAAAATGATTTTTTTATTTTCACGGCTCTGCGTTGTAAACTTCTGTGAAGCACTTGGGGGTTGAACGTGCTCACCACACATCTAGATAAGTTCCTTGGGGGGTCTAGTTTCCAAAATGGGGTCACTTGTGGGGGGTTTCTACTGTTTAGGCATATCAGGGGCTCTGCAAACGTAACATGATGCCCGCAGACCATTCCATCAAAGTCTGCATTCCAAAACGTCACTACTTCCCTTCCGAGCCCCGGCATGTGCCCAAACAGTGGTTTACCCCCACATATGGGGTATCAGCGTACTCAGGAGAAACTGGACAACAACTTTTGGGGTCCAATTTCTCCTGTTACTCTTGCAAAAATAAAAAATTCTGGGCTAAAAAAATATTTTTGAGGAAAGGAAACACATTTATTATTTTCACGGCTCTGCATTATAAACTTCTGTGAAGCACTTGGGGGTTCAAAGTGCTCACCACACATCTAGATAAGTTCCCTTGGGGGTCTAGTTTCCAAAATGGAGTCACTTGTGGGGAGTTCCTACTGTTTAGGCACATCAGGGGCTCTGCAAACGCAACATGATGCCCGCAGAGCATTCCATCAAAGTCTGCATTTCAAAACGTCACTACTTCCCTTCCGAACCCCGACGTGTGCCAAAACAGTGGTTTACCCCCACATATGGGGTATCAGCGTACTCAGGAGAAACTGGACAACAACTTTTGGGGTCCAATTTCTCCTGTTACTCTTGCAAAAATAAAAAAATTCTGGGCTAAAAAAATATTTTTGAGGAAAGGAAACACATTTTTTATTTTCACGGCTCTGCGTTATAAACTTCTGTGAAGCACTTGGGGGTTCAAAGTGCTCACCACACATCTAGATTAGTTCCTTGGGAGGTCTAGTTTCCAAAATGGGGTCACTTGTGCGGGAGCTCCAATGTTTAGGCACACAGGGGCTCTCCAAACGCGACATGGTGTCCGCTAATGATTGGAGCTAATTTTCCATTCAAAAAGCCAAATGGCGTGCCTTCCCTTCCGAGCCCTGCCGTGCGCCCAAACAGTGGTTTACCCCCACATATGGGGTATCATCGTACTCAGGACAAACTGGACAACAACATTTGGGATCCAATTTCTCCTATTACCCTTGGGAAAATAAAAAATTCTGGGCTAAAAATCATTTTTGAGGAAAGAAAAATTATTTTTTTATTTTCACGGCTCTGCGTTATAAACTTCTGTGAAGCACCTGGAGGTTATAAGTGCTCACTATGCATCTAGATAAGTTCCTTGGGGGGTCTAGTTTCCAAAATGGGGTCACTTGTAGGGGAGCTCCAATGTTTAGGCACACAGGGGCTCTCCAAACGCGACATGGTGTCCGCTAACGATTGGAGCTAATTTTCCATTCAAAAAGTCAAATGGCACGCCTCCCTTTCCGAGCCTTGCCGTGCACCCAAACAGTGGTTTACCCCCACATATGAGGTATCGGCATACTCAGGAGAAATTGCCCAACAAATTTTAGGATCCATTTTATCCTGTTGCCCATGTGAAAATGAAAGAATTGAGGCTAAAAGAAATTTTGTGTGAAAAAAAAGTACTTTTTCATTTTTGCGGATCAATTTGTGAAGCACCTGGGGGTTTAAAGTGCTCACTATGCCTCTAGATGAGTTCCTTGGGGGGTCTAGTTTCCAAAATGGGGTCACTTGTGGAGGAGCTCCAATGTTTAGGCACACAGGGGCTTTCCAAACGCGACATGGTGTCCGCTAACGATGGAGATAATTTTTCATTCAAAAAGTCAAATGGCGCTCCTTCCCTTCCGAGCCTTACCATGTGCCCAAACAGTGGTTTACCCCCACATGTGAGGTATTGGTGTACTCAGGAGAAATTGCCCAACAAAATTTAGGATCCATTTTATCCTGTTGCCCATGTGAAAATGAAAAAATTGAGGCTAAAATAATTTTTTTGTGAAAAAAAAGTACTTTTTCATTTTTTCGGATCAATTTGTGAAGCACCTGGGGGTTTAAAGTGCTCACTATGCTTCTAGATAAGTTCCTTGGGGGGTCTAGTTTCCAAAATGGGGTCACTTGTGGGGGAGCTCCAATGTTTAGGCACACAGGGGCTCTCCAAACGTGACATGGTGTGGGCTAAAGATTGGAGCCAATTTTTCATTCAAAAAGTCAAATGGCGCTCCTTCCCTTCCGAGCCCTGCCGTGCGCCCAAACAGTGGTTTACCCCCACATATGAGGTATCAGCGTACTCAGGACAAATTGGACAACAACGTCCGTGGTCCAGTTTCTCCTTTTACCGCTGGGAAAATAAAAAAATTGTTGCTAAAAGATCATTTTTGTGACTAAAAAGTTAAATGTTCATTTTTTACTTCCATGTTGCTTCTGCTGCTGTGAAACACCTGAAGGGTTAATAAACTTCTTGAATGTGGTTTTGAGCACCTTGAGGGGTGCAGTTTTTAGAATGGTGTCACTTTTGGGTATTTTCAGCCATATAGAACCCTCAAAATGACTTCAAATGTGAGGTGGTCCCTAAAAAAAATGGTTTTGTAAATTTTGTTGTAAAAATAAGAAATCACTGGTCAAATTTTAACCCTTATAACTTCCTAGCAAAAAAAAAAAATGTTTCCAAAATTGTGCTGATGTAAAGTAGACATGTGGGAAACGTTATTTATTAACTATTTTGTGTCACATAACTCTCTGGTTTAACAGAATAAAAATTCAAAATGTGAAAATTGCGAAATTTTCAAATTTTTTGCCAAATTTCCGTTTTTTTCACAAATTATCTCAGAAATTATCGACCTAAATTTACCACTAACATGAAGCCCAATATGTCACGAAAAAACAATCTCAGAATCGCTAGGATCCGTTGAAGCGTTCCTGAGTTATTACCTCATAAAGGGACACTGGTCAGAATTTCAAAAAACGGCAAGGTCATTAAGGCCAAAATAGGCTGGGTCATGAAGGGGTTAAAGGGCTTTTCCTTCTTTGTCAAGGAAGTAATGGGATGGACAATATCAGAAAAATTTCGAATGAAGCGTCTGTAGAAATTTGCAAAAACCAATAAAACGTTGGACCTCCTTAATGTTCTTGGGTACCGGCCAGTCAAAAATAGCCTGAATCTTACCAGATTCCATGTTCAGCCCCTGGGGAGAGATGATATAACCTAAGAACTGTATCTCAGAACGATGGAACTTGCATTTCTCCGGCTTAATATACAGATGGTTCTTTTTCAGACGTCTTAAAACAGTTTTGACATGTTCTTCATGTTCCTGTAGGGAGTCAGAAAAGATTAATATATCGTCCAAATAGATCACCACAAACTGGTCCAAGAAATCTCTGAAAATGTCATTAGCAAGGTGTTGAAACGTTGCAGGGGCCTTACAAAGCCCGAAGGGCATCACAAGATATTCAAAGTGTCCATACCAGCATCTGAATGCTGTCTTCCACTCATCCCCTGGACGAATACGCACCAAATTATAAGCCCCACGAAGATCCAGTTTAGAGAACACCTTAGCATGGCGGACCCTTTCCAGTAATTTGGGAATCAGAGGCAAAGGGTATCGGTTTCGTATGGTTACCTTATTGAGTTCCCGATAGTCAACACAGGGTCTCAGGGTCCCATCCTTCTTTTTTACAAAAAATATAGGTGCCTTTGCTGGTGAGGAAGAAGGACGTATGAAGACTTTGGCCAGAATTTCATCAATATACTCCTTTAAGACTTGAAGCTCATGTGCCGCCAAAGGGTATACGTTACCAAAATAAATAGCTGCCCCAGGAAGCAGCTCAATGGGACAGTCATAATGCCTGTGTGGAGGAAGCTGATCTGCATTCTTCTTGTCACAGATGTCAGAGAACTCTTTTTATGCTGAAGGTAAAGTAAATACCTGTACATGTGGTACCGTAGCCGTGGATTCGGGGACAGCTTCAGTTAACGCTGAGTTGCTCCTTGTTGGAAAGATAATCTCTTGGTCTCCCAGTTGATAATTGGGTTCTGAGAACGCAACCAAGGAATGCCTAAAATCACAGGAAAATGAGGAGAAGAAATTAGCAAGAAAAAAAGTTGCTCCTGATGATTAGGCTCCAACAAAATTTCAAGGGGTACGGTCTCCTGATCCACAGGCCCAGAGATTAAAGGTGACCCATCCACTGTTTCCATGGTAATTGGAGAGGCTCTTTGCTGAATTTCAATACCATTTTCCTTGGCAAATGCGATATCCATGAAATTGCCACCTGCACCAGAGTCAATCATAGCTGCACTGGAAATCCACTGTCCTCAACACAAGATCTTAATAGGGAGAGAACAGTGAGAGTTCTTTTCCTTAAGCTCTTTGGGGGGTGAAGTCATAGAAAGTGAATGGAATACAGCGTTTAAAGGCAGGCTACATTCAGAGATGTCAGATTCATCATCACAGTTGTCATATTCTCCTACCGCTGCTAGCACCTTGTTAGGCCGCTTGGGACACTTGGGACAGTTGATTAAAAAGTGGTCAGACTGACCGCAGTAGAAACTGTTATGATCCTAGTGGCTTAGGATCACAAATCTAACCAGCTAAGTAGAAAATAATAGGACGAGCTCTGGGGATGTGGTAACTGGACTGACCGCAAACCTGATCCTAACCGCACACACTATAGGCAGCCGTGGAACGTTTCCTGAAATCCTAGACGTCTCTTCACGGCCTGAGAAACTGACTACCCCTAAAGAGAAAGTAAGACCTCACTTGCCTCAGAGAAATCCCCCAGAGATATAGAAGCCCCCCACAAATAATAACGGTGAGTTAAGAGGAAAAGACAAACGCAGAGATGAAACAGGTTAAGCAAATGAGGCCCGCTAACGCTAGATAGCAGAAAATAGCAAGGGATCTGTGCGGTCAGTAAAAAACCCTATGCAAAAATATCCACGTAGAGAATGCGAGAACCCCCACACCAATTAACGATGTGGGGGGAGCAACTCAGCACCCCAGAGCACCAGCAAGCAGGGAAATCACATATTAGCAAGCTGGACAAAAACTCATCATATACTAGGAAACATCTTGAACACAGATGAGCAAAAATAAGCAAACAGAACTTAGCTTCTCTTGGAGAGACTGATAACGGATGTAGACAGGAGCAATCAGAATAGCACTGAATACAACGGCAACAGGCAAGGAATGAAGGACCAGGTGGATTAAATAGGAAACCTAACTAGCAGATGACGAGACAGCTGATCCTGCCAGAAACCTGCAAAATAACAAAAAGAGCCACCAGGAGGAGCCCAAAGAGAGAACTCACACAGTACCACTCATGACCACAGGAGGGAGCCCGGAAACAGAGTTCACAACAGTACCCCCCCTTGAGGAGGGGTCACTGAACCCTCACCAGAACCCCCAGGGCGATCAGGGTGAGCCACATGGAAGGCACGAACCAAATCAGCCGCATGAACATCAGAGGCGACAACCCAGGAATTATCCTCCTGACCATAGCCCTTCCACTTAACCAAATACTGAAGCCTCCGTCTTGAAATACGAGAATCCAAGATCTTCTCCACCATGTATTCCAATTCTCCCTCAACCAGCACCGGAGAAGGAGGTTCAACAGAAGGAACCACAGGCACCACATACCTCCGCAACAAAGACCTATGGAACACATTATGGATGGTAAACAATGCCGGGAGGTCCAAGCAAAATGACACAGGGTTGAGGATTTCCAAAATGTTATAAGGACCGATAAAACGAGGTTTAAACTTAGGAGAAGAAACCTTCATAGGAACATAACGAGAAGACAACCACAACAAATCCCCCACACGAAGTCGGGGACCCACACAGCGACGACGGTTAGCAAAGCGCTGAGCCTTCTCTTGTGACAACATCAAATTGTCCACCACATGGTTCCAAATCTGCTGCAACCTATCCACCACAGAATCCACCCCAAGACAGTCAGAAGACTCAACCTGACCCGAGGAAAAACGAGGATGAAAACCAGAATTACAAAAAAAAGGCGAAACCAAAGTAGCCGAACTAGCCCGATTATTACGGGCAAACTCGGCCAATGGCAAAAAAGTCAATAAACCACGAAACAAGGAGTATATAAGTCCAAATCATCATTTAAAAACCAAAATATACCTTTATTAAATAGTTACCAAAATAACAAAAGATTAAAATACAGTCGTCATTATCATATCCAATATACAGTAAGGCAGAGGAATCAGGAGGGAGACTCAAAGGTAGCCGGGTCAGGCGCATACAACAAAGTACATCCCAAACATGAGTATTAGTATAAATGGTGCAAAAAATGGAATGGCTTTGTCAACAGGGTTAACCCTTTTCTCTGTCTCCTGTGCTTATAAATGCCGCACACCGGAAGTGTGATCGGCAAGCGGCGCATGCGCAGTGGCGCTCCGTATCAGCAACACCTGAGGGCCGTCATTGCAGGGCGCACAAAGGGCGGAAATCCGCCATATGACGTCATGTAGTGTGCATCCCACAACTATAGACGGCTGCCAGGGGAAGCCGATCGTCAGGGTATCCACCGCGCATGCGCACATACCAGCGGCCATTTTCAAGGAGCCCGATAAATGCGGCCATGTTTATGGGGACATAGAAGCAGAAATAAAACAGAAGAAAAACCTGCTGTGAAATAAAAAATGACTATGTGATTACGTGGCGGGCAGTGTCAGATAAGAGTGTCCACAATCATGAATATAAAATATACTTCAAAAAATACAAAAAAACTAAAAAGTTAAAGATAACTAGACAACATGTAATGCTGTTATAAATACTGTGAACACATGTGAAAATTATATATAATACAATTATAATTATAAATATCAATAGGGATGTAGAGGGCCGTAAGGGCCACATACATCCTAACTACTACATTGCAATACATCATATAAAGTGCAGAAGGAAGAAACAATAGGTTTTCCAGAAATCTTCAAAGATCCGTAAAGGACCATCCAACAACATGGCCGACATCTGTTGTAAAATATGAGGCTCGTGGTCGTCGTATGTAATGATAACAGTAATGCTAAAAGAACACACAGAAGACAAAAGAACAAATTAAAAAAGAGAGAACGGGGACATAAACATACATATGTATAAAGTGGGACACCCTTGTCCCACACCAGTCAGGATAGGATAGCCCAAACAGAACGGACGGAGAAGTGGTAGAAGTGGGCGATCACCCTAATAAGCCTCATAGGAAGGGAGCAAAACTAAGCTGCTCATTCAGCCCTTTCGGGGCCATGGTGTCAAGGGTGATGATCCACTTACACTCACGTTGTGCTAGGATCTTAGCCATATTACCACCCCTGATACCACCATGGACCCTGTCAATGCCTCTAACCCTAAGGCCAGTGGGATCTGATCCGTGATGTAGACGGAAATGCCTTGGAAGAGTTTTAAGGCTAGATATATCCAAGGCTTCCTTTCCCGCCGCTATGTCCCGTACATGTTCGCGTGTCCTAACCTTCAGCTCTCTAGACGTGAGACCAATATAAATAAGGGAGCAGGGACATGTGGCATAGTATATCACATGGGTGGTATTGCATGATATAAATTCACGTATCTTAAATTCCCTGCTCCCGTTAGATGTTTTAAAGGTCCCACATCTCGAGATGTTAGGACACGCGACACATGAACCGCATGGGAAACAGCCCTGTCTCGGGCCCCTTGTACCAAATGGACACCTGGTTTGAGCCACATAGTGGCTACTCACCAGGTTATCTCTCAAATTTCTCCCCCTGCGTTGTGTCATCAAGGGACGTTGGGTGAGCTGGGAAGCCAAGATGTTATCTGTAAGTAAAATAGGCCAATGTTTATTAAGGCTATCACGGATCAGATTCCACCGGCAATTAGAAGTTGAGATAAACCTAACCTCAGAATCTTGAGTGGGTTTATTTGGTTTGGCTTGACACAGTAAATCATCCCTACGTGCATCCCTGGCTCTTCTATATCCTGCCCTGATGCAACGGCGGCTGTATCCCCGGGCTTGAAAACGCTCTGTGAGAATGGTAGACTGCCTCTCGAAGCGGGTCTCTGTCGAGCAAACCCGCCTATTCCTCAAGAATTGCCCAACTGGGATGGCTTTAATAACTGAATAGTTGTGTGCCGAGGAGGCATGCAATAAAGCATTAACAGATGTCTCTTTCCTGTATAGATCTGTCTCAACAGAGCCATACTCGGCTACACACAAAGAAAAATTAATTTTACTCCTGTGCCAAACATATGTAAATTTCAAATTAAAATTGTTGTCATTAAGTTCCTGCATAAATCTGGTTAGGCTGGCTTCGCCACCATTCCAAATCATAAGAACGTCATCAATGTAGCGAAACCAGCCCACCACCGGGTCCGCGGCATGTGCCCCATCACCCTGAAAAATGTGTCGTTCCCAAAAACCCAAAAATAAATTTGCATAAGGCTAGTTTCACACTAGCGTCGGGAACAACCCGTCGCTGTGCGTCGGGCCGACGTTCCCGACGCTAGGGTGGTCTCCGCCGCACAACGGGGGCAGCGGATGCATTTTTCCCACGCATCCGCTGCCCCATTGTGAGGTGCGGGGAAGTGCGGGGAGGTGGGGGCGGAGTTCCGGCCGCGCATGCGCGGTCGGAAAAAGTGGACCGTCGGGAGCAAAAAACGTTTTTTTCTCCCGACGGTCCGCTACCAAACGCCCAAGCGTCGCAAAACGGACACGACGTTTGGCAATGCGTCGCAAATGCGTCGCAAATGCGTCGCTAATGTTAGTCTATGACGAAAAAACGTATCCAGCAAGAACTTTTGCTGGATGCGTATTTTCGGCAAAACGACGCATTTGCGACGTATTGCAGTTAACGCTAGTGTGAAACTAGCCTAAGACGGGGCACATGCCGCGCCCATTGCAGTACCTTGTGTCTGCAAATAAAATTTATCCTTAAATACAAAAAAATTATGGGTTAAAACAAACTCCAACAATTCCAAAAGAAATTCCAAAAAGTGGCCATCCCAGTTGGTACTCTCAAGGAAAAAGCGGGCAGCCCTCAGGCCATCTTCGTGCCTGATAGATGTATATAAAGACTCAATGTCAATAGTGACTAGAAGCATACCCGCCTCCAGAGACAGTCCCTCAACCCTTCTCAGTACGTCAGTAGTGTCTCTGACATAGGAGGGCAAAGTCTCTACCAGTGTCTTTAAGTAGAAATCTATAAATTTATATACATTTTCACATAGCCCTCCTATGCCATAGACAATAGGATGGCCCGGTGGATTAACAGCGTCCTTATGCACCTTGGGCAGGACATAGAAGGTAGCAACCCTAGGAAACTTGGGCAACAGACCATCTAGTATCTTTTTGGGTATAATACCCAATTCATAGGCTGGTGCCACAATATGTTCCAATTTTTTCAAAAAGGTCTGAATAGGATTCTGAGTCAGTACACGATATGTCTCTTTGTTTCTAAGCTGCCTCAAAGCCTCTCTCTCGTATTTCTCGACAGGCCAGACCACCACATTCCCCCCCTTGTCCGCTGGTTTTATAACCACCGTCTCAAGGGACCGTAGTTCCTCCAGGGCCTCCCTTTGGGCTGGTGTCAAATTATCCTTATACAGGCCTCTAGGGATCTTCATGAGATCCTCCGAAACCAGCCTACAAAATATGTCTATCTGGGGACACAGGGACAAGGCGGGGAAGGTGGTGGATCTGGAAGCAATAGATGTCGGAAATTTACCTACATGGTCAGGCTGTTGTTCCTTCAATAGATCTTCTAATGCCAAAAGTGCCGTAGCCTCCGCATCATTCAATGTATCACAGCCGGCATTTTTCTGACTATGTAGTTTCCTGAGTAGAAGCTTGCGGCAAAACAGATGTGTGTCTTTTAGAGCTGTGAAAAAATCAAAGCGGTTAGACGGAACAAAGTTGAGGCCCAGTTTTAACACTTCAATCTGTGTCTCAGAAAGAGGGTAGGTGGACAAATTAATCACCTCTAAGTTGGTGTTTTTTGCTTTTCTCTCATAAGTTGGTGGTGAAGTGAACTTCCTCTTATTGGTCGCATATTTCCCTTTAGCAGCTCTGCCTGGTTGGGTCTTCCTACCCTTATCGCCACCAGCCAATATAGATTGGTCAGATGCTGCACTTGACTCATCCATAGATGTTATAGAGGAAGCTGAACCTGATCTCATTTGAGGCAAGGGGCGATTTTTAATTCTATTCATCCTCCATCGATACACTCTGTTCTCACGATAATCAGTGTTGTCCCGCTGTAATTTTTTGGTTTTTATGGCACTAATCTCCTGCTCCCATTTGGAGAAGTCCTTATCCAGATCCCCATTTAATTTCTCCAACGCTTCCGGTGTTAATTCATCTTTAATTAGTGCCTGTATACCATCAATCTCTTTTTCCAAGTCTGTCAACTTTGTTTCGTCTAGCTTCATAAGTAGCTCAATGAAACCTTTGGAACATCTTGTGGCAAGTTCCTCCCATTCTCCTCTAAAAATCTCATCCTCAACAGGAAATGCTGGAAATATTTGAATGCGTAGACCCCTGGGAATAAGGCCACGCGCCAAGTATTGACCCAGGGTCGCCCTATTCCACCACAACTTCGTCCGTCTATGGAGCAGGGTTCTCAACCTAGTAATCCTTTCTTTAGAGTCCCCATTACTCGTGTCTAAAATACCAGCAGAGTCTCCCTTAAAAACCTCTTGTAGGCGAGATAACCATGTTTGATCTCGCGTGCGGAAATCCATGGGCTTAAGGTTGGAAGCTGTGAAAGACACAGAAAAACCATATATATAAATGTAACCATGAGCCACACAATACACTTGTTGCTGAGGGTAAGAGACCCTCCCTGGACACCTCAAGCGGGTCCGATACAAGGGACAACTCCAAATGAATATAAACCACGAAACAAGGAGTATATAAGTCCAAATCATCATTTAAAAAACAAAATATACCTTTATTAAATAGTTACCAAAATAACAAAAGATTAAAATACAGTCGTCATTATCATATCCAATATACAGTAAGGCAGAGGAATCAGGAGGGAGACTCAAAGGTAGCCGGGTCAGGCGCATACAACAAAGTACATCCCAAACATGAGTATTAGTATAAATGGTGCAAAAAATGCATGGATCAGCTGGGACACTATCATAGGCAGTGTATAATACACAATGTCCCCTGCTCATATAGAGCACTAAGTCCACAGCCCACACCTATAGCATATTAATGGTGGAGATTGCACGCTTACCCATTGTTAGATTCAGAGGGGAGCAGTCTGCACTTCACCCTGCGGCCCCGGACGTGCGTTTCGCGGAATGGCTTTGTCAACAGGGTTAACCCTTTTCTCTGTCTCCTGTGCTTATAAATGCCGCACACTGGAAGTGTGATCGGCAAGCGGCGCATGCGCAGTGGCGCTCCGTATCAGCAACACCTGAGGGCCGTCATTGCAGGGCGCACAAAGGGCGGAAATCCGCCATATGACGTCATGTAGTGTGAATCCCACAACTATAGACGGCTGCCAGGGGAAGCCGATCGTCAGGGTATCCACCGCGCATGCGCACATACCAGCGGCCATTTTCAAGGAGCCCGATAAATGCGGCCATGTTTATGGGGACATAGAAGCAGAAATAAAACAGAAGAAAAACCTGCTGTGAAATAAAAAATGACTATGTGATTACGTGGCGGGCAGTGTCAGATAAGAGTGTCCACAATCATGAATATAAAATATACTTCAAAAAATACAAAAAAACTAAAAAGTTAAAGATAACTAGACAACATGTAATGCTGTTATAAATACTGTGAACACATGTGAAAATTATATATAATACAATTATAATTATAAATATCAATAGGGATGTAGAGGGCCGTAAGGGCCACATACATCCTAACTACTACATTGCAATACATCATATAAAGTGCAGAAGGAAGAAACAATAGGTTTTCCAGAAATCTTCAAAGATCCGTATAGGACCATCCAACAACATGGCCGACATCTGTTGTAAAATATGAGGCTCGTGGTCGTCGTATGTAATGATAACAGTAATGCTAAAAGAACACACAAAAGACAAAAGAACAAATTAAAAAAGAGAGAACGGGGACATAAACAGAGTTCACAACAGTACCCCCCCTTGAGGAGGGGTCACCGAACCCTCACCAGAACCCCCAGGGCGATCAGGGTGAGCCACATGGAAGGCACGAACCAAATCGGCCACATGAACATCAGAGGCGACAACCCAGGAATTATCCTCCTGACCATAGCCCTTCCACTTAACCAAATACTGAAGCCTACATCTTGAAATACGAGAATCCAAGATCTTCTCCACCACGTATTCCAATTCTCCCTCAACCAGCACCGGAGAAGGAGGTTCAACAGAAGGAACCACAGGCACCACAGGCACCACTTGGACCGGGAGGTCCAAGCAAAATGACACAGGGTTGAGGATTTCCAAAATGTTATAAGGACCGATAAAACGAGGTTTAAACTTAGGAGAAGAAACCTTCATAGGAACATAACGAGAAGACAACCACACCAAATCCCCCACACAAAGTCGGGGACCCACACAGCGACGACGGTTAGCAAAGCGCTGAGCCTTCTCTTGTGACAACATCAAATTGTCCACCACATGGTTCCAAATCTGCTGCAACCTATCCACCACAGAATCCACCCCAGGACAGTCAGAAGACTCAACCTGACCCGAGGAAAAACGAGGATGAAAACCAGAATTACAAAAAAAAAGGCGAAACCAAAGTAGCCGAACTAGCCCGATTATTAAGGGCAAACTCGGCCAATGGCAAAAAAGTCACCCAATCATCCTGGTCAGCAGAAACAAAACATCTCAAATAAGTTTCCAAGGTCTGGTTAGTTCGCTCGGTTTGGCCATTCGTCTGAGGATGGAAGGCCGACGAAAAAGACAAATCAATGCCCATCTTAGCACAAAAGGACCGCCAAAATCTGGACACAAACTGGGATCCTCTGTCAGACACAATGTTTTCAGGGATGCCGTGCAGACGAACCACATTCTGAAAAAATAACGGAACCAAATCGGAGGAAGAAGGCAACTTAGGCAAGGGCACCAAATGGACCATTTTAGAAAAACGATCACAAACCACCCAGATGACAGACATTCTCTGAGAGACCGGAAGATCCGAAATAAAATCCATGGAAATATGCGTCCAAGGCCTCTTAGGAACTGGCAAAGGCAAAAGCAAACCACTGGCACGAGAACAGCAAGGCTTAGCCCGAGCACAAATTCCACAGGACTGCACAAAGGAACGCACATCCCACGACAAGGAAGGCCACCAGAAGGATCTAGCCACCAAATCTCTGGTACCAAAAATCCCAGGATGACCCGCCAACACTGAAGAATGGACCTCGGAAATGACTCTGCTGGTCCATCTATCTGGGACAAACAGTCTCTCTGATGGACAACGGTCAGGTCTATCCGCCTGAAATTCCTGTAACACCTGTCGCAAATCTGGGGAAAGGGCAGACAAAATTACCCCCTCTTTGAGGATACCAACCGGCTCAGAAACTCCAGGGGAGTCAGGCACAAAACGCCTAGAAAGAGCATCAGCCTTCACGTTCTTCGAACCAGGAAGGTACGAGACCACGAAATCGAAACGTGAGAAAAACAACGACCAACGAGCCTGTCTAGGATTCAACCGCTTGGCCGACTCAAGATAAATCAAATTTTTATGATCAGTCAAGACCACCACACGATGCTTAGCTCCCTCTAGCCAGTGTCGCCACTCCTCAAATGCCCACTTCATTGCCAACAACTCCCGATTACCAACATCATAATTTCGTTCAGCCGGCGAAAATTTTCTTGAAAAGAAGGCACATGGCTTCATCACAGAGCAATCAGAGCTTCTCTGTGACAAAACAGCCCCTGCTCCAATTTCAGAAGCATCAACCTCGACCTGGAAGGGAAGAGACACATCTGGCTGACATAAAACTGGAGCCGAAGAAAACCGGCGCTTCAGCTCCTGAAAGGCCTCAACGGCCGCAGGAGACCAGTTAGTCACATCAGAACCCTTCTTGGTCAAATCCGTCAAAGGTTTAACCACACCAGAAAAATTAGCAATGAAGCGACGGTAAAAATTAGCAAAACCCAAGAACTTCTGAAGACTCTTAACCGATGTAGGTTGAGTCCAATCATGAATAGCCTGGACCTTGACTGGGTCCATCTCAATAGAAGAAGGAGAAAAAATAAAGCCCAAAAAGGAAACTTTCTGGACTCCGAAGAGACATTTGGAACCCTTCACAAACAAGGCATTGGCACGCAGGACCTGAAATACCATCCTGACCTGCTTCACATGGGATTCCCAATCATCTGAAAAGACCAAAATATCATCCAGATACACAATCATAAATTTATCCAGATATTCTCGGAAGATATCGTGCATGAAGGACTGAAACACAGAAGGGGCATTAGAAAGTCCAAAAGGCATCACCAAGTACTCAAAATGGCCCTCGGGCGTATTAAATGCTGTCTTCCATTCATCGCCCTTTTTTATACGCACAAGATTATACGCACCACGAAGATCTATCTTGGTGAACCAACTAGACCCCCTAATCCGAGCAAACAGATCAGACAACAATGGCAAGGGATACTGGAATTTGACCGTGATTTTATTTAGAAGGCGATAATCTATACAGGGTCTCAACGAACCATCCTTCTTGGCCACAAAAAAGAATCCTGCACCAAGAGGGGACGAGGAGGGGCGAATATGTCCCTTCTCCAAAGACTCCTTTACATAGCTCCGCATAGCGGCATGCTCTGGTACTGACAAATTAAACAGTCGTCCCTTAGGGAACTTACTACCAGGAATCAAATTTATAGCACAGTCACAATCCCTATGAGGAGGTAGGGCACTGGATTTGGGCTCATCAAATACATCCTGGTAGTCCGACAAAAACTCAGGGACTTCAGAAGGAGTAGAGGAAGCAATTGATACCAAGGGAGCATTGCCATGAATTCCATGGCAAACCCAACTCAACACAGACATAGCTTTCCAATCCAGGACTGGATTATGAGCCTGCAACCATGGCAGACCCAACACGACAACGTCATGCAAATTATATAACACAAGAAAGCGAATCACCTCCTGATGTGCAGGAGTCATACACATGGTCACTTGAGTCCAGTATTGAGGTTTATTCTTGGCCAATGGTGTAGCATCAATTCCCTTCAATGGAATAGGGAACTGTAATGGCTCAAGGATAAAACCACAGCGCTTGGCAAATGACAAATCCATCAGATTCAGGGCGGCACCTGAATCTACAAAAGCCATAACTGAGTAGGATGACAGAGAGCAAATCAAAGTAACAGACAAAATGAATTTAGGCTGTACAGTACCAATGGTGACAGATCTAGCAAAGTTTTTTGTGCGCTTAGAGCATGCTGAGATAACATGAGCTGAATCACCACAGTAAAAGCACAACCCATTCTGACGTCTATGATTTTGCCGTTCAATTCTGGTCAGAATCCTATCACATTGCATAGACTCAGGTTTCTGTTCAGAAAACACCGCCAGATGGTGCGCAGGTTTGCGCTCCCGCAAACGCCGATCAATCTGAATGGCCAAAGCCATTGACTCATTCAGACTTGCAGGCGTGGGGAACCCCACCATAACATTCCTAATGGCTTCAGAAAGACCTTCTCTGAAATTTGCAGCCAGGGCACACTCATTCCATTGAGTAAGCACCGACCATTTCTGAAATTTTTGACAATACACCTCAGCTTCATCCTGACCCTGGGAGAGAGCCAGCAAGGCCTTTTCTGCCTGGTTCTCCAGATTAGGTTCCTAATAAAGCAATCCAAGCGCCAGAAAAAACGCATCCACATTCAGCAATGCAGGATCTCCTGGCGCCAGGGAGAAGGCCCAATCTTGAGGGTCGCCGCGTAACAGAGAGATAACAATTCTAACTTGCTGAGCGGAATCACCAGAGGAATGAGGTCTCAAAGAAAGAAATAATTTACAATTATTCTTAAAATTCAGAAACCTAGATCTATCTCCAGAAAAAAACTCAGGAATAGGTACTTTTGGCTCAGACATAGGACTGTGAACAACAAAATCCTGAATGCTTTGCACCCTTGCAGCAAGATGATCCACACTAGAAGTCAGACTCTGAATATCCATGTCTGCAGCAGAGCTCAAAGCCACCCAGAGATTAAGGGGAGGAGAGAAGCAGGACAGACTGCAGAGCAGAAAAAAAAAATTGAACTCAGGATTTCTCTTATCCCACTTTTGCTATGCATTTAACACTTTAGGCCTGTTGCACTGTTATGATCCTAGTGGCTTAGGATCACAAATCTAACCAGCTAAGTAGAAAATAATAGGACGAGCTCTGGGGATGTGGTAACTGGACTAACCGCAAACCTGATCCTAACCGCACACACTATAGGCAGCCGTGGAACGTTTCCTGAAATCCTAGACGTCTCTTCACGGCCTGAGAAACTGACTACCCCTAAAGAGAAAGTAAGACCTCACTTGCCTCAGAGAAATCCCCCAGAGATATAGAAGCCCCCCACAAATAATAATGGTGAGTTAAGAGGAAAAGACAAACGCAGAGATGAAACAGGTTAAGCAAATGAGGCCCGCTAACGCTAGATAGCAGAAAATAGCAAGGGATCTGTGCGGTCAGTAAAAAACCCTATGCAAAAATATCCACGCAGAGAATGCGAGAACCCCCACACCAACTAACGATGTGGGGGGAGCAACTCAGCACCCCAGAGCACCAGCAAGCAGGGAAATCACATATTAGCAAGCTGGACAAAAACTCATCATATACTAGGAAACATCTTGAACACAGATGAGCAAAAATAAGCAAACAGAACTTAGCTTCTCTTGGAGAGACTGATAACGGATGTAGACAGGAGCAATCAGAATAGCACTGAATACAACGGCAACAGGCAAGGAATGAAGGACCAGGTGGATTAAATAGGAAACCTAACTAGCAGATGACGAGACAGCTGATCCTGCCAGAAACCTGCAAAATAACAAAAAGAGCCACCAGGAGGAGCCCAAAGAGAGAACTCACACAGTACCACTCATGACCACAGGAGGAAGCCCGGAAACAGAGTTCACAACAAGAAACATAGACTTTCACGAGGATGATGCTCCCGGCGCTCATTAATCTCGCACCTCTGAACGGAATCAATTTGCTTGGGCAGCTCCTCCACCTCGCGAGAGGTTTTACCTGCAGGCTCTTTGGAAGGAAGGGAAAAGTTAGAAATACGGTTATATGCAGCAAACTTCTCCTGCCTACGCTCAGTAAGGCGAAAGTCTATGAGCACACAATGCTGTATAAACTTTCTAGCTCTTGTGGTGATTCAGAGCGAGCTAATTCATCTTTTACAATACTAGACAGACCCCTTTTAGAAATAGGCAATTGTGCATAACTGTCCGAATTGGTATCTACTGCTAATCTCCTGAATTCAGTAGCATACTCAATAACAGAACGTGTAGCTGTCATGTCAGACGCTGTTCACACTAGGGCGTCCGACAGAGAGCGGTAATTCCTCATTCGTCCACTATATGCTCAGTGGCGCTGGCTAGATTGATTCAGATTGTCCGGGGTTAATCTGGCTGGTACTCAGGTTGGAGGCTTAGGCACGCCCATTGCCTTTAAATAGTTTTGCTGGGCTTTGGGCGTCACCGATTATAGCTTGTGTCTTGTGCCTGGTGATCTCGGTCTGGAGTGGTGGTCTAGGAGAGGAAATATTGTATCTGGTGGTGTATTATCCTTCGTTACATTTCTCCTTCCTATATTTGTATTGTTTTTCCCTGTGCACATTATAGTGTTTTCCTGTGTGTCTGCGGCGTGGTGCACAGCGATTAGGGTCATCAAACATTAATGCCATAGCGGCCAAGAAATCATCCAAGTTATTTAACCGTGGGTCACGAGACTCAATCATCGGATTCGCCCAGGCAAGCGCTCTTGAGGTCAGCAGCATTATTACACACAATACTTTGGATCTATCAGTAGGAAAATGGTCAGCATGCACATCAAAATATAGCATACATTGATTCACAAAGCCACGAAATTTGTCGTGATCACCATTAAACCTGAATGGGGGCAACTTAGGTGGGCTAGCTGGTGGCGGTTGTCCAGAGGGTAAAGTCACTTGTGCAGCTATTTGCATGCTTATGTCCTGAAAAGCCCGTACATACTGGGACTCTATGCCAGCAAGTTTGTTTTCCTGGGCTGCCATGTGGGTGCTTATGTCCTGCAAAATTTGTCCAAACACTTGTTGATTGTGTTCAATGCTTCCAAACTTCTTTTGCAGACCTTACACATCTTTCTGCAGTGATCTAATTATAGAAAACATCTGCTCTAATCTGCTTTCTGCAGTAATTGTTCCAGCAGTCTCCTCTTTTCTGGCTAGAGTATCCTGTAATAATTATAGTGGATAACTCAGGAGACTCTTTGCATAGAACAAGACAACTACAGGACAGAGTTTTAAAAGTGGTAAAGTCTATATTATTAAACGGTGATTCAAACAGGTGCAGAGAGAAACTCAAGTCCACAACACTTGGTGTAAATATTAAACGCAGCTTAAACAGTCTATAGGGAACTTAAGAGGAAAATGCAATCACGCAGAAAGTCTATGAAGCACAATTATTCTTGAGTATACTTGACACGAATAAGTCCTTGTTTTAGTCCAAACACAGATAGCTATGCTTATAAGGCAGTTCAAATAATATCTTAGCACAACCAGGGAGGCCTGGGTAATAGTCTCAGGTTTTTGCAGAGCAGCAAACAGCTTACATGTCCAGCAAACGCAGATGGAAGAAAACACAAGCAGCAGATGAAGGAGGATTACTGGAAACTGGTGTATGCAGCAGGAACTCAGAGCAGAGTAGCAGGATCACCACACAGGTTCACAGGAGCAGGTATATAGCCAAGGAGTCACCAGGGTCAGGAGCTGGATGCAAGGCAGAATACTCTAGCACAGACTGAAGGCTGGGGTGGAGTTTTATAGCAGGAAGACAAAGTGCACATGAGACCAAAGACGCCATCTTGGAAAAGGGCAGTAATGCACAATAGGTAATAAAAATGTTCATAGTCCTGACAGGTGGGGAAACGCGCATCGAGTCTTTTGGCGCGTCTCACAGGCACTGCATACAGGGTTATCATCATGTCGCAAGGTAAAAAATCTCTCTATATGTAAAATTTACTATGCTTTCACATTTTTGATGGACTAGTTTACTAACTATAACCGGCATATAAAAGAGAGCAATTGGGAATTATGCAAGGTGGAATTTAACATTAGGACATAAAATCCCTCAGCGTCCCAATGTGCAACTATCACGGTATTTTAACTATTTACTATGACTCAATGACTGATGCAATATAGAATACCAGATCCAACCAATATATTTTTTCCTTATTATATGCAATAGTTCCTATTGAGACACGACTGTTCGTTGTTTTTCTCACTTTCAGTTCCACATTGCCAACTCATATGACACTGGTGTTTTTTAGCTGCTTCTTACATTTTGAATGCCCTTTTGTTGTCATTGTTCTTGTCTTAGTAAATATGTATTTTGTATTATAATAAAATAAAGATTATATTCTTCTTTTAAAAATATCCCCTAATTCTTTATTGAGATCCCTAACTGGCAAATAGATCTCGTTTGATAATTTGGTAGGTTACTTACCTATAGAGACCCAAGTTTTTTCCTTTTTGGTGTAATGTTTTTGGCCGTAGGGGTAGAGTTCCATTTTGGCCCTGGAAACTTTGCTGTAGGTTATATCACATATTGAAACAGTCCTGTTGTGAAATTGGATTCTGGGCTCCCGGTGGCCACTTGTGGAATTGAACTTGTGTGCATCATCCCCTCTGTTCACCTGCTCCTATCAGGATGTGGGAGTCGCTATATAACCTTGCTCCTCTGTCAGTTTCTTGCCGGTCAACAATGTAATCAGAAGCCTTCTGTGCTTGTTCCTGCTACTAGACAACTCCCAGCTAAGTTGGACTTTTGTCCTTGTGTGTTTTTGCATTTTGTTCCTGTTCACAGCTGCTGTTTCGTTACTGTGTCTGGAAAGCTCTTGTGATCGGAAATTGCCACTCTGGTGTTATGAGTTAATGCTAGAGTCTTAAAGGAATTTCTGGATGGTGTTTTTATAGGGTTTTCTGCTGACCATGAAAGTGTCCTTTCTGTCTTCCTGCTATCTAGAAAGCGGACCTCGATTTTGCTAAACCTATTTTCATACTACGTTTGTCATTTCATCTAAAATCACCGCCAATATATGTGGGGGCCTCTGTCTGCCTTTTGGGAAAATTTCTCTAGAGGTGAGCCAGGACTGTCTTTTCCTCTGCTAGGATTAGGTAGTTCTCCGGCTGGCGCTGGGCATCTAGGGTTAAAAAACGTAGGCATGCTACCCGGCCACTTCTAGTTGTGCGGCAGGTTTAGTTCATGGTCAGTATAGTTTCCATCTTCCAAGAGCTAGTTCTCATATATGCTGGGCTATGTTCTCTCGCCATTGAGAATCATGACAGATTGACCGGCCCAAAAAAGGGTTAAATTACTGGCTGAGAAAGGAGAGAAAAAAGAAGTCTGCTACAATTTTTTTTTTTTTTTTTTTTTTTCCCTCTAGTTCTGAGTGTGCTCTTAATTGAATCACTTGCTAGTCTGCCTATACTGCAGCCTTCCTCTCTTTCTCTCCTTCTAATCCTTGAATGGCTCTGTGTTCACCTGTTTCAAATGGATCTTCAGAGTGTAGCTACAGGTTTGAATAATCTCGCCACAAAGGTACAAAATTTGCAAGATTTTGTTGTTCATGCACCTATGTCTGAGCCTAGAATTCCTTTGCCTGAATTCTTCTCGGGGAATAGATCTCACTTTCAAAATTTTAAAAATAATTGCAAATTGTTTTTGTCCCTGAAGTCTCGCTCTGCCGGAGACCCTGCACAGCAGGTCAGGATTGTAATTTCCTTGCTCCGGGGCGACCCTCAAGACTGGGCTTTTGCATTGGCACCAGGGGATCCTGCGTTGCTCAATGTGGATGCGTTTTTTCTGGCCTTGGGGTTGCTTTATGAGGAACCTCATTTAGAGCTTCAGGCGGAAAAGGCCTTGATGTCCTTGTCTCAGGGGCAAGATGAAGCTGAAATATACTGCCAAAAATTCCGCAAATGGTCTGTGCTTACTCAGTGGAATGAGTGCGCCCTGGCGGCGATTTTCAGAGAAGGTCTCTCTGATGCCATTAAGGATGTTATGGTGGGGTTCCCTGTGCCTGCGAGTCTGAATGAGTCCATGACGATGGCTATTCAGATCGATAGGCGTCTGCGGGAGCGCAAACCTGTGCACCATTTGGCGGTGTCTACTGAGAAAACGCCAGAAAATATGCAATGTGATAGAATTCTGTCCAGAAGCGAGCGGCAGAATTTTAGACGTAAAAATGGGTTGTGCTTCTATTGTGGTGATTCAACTCATGTTATATCAGCATGCTTTAAGCGTACTAAGAAGCCTGACAAGTCTGTTTCAATTAGCACTTTGCAGTCTAAGTTTATTCTATCTGTGACCCTGATTTGTTCTTTGTCATCTATTACCGCGGACGCCTATGTCGACTCTGGCGCTGCTTTGAGTCTTATGGATTGGTCCTTTGCCAAACGCTGTGGGTATGATTTGGAGCCACTGGAGGCTCCGATACCTCTGAAAGGGATTGACTCCACCCCATTGGCTAGTAATAAACCACAATACTGGACACAAGTGACTATGCGTGTTAATCCGGATCACCAGGAGGTTATTCGCTTTCTGGTGCTGTATAATCTACATGATGTTTTGGTGCTGGGATTGCCATGGCTGCAATCTCATAACCCAGTCCTCGACTGGAGAGCTATGTCTGTGTTAAGCTGGGGATGTAAAGGAACTCATGGGGACGTACCTTTGGTTTCCAGTTCATCATCTATTCCCTCTGAGATTCCTGAATTCTTGTCTGACCTTCGTGACGTTTTTGAAGAACCCAAGGTTGGTTCACTACCTCCGCACCGGGAGTGCGATTGTGCCATAGACTTGATTCCGGGTAGTAAATACCCTAAGGGTCGTTTATTTAATCTGTCTGTGCCTGAACACGCTGCTATGCGAGAATATATAAAGGAGTCCTTGGAAAAGGGACATATTCGTCCTTCGTCATCTCCCTTAGGAGCCGGTTTTTTCTTTGTGTCTAAGAAAGACGGCTCTTTGAGGCCGTGTATTGATTATCGACTTTTGAATAAAATCACGGTTAAATATCAATATCCGTTACCACTGCTTACTGATTTGTTTGCTCGTATAAAGGGGGCCAAGTGGTTCTCTAAGATTGATCTCCGTGGGGCGTATAATTTGGTGCGAATCAAGCAGGGGGATGAGTGGAAAACCGCATTTAATATGCCCGAGGGCCATTTTGAGTATTTGGTGATGCCTTTTGGTCTTTCAAATGCCCCTTCAGTCTTCCAGTCCTTTATGCATGACATTTTCCGCGATTATTTGGATAAATTTATGATTGTGTATCTGGATGATATTCTGATTTTTTCGGATGACTGGGACTCTCATGTCCAGCAGGT
Source organism: Ranitomeya variabilis (assembly GCF_051348905.1). Classification (NCBI taxonomy): domain Eukaryota; kingdom Metazoa; phylum Chordata; class Amphibia; order Anura; family Dendrobatidae; genus Ranitomeya; species Ranitomeya variabilis. Next base: position 998,776,228 of record NC_135232.1, on the reverse strand, counting down.
CAGGAGGGTTTTTCAGGTTTTGCGGTCTAATTCCTTGTGTGTGAAGGGTTCTAAGTGTGTTTTTGGGGTTCAAAAGATTTCTTTCTTGGGATACATTTTTTCCCCCTCTTCCATCGAGATGGATCCTGTCAAGGTTCAGGCTATTGGTGATTGGACGCAACCCTCTTCTCTTAAGAGTCTTCAGAAATTTTTGGGCTTTGCTAACTTTTATCGTCGATTTATTGCTGGCTTTTCTGATGTTGTAAAACCATTGACTGATTTGACTAAGAAGGGTGCTGATGTTGCTGATTGGTCCCCTGATGCTGTGGAGGCCTTTCGGGAGCTCAAGCGCCGCTTTTCTTCCGCCCCAGTGTTGCGTCAGCCTGATGTTGCTCTTCCTTTTCAGGTTGAGGTCGACGCTTCTGAAATCGGAGCTGGGGCGGTGTTGTCGCAGAGAAGTTCCGACTGCTCCGTGATGAGACCTTGTGCTTTTTTTTCCCGTAAATTTTCGCCCGCCGAGCGGAATTATGATATTGGGAATCGGGAGCTTTTGGCCATGAAGTGGGCTTTTGAGGAGTGGCGTCACTGGCTTGAGGGGGCCAGACATCAGGTGGTGGTATTGACTGACCACAAAAATTTAATTTACCTTGAGTCTGCCAGGCGCCTGAATCCTAGACAGGCGCGCTGGTCGTTGTTTTTCTCTCGGTTTAATTTTGTGGTGTCGTACCTACCGGGTTCTAAGAATGTTAAGGCGGATGCCCTTTCTAGGAGTTTTGAGCCTGACTCCCCTGGTAATTCTGAGCCCACAGGTATCCTTAAAGATGGAGTGATATTGTCTGCCGTTTCTCCAGACCTGCGGCGGGCCTTGCAGGAGTTTCAGGCGGATAGACCTGATCGTTGCCCACCTGGTAGACTGTTTGTTCCTGATGATTGGACCAGTAGAGTCATCTCTGAGGTTCATTCTTCTGCGTTGGCAGGTCATCCTGGAATCTTTGGTACCAGGGATTTGGTGGCAAGGTCCTTCTGGTGGCCTTCCCTGTCACGAGATGTGCGAGGCTTTGTGCAGTCTTGTGACGTTTGTGCTCGGGCCAAGCCTTGTTGTTCTCGGGCTAGTGGATTGTTGTTGCCCTTGCCTATCCCGAAGAGGCCTTGGACGCACATCTCGATGGATTTTATTTCGGATCTGCCTGTTTCTCAGAAGATGTCTGTCATCTGGGTGGTGTGTGACCGTTTCTCTAAGATGGTCCATCTGGTTCCCTTGCCTAAGTTGCCTTCTTCTTCCGAGTTGGTTCCTCTGTTTTTTCAAAATGTTGTTCGTTTGCATGGTATTCCTGAGAATATCGTTTCTGACAGAGGGACCCAATTCGTGTCTAGATTTTGGCGGGCATTCTGTGCTAGGATGGGCATAGATTTGTCTTTTTCGTCTGCTTTCCATCCTCAGACTAATGGCCAGACCGAGCGGACTAATCAGACCTTGGAGACATATTTGAGGTGTTTTGTGTCTGCGGATCAGGATGATTGGGTTGCTTTTTTGCCTTTGGCGGAGTTCGCCCTCAATAATCGGGCCAGCTCTGCCACCTTGGTGTCCCCGTTTTTCTGTAATTTGGGGTTTCATCCTCGATTTTCCTCCGGTCAAGTGGAATCTTCGGATTGTCCTGGAGTGGATGCTGTGGTGGAGAGGTTGCATCAGATTTGGGGGCAGGTGGTGGACAATTTGAAGTTGTCCCAGGAGAAGACTCAGCTTTTTGCCAACCGCCGTCGTCGTGTTGGTCCTCGGCTTTGTGTTGGGGACTTGGTGTGGTTGTCTTCTCGTTTTGTCCCTATGAGGGTTTCTTCTCCTAAGTTTAAGCCTCGGTTCATCGGCCCGTACAAGATATTGGAGATTCTTAACCCTGTGTCCTTCCGTTTGGACCTCCCTGCATCCTTTTCGATTCATAATGTTTTTCATCGGTCATTGTTGCGCAGGTATGAGGTACCGGTTGTGCCTTCCGTTGAGCCTCCTGCTCCGGTGTTGGTTGAGGGTGAGTTGGAGTACGTTGTGGAAAAGATCTTAGACTCTCGTGTTTCCAGACGGAGACTCCAGTATCTGGTCAAATGGAAGGGATACGGTCAGGAGGATAATTCTTGCCTCTGATGTTCATGCCTCCGATCTTGTCCGTGCCTTTCATAGGGCTCATCCTGATCGCCCTGGTGGTTCTGGTGAGGGTTCGGTGCCCCCTCCTTGAGGGGGGGGTACTGTTGTGAAATTGGATTCTGGGCTCCCGGTGGCCACTTGTGGAAATGAACTTGTGTGCATCATCCCCTCTGTTCACCTGCTCCTATCAGGATGTGGGAGTCGCTATATAACCTTGCTCCTCTGTCAGTTTCTTGCCGGTCAACAATGTAATCAGAAGCCTTCTGTGCTTGTTCCTGCTACTAGACAACTCCCAGCTAAGTTGGACTTTTGTCCTTGTGTGTTTTTGCATTTTGTTCCTGTTCACAGCTGCTGTTTCGTTACTGTGTCTGGAAAGCTCTTGTGATCGGAAATTGCCACTCTGGTGTTATGAGTTAATGCTAGAGTCTTAAAGGAATTTCTGGATGGTGTTTTTATAGGGTTTTCTGCTGACCATGAAAGTGTCCTTTCTGTCTTCCTGCTATCTAGAAAGCGGACCTCGATTTTGCTAAACCTATTTTCATACTACGTTTGTCATTTCATCTAAAATCACCGCCAATATATGTGGGGGCCTCTGTCTGCCTTTTGGGAAAATTTCTCTAGAGGTGAGCCAGGACTGTCTTTTCCTCTGCTAGGATTAGGTAGTTCTCCGGCTGGCGCTGGGCATCTAGGGTTAAAAAACGTAGGCATGCTACCCGGCCACTTCTAGTTGTGCGGCAGGTTTAGTTCATGGTCAGTATAGTTTCCATCTTCCAAGAGCTAGTTCTCATATATGCTGGGCTATGTTCTCTCGCCATTGAGAAACATGACACAGTCCGTTATCTCCATCAGATGCCTGGTGTATCTGTGGTGTCAAAATCCTCGCTTTGCAGGCACACATTGTTGGGGCTAGCGGAACGCACCAAATAATTAGAGAAAAGGAATAAGGTGCGTTCGCAGTCCAGGGTCCACCATGCAGAGTTGGAACCTGTGGCTAAGCAATGACGGACTATATGGCGGTACAATTAGGATACACATGGGTTAGCTTCACCCTGTGTGAAATAGGCGAACCCTGTTGCGTCACAGGGCCACAGTACTGCACGTAACAAAACTAATAATTAAATAGCACGAGAGTGCATGCGATGCCGCACTGGCGGATGCCACTAACCACCCAGACTTGGGTTTGGAAAGCGCGGAGATAGAGCACAGTGCCACACTGGCGGTCACAGCAATAGACGCTGTTTGTGAACCAGTGTTGGTTACTAGTCCGGTGCTAGATTACAATCATCCTCCTTACGCGAGCATTCAAACACAAGGGAGGGGATGATTAAGAGCGACTTTCACTCACAGCACACACACATAAACAAGTGTATACTAGCGAATAGGCCATGTGGCCATGCAAACCTCTTATAGCTGCAGCATGTACAGGACCTTCCCAGAAGGACCAATGGTAGGCTGCCACAGAATTTGAGCACCTTCAGGACCTTCCTGGAGGACCAATGGGATCTGCTGCAGTATCTGAGCATGTGACCCTTGATCTCCAATGGGAGATCTTGCCATGGGCATGCTCAGAAGGGGAAAAGCAGGACTTAGTCCCAAAAGCGTCTGCTCGCTGCTGCCCAGCACAGGCTTCAATGGCAGAAGCTGGAAAAGCAGCAGTAACCCTTTGCACAGAGTGAGACTGAGCAAGACGCTGGGACCGACATCTCCGCTGAGCAGGCTCCACTGCGGCTGATGCAGAATGAGAGACCGCAGCAGACATGGTTCGAGATTCCCCCTGCGCAGCAGCGGGAACTCGACTCCTAACATTCCCCCTTCCTGGGGCCCCCCCTTGGGCCTCGCTACGCTCAAAGGCTGCAATGAGCAGCGGAGCCCGAATGTTTTCTACAGGTTCCCAGGTTCTGTCCTCAGGGCCGTGGCCCTTCCAGTCCACCAGATAGTATTTTTTGCCACATACTACCTTGCACTCTATGATAGCATTCACCTTGTACTCATTCGTGGACGAAACCGATGTCCCGGCTGACTCAAAAAAACGGGGCTTTAATAGGGAATTGTGGAAGGTGTCGGTGATACCAAGGCGTGGAGGAATAGCCAAACGGTAGACCACAGGGTTAACCTGTTCCAGAACCTTGAAAGGACCAATGTAGCGAGGCGCAAAGTTAGTGGACTCAACTCGCAGCCTGATGTTACGGGCAGAGAGCCACACTAAATCGCCAGGAGCAAAGGTCGGAGCAGGGCGCCGGTGAGCATCGGCAGAAACCCTCATTCTCTCCTTGGAAGCCCGAATGGCATCCTGTATGCGGTCCCAAATGTCACGTGCCTCCAGTGCCCAGTCTGCCACCCTGGAATCAGTGGATGACACGGGCATGGGCACAGGGACACGTGGATGCTGGCCGTAATTAAGGAGAAAAGGAGTCTGCCCATTGGAATCGGTTACGGCATTGTTCAGTGCAAATTCTGCCCAAGGTAGCAAAGATGCCCAATCATTCTGCCTAGCAGAGATAAAATGTTGCAAATATGTCACGAGAGTCTGGTTGGCCCTCTCTACCAACCCATTTGTCTCGGGATGATATGCAGAGGAGGGATTTAGTTCTATGCTGAGTAAACGACAGAGCTCTCTCCAAAACCAAGATGCGAACTGGGGACCCTGGTCACTGACAATTTTATCAGGCATGCCATGTAAATGGAAAATATGTTTAATGAACAACGCCGCCAAGGCCCGTGCAGAAGGTAACTGTGGAAGCAGCACCAAGTGCACCATCTTAGAGAAATGATCGGTGACAACCCACATAACGGTGCAGTTACGAGACTTGGGTAAGCCCACCACGAAGTCCATCCCGACCATCTCCCAGGGCCTGTCTGCCAGCCGCAGGGGGGAAAGTTGCCCAGCAGGCCGTTGCCGAGAAGACCGATTCTTGGCGCAGGAGACACATGCTCGAATATAGTCCCCGACGTCACGGGCCATATGCGGCCACCAGTACGTCCTTGCCAAAAGCTCAGATGTCCTCTTGGTCCCAAAATGTCCACCTACCCTGGACGAGAGAGCCCAAGAGAGAACCTCCGGTCTCAAATTAGATGGAATGAAAGTCTTGCCTGGGGGCACAGACTCTAGCGAAACCGGAGCCACAGTTCTCAGGCTCTCAGAAGGGACAATAAGCTGAGGCTCCTCCTCCTCAGATGACACTACGGAGCGAGAGAGAGCGTCGGCACGAATGTTCTTCTCCCCAGAAAGAAAATGGAGAGTAAAATGGAATCGGGAGAAGAAAAGGGACCATCTAGCCTGGCGAGAATTCAGCCACTGGGCCGTCTGTAAGTACACCAAGTTCTTGTGGTCTGTGAACACTTGGAAGGGAAAGCGAGCTCCATCCAAGAGGTGTCTCCACTCTGAGAATGCCAACTTCATGGCTAGCAACTCCCTGTCCCCGATGGAATAATTCCTCTCCGCTGGTGAAAAGGTCTTGGAGAAGAAGAAGCAAGTATACTTCCGACCTTGAGCATCCTTTTGGAAGAGGACTGCTCCAGCATCAAAGGATGAGGCATCCACCTCCATAATAAATGGCTTATCTACATCGGGGCGATGTAGGATGGGAGCACTAGCGAAGTGTGACTTTATGGAGTTAAAGGCCTTGGAGACCTCCTCCGACCACAACTTGGGATTTGCTCCCTTCTTGGTGAGGGCAACCAAGGGAGCTACCAAAGTTGAGAAGTGTGGGATGAACTGGTGATAGTAATTAATGAACCCCATAAAGCGCTGCACCGCTTTAAGAGAATGGGGTTCTTGCCAGTCCATCACAGCCTGTAGCTTGGCAGGATCCATAGTCAATCCCTGGGCAGAGATGATATAGCCAAGGAAAGGCAAAGACTCCTGCTCAAACACACACTTCTCCACCTTGGCATAGAGGGAGTTTGCCCGTAAGAGGTCAAAAACTTTGCGAACATCTCTCCGATGGGAGTCAATATCTGGAGAGTAGATGAGAATATCATCCAGATAGACTACGACCGAGGTGGTGAGCACCTCCCGGAAGATGTCATTCACAAAGTCTTGGAAAACGGCTGGGGCATTACAGAGCCTGAAGGGCATCACCAGATATTCATAGTGCCCATCCCTGGTGCTAAAAGCCATCTTCCATTCGTCCCCCTCATGGATGCAAATCAGGTTGTAAGCACCCCGCAGATCTAGCTTAGTAAATACCCTTGCTCCCCGTAGCCTATCAAAAAGCTCAGATATCAGGGGTAGTGGGTATTTATTCTTAACGGTGATGGCGTTAAGACCCCTGTAGTCTATGCATGGACATAGTTCTCCATTCTTCTTCTGTACGAAGAAGAACCCAGCCCCTGCAGGTGACACTGACTTCCTAATGAATCCTCTTGCCAGATTCTCTTGAATGTACTGGGAAATTGCCTCTGTCTCCGGGAGAGATAACGGATAGACTCGACCCCGGGGAGGCTCTGCACCAGGCAAGAGGTCAATAGGACAGTCATAGGGGCGGTGAGTAGGAAGAGTCTCCGCAGCCCTTTTGGAGAACACGTCCATATAGGACCAATAGTGGTTGGGGAGAGAGGAAAGATCTGCGGGTACCTCTGTAGAAGTAACCTGAACGCACTCCCTCTGACATCTACCCTCACATGATTTACTCCAACCCAAAATTCTCCCTGAGGACCACTCTATATGAGGAGAATGATAGCGAAGCCATGGTATCCCCAACAGGACCTCATCAATTCCCTCAGGAATGACTAATAGGGAGATAATCTCCTGATGTGATGGAGACATAGAAAGAGTGAATGGAATGGTCTGATGTGCAATCTGTGAGGGTAGTGTCGACCCATTTACCACTCGAACGGTCACAGGTTTGGCGAGCATCACCAAGGGTATTGCATGACACTGGGCGAAAGCAGATGACATGAAATTGCCTTCTGCCCTGGAGTCCAGACAAAGCTCTACCGTAAGAGTGGATGGGCCTATGGTTATTGTCCCCTTGAAGGACAATTTAGAGGAAAACATCTCCGTGTCTAGTGTACCTCCTCCAACTACCACTAGACGCCGACATTCCCCCGACCGCTGAGAACACTTGGAGGCAAGATGTCCTGACTTCCGGCAAACATGACAGACCATAGGTGCACGAGCGGACCGGGACTTAGATCCTGCACGCAACGCCTTTATGGCCTCATGTGACTTGGACACCTGGACCGGAGATTCCTGAGGTTTGGCGAAGGTGGGGGCCAGCCGAAACCTCTGCCTACACTGGGCTCGCTCCAACCCTTGCTTGTGAAAACGAAGGTCGATGCGGATTGATATAGCTATGAGCTCCTCCAGTGTGGCAGGAATCTCCCTAGTGGCCAAAGCGTCCTTCACATGGTCAGCCAGCCCTCTCCAAAATACCGGGATAAGGGCCTTATCCGACCATTCCAGCTCAGACGCTAATGTCCAGAAGTGGACGGCAAAATGGCTGACCATGGACGAACCCTGAGTCAATGCCAGCAGTTGGAGCGCCATATCATGGGTGACTTGGGGTCCAAAAAAGACCTGTTTCAGAGTGCTCAAAAACCGAGGAGCACTCTGCACCACATGATCGTCGCGCTCCCACAGCGGCGTAGCCCACTCCAATGCCCTGTCCGACAGCAGAGAAATTATGAATCCCACCTTTGCCTTTGTGGGAAAACGTGCAGCCAGGAGCTCGAGGTGTATACCGCACTGGCTCACAAAACCCCTACAGGATTTACTGTCACCAGAGTATTTCTCTGGCAGCGGGAGGTGAGATAAGGTCGGAACAGAGATGGCAGTGGGTAAAGCTGCCGCAGCCACGCTAGCAGCCTGAACAGCTATTGCGGTAACATCCACCGCTAAGGTTGCACACTCGAGAGCCGCCAACCTGCCCTCTAGCAGCTGGATGTACCCCTGCAATCGCTGTTTGTCCGTCATTACTTAGCCAGACCCTGGCACTAGTATAATGTTAGGGCTAGCGGAACGCACCAAATAATTAGAGAAAAGGAATAAGGTGCGTTCGTAGCCCGGGGTCCACCGTGCAGAGATGGAACTTGCTGCTAAGCAATGAAGGACTATATGGCAGTACAATGAGGATACACATGGGTTAGCTTCACCCTGTGTGAAATAGGTGAACCCTGTTGCATCACAGGGCCATAGTACTGCACGTAACAAAACTAATAATTAAATAGCAGGAGAGTGCATGCGATACCGCACTGGTGGATGCCACTAACCACCCAGACTTGGGTTTGGAAAGCGCAGTGATAGCGCACGGCGCTGCACTGGTGGTCACAGCAATGGATGCTGTTTGTGTACCAGTGTTGGTTACTAGTCGGGTGCTAGATTACAATCATCCTCCTTTACGCGAGCATTCAAACACAAGGGAGGGGATGATTAAGAGCGACTTTCACTCACAACACACACACATAAACAAGTGTATACTAGCGCATGGCCGTGCGGCCATGCAAACCTCTTATAGCTGCAGCATGTACAGGACCTTCCCAGAAGGACAAATGGTAGGCTGCCACAGAAGTTGAGCACCTTCAGGACCTTCCTGGAGGACCAATGGGATCTGCTGCAGTATCTGAACATGTGACCCTTGATCTCCAATGGAAGATCTTGCCCTGGGCATGCTTAGAAGGGGAAAAGCAGGACTTAGTCCCAAAAGCATCTGCTCGCCGCTGCCCAGCACTGGCTTCAATGGCAGAAGCTGGAAAAGCAGCAATAACCCTTTGCACAGAGTGAGACTGAGCAAGACGCTGGGACCAACGTCTCCGCTGAGCAGGCTCCACTGCGGCTGATGCAGAATGTGAGACCGCAGCAGACATGGTTCAAGATTCCCCTGCGCAGCAGCAGGATCTCAACTCCTAACACACATTGCCTTTTTTCTGTTAGCCTTGGTCTATACAATATTTTGTGGTAAAAAAATTTAGAACAAAAAAACAGTCCACATATTGAAATAGTCTGTTATCTCCGTCAGACGCCTGGTGTATCTGTGGTGTCAAAATCCTTGCTTTTGCAGGCATACATTGCATTTTTTTGGTCTGCTAGCCTTGGTCTACACAGTATTTTGTGTTCAAAAAAATTTGAAACAAAAAAACAGGCCACATATTGAAATAGTCTATTATCTTCATCAGACACCTGCTGTATCGGTGGTGTCAAAATCCTCGCTTTGCAGGCATACATTGCCATTTTTGTCTGATAGCCTTGGTCTATACAGTATTTTGTGGTCAAAGAATGTAAAACCAAAAAACGGGCTACATATTGAAACAGTCTGCGATCTCCATCAGATGCCTGGTGTATCAGTCGTGTCAAAATCCTCGCTTTGCAGGCATACATTGCATTTTTTAGTCTGCTAGTCTTAGTGTCAGTATTTTGTGGTAAAAAAAATTTAATACCAAAAACAGGCCACATATTGAAACAGTCTGTTATCTCTGTCAGATGCCCAGTGTATCTGTGGTGTCCAAATCTTCGCTTTGCAGGCACACATTGCATTTTTTGGTCTGCTAGCCTTGGTCTATGCAGTATTTTGTTGTCAAAAAATTTTAAAACCAAAAAACAGGCCACATATTGAAACAGTCCGTTATCTCCGTCAGATGCCTGGTGTATATGTGGTGTCAGAATCCTCGCTTTGCAGGCACACATTGCCTTTTTTTGTCTGCTAGCCTTGGTCTATAGAGTATTTTGTGGTAAAAAAATGTAAAACCAAAAAAACAGTCCACATATTAAAATAGTCTGTTATCTCCATCAGACTCATGCTGTATCTGTGGTGTCAAAATCCTCGCTTTGCAGGCATACATTGCTCTTTTTTGTCTTATAGTCTTGGTCTACACAGTATTTTGAGTTAAAAAAATGAAAGTCAAAAAACAGGCCACATATTGAAACAGTCTGTTATCTCCGTCAGATGCCTGGTGTATCTGTGGAGTCAAAATCCTCGCTTTGCTGTCATACATTGCATGTTTTTGTCTGCTAGCCTTGGTCTATACAGTCTTTTGCGTTAAAAAAATGTAAAACAAAAAATAGGCCACATATTGAAACAATCTGTTATCTCACTCAGATGCCCTGACTATCTGTGGTCTCCAAATACTTGCTTTTCAGGCATAGTGATCACATATAAGTTTTCTCAAAATTAATCCATTTGTATTGAACTTTTAAAATATTTCAGTAGTCCATTTAAAATGGGCACGGCAAGGGGCGAGGGATGGGGAAGTGGACGTGATGCTGATGGTGCATGCAGAGGACGAGGCCGTGGCCAAGCTGAAAGTGGGCCACAACAAAGACCCACATCTTCTCGCTCGACCTCCCTGTCTCAGTTTCTAGGGGACCATAGCACACCACTATTGAAGCCAGAGCAGTGTGAAATGGTTGTTGGTTGGATAGCGGAAAATGCTTCCACTCGCTTAGCCACCACCACCACCACGTCTTCCACACGGTCAAGTCTAAGTAGCCATGAGTGTGGACCTCATATTACTCACCCTGATCCTCCTTCCTCCCACCATGCCGAGTGCCCTGAGACAACTGATCCTAAACTTGGACACTCTGAAAAGCTGTTCAGTTTTCCCTTTAAAGACCCCAGACACACGGCCGGTCAACTTGAAGTGGAGCAAGATGAGATCACATGTAGCGATGCCCAAATATTTGACCAGCCACGGTCACACAAAGACGATGTTGGGAAAGTGTCACAAGAGGTGTACGATGATGAGACAATATTGCCAGAAAGTCAGGAGGAGGAGCAAGGTGTAGATGTGGAAGATGAGGTGGTGGATGACATAGTAACTGATCCAACCTGGCAGGAGGACCTGCAGAGTGAAGACAGCAGCAAACATGAGGAAGGAGGCATAGCACCCCAACAGGCAGGAAGAAGCAGTGTGGTGGCCGCAGACAGAAGGCGTGCATCCATTCCCCGTAACACCAACATGACGGAAGTTGCCATTCCAACTGTTAGATCTTCCCGAGTCTGGTTATTTTTTAAAGATTCTGCAGATAACCCCAAACAGGTTATATGCAGCACCTGCCATGCCTGCATCAGAAGTGGTAGCAAAACTACTATCCTGACCACGACCAGCATGATCAGGCACATGGCAGCAAAGCACCCGATTTTGTGGGACAAACACCAGGCTCCAGGAATACTGTCTGCAGGTGACACCACAGTTTCTTCCACTGTTTTGCATAGAAGCCAATCCTCAGTCCAGGGTGCATGCGAAGATGCCTCGTGCCATGCACCTGTTGTTGCAGACAAACAACCAGCACCATCATCAAGCCTGTGCACATCCTTGGCAGACTCCTATACAGAAAAGAAATACTAGAATAGTGCACATCCTTGTCCAAGTGCAGCCTTCAGTTGTCTGTACCCCAGTCATTGGAATGCAGCGGAAATACCCAGCCAACGCCCCACAGGCCACAGTACAAAATTCTAACATTTCTCGTCTGCTTGGCTCGGAATGTTGCCTTTTAGGCTCATTGAGATGGAAGCTTTCTGCAACCTGATGGCGGCGGCCATCCCAAAGTACTCGGTCCCCAGTCACCACTACATCTCTTGGTGTGCCATACCAGCATTACACCAGCATGTGTCCCATAACATTACCTGTGCCCTCAACAATGCTGTTACTGGGAAAGTGCACCTAACCACGGACATGAGGACAAGTGCTTGTGGGCAGGGACGGTACATCTCACTAACGGCACACTGGTTTAACATAGTGGAAGCTGGGACCCAGTCGGACCTTGGGATGGAACACATCCTCCCAACATCGAGGATTGCGGGTGCTACGTCAATCAGGGTTGCCCCAGTCTACAGCTCCTGCACCTCCTCCTCCTCTTCAGCCTCCATCTCTGAAAGAAGCACATAAGTCAGAAGCTGGAAGCACTACATCACTGCGTCAGCGAAATGGCAACAGGCTGTGCTGAAGCTAATCTGCTTAGGTGACAAACCGCACGATGCTGAAGAGTTGTGGACAGCATTGAAAGAGCAGTCAGATTTTTGGATGACACCACTGAACCTACAGCCAGGCATGGTCGTGTGTGACAATGGTCAGAATCTGGTGGTGGTTCTGAGGCAAGGTGAGCTCACACGTATCTTGCCTGGCCCATGTGCTTGTCCAGTCTGGAACTTACCTCGTCATAGAAGCTTACCAGATTAGTTTGACAGGAATGGTCCCTCGTAAACCCATGTTGATATTGGGTCATGAGGTTATTCTTCTTCAGATACTCCAGTTTAGCATCTCATAGAATACCCTCCAGGATTTTACCCTCAGTAGAGGTTAGGCTTACTGGCCTATAATTTCCAACTTAAGTTTTTGTCCCCTTTTTGACTATTGGCACCACATTCGCTATATGCCAGTCCAGTGGTACAGAACCTGTTATTATGAAATCTTTAAAGATTAAAAATATTGGTCTATCAATGACTGTACATAATTCCAGCAGTATTCGATGGTGTATCCCAATCGGGCCCGGGGATTTGTCAATTTTAGTGATTTTTAGACGCCGCCATACTTCCTGCTGGGTTAAGTTGTTAGAGTTTTTTCGGTATTATGTTTCTCACTCATTGTTCTTGGGTATAGTTCGGTGGTATATACAGTATAACACAACAAAAAAGCAGTGAGCAATTTGTCTAGATGTAATTACTCATCTATACAGTTTTAAGTGCTTTGTTACATTTTAAGGTTATGTAAATCTCCCCCCCAAAAAATTGAAAAAATTTTCATTGATTCAATTACTGAGCCATACAATATTACGTGTTTTCTGTAACATTTTGGTAATATATATAAAAAAATAAAACCTTTAAAAAATGTTTATGGATTCAGTGATTAATCCATACACTATAACGTGGTTCTTGTTACATTTTGCTGTTATATTAAACACTAAAAAAACTTCCAAAACTTTTAATGAATTTATTAATTTATGCATACAGTTTAATTTGCTTTGTGACCTTGATTGTAATTTATGGCAGACTTTGCACTGTGCATAACTTTTATGAGTGTAAGAGTACTATAGCTATACTTTGCTCTCAATATTTGAAAGATGCACTGCAGTTGGTGCCTTTTAAGGGTGTATGGATGATCCTGCTTGCAATTTTTGTCAGGCTTTGCACTTTTTGCATAGCAATTATGAATCTAGAAGTACAACTACATGACAATTTGAACAGAATGTGTATGAGGTCCTCCTTTATCTCTAATACAGGGTGTATCTGAGTCCCTCTTACATTTTTGGCAGTTCTTGCTTCCTTCATAAATTACATTAACATTTCCTTTTTTACAAAAAAAATTCAAGGTGTACTTAAAATATAATTTATTATTTTAAAAAAGTCTTTTTAAATTTTGCCTTATATTAAAGTCATTATCAGAAAAGAGCAAATTTGCTCTGGTTCCCTCTTATTCGGCAAGCTATAGCTCTAACCGAATAGGCTGCAGAGGAAACCTGGCTTCCTGGACTGCACCAGCCAATCATCTGATCGGCGCCACAGGTGCATGTGTTGCAGCTGTGTCACAGTCATGACACATGCATGGTGAGTCCAACAAACAGGATGATTGGCCGGTGCAATCCAGGAAGCTGGGTTCCCTCTGCAGCTTATTCGGCAAGCGCTATAACTTGCCAAATAAGAGGGAACCTGAGCACATTCGATCATCTCTAGTCATTATACAGAAAAAATGTTTCTTAACATTTTTTTCCTGTGAACTCCAATTTCTTGTAGATTTTAAATGTTTTATTGTCAGTCCTTGAAGTGGAGTAAAAGAGTGACACCATTATTCTCAGCACATCAGACACAGTGACTGGCAGTATTCACTGTGTAGGATGCAGGTCCATATTGACCCTTGTTCTCAGCAGCAATTTGGGAGTCACAGATGCTACCAGGGGACTTCGTCACCCAATTCTCCTTCCATTCAGCACTTTTTCCATCCATTTAATCATTGTCACTGCCCCCAAGACCTCTTTGTAGGGTCTACCAGAAAAATGCTCAGATTTTACTTTGACTCCCATTATACTCATTACTCGAAATGAGCATCCAAGCAATAAGATGCTTGGTTCGAGTAACAAGCATCCGAGCATATTAGTGCTCGCTCATCTCTAATCCTTCTTTGTAATGTGTACATCTGTTTGGTTTTAAAGTGACCAAAAATGTTTAAGTTTTAACCATAATATCACTATGATATAAGGTTTCTTTTTAGTGTTTTTTATTTTTTGACCTTATTTTGTAAATTTTTCCTGTTTTTTGACAATCTAGAAATCATACCAATATATTCCTCTGATAAAAGGCAATAACAAGGTGTGAGCCAATCCTTATGTGTATGACAAGCATTAATATGCTTAATGCTATAATATGTATCATACAAACCAAATTAGCAATAATAGGAATAACAATTCACAATAATCTTCTACGTTACTAACCACAATGAGCATCAACCTTTTCTTAGGAATTAAAGAAGAATAGGCAGATAAATAATTCAGTTCATAGTATTTGCACTCAATAGATAACCCGACTGCATTACTAATAGCTATGAAATAGTCCATAATATAAGGGTAGGTTCACACAACACTATAAAAAATTGTTCAGAATTTCATCCAGAAAAGTGGGATAATTTTTTGCTTACTTGTCATCTGTGTGCAGTCTGTATACAATCCATTTTTGACAGCAGCTATTAATCATTTAAAAGACCATTTGCACATCCAATGTTACAGAATTACAACTTATAGGTAAAAACCAGATAGGCTTGATTGGCCATGTTCACACATTGGTCAGTATTTTACCTCAGTATTTGTAAGCCAAAATCAGGAATGAAAAAATCAGAGCTAAAATATAATAGAAACACATCACCACTACTGCTTTTTTGCCTTACAATATTGATGTAAAATACTGACGAAATACTGGACGTGTGAATGTAGCCAATGGGTGAGTTTCATACAATTTTCAGAAGAAAATCATGCATGCTGTGTTTTTTTTTTACATACAGATTTGGTTAGTGAAAAAAATTGTTCATCTGCACTTTTGGTATTATACCTTTTGATGTTTAAGTAGAATTGTTACTTTTAGAAATAATCCATGTGACTTGGGAAGTGTTGAGTACCCATTCATTTCAAGTAAATACCTGTGACTACATTGTTTTCTTTTAGCACTGAAGCAGTACAATACCCTGAGAAAGTATTGAAGTGCAGAGGCAGTCAGCTGCAACCAATGTATTATTGATGAATGTGTGCAGACAGGTTGTCCAAACTTATGCTGCATCAAGCATATTTTATCCTAATTTAGTTAAAGGCTGTTATGCTTTTGTTTACAATAAACCTAAAATACACTGCTCAAAAAAATAAAGAGAACACTAAAATCCCACATCCTAGATATCACTGAATGAAATATTCCAGTTGTAAATCTTTATTTATTACATAGTGGAATGTGTTGAGAATAATAAAACCTAAAAATTATCAACATAAATCACAGCTAATATCCCACAGAGATCTGTAGTTGGAATGATGCTCGAAATCAAAGAGGAAAATGAAGTTACAGGCTGATCCAACTTCAGTGAAAATGCCTCAAGACAAGGAAATGATGCTCAGTAGTGTGTGAGGCCTTCACGTGCCTGTATGATCTCCCTACAACGCCTCAGATCATCCTCATGGAGTCGGTTTCTAACCATTTGTGCAGACACATGCATATCTGTGGCCTGCTGGAGGTCCTTTTGCAGGGCTCTGGCAGTGCTCCTCATTTTCCTCCTTGCACAAAGGCTGAGGTAGCGATCCTGCTGCTGGGTTGTTGCCCTCCTACGGCCCCCTCCATGTCTCCTGGTGTACTGGCCTGTCTCCTGGTAGCGCCTCCAGCCTCTGGACACTACGCTGACAGACATACCAAAACTTCTTGCCACAGCTCGCATTGATGTGCCATCCTGAATGATGCACTGCACTACCTGAGCCACTTGTGTGGGTTGTGGAGATCGACCCATGCTACAATGAGTGTGAAAGCACAACCAACATTCAAAAGTGACCAAAACATCAGGCAGAAATTATTGGTACTGAGATGTGGTCTGCGGTCCCCACCTGCAGAACCACTCCTTTATTGAGGGTGTCTTGATAATTTCCAGTAATTTCCATCTGTTGTCTATTCCATTTGCACAACAGCATGTGAAATTAATTGTCAATCAGTGTTACATCCTAAGTGGACAGTTTAATTTCACAGAAGTTTGATTTACTTGGAATTATATTCTGTTGTTTAAGTGTTTCCTTTATTTTTTTGAGCAGTGTACATAAAAGAAGCACACAAGATGACTGTTTGACTAAATTCTTAGAAAACTTCATGAAAAAGTGTGGTCGCCCATGAATTTAATTATAATACCTGAATAGTGGGAAATATAAGTGATGCAGAAGAGATTTTAAAAATTTATGACTTTCAGTAATCAGGCAACGTTGATAAGTTCAGTGTTTATTCAGTATTTTACAGCAGTATTTGCATGGAGAGATGGGCGGACACCTGGATGTTCGGGTGTGGCGGGTTCGGCCAGACAGTTAAAATTTGAGTTCTGGTACCAGAACTTGAATGGGGGGCCCAACATCCCGTGTTTGCCATGCTGTCATGTGCATGACAGTACAGCAAACACCACTTCTGAATGGCAGTAAAATCAACATGACTGGTCATACAACTGCGGTACCCATGCTGGCAAAAAACAATGTGAGCGCTCAGATGTGATCGGAGGTATAAAGTTTACCTCCGGTCACTGGTGTCAACTGATGGGACTACAGCTCCCATTAGCCGATGCCTGCTGCTGCTAATAACAGCGAGAGCCCACGCTGTAAATAAATAATTAAAAAAAAACCTGGTATGGGTTCCCTTGTATTTTTGATAAACAGCCAGTAAAAACTCACAACTGGGGGCTGCAACCCTCAACTCTCAACTTCAGCAAAGCTGGTTATGAAGAATAGAGGGGTCCTGATTCTGTATTTTTTAATTATTTATATAAATAATACAAAAAAACATCATGGAGTCCCCCTCATTTTTGACAACCAGACAAGCTAAAGCAAACAGCTGGTGGCTGGTATTCTCAGGCTACTAAGGGGCATGGATATTGGCCCCCCAGCCTGAAAATAGCAGCCAAGAAAAGGGCAGGGATCTCACCAAGGTCACCGCTGCTCAGCCTGGCTGGGACCACAGCCTTAGGGTACCGTCACACAGTGGCATTTTCATCGCTACGATGGCACGATTCATGACGTTCTAGCGATATAGTTACGATCTCGCAGTGTCTGACACGCAGCAGCTATCAGGGATCCTGCTGAGAATCGTACATCGTAGCAGATCGTTTGAAACTTTCTTTCGTCGCTGGATCTCCCGCTGTCATCGCTGGATCGTTGTGTGTGACAGCGATCCAGCGATGCGTTCGCTTGTAACCAGGGTAAACATCGGGTTACTAAGCGCAGGGCCGCGCTTAGTAACCCGATGTTTACCCTGGTTACCAGCGTAAAATGTAAAAAAAAAAAAACCGTACATACTCACCATCTGATGTCCGTCAGTTCCCTTACAGTCTGCTTCCCGCTCTGACTGTCTGCCGGCCAAAAAGTGAGAGCAGAGCACAGCGGTGACGTCGCCGCTGTGATCTGCTTTCACTTTACGGCGGCACTCAGTCAGAGCGGGAAGCAGACGGCAAGGGACCTGACGGACATCAGATGATGAGTATGTACGTTTTTTGTTTTTTTTACATTTTACGCTGGTAACCAGGGTAAACATCGGGTTACTAAGCGCGGCCCTGCGCTTAGTAACCCGATGTTTACCCTGGTTACCAGCGAACCTCGGCATCGTTGGTCGCTGGAGAGCGGTCTGTGTGACAGCTCCCCAGCGACCACACAACGACTTACCAACGATCACGGCCAGGTCGTATAGCAGGTCGTGATCGTTGGTAAATCGTATAGTGAGACGGTACCCTTAGTGACCGGAGGTAACTTTGTTGACGTCACCACTAATCACTGAGGCTGCGCTCGCAGACGCTCCTTCACCATGGGCTCATACTTGCCTATAACTTATCAGTCTAAACAATCATGTAATTAAACAATTCTGAGACACAAACAGAAGTTGGCATAAAGGCTGCTGTGTTTGTTTAGGGATACCCAAAGTAAATTCAAAGAATAATAATACATTTTAATCAAATATTTAATAAATTATAATACCCAAAATTACCTCAATACTTTAAAATCCTGTCCACCCAACATTAGGTGGGTGACCCCCTCAAAAGAAACACTATGACAAGAAAACAAACATCAATTAAATAGGGGCTGGTGGGTGGGGAGATGCTTCAATGTAGAAATCTTCAGTCAGATAGCTCCAGATCCAGAAAGCAGAGGATTAATATATATATATATATATATATATATATATATATATATATATATATATATATATATATATATACTGTATATATATATATATATATATATATATATATATATATATATATATATATATATATATATATATATAAAGGGTCTGATATATTTATATTTTTATATTCCCAAACCAGTCCCTTTATTTCCTTTTCACTTTTATGTACATATAAAAGATAATAGCAAACTTTCCATACAGGCAGACATTTTTAACAGCTTGAAAGATAAATGGAAAGTTGAGCAAAATAAATCACCCCAGATTCACTCTCACACTGTGAAGATGCCCATTTATAAAGAGTTGTAATCCATCCAAAAATACATTAATTCATGCCTGGAGGATTCTGATATTCTTGTAGAAGAACTAAAACAGTTCTTCCATTTTAACATCTTTAACATGACAAGTGTCCATGGCCATTGGCATTTTTATCCAAAATATTCAATCCAAGACAGACTTACTGCTTTATATCTCATCAAGACAATATTATCTCAGCATCTGTTTCATTCTGTTTTTCTGTCTCTTGATTCTTTTGTTTCTGATACATCTTGGAAGTGTCAGATTTAACTAATGTCCTATTCAAACTGTAAATCTATTATAGAAGTTCTTCACTTTTTGTTATTCAGCTCTCTATTACATAAAATGACTAGATAAATATTTGTTTTAATATACAGGTCCTAAAAGAGGACCTGTCACAAAGGGAAAAGTGGTCAGTTCCTTTCCTGAATAATATGGGTTTTTTTTGTTTGTTTTTTTATTTTTTTCTTTGCTTTTTTATGTTCTCCAAATGGTTCCAGTGGTAACAGTAATTTCTGAGATCTTTACCAAGGGGTGCTCACAGAGTAATCATGCAGAACAGCTTAAAGACATGCCGACAGAGAATCCTATGAGCAATGCCCCCTTGGTAAACAACGGAGAAATTAGCATAGCATAGTATTAGTAATAGAAATTAGTATTAGCTTTGCATATATACGATTTAATAATAATACTGCAATAATACGATTGCAATATAACAGACAATTACCACCAGAAAATAACCAAATATCGCCAGCATATACAGTAGTGATAATAACAACATATTGAGCATTTACCAAAACCACTGTATTAACCCCTTAGTGACGGAGCCAATTTGCAGCTTAATGACCGGGCCAATTTTTACAATTCTGACCAGTGTAAATTTATGAGGTTATAACGCTGGAATCCTTTAATGGATCCCCCTGATTCTGAGATTGGTTTTTAGTAACATATTGTACTTCATGATAGTCATAAAATTTCTTCAATATTACTTGCGTTTATTTATGAAAAAAATAGAAACATGGCAAAAAATGTTCATATTTTGCAATTTTCAAATTTTGAATATTTATGCCCTTAAATCAGAGAGATTTGTCACACAATATAGTTAATAAATAACATTTACCACATGTCTACTTTACATCAGCACAATTTTGGAAACAATTTTTTTTTTGTTAGGAAGTTATAAGGGTTAAAAGTTGACCAGCGATTTCTCATTTTTACAGCAAAAATCATAAAACCATTTTTTTAGGGACCATCCCACATTTTAAGTCACTTTGAGGGGTGTACATGACAGAAAATACCCAGAAGTGACATCATTCTAAAACTACACCCCACAAGGTGCTCAAAACCACATTCAAGAAGTTTATTAACCCTTTATGTGCTTCAGAGGAACTGAAGCAATGTGGAAGGAAAAAATTAACATTTTACTTTTTTTTACAGTTTACTTCAGAACCAATTTTATTTATTTTCACAAGTGTAAAACAATTTGTTGTGCAATTTGTTGTGCATTTTCTCCTGAATACGCAAATACCCCATATGTGGGGTAAACCACTGTTTGGGCGCATGGCAGTGCTCAGAAGGGAAGGAGCACCGTTTGACTTTTTCAATGCAGAATTGGCTGGAATTGAGATCGGACACCATGTTGCGTTTGGATAGCCTCTGATGTGCCTAAACAGTGGAAACCCCCCACAAGTAACACCATCTTGGAAACTAGACCACTTAAGGAACTTATCTAGATGTGTGTTGAGGACTTTTAACCCCCCAGTGCTTCACAAAAGTTTATAACGTAGAGCCATAAAAATTAAAAAAAATATTTTTTCCACAAAAAATATCTTTTCTCCTCCCAATATTTTTAACAAGGGTATCAGCAGAAATTAGACCCTATAAATTGTTGTGCAATTGATCCTGAGCACGCTAATACCCAATATGTGGAGATAAACCACTGATTGGGCGCACAGCAAAGCTCAGAAAGAAAGGAACGCCGTTTGACTTTTTCAATGCAGTATTGGCTGGAATTAAGATCAGACGCCATGTCGCGTTTGGAGAGCCCTTGATGTGCCTAAACAAAGGAAACCCCCAACAAGTGAAACCATTTTGGAAACTTGACCCCTTAAGGAACTTATCTAGATGTGTGGTGAGCATTTTGAACCCCCAAGTGTTTCACAGAAGTTTGTAATGTAGAGCTGTGAAAAAAAAATTGTATTTTTTCCACAAAAATGATTTTTTTGCACCCAAATATTTCTTTTCACAAGGGCAACAGGAGAAATTAGACCATGAAAGCTGTTGCGCAATTTGTCCTGAGTGGGGGTAAACAACTGTTTTAGCGCACAGCAGAGCTCAGAAGGGAAGGAGCGCAGTTTGACTCTTTCAATGCAGAATTGGCTGGAATTGAGATCGAACTCCATGTCACGTTTGGAAAGCTCCTGATGTGCCTTAACAGTGGAAAAAAGTGACACCATTTTGGAAACTATACCCCTTAAGAAACTTATCTAGATGTGTAGTGAGCACTTTTAACCCCCAAGTGCTTCACAGAAGTTTATAATGCAGAGCAGTGAAAATAAAAAAAAATCTTTTTCCTCAAAAATGATTTTTTAGACAACATTTTTTTATTTTCACAAGGGAAAGGGAAAAATTGGATACAAAAAGTTGTTGTCCAGTTTTTCCTGAGTACAATGATACCCAATATGTGGGGGACCACAGTTTGGGCGCATGGCAGAGCTCAGAAGTGAAGGAGCCTCGTTTTGGAATGCAGACTTTGATAGAGTGGTCTGCGTGGGTCATATTGCATTTGCAGAGCCACTGATGTGCCTAAACAGTAGAAACCCCACACAAGTGACCCCATTTTGGAAACTAGACCTCCCAAGGATCTTATCCAGATGTGTTGTGAGCACTATGAACCCCCAAGTGCTTCACAGACATTTATAACATAAAGCTGTGAAAATAAAAAATCATATTTTTTCCACAAAAATTATATTTTCACTCCCAAATTTTTACTTTCACAAGGGTAACAGGAGAAATTGGACCAACAAAGTTGTTGTGCAATTTGTCCTGAGTACTCTGATATCCCATTTGTGGGGAGGGACCACCATTTGGGTGCATGACAGAGCTCGGAAGGGAAGAAGCGCCATTTTGGAATGCAGACTTTAATAGACTGGTCTGCGGGCGTCATATTGCGTTTGAAAAGCCCTTGATGTGCCTAAACAGTAGAAACCCCCCAAGTGACCCCGTTTTGGAAACTAGACCCCCCCATGGAGCTTATCAAGATGTGTGGTGAGCACTTTGTATGCCCGAGTGCTTCACAGAAGTTTATAATGGAGAGCCGTGAAAATAAAAATCGTTTTTTTCCCACAAAATGATTTTTAACCTGCAATTTTTTTTCCCAATGGTAACAGGAGAAATTGGACACCAAAAGTTGTCCAATTTATCCTGAGTATGCTGATGCCCCATATGTGGGGGAAAAACACTGTTTGGGTGCACAGCAGAGCTCAGAAATGAGGGAGCATCATTTGACTTTTTGAACACAAAATTGGCTGGAATCAATGGTGGTGCCATGTCACGTTTGGAGACCCTCTGATGTACCTAAACAGTGGAAACTCCGCAATTCTAACTCCAACCCTAACCCTAACACACCCCTAACCCTAATCTCAACCCTAACCCTAACCCTAATCACAACCCTAACCTCAACACACCCCTAACCATTACCCTAACCCCAACACACCCCTTACCCTAATCCCAACCCTAACCATAACCCTAATCACAGCCCTAACCCCAACACACCCCTAACCTTAATCCCAACCCTAACCCTAATCCCAACCATAAACCCAACACACCCCTAACCCTAATCCTAACAATAAACACAAACCTAACCCTAATCCCAACCCTAACCCTAATCCAAACCCTAATCCCAACCCTAACCCTAATCCCAACCCTAATCCTAATCCCAACCCTAACCCCAACTTTAGCTCCAACCCTAAGGGTATGTTTCCATACGCATAATCTTTGCACTTTGGAAGCAGCGGATACCCCACTCAGCCCAAAGTGCCACCCCCTGTTGTACACTTGGTGATTCCGGATGTGTTCATTGAACACATGCGAAATCACCGCATCATATTCATAGACTGTGTTACTTATCTTGCGGAGATGGAGCCAGATGCGGCCCTGCATGCATAGTGGAGATGGAATTTCATGAAATCCCCTCCAGTATGCTGTAACATCTGATTCTGCAGATTGGATGCTGTGGCTGTATGCAGTGTCCAATCCGTAGCAAATCCTGAATTAATCCTTAACTTGGAAACAGACCCTAACTCTAATTTTAGCCCCAACCCTAACACTAACTTTAGCCCAACTCACTTTAGCCCTACTGTAGCCCTAATGGGAAAATGGAAATAAATGCATTTTCTTTATTATATTATTTTTCCCTAACAAAGAAGGTGATAAAGGAGCGGTTCATTTACTATTTTTTTTATTTTGATCACTGTGATAGGGTCTATCACAGTGACCAAAATGAACCAATTGGAAAAATCTTCCTATTGTTGCCGGGTGCCAGCGCGCAGATGTCAGCGGGTGCACCGCGCACAAGCCTGCCATTTTCTTACCGGAAGAAGACGCCAGCAGCCGTGTGGGGAAGCAGGAAGATCCAGGGACTATGGGAGACACTGGTAAGTATCGGGGGTGATTGGCGACCCTATCTCTCTGTCCTCTGCTGTGCAAACACAACGGAGGACAGAAAAATTAAATGGCAAATCACGTTTTGTTTTTTATTTTGCTGCCACTGTTGTAAGGTTAATAATGGTGAACGCAACCCAGAGGTCAGTAAAAACCACCCTGAATCATGTTCTCTGGGGTCTCGGCTACCCCTGGCAGCTGAGACCCTGGAGATAATACAACTATGGGGGGTGTTATATACTTTTTCCACAGTGCTGTTAATTAACGGCACTGTGATTTAAGTACCCTTAACTACCGCCATTAAAAGGCGTATCAGTGGTTGTTATGGGGTACATATTGATATAATCAACATACTGAGACCATATAATGATTTTATCAGGTGTACACCAGTACACAGCAAACCATTTATTTGTATACCTTATCATGTTTGCATCAGTGACGTTCTCAATGATTTCATTAATTTTCCCTTTTCTTTTCCATTCTGCCAAAATCTCCATGACATCTTCTTCCATCCATAACAAGTCCTTGCAAAAGTAACACAGAGACATCTTTTGGTTACTGCTTTACCAGCAACCTCTTCACATTCTGCACCTCTGCACAAACTATGTAGTGCTATTAACAGTGCTATAGACATAAAAAATGTCCCTTCTGTGTCATATATAGTAGTAATACCCTCTTGTTGTGTCCCAAACAATTAGGTTACGTCACCATAATCTGGAATGAGCAGTCCAAAACACTGCCTTCTATTGAATGCAGGTAAATCTGCATGTGTTCATTTTAGACCCAGGAGTCTGATCCAGACTTTAGTCTGATCCATGTATCTTTCAAATTCCATCTTTCAAATTTCAGATTTCTAATTACAATACTTTGAATTAGACTTGATTTCTAAGATTCATTTTGCTGCTCACCACCATCATTCCTATAATATTGTCATCTTCATCACCATCTATGTTGTGAACTCCGTTTTCGGGCTCCCTCTTGTGGTCACAGATGGTATTGTGTGACTTTGGTTTTTTGGCTCCCCCTGGTGGTTTGGTTTATTATCCTGCGGGTCTGGCTGGATCAGCTGCCTCGTTATTCACCAGGGAGGCTCCTATTTAGCTCTGCTTCACTTCCACTTGTTGCCGGCTGTCAATGTATTCAGTGCTATTCTGATTACTCCTGATTATCTCGTTTTCTGCCTCTTCAGGATAAGCTAAGTTCTGTTTGAATATTTTTTGCTCATCTGCCTGCAATATGATTTCTGTGTATGATGAGTCTAGTCCAGCTTGCTAATATGTGATTTCTTTTTGCTGGTAAGCTCTGGGGTACGGAGTTGCTTCCCCCGCACCGTTAGTTGGTGCGGGGGCTCGAGCAATCTCTGCGTGGATATTTTGAATAGGGTTTTTTTTATTGACCGCACAGTTCCCTTCCTATTTTCTGCTATCTAGTATTAGCGGGCCTCATTTGCTAAATCTGATTTCATCTCTGCGTTTGTGCTTTCCCCTTAACTCACCGTTAATATTTGTGGGGGGCTATTCTATATCTTTGGGGTCATTCCACTGAGGCAAGTGAGGACTTACTTTCCCTCCAGGAATAGTCAGTTTCTCAGGCCGTGAAGAGACGTCTAGGATTTTTAGGTAACGTTCCACGGCTGCCTATAGTTGTTTGCGGATAGGATCAGGTTGCGGTCAATCTAGTTACCACTTCCCCAGAGCTAGTAGTCTGTTCAGTTACTTAGCTAGTCCGACCTGCGATCCTTGCCACTAGGATCATAACACATCTATATCATTTAATCAAGTTGTCTCCTCTTCCCACAGGTATGCTCTGAATGTAATCATCTTTCCATGGCTCCTGTTTGTGAATTGCATTCACTCTCTCTATGATATGCTCTGAATGTACTCATCTTTCCACAGCTCCATGGCATATAATCCTTTTCTGGTATGCTGTGAATGTACTCATCTTTCCACGGCTCCTGATTGTGAATTGCATTTACTCTCTATGGTATGCTCTGAATGTACTCATCTTTCCACAGCTCCATGGCATATAATCCTTTTCTGGTATGCTGTGAATGTACTCATCTTTCCACGGCTCCTGTTTGTGAATTGCATTTACTCTCTCTATGGTATGCTCTGAATGTACTCATCTTTCCATGGCTCCATGCCATATAATCTTTAGCTGGTATGCTTTATATCTACTCAGCTTTCCCTGGCATCTGAGTGTCTATGTGCAGTGCATATTATCTTTTTCTGGTATGCTTTCTTATCTATCATCTTGTTTCCATGATCTGTTTCATTTCTCTTACTATGTTATTCTGGCATATTTTTGAGTGGTCACTCCAACCCCTCCCTCTCTTTATGACTTTTGCTTAACTCTCAACATCTGATCTCACCATACCCACCCACCTCCTCACTCACACCTGATTACCCTTAGAAGGGGGTATATTCAGACCCAGGAGTCTGATCCAGACTTTAGTCTGATCCATCATCACATAAACCATCAAATAATCGGAGCACAAAAAAACTGACTAAGATCAGTACACACGCACAAGAGAATCCAGTATACTGTGCTAGTAATAAAAATAACAATTTTTATTAAATTAAACTAAACAGAGTTGTATATCAATATGACAAAAAATCACAGAACTCACAAATAAATACATATAACCTTTAGGGTCACTACTTGGTTAAATGGGGAAATGTGCCAACACAGTCCCGACCTACTATCCATATGTATAGTGCATACTACAATTATTGCTCATTGTCCCATGCAATGTCCTTAGCAAGATGTCAATTATGTTGGCATGAGACTAACTAGAGGTACATATGAGATTAGCACTTGCATGAGGAATGATCCGTGAAGTGTGGTTTTCCCCAAGCGCCCTAACACGCGTTTCGTCCCTTCGTCAGGCCTGCTGAACCGCCGCATGACCAGCGCTACCCTCTCCGAGTGTATCCTCACCCATCCCCTGTAGACTATTAGCCCTCGCGGGCAGGGTCCTCTCTCCTTCTGTACTTGTGTGTGCCTGGTATTGCTCATATTTATTGCGCTTTTCTATATTTCCCCCTTTCACATGTAAAGCACAATGGAATAAATGGTGCTATATAAATGTAGAATAATAATAATAAGAAGAAATAACTGTGCGGATTTAATGCATTCAATACATTCTATTGGAAACATTTCTCGGTCCTGAAAGACGCACTGCAGGTCAATTTCCATGAGTGATCCCCAGGTGCACGTAGTCGCATAGTGGACATGGGATTTTTAGAAATCCCATCCACTATAGTATAACATATGGCCACAGCAATTCCTGAAAGTGGGAACAGACCCTAACAGTGCCCCCCTCTGTGCCACCACACTGTAATAATTTTACCTCTGTAGTTCCTCCTAGCAATAATACTCCCCAGCACCGCTTTACAGTTATACTAAACTCTATAAAATAATGCCCCCTGTGCTTAATTATAGTAACAATTCCTCTTGACCTTTTATAATATTAATGTCCCCGGAACTCCCCCTTATGCTTTCTTATAAAAATAATGCCTCCTGTGCTTTCTCTACAATGATAATGATTTCTCAGTGTGCCTCCTAATAGTAATCCCCCCATTGTGCTGCCTTATAATAATAACGTTCAGTGACTCTTTAATAATGTCTGTGAATGGGAGCATACATAGAACTTATGGGGACCCAAAGCAAGAGATCTATCAAGGCACATAGATGCAGTCACAGAAGGGCATATCTCCCAACTTTTTAAGACCCTGAGAAGGATATATACTGCAGAACTTACACAGCTATTTTGTCCTTAAAGAAGTCCCACAGGTTTTGACCCACTATGATACCACTTGCATGGTCCTCATAGAGTATAGAGTATGATACCCCAAAAAATTCTCCCATACTGAATGATGTCCTACACATTCCGTCACCCTCTCAGCAAATCCCACACATCATGATGGTCACCCCAGCCGCCAAACAGTATGATAATCACCATTGCTGTCATGCTCTAGATCGGGGTTTGCTTCTTGCTTCTTTTTCCCCGACCTAGTCATGGAGGGGTTAACCTTACCTGCCTCTCTTTGGTTCTTGGGTGGCTATTTATTGGTGCTATTTCTGGTAGCCTGTGTCAGTGATAGTTCTAGTCCTTGGCTAGAGCAGCTGATACGTACACCCTAGTGATCCTTCTGCCTCTGACTTCCCATGTGTGTGTCTGACCTGTTCCCTATCCCTGACTCAGTGTACATTTGGTGACTTCCCTTCAGTGTATGACTCGGCTTGAACTCTGAACTCTGCCTCTGGTTTTTCTGCTTCTGGTACTGCGTTCCCCGACTGGCTTTTGACCCTCTGGCTCATACCTTGACTTCTCTTTCCATCTCACTTTTTGGACACCACGCTCCCATCTGGCTCTGACTTTTGGCTTGTCTCTGACCTCGTGCTTTGCTGTGACATCTGGTACTTCATGTCCCTGTTTGTTGCTGACTTCAACCTGTCTGACTACTCTGCCGCCCTGGTGGTGGACTGCACTTCTGCACCAAAGTGCTACACAGTAAGTGTCACCATTTTTTCCCGCTACAATGCCCCCTGGTGGTGGCTGAGCACAACTTCTCTGCAGTTGCATTACAACTGCCCTACATACAGTATTATGTTTCCCTCACAGTATGATGGTTCCCCCATAGTCCCCCAAACAGTATGATGTTTTCCTTAGTCCCCCTTAAAATATGAAGGTCCTGACATAGTATCATGTTCCCCTGATACAGTATGTTTGTTCCCCACAGCCCCAAATAAGGTATGAAACTCCCCCCAAATCACAATGCAGTATGATGGTCTCCCACAGCCCCAGTACAGATTGATGGTAAAAAAAACAAACAATGGAGCAAATACCAGCTCGCTGGGTTGAGAGATTTGTGGAATAAGGATGCGGTGCACAGAGACTTCAGGCTAGTTTCCTGAGTGAGT
Organism: Ranitomeya variabilis; assembly: GCF_051348905.1. NCBI lineage: Eukaryota > Metazoa > Chordata > Amphibia > Anura > Dendrobatidae > Ranitomeya > Ranitomeya variabilis. Next base: position 998,747,908 of record NC_135232.1, on the reverse strand, counting down.
AAACCGTGAAAAATTTTTGGAAAATCCAGCAACCACAAAAGTAATAAAACATCACATTTATTGGTAGATTAAAACATGACAAAGAAAAATTGAAAAGCCATGATAGTCCCAGCCTGTACACATGGACCATACTGTAGTAAGGCCAGGTTCACATTTGCATTTGGGTGCTTTGCAGAGGGCTGCTTACTTCCTCCATTAAGCTCTGCCTACTTCCGCATTCTTCTGCATGCGTCCTGCCTACCTATCTTTAACATTGGGTACACAGGACATGCAGATGTATGAGGATGTATGCAAATGAGTTGTTTTGACGCGCCCAACGTCCACACAAGACGCAACTTCAAAATTAGTGTCTTCAGAGCATGCACGCTACGCTCTTATAAATTCTCCAATTGGTAGGTTTTTTATTACATGCAGAGGATGACAACTAGTTGCTTGCAAGGTGGAATTACCACTCACTGGTTTTCTGCAAAGTTCTGTGTCAATTCTGCCAGTATGCACATTACCTACCAGAATTACATCCAGAAAAGGTGCTATATTGGTATGGCAGTTTACTGTAAATTTCAGATTTATGTTGTTCTCATTCAAATATTTGGAAAATTAGGAAACATCTTAAGAAGAATGATTAGAAGTAAAAATGAATATCAAGTTATCAATATATTTTGCATAGTATGTAATATTATCATGCAGGGGATTGGATGGTGAATGTAATGTTGTCTCCTCCCACCACGACATGTATAGATGCGCAAGAGAGGAGGAAAATTTTGCTCCAATTGGAAGCCCAAAACCTGTAAATAATACCTACTATCAAAAGAAAAATAATTATTGGTTAGAAGAAATGAAGTTACAGACAAAATATACATGAATATAATAATATCACATCATATGTGACCCAATTGAATTGTCCATGTCATGTGATTTTGTCCATAATTTGTAATAGATGTTTGGCGTCTTTTATACGACTGCTTGTTTGTATCACAAAGGGCTGTAGAATGTTATCAAGCCATGACGAAAAAATTCTCAGTCAGTGAATTTATTATACCAGCCACAATGGGTCGGAGAGGAGGGGGAAAATGCTCTTTGTGCGTTTTTGGGACTGCGTGAAAAATAGGGTATATGAGTGTTTTGTTCATAATAAATTCCTGTTTTTTTGGAAATAAATCCCAAAGTGACTCCTTCCTCCAACAATTTAGACATCTTTGGAGATATTCAGGGAGTGGGATCAGAGGAAAGTTCCTGATAGGTAGAATAATCTGAAAGAAGTTCCATAAAATACATAACTAATTTATGATTCAACATATTATCCATAATGACAATTGATCCTGCTTTGTCAGTTGCTCGCATTGTGATATTTGTGTTCTCCCTTAATTGTTCGAACGCCATTCTTTGCTTGTAAGTCATATTAGTTTCTGTCTTTTTTTGTTTTAATAAATATTCCTTCATGTCCCTTTCTGAGATATGTTGAAAATTGTCCGTAGCTGGTACCCTGATATTAGTAGGGTAAAATTTGGGATTGGGAATATAAAAAGACTGAAGATTATTATCCACATCATCATTATGTCGGTTGCTCAAATCTGTTAGGGTGTTAATGGAGCATTGCTCTTGAAAGGATAACATTTCACAGGATGGATTATCCAATTGCGAATGCTGTGTTTTTGTAATCTTAAATCGTGCCCATGGGAGTGATGTGTGTCTGAACAAATTTGTATTCTCTTATGCAACCTTGTCTGTGATAGTACTGTGCCAAAAACAGCTGTATGCACTCTGCAACCCGTATATGTGGGAGTTCTGTGCTAATTGCCGCTCTGTGTACTCTGTGCAACCCATATCTGAGGGACTACTCAGCCAAAAGCTGGTGTGTATACTCTGCAACACATATCTCTGGGAGCACTGTGCCAAAAGGCGCTCTGTGTACTCTGCAACCTCGCCTGTGGGAGTAAATTGTCTAAAGCTGCTGTGAGTACTCTGCAACCAAGTCTGTAAAAGTACTCTGTCAAAATCCACTGTCTGTACTCTACAACCTATAGCTGTGGAGATACTGTGCCAAAACCTGTGATGCAATTATCACCTGTGCAATACTAAGAAAATACTGAAAACATGACCTGTTGGTGGCTCTTGAGGACCGGAGTTGGGGAACACTGTCCTTGACAGTGTGGTAGCACTTGCATTGCACGGCTGCAAGCGGACATTCATCCTTTATGTGGGTGATGTCAGTGACTTATGAGCTGTCAGACGAAGGAGGACTCCGCGCCCCCAAACGAATCAATTTTGTAAATTAACCAGATGCACTACAAGGTGCACACATGGAGAACCATGCGATTGACACACCTCTTTCATCAGAACACCGATAAGTCAGTTCTCTCTATTTAACTATGTCCACCTCCTCCAAAATACACACCCCCTGACAAAGATAACATAGAAACATGGGGCGGTGAACACAAGACACAGAATTGGTCACTTCATGTAAGTCTTTTCTTCTGAATAATGTGTGCCTAACCTTGTACTTATATTGGGAAATGTATCTAGTTGTAAACTAATGCTTAAAACTTGTCAGTGCTCCCAACTTGTGTATAGGTGATTAATGTATCTTATAGCAAGCAATATGACAGATAAGGCACTCACCCCGAAGATGCTGTGATTAATGTCCTTTATTTGCTACGACCAGCATTTAGACATACATGGAGAGGCGGCAGGGAATGAGAAGAGGAGGGTGCGGGGAGACAAGTGAGGACGACGGCCATTTCATGCAAATGCGCTTCCACGGGTCCAAGCACTTGGACCCGTGGAAGCGCATTCGCGCGAAATGGCCGTCGTCCTCACTTGTCTCCCCACACCCTCCTCTTCTCATTCCCTGCCGCCTCTCCATGTATGTCTAAATGCTGGTAGTAGCAAATAAAGGACATTAATCACAGCATCTTCGGGGTGAGTGCTGTTGTGAATTAGACTTTTTTGGCTCCCTCTTGTGGTCACTAGTGATATGACTCTGGGATTGTCTTTCCTCAGTTTGGCACCCACCTGGGTCGTTAGTCCAGGGGTGTTGCTATATGAACTTCCTGAATTCTCAGTCTGGTGCCTGGCATCGTTGTAATCAGTTCTTTCTGTTTGCTCCTGTCTGCTGGTCCTGGTTCATGCAAAAGTAAGCTAGGTCCTGCTTCCTTGTTTTTTGGTTATTTGTATTGCTCTTATTTTTTGTCCAGCTTGTACTAAATGTGATTCCTGATTTTGCTGGAAGCTCTAGGGGGCTGGTATTCTCCCCCCGGGCCGTTAGACGGTTCGGGGGTTCTTGAATATCCAGCGTGGAAATTTTGATAGGGTTTTTGCTGACCGTATAAGTCATCTTACTATATTCTGCTATTAGTCAGTGGGCCTCTCTTTGCTAAATACCTAGTTCATTCTTACGTTTGTCTTTTCTTCTTACCTCACCGTTATTATTTGTTGGGGGCTTGTATCCAACTTTTGGGGTCTTTTCTCTGGAGGCAAGAAAGGTCTATCTTTTCCCTTCTAGGGTTAGTTAGTTCTCCGGCTGGCGCGAGACGTCTAGAACCAACGTAGGCACGTTCCCCGGCTGCTGCTATTTGTGGTGCTAGGATTAGATATACGGTCAGCCCAGTTACCACTGCCCTATGAGCTGGTTTTTTGTGTTTGCAGACTTAGTATTTATTTCTGAGACCCTCTGCCATTGGGGTCATAACAGTATGCCAGGCGAAAGTTGAATGTTTAATGCATTGCAGAAGTGGGATTATAAGAAAGGAAATTCTGAGGTTTTTTTTTTCCTTCTTCCTCCCCTTTACCTTTGAGTGGCTTGAGCTTGCTGCAGACATGAATGTCCAGACCTTGATTACAAGTGTGGACCAGCTTGCTGCTCGTGTGCAGGGCATACAAGATTTTGTTACCAGTAGTCCTATGTCTGAACCTAAAATACCTATTCCTGAACTGTTCTCTGGAGACCGATTTAAGTTTAGGAATTTCAGGAATAATTGTAAATTGTTTCTATCTCTGAGACCCCGTTCATCTGGAGACTCAACCCAGCAAGTAAAAATTGTTATCTCTTTCTTACGGGGCGACCCTCAGGATTGGGCCTTCTTGCTAGCGCCAGGAGATCCGGCATTGGCAAATATTGATGCGTTTTTTCTGGCGCTCGGATTGCTTTACGAGGAACCCAATCTTGAAATTCAGGCAGAAAAAGCCTTGCTGGCTATTTCTCAGGGCCAGGATGAAGCTGAAGTGTATTGCCAAAAATTTCGGAAATGGTCCGTGCTTACTCAGTGGAATGAGTGTGCTCTGGCCGCAAATTTCAGAAATGGCCTTTCTGAAGCCATTAAGAATGTGATGGTGGGTTTCTCCATTCCTACAAGTCTGAATGATTCCATGGCGCTGGCTATTCAAATTGACCGGCGTTTGCGGGAGCGCAAAGCCGCTAATCCTCTTGTGGTGTTGTCTGAACAAACACCTGATTTAATGCAATGTGGTAGAATTCAGACTAGAAATGAACGGAAAAATCATAGACGTCAGAATGGGTTGTGTTTTTACTGTGGTGATTCTACACATGTTATATCAGCATGCTCTAAACGCCTAACAAGGGTTGTTAGTCCTGTCGCCATTGGTAATTTGCAACCTAAATTTATTTTGTCTGTGACTTTAATTTGCTCATTGTCTTCCTACCCTGTTATGGCGTTTGTGGATTCAGGTGCTGCCCTGAGTCTTATGGATCTGTCATTTGCCAAGCGCTGTGGTTTTGTTCTTGAGCCGTTGGTAAATCCTATCCCTCTTAGAGGTATTGATGCTACGCCATTGGCAGAAAATAAACCACAGTTTTGGACACAGGTAACCATGTGCATGACTCCTGAACATCGGGAGGTGATTCGTTTCTTGTTCTGCATAAAATGCATGATTTGGTCGTTTTGGGGCTGCCATGGTTACAGACCCATAATCCAGTCTTGGATTGGAAGGCAATGTCTGTGTCAAGTTGGGGCTGTCAGGGAATTCATGGTGATTCCCCGCCGGTGTCTATTGCTTCCTCTACTCCTTCGGAAGTTCTTGAGTATTTGTCTGATTTTCAGGATGTATTCAGCGAGTCCAGGTCCAGTGCTCTGCCTCCTCATAGGGACTGTGACTCCGCTATAGATTTGATTCCAGGCAGTAAATTTCCTAAGGGAAGACTATTTAATCTGTCTGTACCTGAGCATACCGCAATGCGTTCGTATATCAAGGAATCTCTGGAGAAGGGGCATATCCGTCCATCCTCTTCCCCTCTTGGTGCTGGATTCTTTTTTGTGGCCAAGAAAGACGGATCTTTGAGACCTTGTATTGACTATCGGCTTCTGAATAAAATCACTGTTAAATTTCAGTATCCTTTGCCTCTGTTGTCGGACTTGTTTGCCCGGATTAAAGGTGCCAAGTGGTTCACCAAAATAGATCTTCGTGGTGCGTACAACCTTGTGCGCATTAAGCAAGGAGATGAATGGAAAACTGCATTTAATATGCCCGAAGGTCATTTTGAGTACTTGGTGATGCCTTTTGGGCTCTCTAATGCTCCTTCAGTGTTTCAGTCCTTTATGCATGATATTTTCCGGAAGTATCTGGATAAATTTATGATTGTTTATCTGGATGATATTCTGTTTTTTTCTGATGATTGGGACTCGCATGTAGAGCAGGTCAGGATGGTGTTTCGGGTTTTGCGTGAGAATGCTTTGTTTGTTAAGGGCTCAAAGTGTCTCTTTGGAGTACAGAAGGTTCCCTTTTTGGGTTTTATTTTTCCCCTTCTGCAGTGGAGATGGACCCAGTCAATGTCCGAGCTATTCATGATTGGACTCAACCCACGTCAGTTAAGAGTCTTCAGAAGTTCTTGGGTTTTGCTAACTTCTACCGTCGTTTTATCGCTAATTTTTCTAGCGTTGTTAAACCTTTGACGGATATGACCAAGAAAGGTTCTGATGTTGCTAACTGGGCTCCTGCAGCCGTGGAAGCTTTCCAAGAGTTGAAGCGCCGGTTTACTTCAGCGCCTGTTTTGTGCCAGCCTGATGTCTCACTTCCCTTTCAGGTTGAAGTGGATGCTTCTGAGATTGGGGCAGGGGCCGTTTTGTCGCAGAGAGGCCCTGGTTGCTCTGTAATGAGACCATGTGCTTTTTTCTCTAGGAAGTTTTCGCCTGCTGATCGGAATTATGATGTTGGCAATCGGGAGTTGCTGGCCATGAAGTGGGCATTTGAGGAGTGGCGTCATTGGCTCGAGGGTGCTAAGCATCGTGTGGTGGTCTTGACTGATCACAAAAATCTAATGTATCTCGAGTCTGCTAAATGCCTGAATCCTAGACAGGCCCGTTGGTCATTGTTTTTCTCCCGTTTTGACTTTGTGGTCTCGTATTTACCAGGTTCAAAGAATGTGAAGGCTGATGCTCTTTCAAGGAGCTTTGTGCCTGACTCTCCTGGAGTCGCTGAACCAGTTGGTATTCTTAAAGAGGGAGTAATCTTGTCAGCCATTTCTCCGGATTTGCGACGTGTGTTGCAGAGATTTCAGGCTGGTAGACCTGACTCTTGTCCACCTGACAGACTGTTTGTTCCTGATAAGTGGACCAGCAGAGTCATTTCCGAGGTTCATTCCTCGGTGTTGGCAGGGCATCCGGGAATTTTTGGCACCAGAGATTTGGTGGCTAGGTCCTTTTGGTGGCCTTCCTTGTCACGGGATGTGCGGTCATTTGTGCAGTCCTGTGGGACTTGTGCTCGAGCTAAGCCTTGCTGTTCTCATGCCAGCGGGTTGCTCTTGCCCTTGCCTGTCCCGAAGAGGCCTTGGACACACATTTCCATGGATTTCATTTCAGATCTTCCGGTGTCTCAGGGCATGTCTCTGTCATCTGGGTGGTATGTGATCGCTTTTCCAAGATGGTCCATTTGGTATCTTTGCCTAAGCTGCCTTCCTCTTCCGATCTGGTTCCTCTGTTCTTTCAGAATGTGGTTCGTTTACACGGCATTCCTGAGAATATCGTGTCTGACAGAGGATCCCAGTTTGTTTCCAGGTTCTGGCGATCCTTTTGTGCTAAGATGGGCATTGACTTGTCGTTTTCGTCTGCCTTTCATCCTCAGACTAATGGACAAACGGAGCGAACTAATCAGACTCTGGAGGCTTATTTGAGGTGTTTTGTTTCTGCAGATCAGGATGATTGGGTGACCTTCTTGCCGTTGGCTGAGTTTGCCCTTAATAATCGGGCTAGTTCCGCTACTTTGGTTTCACCATTTTTCTGCAACTCTGGTTTCCATCCTCGTTTTTCCTCAGGACATGTGGAGCCTTCTGACTGTCCTGGGGTAGATTCTGTGGTGGATAGGTTGCAGCAGATTTGGAATCATGTGGTGGACAACTTAAAGTTGTCACAGGAGAAGGCTCAGCGTTTTGCCAACCGCCGCCGCGGTGTGGGTCCCCGACTTCGTGTTGGGGATTTGGTATGGCTGTCTTCTCGATTTGTTCCTATGAAGGTCTCCTCTCCTAAATTTAAGCCTCGCTTCATCGGTCCTTACAAGATATTGGAAATCCTTAATCCTGTGTCCTTTCGCTTGGATCTTCCGGTGTCGTTTGCCATTCACAACGTGTTCCATAGGTCTTTGTTGCGGCGGTACGTTGTACCTGTGGCCCCTTCTGTTGAGCCTCCTGCTTCGGTGTTGGTTGAGGGCGAGTTGGAGTACGTGGTGGAGAAGATCTTGGATTCTCGTCTCTCCAGGCGGAGGCTTCAGTATCTGGTCAAGTGGAAGGGCTATGGTCAGGAGGATAATTCCTGGGTGGTTGCCTCTGATGTGTTGTGATTCGGTTATTTGGCTCCCCCAGTGGTCGCTTGTGGTACTGGTGTCTTGTGAGCTTTTCACCTGTTTCTATCAGGATGTGGGAGTTTCCTATTTAGCCTTGTTCCTCAGTCATTCCTATGCCGGCCATCAATGTAACCAGAGTCTTTCTGTTGCATGTACCTGCTCCCAGTCTGCTGACCAGCTAAGTTGGACATTTCTGTCCTTTGTCTATTTTTGTATGTTTTGTCCAGTTTGCAGTTATGTGATTCTCTGCAGCTGGAAGCTCTTGTGGGCTGAAATTGCCACTCCGGTGCCATGAGTTGGCACATGAGTTTAAGGTAATTTCAGGATGGTTTTTGATAGGGTTTTGTAGCTGACTGCGAAGTCAACTATTGTATCCTTCTGCTATCTAGTTAGTGGGCCTCGCTGTGCTAAATCTGTTTTCATACTACGTTTGTCTTTTCACCTTAACTCACCGTTATTATATGTGGGGGGCTACTATCTCCTGTGGGGAATTTTCCTCTGGAGGCAAGCCAGGACTGTGTTTCATCTATTAGGGGTAGTTAGTCCTCCGGCTGGTGCGAGACGTCTAGCGAAAACGTAGGCACGTTCCCTGGCTACTATTAGTTGTGTGTATAGGTTTAGCATCGCGGTCAGCTCTAGTTTCCATCACCCGAGAGCTTGTCCGTTTTTCTATGTTTCTGATGTTCCCCTGCCATTGGGAACCATAACAGTATGGCCGGCCTACATGTTTAATCTATGGGCTGAAGCAGGAGAGAAAAAGGAACTGTGTGGAATTTTTTTTTTTTTTTCTCTGAAGTTGCACTCCAGCTCTAATTGCAGTCTCCTGCTTTCCTCTCCTCTTAACCCCTGAATGGCTCAGATTTTATCTGTTGAAATATGGATCTCCAGAGTCTGGCTACAAATTTGAATAATCTTGCTGCTAAAGTTCAGAATATACAAGATTTTGTTATACATGCTCCTCGGTCTGATCCTAAAATTCCTTTACCAGAGTTTTTCTCCGGAGATCGATCTTGTTTTCTGAATTTTAAATACAATTGTAAATTGTTTCTTTCTCTGAGATCTCACTCTGCTGGAGATCCTGCACAACAGGTTAAAATAGTGATTTCATTATTGCGGGGTGACCCTCAAAATTGGGCATTTTCATTGGCGCCAGGGGATCCTGCGTTGCTCAATGTGGATGCGTTTTTTCTGGCCTTAGGGTTGCTTTATGAGGAACCTAATTTAGAGATACAGGCTGAAAAGGCCTTGATAGCCCTCTCTCAGGGGCAAGAAGAAGCCGAAATATATTGCCAAAAATTTCGAAAATGGTCTGTGCTTACTCAGTGGAATGAGTGCGCTCTGGCGGCAAATTTCAGAGAAGGCCTCTCTGATGCCGTAAAAGACGTCATGGTGGGGTTTCCTACGCCTACGGGTCTGAATGAGTCCATGACAATGGCTATTCAGATTGATCGGCGTTTACGGGAACGCAAACCTGTGCACCATTTGGCGGTGTCTTCTGAGAGGGTACCAGAGAGTATGCAATGTGATAGTTTTCTGTCCAGAAGCGAACGACAGAATTATAGGCGCAAAAATAAGTTGTGCTTTTATTGTGGGAATTCAACTCATGTTATATCAGCATGCTCAAAACGAACAAACAAAGTTGCTAAATCCTCTGCTATTGGCACTTTGCAGTCCAAGTTTATTTTGTCTGTGACTTTAATTTGTTCGTTATCTTCTATTGTCGCGGATGCTTATGTGGATTCTGGTGCCGCTTTGAGTCTTATGGATTGGTCCTTTGCCAGACGCTGTGGGTTTGATCTAGAGCCTCTGGAAGTCCCTATACCTTTAAAGGGTATTGATTCTACACCATTGGCTAGTAATAAACCACAATACTGGACACAAGTGACTATGCGTATGACTCCAGACCATCAGGAGGTGATTCGCTTCCTTGTGTTGTTTAATCTACATGATGTATTAGTGCTGGGATTGCCATGGTTGCAAACCCATAACCCAGTCCTTGACTGGAAAACAATGTCTGTACTAAGCTGGGGATGTCAGGGAAATCATGGGGGCGCACCTTTGATTTCCATTGCTTCATCTATTCCCTCTGAGATCCCGGCTTTTTTGTCTGATTATTGTGATGTTTTTGAGGAGTCTACTCTTAATTCTCTTCCCCCTCACAGAGATTGTGATTGCGCCATAGATTTGATTCCTGGCAGTAAATTTCCTAAGCGTCGTTTATTCAATCTGTCTGTACCTGAACATGCTGCTATGAGAGAATATATTAGGGAGTCCTTGGAAAAAGGACATATTCGTCCTTCTTCGTCTCCTTTAGGAGCAGGGTTCTTTTTTGTAGCCAAAAGAGATGGTTCTTTGAGACCTTGTATTGATTATAGACTCTTAAATAAGATCACGGTCAAATATCAGTATCCTTTGCCATTGCTGACAGATTTATTTGCTCGCATTAAGGGAGCTAAGTGGTTCTCTAAGATTGATCTTCGCGGTGCGTATAATTTGGTGTGAATTAAGCAGGGGGATGAGTGGAAAACCGCATTTAATACGCCCGAGGGCCATTTTGAGTATTTGGTAATGCCTTTTGGTTTGTCAAATGCCCCTTCGGTATTTCAGTCTTTTATGCACAATATTTTCCGTGAATATCTGGATAAATTCATGGTTGTGTATCTGGATGATGTTTTGATTTTTTCGGATGACTGGGAGTCTCATGTTCAACAGGTTAGGAAGGTTTTTCAGGTTTTGCGGACCAATTCTCTGTTTGTAAAGGGTGCAAAGTGTGTTTTTGGGGTTCAGAAGATTTCTTTTCTGGGGTACATTTTTTTCCCCTTCTTCTATTGAGATGGATCCTGTTAAGGTTCGGGCAATTTGTGACTGGACGCAGCCGACTTCTCTTAAGAGCCTTCAGAAATTTTTGGGCTTTGCTAATTTTTATTGTCGATTCATAACTGGTTTTTCTAGCGTGGTCAAGCCTTTGACTGATTTGACTAAAAAAGGTGCTGATGTTGCCGATTGGTCTCCTGCTGCTCTGGAGGCCTTTCGAGAGCTTAAGCGCTGCTTTTCTTCTGCCCCTGTGCTGCGCCAGCCTGATGTTTCACTTCCTTTTCAGGTGGAAGTTGATGCTTCCGAGATTGGAGCGGGGGCGGTTTTGTCACAGAAAAGTTCAGATGGTTCAGTGATGAGACCTTGTGCGTAGGGTTGAGCGACTTTCATTTTTTTAAGATCGAGTAGGGTTTTGGGAAACCCGATTTTGTCCAGAGTCGAGTCGAGTGCAGTCGGCCGATTATCGCTAAAAGTCGGGGATCGACCGAAACACGAAACCCAATGCAAGTCAATGGGGAAGCATAGTCGGCAGTGAGTGGAGGCCAGGAAAACACCTACAGTGCCCATTTTAATGCCAAAAACATCCATTCTTGTTTCTGAAGCTTGCCAATCTTAATTAACTGTATAATAATAGTTGGGCATAGGGAATTGGGGGAAAGTTGTGGGGGGAGTAGGGCTGGCTCAAGTTTTTCGTGGGCCCAGGAAATGCGGACTACGTCACGGCGGTGTTGCAGGGAAAGGTAAGTATTTAAAAGTTGCAAGTGCTGTGATCCTGAGCAAGCAGGGGGGGCCCACTCGTTCGCATTGCCACTGGCACAGGGCCCCTCAAAGTACGGCGGTGTGTTTGCATGGCGGGGGCGCCTCCCACCAGCAGCGACACTTTTGCGTACTCTGAGGGGCCCTGTGCCAGTGACGTCGCCAACGAGTATGCCCCCCCACCTGATGAAGGAACCTGCACTTTCATCTGCACCTTCCTCTTTGTCCCTGTGTAAGGTGGTATAACATGCGGGAAGGGGAACCTTACTTTCAGCAGGGACAGATTCTGGCTGTGTAGAGTACAAGGGGAATGTAGTGGTCTAGGTCAATGTACCAGCAGACTCATTTAGCAGTGGCTGGGCAATGGGCAGGATGAGGAGGAAACAGATATAGGGCCAAAGAATAAAGTAGGCTACATGCAGTTCAAAATTGGTAACAGGACTAAACAGGCGGCATTGCTTTGTTCAGTGGAGTAGCAAACCCAAGAGCAGCAGACACTGTTTCAAGGGCCTAACCACACTAGTAGGCCAAATGCAGTTTAATATCTGATAGTATAGGGCGAAAGCCAGAATGTGGAAGCTCAGCTTTGTTCAGTTGAGGACAACACCAGGGAGGGGCAGACACCTTTAGTAGGCCGGAAAAGCCTATTGCATTTTTTAAAATGGTAATTTGGAGCAGAAGGTTGAAGCTCAGCTTTATTTAGTTGAGGGCAACACCAGGGAGGGGCAGAAGCCGTTAGTAGGCCCTAACCACCATTTTTTTTTTTTTTAAAACCACTTAATGAGAGCCGGAAGGTTGAAGCTCAGCTTTATTTAGTTGAGGACAACACCAGGGAGGGGCAGAAGCCGTTAGTAGGCCCTAACCACCATTTTTTTTTTAAAACCACATAATGAGAGCCGGAAGGTTGAAGCTCAGCTTTATTTAGTTGAGGACAACACCAGGGAGGGGCAGAAGCCGTTAGTAGGCCCTAACCACCATTTTTTTTTTAAAACCACTTAATGAGAGCCGGAAGGTTGAAGCTCAGCTTTATTTAGTTGAGGACAACACCAGGGAGGGGCAGAAGCCGTTAGTAGGCCCTAACCACCATTTTTTTTTTTTTTAAAACCACATAATGAGAGCCGGAAGGTTGAAGCTCAGCTTTATTTAGTTGAGGACAACACCAGGGAGGGGCAGAAGCCGTTAGTAGGCCCTAACCACCATTTTTTTTTTAAAACCACTTAATGAGAGCCGGAAGGTTGAAGCTCAGCTTTATTTAGTTGAGGACAACACCAGGGAGGGGCAGAAGCCGTTAGTAGGCCCTAACCACCATTTTTTTTTTAAAACCACTTAATGAGAGCCGGAAGGTTGAAGCTCAGCTTTATTTAGTTGAGGACAACACCAGGGAGGGGCAGAAGCCGTTAGTAGGCCCTAACCACCATTTTTTTTTTTTAAACCACATAATGAGAGCCGGAAGGTTGAAGCTCAGCTTTATTTAGTTGAGGACAACACCAGGGAGGGGCAGAAGCCGTTAGTAGGCCCTAACCACCAATTTTTTTTTTTTTAAAACCACTTAATGAGAGCCGGAAGGTTGAAGCTCAGCTTTATTTAGTTGAGGACAACACCAGGGAGGGGCAGAAGCCGTTAGTAGGCCCTAACCACCATTTTTTTTTAAAAACCACTTAATGAGAGCCGGAAGGTTGAAGCTCAGCTTTATTTAGTTGAGGACAACACCAGGGAGGGGCAGAAGCCGTTAGTAGGCCCTAACCACCATTTTTTTTTTTTTTAAAACCACTTAATGAGAGCCGGAAGGTTGAAGCTCAGCTTTATTTAGTTGAGGACAACACCAGGGAGGGGCAGAAGCCGTTAGTAGGCCCTAACCACCATTTTTTTTTTAAAACCACATAATGAGAGCCGGAAGGTTGAAGCTCAGCTTTATTTAGTTGAGGACAACACCAGGGAGGGGCAGAAGCCGTTAGTAGGCCCTAACCACCATTTTTTTTTTTTTTAAAACCACTTAATGAGAGCCGGAAGGTTGAAGCTCAGCTTTATTTAGTTGAGGACAACACCAGGGAGGGGCAGAAGCCGTTAGTAGGCCCTAACCACCATTTTTTTTTTAAAACCACTTAATGAGAGCCGGAAGGTTGAAGCTCAGCTTTATTTAGTTGAGGACAACACCAGGGAGGGGCAGAAGCCGTTAGTAGGCCCTAACCACCATTTTTTTTTTTTAAACCACATAATGAGAGCCGGAAGGTTGAAGCTCAGCTTTATTTAGTTGAGGGCAACACCAGGGAGGGGCAGAAGCCGTTAGTAGGCCCTAACCACCATTTTTTTTTTTTAAACCACATAATGAGAGCCGGAAGGTTGAAGCTCAGCTTTATTTAGTTGAGGACAACACCAGGGAGGGGCAGAAGCCGTTAGTAGGCCCTAACCACCATTTTTTTTTTTAAAACCACATAATGAGAGCCGGAAGGTTGAAGCTCAGCTTTATTTAGTTGAGGACAACACCAGGGAGGGGCAGAAGCCGTTAGTAGGCCCTAACCACCATTTTTTTTTTTTAAACCACATAATGAGAGCCGGAAGGTTGAAGCTCAGCTTTATTTAGTTGAGGACAACACCAGGGAGGGGCAGAAGCCGTTAGTAGGCCCTAACCACCATTTTTTTTTTTAAAACCACATAATGAGAGCCGGAAGGTTGAAGCTCAGCTTTATTTAGTTGAGGGCAACACCAGGGAGGGGCAGAAGCCGTTAGTAGGCCCTAACCAAAGTTGAAGGCCAAATGCAGTTTAATTTCTGATACTATAGGCCGAAAGCCAGAAGGTGGAAGTTCCGATTTAGACAGTGGAGGACAATTTGAATTAGGGACTGCAGACAGACTTAGTAGGCTGTCCCCTGTGGACCATGCATCCACCACATTAACCCATTGCGCCGTAATGGACACGTAATCTTCCGTGGCCATGCCTACAGGTCCATGCGTCTGTTGTCAGGTGCACCTTTGTACTCACAGATTGCCAGAGTGCATGGACAATGCGGTCTTCTACATGCTGGTGGAGGGTTGGGATGGCTTTTCTCGCAAAAGAAGTGTCGACTGGTTAGCTTGTAGCGTGGTACAGCGTAGTCCATCATGGCCTTATTAATAGTAAATAAAATATATAACTAGGCTCTATGAACTTTTAAATAGGTTCCAGGGGTACACGGGCAGCATTGGTGTGGTCAGTGGAGGAGTATTGCAAGTAGGGGCTGCAGACAGGCTATCAAAGGCCTAAAATAACAAACAGTAGGCAGTCATGGCAGTTTTACATCGGTTACATGGATACACAGGCAGCTAGGTGGTGAGTGGAGGAGTATTTAAAGTAAGGACCGCAGACAGGCTATCAAAGGCCTAACATAACAAACAATAGGCTCATGGCAGTTTTACAGCGGTTACATGGATACACGGGCAGGCAGCTTGGTGGTGAGTGGAGGAGTATTTAAAGTATGGACCGCAGACAGGCTTCGAAGGCCTAACACAATAAAATGGGCTGGCTGTAGGCACTTTAAAATTGGTTCCAGGGGTACACGGGCAGCAGTGGTCTGGTCAGTGGAGGCCTAGTGGAAGTATGGACCGCAGACAGGCTTCGAAGGCCTAACACAATAAAATGGGCTGGCTGTAGGCACTTTAAAATTGGTTCCAGGGGTACACGGGCAGCAGTGGTCTGGTCAGTGGAGGCCTAGTGGAAGTATGGACCGCAGACAGGCTTCGAAGGCCTAACACAATAAAATGGGCTGGCTGTAGGCACTTTAAAATTGGTTCCAGGGGTACACGGGCAGCAGTGGTCTGGTCAGTGGAGGCCTAGTGGAAGGAGGGACCGCAGACAGGCTTCGAAGGCCTAACACAATAAAATGGGCTGGCTGTAGGCACTTTAAAATTGGTTCCAGGGGTACACGGGCAGCAGTGGTCTGGTCAGTGGAGGACTAGTGGAAGTATGGACCGCAGACAGGCTTCGAAGGCCTAACACAATAAAATGGGCTGGCTGTAGGCACTTTAAAATTGGTTCCAGGGGTACACGGGCAGCAGTGGTCTGGTCAGTGGAGGCCTAGTGGAAGTATGGACCGCAGACAGGCTTCGAAGGCCTAACACAATAAAATGGGCTGACTGTAGGCACTTTAAAATTGGTTCCAGGGGTACACGGGCAGCAGTGGTCTGGTCAGTGGAGGACTAGTGGAAGTATGGACCGCAGACAGGCTTCGAAGGCCTAACACAATAAAATGGGCTGGCTGTAGGCACTTTAAAATTGGTTCCAGGGGTACACGGGCAGCAGTGGTCTGGTCAGTGGAGGACTAGTGGAAGGAGGGAGCGCAGAAAGGCTTCAAAGGCCTAACATAACAAACAATAGGCTCATGGCAGTTTTACAGCGGTTACATGGATACACGGGCAGGCAGCTTGGTGGTGGTGAGTGGAGGAGTATTTAAAGTAGGGACCGCAGACAGGCTATCAAAGGCCTAACATAAAAAAACAATAGGCTCATGGCAGTTTCACAGCGGTTACATGGATACACGGGCAGGCAGCTTGGTGGTGGTGAGTGGAGGAGTATTTAAAGTAGGGACCGCAGACAGGCTATCAAAGGCCTAACATAACAAACAATAGGCTCATGGCAGTTTTACAGCGGTTACATGGATACACGGGCAGGCAGCTTGGTGCTGAGTGGAGGAGTATTTAAAGTATGGACCGCAGACAGGCTTCGAAGGCCTAACACAATAAAATGGGCTGGCTGTAGGCACTTTAAAATTGGTTCCAGGGGTACACGGGCAGCAGTGGTCTGGTCAGTGGAGGCCTAGTGGAAGGAGGGACCGCAGACAGGCTTCGAAGGCCTAACACAATAAAATGGGCTGGCTGTAGGCACTTTAAAATTGGTTCCAGGGGTACACGGGCAGCAGTGGTCTGGTCAGTGGAGGACTAGTGGAAGTATGGACCGCAGACAGGCTTCGAAGGCCTAACACAATAAAATGGGCTGGCTGTAGGCACTTTAAAATTGGTTCCAGGGGTACACGGGCAGCAGTGGTCTGGTCAGTGGAGGCCTAGTGGAAGTATGGACCGCAGACAGGCTTCGAAGGCCTAACACAATAAAATGGGCTGGCTGTAGGCACTTTAAAATTGGTTCCAGGGGTACACGGGCAGCAGTGGTCTGGTCAGTGGAGGACTAGTGGAAGTATGGACCGCAGACAGGCTTCGAAGGCCTAACACAATAAAATGGGCTGGCTGTAGGCACTTTAAAATTGGTTCCAGGGGTACACGGGCAGCAGTGGTCTGGTCAGTGGAGGACTAGTGGAAGGAGGGAGCGCAGAAAGGCTTCAAAGGCCTAACATAACAAACAATAGGCTCATGGCAGTTTTACAGCGGTTACATGGATACACGGGCAGGCAGCTTGGTGGTGGTGAGTGGAGGAGTATTTAAAGTAGGGACCGCAGACAGGCTATCAAAGGCCTAACATAAAAAAACAATAGGCTCATGGCAGTTTCACAGCGGTTACATGGATACACGGGCAGGCAGCTTGGTGGTGGTGAGTGGAGGAGTATTTAAAGTAGGGACCGCAGACAGGCTATCAAAGGCCTAACATAACAAACAATAGGCTCATGGCAGTTTTACAGCGGTTACATGGATACACGGGCAGGCAGCTTGGTGCTGAGTGGAGGAGTATTTAAAGTATGGACCGCAGACAGGCTTCGAAGGCCTAACACAATAAAATGGGCTGGCTGTAGGCACTTTAAAATTGGTTCCAGGGGTACACGGGCAGCAGTGGTCTGGTCAGTGGAGGCCTAGTGGAAGGAGGGACCGCAGACAGGCTTCGAAGGCCTAACACAATAAAATGGGCTGGCTGTAGGCACTTTAAAATTGGTTCCAGGGGTACACGGGCAGCAGTGGTCTGGTCAGTGGAGGCCTAGTGGAAGGAGGGACCGCAGACAGGCTTCGAAGGCCTAACACAATAAAATGGGCTGGCTGTAGGCACTTTAAAATTGGTTCCAGGGGTACACGGGCAGCAGTGGTCTGGTCAGTGGAGGACTAGTGGAAGGAGGGAGCGCAGAAAGGCTTCAAAGGCCTAAAATAACAAACAATAGGCTCATGGCAGTTTTACAGCGGTTACATGGATACACGGGCAGGCAGCTTGGTGGTCAGTGGAGGAGTAGGGACCGCAGACAGGCTATCAAAGGCCTAAAATAACAAACAATAGGCTCATGGCAGTTTTACAGCGGTTACATGGATACACGGGCAGGCAGCTTGGTGCTGAGTGGAGGAGTAGTGCAAGGAGTGTCTGTCCCAGTACTCCCAAAATATAAATAGATGTTAATGTCTCGCAAAACAACCAAAACAAAAAAAAAGATGGCATACTTAGGTACAGGGGTGGGCTCATCTGCTGTGTTTCTGACATAGTAATTTGGCAGTAACTATTTAATGGTGCCAATATAGGACACAGACACAGACTACTTTAAGTTGCATCATAGATGTCTACAAATTTGTATTGTCAGTGCCAGACATTGAATGATGTCAGCGAATAGACTAAAGATTGGTGGAGCTGTGCGACATAATTTTGCACGTAGTAGAGCCCAGTTTGAGCTGGGGTAGGGGGGAACTCTCTTGAGGCCGGCGGGACCGCCCCAGGGCCACTCATGTTACAACGGTGTGTCTGACGTTGGGTGCGCACCACCACCGCCAGAGACACTACATTGTACTATGAGGGACCCAGTAGCAATGCCGTCAACCAAAAGCGAGCACACCCACCTCTTCAGACAAACAGCAGTCTCACGGGTGCTTGCGCCAAGTCGCGATACCACGGCCCCGTGTGGGGAGTTTGGCCATTTAGGGAGGTGTAAACATGTCGTATGCTGTACAATCTGCAGCAGCAAATTAGACATTAGAAAAGTAATTCACAGGCAAGAGCTTTTCATAGGAAAGCTAGGTGTCGGCCGGGCAAGGTGGGGCAAAAGATTTTGAAATCCAGTTGTGGTTCATTTTAATGAATGTTAGATCGTCAACATTTTGGGTAGCCAGACGAGTCCTTTTTTCGGTTAATATTGACCCTGCAGCACTGAATACTCTTTCTGATAGGACACTTGCTGCCGGGCAAGCAAGCTCCTGCAATGCATATTCTGCCAATTCTGGCCAGGTGTCTAATTTGGAGGCCCAGTAATCAAATGGGAATGACGGTTGAGGGAGAACATCGATAAGGGATGAAAAATAGTTAGTAACCATACTGGACAAATGTTGTCTCCTGTCACTTTCAATTGATGCAGCAGTACCTGTCCTGTCTGCGGTCATAGCAAAATCACTCCACAACCTGGTCAGAAAACCCCTCTGTCCAACGCCACTTCTGATGTGTGCACCCCTAACACTCCTAGTCTGCTGCCCCCTGGAGCTCGTGTGAGAACGATCACGTGCGCTGTGTGCTGGGAATGCCTGAAGCAAACGGTCAACAAGAGTTGATTGTTTGGTTGCTAATATTAGTTCCAAGTTCTCATGTGGCATAATATTTTGCAATTTGCCTTTATAGCGTGGATCAAGGAGGCAGGCCAACCAGTAATCGTCATCGTTCATCATTTTCGTAATGCGTGTGTCCCTTTGTAGGATACGTAAGGCATAATCCGCCATGTGGGCCAAAGTTCCACTTGTCAAATCTCCGGTTGTGATTGGTTGAGGGGCAGTTGCAGGCAAATCTACGTCACTTGTGTCCCTCAAAAAACCAGAACCCGGCCGTGACACGCAACCAATTTCCTGTGCCCCCGTGAAAGTTTCCGCATTAAAAATATACTCATCCCCATCATCCTCCTCGTCCTCCACCTCCTCTTCGCCCGCTACCTCGTCCTGTACACTGCCCTGACCAGACAATGGCTGACTGTCATCAAGGCTTCCCTCTTCCTCTGGTGCAGACGCCTGCTCCTTTATGTGCGTCAAACTTTGCATCAGCAGACGCATTAGGGGGATGCTCATGCTTATTACGGCGTTGTCTGCACTAACCAGCCGTGTGCATTCCTCAAAACACTGAAGGACTTGACACATGTCTTGTATCTTCGACCACTGCACACCTGACAACTCCATGTCTGCCATCCTACTGCCTGCCCGTGTATCCTCCCACAAATAAATAACAGCACGCCTCTGTTCGCACAGTCTCTGAAGCATGTGCAGTGTTGAGTTCCACCTTGTTGCAACGTCTATGATTAGGCGATGCTGGGGAAGGTTCAAAGACCGCTGATAGGTCTGCATACGGCTGGCGTGTACAGGCGAACGTCGGATATGTGAGCAAAG
Organism: Ranitomeya variabilis; assembly: GCF_051348905.1. Classification (NCBI taxonomy): domain Eukaryota; kingdom Metazoa; phylum Chordata; class Amphibia; order Anura; family Dendrobatidae; genus Ranitomeya; species Ranitomeya variabilis. The sequence goes on along the minus strand of NC_135232.1, from coordinate 998,728,297 downwards.
TGCACGCACTTTGAGGAGCAGGTCGGAGAACCCAGGATAAGTTTTCAATAAGCACTGCACCACCAGGTTTAAGGTGTGAGCCAGGCAAGGAATGTGTTTCAGTTGGGAAAGGGAGATGGCAGCCATGAAATTCCTTCCGTTATCACTCACTACCTTGCCTGCCTCAAGATCTACTGTGCCCAGCCACGACTGCGTTTCTTGTTGCAAGAACTCGGACAGAACTTCCGCGGTGTGTCTGTTGTCGCCCAAACACTTCATAGCCAATACAGCCTGCTGACGCTTGGCAGTAGCTGGCCCATAATGGGACAACTGGTGTGCAACAGTGTCATCTGCCGATGGAGTGGTTGGCCGACTGCGTTCTGTGGAAGAGCTGTAGCTTCTGCAGGAGGACGAGGAGGAGGAGGAGGGGGTGCGAACGCCTACAGCCAACTGTTTCCTAGACCGTGGGCTAGGCACAACTGTCCCTAAATTGATGTCGCCTGTGGACCCTGCATCCACCACATTCACCCAGTGTGCCGTGATGGACACATAACGTCCCTGGCCATGCCTACTGGTCCATGCATCTGTAGTCAGGTGCACCTTTGTACTCACAGATTGCCTGAGTGCATGGACGATGCGCTGTTTAACATGCTGGTGCAGGGCTGGGATGGCTTTTCTGGAAAAAAAGTGTCGACTGGGTAGCTCGTATCGTGGTTCAGCGTACTCCATCAGGGCTTTGAAAGCTTCGCTTTCAACTAACCGGTAGGGCATCATCTCTAACGAGATTAGTCTAGCTATGTGGGCGTTAAAACCCTGTGTACGCGGATGCGAGGATAAGTACTTCCTTTTTCTAACCAGAGTCTCATGTAGGGTGAGCTGGACTGGAGAGCTGTAGATCGTGGAACTTTCGGGTGTGCCGGTGGACATGGCAGACTGAGAGACGGTTGGAGACGGTATTGTTTCCGCCGGTGCCCTACATGCAATATTTCCTCCTACAAAACTGGTGATTCCCTGACCCTGACTGCTTTTGGCTGGCAAAGAAACCTGCACAGATACTGCCGGTGGTGCGGAAAATGGTGGCCTTACAGTGACGGAAGGGATGTTGCGTTGCTGACTAGCTTCATTGGCCGAGGGTGCTACAACCTTGAGGGACGTTTGGTAGTTAGTCCAGGCTTGAGAATGCATGGTGGTTAAGTGTCTATGCATGCAACTAGTATTTAGACTTTTCAGATTCTGACCTCTGCTTAAGCTAGTTGAACATTTTTGACAGATGACTTTGCGCTGATCAGTTGGATGTTGTTTAAAAAAATGCCAGACTGCACTCTTCCTAGACTCTGATCCCTTTTCAGGGATTGCAGACTGAGCTTTAACCGGATGGCAACGCTGTGCTCCAACAGGTTTTGGCTTTGACACGCGTTTTGGTCCAGATACGGGCCCGGCAGATGGAACCTGTTGCGATGTTGATGCCTGCTGCGGCCCCTCCTCCACCTCCGCTTCTGAACTACTGCCGCCTGCACCCTGTTCCCCCAATGGCTGCCAATCGGGGTCAATAACTGGGTCATCTATTACCTCCTCTTCGAGCTCGTGTGCAACTTCGTCTGTGTCACTGTGTCGGTCGGTGGTATAGCGTTCGTGGCGGGGCAACATAGTCTCATCAGGGTCTGATTGTGGATCTGTACCCTGAGAGGGCAATGTGGTGGTCTGAGTCAAAGGAGCAGCATAGTACTCTGGCTGTGGCTGTGCATCAGTGCACTCCATGTCAGAATATACTTGTAATGGGCATGGCCTGTTAAATGTTTCACTTTCTAAGCCAGGGACGGTATGTGTAAAGAGCTCCATGGAGTGACCCGTTGTGTCGCCTGCTGCATCCTTCTCTCTTGTTGTAGTTTTTGCTGAGGAGGACAAGGAAGCGACTTGTCCCTGACCGTGAACATCCACAAGCGACGCGCTGCTTTTACATTTACCAGTTTCGGAAGAGGAGGCAAAAGAGCTAGAGGCTGAGTCTGCAATGTAAGCCAAAACTTGCTGTTGCTGCTCCGCCTTTAAAAGCGGTTTTCCTACTCCCAGAAAAGAGAGCGTTCGAGGCCTTGTGTAGCCTGACGACGAAACTGGCTCCACAGCTCCAGACTTAGGTGGAATATTTTTATCCCCACGACCACCTGATGCTCCACTACCACTACCATCATTACCAGCTGACAATGAACGCCCACGACGACCTCTTGCACCAGACTTCCTCATTGTTTTAAAATCTTAACCAAAGTAACTTTATTTGTTGCTATCAAACAACTTACACGGTGAGCTATAACTTCAGTATGATTTCAATATCCCTTAACAGGTTGGTGAGACCACAAGGAAAATCAGGCACAATGTTACACACTCTGTTTTCTGTGGCACAAAATCACAGAGATGACACACACGCAGGACTGTCACTCAAGCACTAATGTCAATATTAATCTCCCACCTAATTTATTTATTTTTTTTTCTCAGGGAGACTTTAGAAACCAAATAATATTAAAAAAAAAAAAAAAAAGGCTTTCTATGGCCCACAATTAGAGAGAGAGAGGTGGCACAACCAGGAGTCAAGACTGGCACACAAGCTGAAAGGGCAATATTACTCTCCCACTGTTTTTTTATGTATTTTTTGTTTTTTCAGGGAGACTTTAGAAACCCAATAATATTTAAAAAAAAAAATAAATAGGCTTTCTATGGCCCACTGAATGAGAGGGAGAGAGGTGACACACCCAGGAGTCAAGACTGGCACACAAGCTGAAAGGGCAATATTACTCTCCCACTGTTTTTTTAGGTTTTTTTTTTTTTTTCAGGGAGAATTAGAAACCAAATAATATTAAAAAAAAAAAAATAGGCTTTCTATGGCCCACTGAATGAAAGGGAGAGAGGTGGCACACCCAGGAGTCAAGACTGGCACACAAGCTGAAAGGGCAATATTACTCTCCCACTGTTTTTTTATGTATTTTTTGTTTTTTCAGGGAGACTTTAGAAACCCAATAATATTTAAAAAAAAAAATAAATAGGCTTTCTATGGCCCACTGAATGAGAGGGAGAGAGGTGGCACACCCAGGAGTCAAGACTGGCACACAAGCTGAAAGGGCAATATTACTCTCCCACTGTTTTTTTAGGTTTTTTTTTTTTTTCAGGGAGACTTTAGAAACCAAATAATATTAAAAAAAAAAAAAAAAAAAAAAAAATAGGCTTGCTATAGCCCACTGAATGAGAGATAGCACACACAGCAGTGGCACACAAGCCCTGACTGAGGCCAATATTTTTCTCCCACTGATTGATGTAGTGTTTTTGTGTTGAGGTAGAATTTAGAACACAAATCACGGAAAAAATAAATAGGCTTTCTATGGCCCACTGAATGAAAGGGAGAGAGGTGGCACACCCAGGAGTCAAGACTGGCACACAAGCTGAAAGGGCAATATTACTCTCCCACTGTTTTTTTATGTATTTTTTGTTTTTTTCAGGGAGACTTTAGAAACCCAATAATATTTAAAAAAAAAAATAAATAGGCTTTCTATGGCCCACTGAATGAGAGGGAGAGAGGTGGCACACCCAGGAGTCAAGACTGGCACACAAGCTGAAAGGGCAATATTACTCTCCCACTGTTTTTTTAGGTTTTTTTTGTTTTTTCAGGGAGACTTTAGAAACCCAATAATATTTAAAAAAAAAAATAAATAGGCTTTCTATGGCCCACTGAATGAAAGGGAGAGAGGTGGCACACCCAGGAGTCAAGACTGGCACACAAGCTGAAAGGGCAATATTACTCTCCCACTGTTTTTTTAGGTTTTTTTTTTTTTTCAGGGAGACTTTTGAAACCAAATAATATTAAAAAAAAAAAAAAAAAAAAAATATAGGCTTGCTATAGCCCACTGAATGAGAGATAGCACACACAGCAGTGGCACACAAGCCCTGACTGAGGCCAATATTTTTCTCCCACTGATTGATGTAGTGTTTTTGTGTTGAGGTAGAATTTAGAACACAAATCACGGAAAAAATAAATAGGCTTTCTATGGCCCACTGAATGAAAGGGAGAGAGGTGGCACACCCAGGAGTCAAGACTGGCACACAAGCTGAAAGGGCAATATTACTCTCCCACTGTTTTTTTATGTATTTTTTGTTTTTTCAGGGAGACTTTAGAAACCCAATAATATTTTAAAAAAAAAAAAAGGCTTTCTATGGCCCACAATTAGAGAGAGAGAGGTGGCACAACCAGGAGTCAAGACTGGCGCACAAGCTGAAAGGGCAATATTACTCTCCCACTGTTTTTTATGTTTTTTTTTGTTTTTTTCAGGGAGACTTTAGAAACCAAATAATATTAAAAAAACCAAAAAAAAAAAAGGCTTTCTATGGCCCACTGAATGAGAGGGAGAGAGGTGGCACACCCAGGAGTCAAGACTGGCACACAAGCTGAAAGGGCAATATTACTCTCCCACTGTTTTTTTATGTATTTTTTGTTTTTTTCAGGGAGACTTTAGAAACCCAATAATATTTAAAAAAAAAAATAAATAGGCTTTCTATGGCCCACTGAATGAGAGGGAGAGAGGTGGCACACCCAGGAGTCAAGACTGGCACACAAGCTGAAAGGGCAATATTACTCTCCCACTGTTTTTTTAGGTTTTTTTTGTTTTTTCAGGGAGACTTTAGAAACCCAATAATATTTAAAAAAAAAAATAAATAGGCTTTCTATGGCCCACTGAATGAAAGGGAGAGAGGTGGCACACCCAGGAGTCAAGACTGGCACACAAGCTGAAAGGGCAATATTACTCTCCCACTGTTTTTTTATGTATTTTTTGTTTTTTTCAGGGAGACTTTAGAAACCCAATAATATTTAAAAAAAAAAATAAATAGGCTTTCTATGGCCCACTGAATGAGAGGGAGAGAGGTGGCACACCCAGGAGTCAAGACTGGCACACAAGCTGAAAGGGCAATATTACTCTCCCACTGTTTTTTTAGGTTTTTTTTTTTTTTCAGGGAGACTTTTGAAACCAAATAATATTAAAAAAAAAAAAAAAAAAAAAATATAGGCTTGCTATAGCCCACTGAATGAGAGATAGCGCACACACAGCAGTGGCACACAAGCCCTGACTGAGGCCAATATTTTTCTCCCACTGATTGATGTAGTGTTTCTGTGTTGAGGTAGATTTTAGAACACAAATCACGGAAAAAATAAATAGGCTTTCTATGGCCCACTCAGTGAGAGATGGCACACACAGGGATGGCACTGTAGCAGAAATGCCAATCTTAATCTCCCCCAAAAAAAAATCAAAAAAAAAAAAAAAACTGTCCTACAATTACTATCTCCCTGCAGTAATGTAAGCCAGGTATGGCAGGCAGCAATAGGAGTGGACTGATGCACAAATTAAATAAAAAGTGTGGACAAACAAAAAAGATAGCTGTGCAGAAAGGAAGGAACAAGAGGATATGTGCTTTGAAAAAAGCAGTTGGTTTCCACAGTGGCGTACACACAGCAATACAGCTATCACGGAGCCTTCTAGGGCAGCCCAATGAGCTACAGCGCTGAGGGGAAAAAAAAAAAAAAATAGCTTCCACTGTTCCTGCACACCGAAGGTGGTGTTGGACAGTGGAAATCGCTGCAGCACAAGCGGTTTGGTGGTTAGTGGACCCTGCCTAACGCTCTCCCTGCTTCTGATGAAGCGGCAGCAACCTGTCCCTAAGCTCAGATCAGCAGCAGTAAGATGGCGGTCGGCGGGAACGCCCCTTTATAGCCCCTGTGACGCCGCAGACAGCAAGCCAATCACTGCAATGCCCTTCTCTAAGATGGTGGGGACCAGGATCTATGTCATCACGCTGCCCACACTCTGCGTTCACCTTCATTGGCTGAGAAATGGCGCTTTTCGCGTCATTGAAACGCGACTTTGGCGCGAAAGTCGCGTACCGCATGGCCGACAAGCACAGGGGTCGGATCGGGTTTCATGAGACGCCGACTTAGCCAAAAGTCGGCGACTTTTGAAAATGATCGACCCGTTTCGCTCAACCCTACTTGTGCGTTCTTTTCTCGAAAATTTTCGCCCGCCGAGCGAAACTATGATGTTGGTAATCGGGAGCTTTTAGCGATGAAATGGGCATTCGAGGAGTGGCGTCATTGGCTTGAGGGTGCTAGACATCAGGTGGTGGTCTTGACTGATCACAAGAATTTGATTTATCTTGAGTCGGCCAGACGTCTGAATCCTAGACAGGCGCGCTGGTCGTTGTTTTTCTCTCGGTTTAATTTTGTGGTCTCGTATCTGCCAGGTTCTAAAAATGTGAAGGCTGATGCCCTTTCTAGGAGTTTTGAACCTGATTTCCCTGGTGATTCCAGACCTACGGGTATCCTTAAGGATGGGGTGATATTGTCTGCTGTCTCCCCTGACCTACGACGTGCTTTACAAGAGTTTCAGGCGGATCGGCCTGATCGTTGTCCGCCTGGTAGATTGTTTGTGCCGGATGAGTGGACCAGTAGAGTCATCTCGGAGGTTCATTCTTCTGCGTTGGCAGGTCATCTGGGAATTTTTGGTACCAGGGATTTGGTGGCTGGGTCCTTCTGGTGGCCTTCCCTGTCTCGGGACGTGCGTACTTTTGTGCAGTCTTGTGATGTTTGTGCTCGGGCCAAGCCTTGTTGTTCTCGGGCTAGTGGATTGTTGTTGTCCTTGCCTATTCCTAAGAGGCCTTGGACACACATCTCTATGGATTTTATTTCTGATCTCCCTGTTTCTCAGAAAATGTCTGTCATCTGGGTGGTGTGTGACCGTTTTTCTAAGATGGTTCATTTGGTACCTTTGCCCAAGTTGCCTTCCTCATCTGAGTTGGTGCCTCTGTTTTTTCAGAATGTGGTTCGGTTGCATGGTATCCCGGAGAATATAGTTTCTGACAGGGGATCTCAGTTTGTGTCCAGATTTTGGCGGGCGTTTTGTGCCAGGATGGGCATTGATTTGTCTTTTTCGTCTGCATTTCATCCTCAGACGAATGGCCAGACGGAGCGTACTAATCAGACCTTGGAGACTTATTTGAGGTGTTTTGTGTCTGCTGATCAGGATGACTGGGTCACCTTTTTGCCGTTGGCAGAGTTTGCCCTTAATAATCGGGCCAGTTCTGCCACTTTGGTTTCCCCTTTCTTTTGCAATTCGGGGTTCCATCCTCATTTTTCATCTGGTCAGGTGGAATCTTCGGATTGTCCTGGAGTGGATACTATGGTGGACAGGTTGCATCGTATTTGGGGTCAGGTGGTGGACAATTTAAAGTTGTCCCAGGAGAGGACTCAGCATTTTGCTAATCGCCATCGTCGTGTTGGTCCTCGTCTTCGTGTTGGGGACTTGGTGTGGTTGTCTTCCCGTTTTGTCCCTATGAGGGTCTCTTCTCCTAAGTTTAAGCCTCGGTTCATCGGTCCTTATAGGATTTTGGAAATTCTTAACCCTGTGTCTTTTCGTTTGGACCTCCCAGCATCCTTTGCTATCCATAATGTTTTCCATCGGTCGTTATTGCGGAGGTATGAGGTGCCAGTTGTGCCTTCTGTTGAGCCTCCTGCTCCTGTGCTGGTTGAGGGTGAATTGGAGTACGTGGTGGAGAAAATCTTGGACTCCCGTCTTTCCAGACGGAGACTTCAATATCTGGTTAAGTGGAAGGGCTACGGTCAGGAGGATAATTCTTGGGTTTCAGCTTCACATGTTCATGCCTCTGATTTGGTCCGTGCCTTTCATAGGGCTCATCCAGATCGCCCTGGTGGTTCTTGTGAGGGTTCGGTGCCCCCTCCTTAAGGGGGGGGTACTGTTGTGATTTGGTTATTTGGCTCCCCCAGTGGTCACTTGTGGTACTGGTGTCTTGTGAGCTTTTCACCTGTTTCTATCAGGATGTGGGAGTTTCCTATTTAGCCTTGTTCCTCAGTCATTCCTATGCCGGCCATCAATGTAACCAGAGTCTTTCTGTTGCATGTACCTGCTCCCAATCTGCTGACCAGCTAAGTTGGACATTTCTGTCCTTTGTCTATTTTTGTATGTTTTGTCCAGTTTGCAGTTATGTGATTCTCTGCAGCTGGAAGCTCTTGTGGGCTGAAATTGCCACTCCGGTGCCATGAGTTGGCACATGAGTTTAAGGTAATTTCAGGATGGTTTTTGATAGGGTTTTGTAGCTGACTGCGAAGTCCACTATTGTATCCTTCTGCTATCTAGTTAGTGGGCCTCGCTTTGCTAAATCTGTTTTCATACTACGTTTGTCTTTTCACCTTAACTCACCGTTATTATATGTGGGGGGCTACTATCTCCTGTGGGGAATTTTCCTCTGGAGGCAAGCCAGGACTGTGTTTCATCTATTAGGGGTAGTTAGTCCTCCGGCTGGTGCGAGACGTCTAGCGAAAACGTAGGCATGTTCCCTGGCTACTATTAGTTGTGTGTATAGGTCTAGCATCGCGGTCAGCTCTAGTTTCCATCACCCGAGAGCTTGTCCGTTTTTCTATGTTTCTGATGTTCCCCTGCCATTGGGAACCATAACACTGATGTGCATGCGGCCGATTTAGTTCGTGCCTTTCACGCTGCTCATCCTGATCGCCCTGGTGGTCTTGGTGAGGGTTCGGAGACCCCTCCTTAAAGGGGGGGTACTGTTGTGAATTAGACTTTTTTGGCTCCCTCTTGTGGTCACTAGTGATATGACTCTGGGATTGTCTTTCCTCAGTTTGGCACCCACCTGGGTCGTTAGTCCAGGGGTGTTGCTATATGAACTTCCTGAATTCTCAGTCTGGTGCCTGGCATCGTTGTAATCAGTTCTTTCTGTTTGCTCCTGTCTGCTGGTCCTGGTTCGTGCAAAATTAAGCTAAGTCCTGCTTCCTTGTTTTTTGGTTATTTGTATTGCTCTTATTTTTTATACATATATACACATGGCGTGTATAAAGGTTCGCGCTGGAAAAAACAAGTGTATCCACTAGAAGGCTGTCTGTATGAAGAGTCTGTCACACACAAATGAAAGTCTAATATAACAGTCCCAATCAAGCTGCTGCGTGACCATAGAAATACTTGTAACTCACCCACTACAATAAGGGTAACACACAGCGGCTAGTGATCCTGTCCTGCTGCAGCAGGTGTCCGTCCAAAAAAATCTTCTAGTGTAGTAAGTCCAGTAGTGAATCCAGTAGTAAATCGAAGCTTCTGACTGCCCCGGCCGAAAGCAGTCACAGTTCACCGGGTAACGAGTCAAGGCGGTGGTCCAGCTAAACCGACGCCGCGTGTGAAGCGAACAGTGCGCACAGCAACGGTGCAGGACCTGTGTGACGTGACACTCACGTGACCGCCGCTAGAGTCCGGTGATAAGTACGGAATGCGGTGAGGACCTCTATCCTACGCGTTTCGGAGACACCTGTCTCCTTCATCAGGGATGGTCCTCACCCCACAAAGAGTCCCTTTATAACATCTCCCGCAATCCGCTTCATTATTGGAATCCAAAAAGTTCAACTCCAGCATTAAGACCTCTTGGTGCAGTGGTGTCCAATACGAAGATCCACTTCGTCTCAGCTCTGGACATGGCCTTAATGTAGTTGCCACCTCTCCATTGTTTATGCACCACCGCAATACCTGTAACCTCCATGTCCTTTATTTGTCCCCCATGATGGTGTATAAAATGTTTCGAAAGTGGATGACCCATGAATTTAGTTTTAATATTTCTAATATGTTCATTGATTCTGGTTTTCAATGTCCGTTTTGTCCTTCCTACATATCTTTTACCACAAGGGCATTTTATCATATATATAACCCCTGTGGTAGAGCACGTAATAAAATCTTTAATAGGGATTTTATGGTTACCCTTTTCAATATCAGTTTGTTTACGCACTCTAATTTGTTTACACATGTTACATTTGTGACATGGAAAGAACCCTTTCAATATCCTATGAAAAAAGGTGGATGGTTTGAGAGAGGGTTTAACCTGGACAGTAGGTGCAATCATATTACCCAGGTTACAGGATTTTTTGTAAACAAAACGAGGACGGCTCGCGATTTTTTCCCCCAAGACTTTATCATTTTTAAGTGTATGCCAATGTCTATTGACTATTTTTCGAAGAATATTAGTGCTGGCATTATATTGTGTGATGATGGGGGTGAAATCTGCTGAGTCTTCTGTTTTTTTACATTTTTTGTTGTTAATAAGCTCCTCTCTGGATTTTTTAAAAACCGTTGCTTTAGATTGTTCCAGCATTTTCTCGTCATATCCTTTCTCTAAAAATTTGTTGGTAAGTTGTCGGGCCTCATTGTTAAAATCCTGGGGTCTGGATATCCTGAACTCTTCATTGGTGGATATAAATGAACAACCACCGATTCAGGATATCTTTCCTTCAACATCTACGGCCACCCAGAATCGATATCAAACTCTAACTACCACCTGTCAATCACCAATGAGACAAACCAGGAGTCCTCGGGCTACAACGTCTAGGCCCCAAAAAAAAGGTAGACCCAAGACCGCAACAGGTCAATTAAATCAGATCAGGAATACAACTAAACATACTTTTTTTCAACTGGGCCCAAAAAAACACGTAAAAGGGGTAGCAGAGGCGGGAAATTCGCCAAAAAGAAAAGGACAGTAAGAACAACTACCATAAATGAACCCACCATTTTTAATTTGAGTAAATATACCTTGAATAATGAGGAAACTTCACTTTTAAAAAAAGGTTTGAAATATGCTCCAGCAAAGGGATTTGACAAATTTGATGCCTACGTGGGCATAAAATTATTTATGAGGAAATTGGCCATCCAGAGACATTTTTAAAAAAATCCTCATATTAACAATGTGGAAGTCATCTCCGATACGGGTTTTGTTCACACTAATTTAAAGAAGCAATCCTACTTTCACCCCACTAATGAATATTCAGAACATATGGAAACATTCCAGAACAACGTTATAGATGAAATACGTAAAATTAATGATAAAAAATGTAGGAAATATAAATATAACTTAACTAATGGTGAGAGAAAAGCTATTGTGTCTCTTCAAAAAAATAGAGAATTAGTAATTCGGCCAGCTGACAAAGGGGGGGGTGTCGTGTTGTTAGACCAGGAGGCCTATCACACGGAAGCCATGTGTCTACTCAGTGATTCACGCACGTATCTAAGGTTAAATAAAGATCCTACTGATGAATACTTAAGAGAAATGAAGGATCTGACTAGGATGGGTCTCGATAGGGGTTTTATTAATAAACAAGAATTCGAATTTATCAACGATGGATCTCCCAGACTGGCAGTATTTTATTATTTGCCAAAAATACACAAAGATTTGAATAATCCACCAGGGAGACCCATCGTGCCGGGCATTCAATGCCTGACGGCTAACATGTCAAAATTTGTGGACTCCCACTTACAAAAAATTGTACCCCTATTACCTTCTCATCTAAAGGATAGTGCACATATTCTACGCCTTCTACAACAAGTTGAATGGCAGGATCACTATATATTAGGAACCCTTGACATTACGTCCCTCTACACGGTCATTGACCATAAAAAAGGGTGTGAAGTCGCTAAATATTTTTTAAACCAGTCATCTATGGTTCCGCAGGAACAGACTGAGTTTTTAGGTGATCTTATGTCATTTATTTTAACACACAATTACTTTCTTTATCGCATGGACTACTACTCCCAGCAGTGGGGTACTGCTATGGGGACCAGGTTCGCGCCCAGTTACGTCAACCTCTATGTGGGTGGGTGGGAAGAGACCACCATCTACCCGGGGGGCGTCTGCGCGCGGACCTGGTCCTCTGGCAACGTTTCATTGATGATGTTGTTTTTATTTGGTCTGGTGGTGTGGATACCCTCAACCAGTTTTTAATTGATATTAATAAAAATGATTATTTTTTAAATTTTACTTCCACTACCAGTTCCACTAACATCAATTTTTTAGATCTTAATATTTTTATTTATAATTTTACAATTCAAACGTGCACTTTCAGAAAACCCACCGATACAAATAGTTTTATTCCCTGGGACAGCTGCCACCTCCCTAGTTGGCTGCTGAACATTCCCAAAAGCCAATATATGAGGATCCACCGCAATTGCTCCAGACCCCAGGATTTTAACAATGAGGCCCGACAACTTACCAACAAATTTTTAGAGAAAGGATATGACGAAAAAATGCTGGAACAATCTAAAGCAACGGTTTTTAAAAAATCCAGAGAGGAGCTTATTAACAACAAAAAATGTAAAAAAACAGAAGACTCAGCAGATTTCACCCCCATCATCACACAATATAATGCCAGCACTAATATTCTTCGAAAAATAGTCAATAGACATTGGCATACACTTAAAAATGATAAAGTCTTGGGGGAAAAAATCGCGAGCCGTCCTCGTTTTGTTTACAAAAAATCCTGTAACCTGGGTAATATGATTGCACCTACTGTCCAGGTTAAACCCTCTCTCAAACCATCCACCTTTTTTCATAGGATATTGAAAGGGTTCTTTCCATGTCACAAATGTAACATGTGTAAACAAATTAGAGTGCGTAAACAAACTGATATTGAAAAGGGTAACCATAAAATCCCTATTAAAGATTTTATTACGTGCTCTACCACAGGGGTTATATATATGATAAAATGCCCTTGTGGTAAAAGATATGTAGGAAGGACAAAACGGACATTGAAAACCAGAATCAATGAACATATTAGAAATATTAAAACTAAATTCATGGGTCATCCACTTTCGAAACATTTTATACACCATCATGGGGGACAAATAAAGGACATGGAGGTTACAGGTATTGCGGTGGTGCATAAACAATGGAGAGGTGGCAACTACATTAAGGCCATGTCCAGAGCTGAGACGAAGTGGATCTTCGTATTGGACACCACTGCACCAAGAGGTCTTAATGCTGGAGTTGAACTTTTTGGATTCCAATAATGAAGCGGATTGCGGGAGATGTTATAAAGGGACTCTTTGTGGGGTGAGGACCATCCCTGATGAAGGAGACAGGTGTCTCCGAAACGCGTAGGATAGAGGTCCTCACCGCATTCCGTACTTATCACCGGACTCTAGCGGCGGTCACGTGAGTGTCACGTCACACAGGTCCTGCACCGTCGCTGTGCGCACTGTTCGCTTCACACGCGGCGTCGGTTTAGCTGGACCACCGCCTTGACTCGTTACCCGGTGAACTGACTGCTTTCGGCCGGGGCAGTCAGAAGCTTCGATTTACTACTGGATTCACTACTGGACTTACTACACTAGAAGATTTTTTTGGACGGACACCTGCTGCAGCAGGACAGGATCACTAGCCGCTGTGTGTTACCCTTATTGTAGTGGGTGAGTTACAAGTATTTCTATGGTCACGCAGCAGCTTGATTGGGACTGTTATATTAGACTTTCATTTGTGTGTGACAGACTCTTCATACAGACAGCCTTCTAGTGGATACACTTGTTTTTTCCAGCGCGAACCTTTATACACGCCATGTGTATATATGTATAATATTTCTTTTATTTTACAATTTTTTTCGTGGGGAATTGTTGGTTTCGCTGCAGGATTTTTACAATTGTGACACTTTGCGCCACTGTTTTATTATTATGCTCTTATTTTTTGTCCAGCTTGTACTAAATGTGATTCCTGATTTTGCTGGAAGCTCTAGGGGGCTGGTATTCTCCCCCCGGGCCGTTAGACGGTTCGGGGGTTCTTGAATATACAGCGTGGAAATTTTGATAGGGTTTTTGCTGACCGTATAAGTCATCTTACTATATTCTGCTATTAGTCAGTGGGCCTCTCTTTGCTAAATACCTAGTTCATTCTTACGTTTGTCTTTTCTTCTTACCTCACCGTTATTATTTGTTGGGGGCTTGTATCCAACTTTTGGGGTCTTTTCTCTGGAGGCAAGAAAGGTGTGACCCCCTCTGCCATTGGGGTCATAACAGAGTGCCTTATCTGTCATATTGCTTGCTATAAGTGAAGTCTCTGTTTTACTTTTGAACATTATTAGTGCACCACCCTTGATTGCTTAGTCTGCAAGTGTCTCAAGTCTGCTTGCTTTCACTTAGTGAAATAGCCTGTGAAGATTGACTAACCTGGTGCCGCCCAGTTTCTGAATCTCGTTTTGGTTGATTAATGTATCTGCTTTAGGGACAGCAGCCTCTGCTTTAGCTTGTCTATTAAACCTATTTTTTATTGTTTTGATTTAAATGTTACTAATAAAAGTATTTTTATGGGCTAAATATACTCTATTGTTGCTTAATGCATACTAGTTGTTCTGAGTTGTGCCTACTATATTAACTGTTGCCAATGGGTGTTAGATAACAGTTAATGTAGACAATGGACCAGGTTCATCAAATCATTTACACCAACATTCGGAAGGAAAAAGCTTTGAAGAGTCTCAAAAGTTTTGTGCAATGTGAGGATGCTCAAAAATGTTGTGATTTTGGGCATTTTACAGTGTCAATCAGTCCTATTGAATGGACAAAGCTGAGACAAAATGGGGGAAGGACAGATGCGGCATGCCGTAGTACACAAATCGTACTCCAGTCCTTGACTCATAATGAACCAGGTACCTCTGACTCCACCATGCCCCATCATCTAGACAGGTTCAGAAGTGGTATCTGCTTGATTAATGGGAACCTAACATCAGACCATCACCTATTAAACTAACCCCATGTGTCTTCAGGCAATTCTTCACTTTGATCGATCTCTCTAGTCGTGATGATGTCAGCACATACACTTGCAGGGGATGGGCTCAGAATGCCAGGACACAGGTGTCCTGAGCCCAGCTCCTGCAAGTTTTTTTAAAAGATGACTCATCCAGAATACTATACCACCCAGATGCCTTGGGCTAACAGTTTTACACAAGCGGAAACAAGTTTTTAATATATTGCTGTCTAAAAATTATAACACATATTGGTCCTGGCTCAACAAAGCCAGCATGAATGCCAATCTTGAAGGGGAGATGTGGTGCAATCAGACATTTTTCATTCATGACATATGCCTCTCCATGAATCAGGAGCACCGGACAAGTGGTGTGTAGCTCTATGTGCACCTCACCACAAATCCTACTCCAGTCAGTGCTGGAGTCAGATTTGTGGTATAAGGAACACCGCCTTTTGTCATGAATTTGACAGGTGATGATGGCCACACCTCTGTCCCTCCCCAGCTCTGCCCAAATTAGTCAGAGCTGCGTGAAAGTGACATTGGAATGTCAAAAGTTCCAGAATTTTAGCGCTGTCTCCAGTTACACCAAAATAATGAGACTTTTCAAATATTTTTAATCCTGGATACTGCAGTAAAAGCTTTGATGAATCGGTCTAATAGTTTGGTCACAGTTTATTAAAGTGAAACATACATGGCTGAAATCATGCAGCAGTGGTTTGATACATGCTTCCCGTGGGTAGGGCATCATGGATCAGCTATCAGGTTCCCATTGAAATGACTGTCTAATGGAATTAGATGCATGTACAAATTATCAAATAGCATTTTTATGCACATTATAGCACTTGCTTTGTAAAAAAAATGTGAATATTAATATAGTAGCTGTTTGGAGTGTGCACTAAATATTTTTTTGTGGGTGATGGCTGAAAATGCATGGCCTGTTTCAGAGATTTGAGAGCACAATTTCTTGAGGGTCCTTGTTATCAATTTTAAGATCTTGATCTATTGTTTCTACATTTCTGTCCGTGAGTCTGTTTCAATGTGAGTTGTAGAGCCAAATGTGAAATGTAATTCCTATTTTTAAAATCCTTCTTGTCACAAAGTTGCATAAAGATTGACATGGCTGTCAACAACACATCAAGACAACTGCAATTGTCAAATGTAAAAAAAATAGAGTTTGGGTGCATGATTAATTATCAACGTGTACAATCCCTCTTTTTTATAATCTGCCTGTTCAAAAACAATTCCAAATTATACAGATGTTATATTTTTTTTATTTTCATTTTTGTGGATTTTACAAAGCTATGCATATAGAAATAAAGGCATAAGTGGTATGAATGTACTCTATATATTTTCATTTATTATTTTTAGGTAGTGTTGGATGTCTATTTTCCATTTCTGAGCAGATTAATAAGAACAATTACAACTTGATGCAAAAATTAATGCAGATAACCATATAAATAAAATGTTGAGGGACATTTTGACATTTTTGTCAGATATTTATTATACAAAAATACAAGGAAATGATGTATTTATTTTTATATTTAAGCTTTATGTGTATGAGTCAAAAGAGTACAAATCATCCCAGCTTGTAATGACAAAAGGTTTCAGCTTAGTTTTATTAATTAGGCTTATCAATTTGCAGGAATAAACCTCAGCATTCACAAACTGAGTACAATGTTGAAATTTATTTATGCGATCTACAAGTTGTCAGAACATTTATATATCCTACTACAAATATCTGAATCCCTTTCCAGAGATGTTAGAGTTCTCCACTCTAGAAGGGTATACATGTTGACCTGAATATGTGTTGAGATAATAAGTCATGATGGAATTGAGATAGGCTGTCTGCACAGTACTGCATAATGTTCTGGAAACCTAAATGGAGAAACACATGGACTCAAAGTCAGAGATGCTATCAATAAATACAGACTTAACACACAGAGACTGAGAGGCTCCAAAAGCTCTGTAATGCTGCACTGTAGCATTTTATAAATTTAATCAAATTAAAGAACAAATAAAAATGAAATGAATTACATTTACTGAGTCAATACAAAATGTGCTCCCTGTGGAAAACATCCTTTAAGTCAAATGGTTGAAAGAAAAAGCATCTAGGTCATATTTGAAGATCACAAAATATTATTTATCATGTCTGATCTGGTACATCAGGGAAAGATTATATGTTCAATGACTAAATGTTTCCTAACTTAAATGCAATGATATTAATATGCATGATGGTACGGAACCCAATTAAACTTCACCTCCAGAAGTGTCCTTTTAATTGGATGACCTTAAATTCAACTTTTTATTATCTTGCGCAAATAAGGGTTTGAACATAATTTTTGTTGTATTATGAACCTAGCTCTGCACATTCAACTTAAAGCAAGATTAAAAAATGTAATCAAAGCTATGCTCAAAGCATAATATACAATAATGATCAAAATGAGTTTGTAATTGAACTTGTAGATTTAAAATGCAATGAAAATTTGTTCTGAAATTTATCCTGAAAAGAACCTTGATATGAAGAATGCAAGTTGCTTGGAAAATTGTATCTGATGATCCGCTTAAATCATTCATCTTTGAACATTAGTGTACAGATAAAGAAATTTTACAAATTTGATGAAAGTTAAAGGTCTACAAACTTCTTTCCAGATGATGATATCTGGTCTCTTAGTATTTGTTGTTAAATCTTACCTTCAAATGCTCTTTACAGTTGAAAATGTCCATTTCTATCAAATCTAGTCTAATGTGCATATGCAGCAAAAGGTTTCCAATAATACCTTCTATTTCCATTTCTTGTCTTTCTTTTGCAAATACAGTGCATGGTGTAATAAATAGATAGCTAGATGTTACACATTTAAGTGTACAATCTGATTTACACTGACCAGCAAAAGGGTAAAAATATTTTCAACTTTTCCCTCTCAGGCTCCATATCTCACCATATACTGCTGCTTCGAACGTAAGACTGCCATCATTTTATAGACAATCATCTTGGCTATCTCATATTTAACTTTATATATAAATAGGGGGCGCCAGTAAATTACCATATACAACGACTCAATAGCATACATAGAACACAGGAGAAACAAGAGTCGAAAAAGATGGCCAAAATAATACAAAAGTAATTATGTAAGAATATATTTTATTTAGAGTCCATTAAAAAGATCATCATATGCAATAATATATACTGGTACAAAAAATAAGTGATACGTGACTGCATACAAGGTGCATCTAATATTCCAGGAACCAATGGGCGGAACTTAAAATAATATATCGTTGTGGTACTTATAATTAATCTGCATGTGCACAGTAGCACCTAGTTCCGATATAGAGAAGGCACAGATATCTCAGTGGTAAACCGTCACTGAATCGGCTTCATGCCGTATCTAGATTCCCGCACAATTCAACATACATAAAATGCTTAAATAGTATCAAACAGGGAATTGTTTACCCATAGGTGTCTGTAACCGTCCGTCCAGGTCCTGGATGTATACCCCGACGCGCGTTTTGCGTGGATATGTGACCGCTTCCTCAGCCTCATATTTAACTTTGCCTTGCAACTACAGAAATGGCCAAAAGTGTTGGCACCCTTGGAGTTGTTCCAGAACTAGAAGCATTTCTCCCAGAAAATTATTGCGATTACACATGTTTTGCTATATACATGTTTATTTTCTTTGTGTGTATTTTAACAACACAAAAAAAAACAGAGAAAAAAGACAAATTGGACATAATTTCAAACAAAACCCCCAAAGTAGGCAAGACAAAATTTTTGGCACCTTTACAAAATTGGGGGTAAACAACTTTGTTTCAAGCGTCTGTTGCTCGTACAATGTCAACTGTGGCAAGTAACCGATGTGGTCAATAAAAAATTCACACCTGAAACCTGATAAAAAGGGGAAAAGTTGACTTAGTATTTGCATTTTATTCCTGTGTGGGCCACAGTAAGCATGGAGAACATGAGAACCAAAAAGTCCATATCCTGAGATTTTGATGTTCCTTTGTTAATGGTGCACAACATAATCAAGAAGTTTACAACCCATGGCACTTTAGCTAATCTCTGTGGATGTAGACGGCAGACAATAATTGATGAAAGGTTGCATGGAAGGATAATAAAGATGGTGGAAAAGCAGTCCCAATCAAATACAAATCATGCTCAGGATTAGTGTTGAGCGATACCGTCCAATACTTGAAAGTATCGGTATCGGAAAGTATCGGCCGATACCGGCAAAGTATCGGATCCAATCCGATACCGATACCCGATACCAATACAAGTCAATGGGACTCAAGTATCGGACGGTATTCCTGATGGTTCCCAGGGTCTGAAGGAGAGGAAACTCTCCTTCAGGCCCTGGGAACCATATTAATGTGTAAAATAAAGAATTAAAATAAAAAATATTGCTATACTCACCTCTCCGAGGGAACCGGCAGCGTTGTTTGCTTAAAATTCGCGCTTTTCTTTCCTTACGTGAAGTCCCGGCTTGTGATTGGTTGCGTGCCGCCCATGTGACCGCAACACAACCAATCACAGCAAGCCGTGACGTAATTTCAGGTCATTCAGTATTTTAAAATTACGCTCCGGCTTTGTGATTGGTTGCGTCGCAGTCACATGGGCGACGCAACCAATCACAGCAAGCCGTGACGTAATTTCAGGTCCTTAAGGATTTTAAAATTACGTCCCGGCTTTGTGATTGGATGCGTCGCAGTCACATGGGCGACGCAACCAATCACAAGCCGTGACGTCACGGGAGGCTGGACACGCGCGCATTTTAAAATGCGCGCGAGTCCAGCCTCCCGTGACGTCCCGGCTTGTGATTGGTTGCGTCGCTGTCAACCAATCACAAGCCGGGAAGCCATTTTAAAATGCGCGCGTGTCCAGCCTCCCGGCTTGTGATTGGTTGACAGCGACGCAACCAATCACAAGCTGGGACGTCACGGGAGGCTGGACACGCGCGCATTTTAAAATTCGCGCGAGTCCAGCCTCCCGTGACGTCCCGGCTTGTGATTGGTTGCGTCGCTGTCAACCAATCACAAGCCGGGAAGCCATTTTAAAATGCGCGCATGTCCAGCCTCCCGGCTTGTGATTGGTTGACAGCGACGCAACCAATCACAAGCCGGGACGTCACGGGAGGCTGGACACGCGCGCATTTTAAAATGCGCGCGTGTCCAGCCTCCCGTGACGTCACGGCTTGTGATTGGTTGCGTCGTCCATGTGACTGCGACGCAACCAATCACAAAGCCGGGACGTAATTTTAAAATACTGAATGACCTGAAATTACGTCACGGCTTGCTGTGATTGGTTGCGTCGCCCATGTGACTGCGACGCAACCAATCACATAGCCGGAGCGTAATTTTAAAATACTGAATGACCTGAAATTACGTCACGGCTTGCTGTGATTGGTTGCGTTGCGGTCACATGGGTGGCACACAACCAATCACAAGCCGGGACTTCACGTAAGGAAAGAAAAGCGCGAATTTTAAACAAAGAACGCTGCCGCTTCCCTCGGTAAGGTGCAGGCTGCGTCGGAGAGGTGAGTATAGCAATATTTTTTATTTTAATTCTCTCTTTTACACATTTTTACATTAATGTTGTTTCGATACCGATACCCGATACCACAAAAGTATCGGATCTCGGTATCGGAATTCCGATACCCGCAAGTATCGGAATGCTCAACACTACTCAGGATACATCAGTGTCAGCACAATCTATCAACTGACATTTGATTGAAATTAAATGCATTGACTGAAGACCCAAGAGTAACCAACTACTGACAAAGAGACATTAAAAGGTAGACTGCAGCTTGCCAAAATATAGGTGCGTAAGCTAAAATCCTTCTGGGGAAGCGTCTTGTGAACACTTGAGACCAAGATATAACTTTTGGTAAAGCACATCATTCTACTGTTTACTGAAAATGGAGTATTGAGGTATGGCTTTTTTTATTTTTAACCATTTTGCAATTTGCTTACTTCTATGGCCACTTCCACTGATATCTGCCAGCTGTGCAATTCTCCAGGTCTCTGTAGCATCGCATTTCTGACCCGTTGTTCACATTAGGTTGGGACTTCCAGGCCAAGGCATCAGGCCCTGGGGTTCACTGCACAAGCTTCGTGGCCTACTCACAGATGGAAACCAGGAAGAACGCAGACCCTGGAGGTCCCTGTGCATGCGTAGTTAACTCCAGGACCTGTTTGCAGCAGAAAGCCTTGGCCTGAAGTGGATACCAGGCTGGAGATGTGACGTAATGGAGGAATGTGGGACTGGACAATGAGCAGCAAAAACAGCCGGTGAGAATGGTGAGGTGAAGCATTTATTTATTTATTTTTGCAAGTTTATGCTCCCAGGTCTGAAGAGACTCAAGAGTATAGTAAGGGAAATAAATTAAATTGCTGAGAATAACTTATTTGTGATGCAAAATTCCTAAGAAATTACAAGTGAACAGAAGAATACACTCCCTGACATAAGTTATGTCGCTTACCATGTTATGTAATTAAAAGCTTATAACCTGACGATAATTCATCCATTTGTTGTATAAATTATTCTTTTGAAAGTTGAAACCCTCGTAAATGTGGTTTAGGTTAAAAAAATAAATTGTGTCATTTTAGGTCTCAATTTAAATTTTGTTGCCGTGTCTTAGGCAAGTTATTGTCACCAGTATGCTGAAAAAAATATTTACCTACAGGCCAGATATTTTACACTGGGGTTTGTCCGCCACACGGATTAGATGTCAGTGCAGTCAAAATTGTGCCATTTCAGGCCTCAATTGAAATTTTTTTGTAGTGTCTTAGACAAGTTATTGTCACCAGTTTGCTGAAAAAAAAGATATTTACATACAGGCCAGATAATTTACACTGGGATTTTCACTCATATGGATCACATATAAGTTTGCTCCAAATTCAGCCACTTGTAGTGATCGTTGAAAATATTTTACTCCATTTAAATAAGCAAGGCGCGTGCCAAGGGATGGGGAAGTGGACATGATGGTGATGGTACATGAAGAGGATGAAGCCATGGGCAAGCTGAAATAGTGTCACAACAAAACCCACTTCTTCTCGCCCAACCTTCCCGTCCCAATTACTAGGGGACCGCAGCAGCTGTTAGGTGTCAAGTTCCCGCCGCTGCACAGGGGGAATCTCGAACCATCTCCGCTGTGGTCTCCCATTCTCCTCCAGCCGCAGTGGAGCCTGCTCAGTGGAGACGTCGGTCCCAGCGCCTAGCTCGGACAGATGCTCCGCATTTGGTTACTGCTGCTCTTCCAGGCTCAGCCATTATAACCAATATTGTTCAGTGGCGAACAGGCATCCCTGGGACTAAGTCCTGTTTTTCTCCTTCTGAGCATGCCCAAGGGAAGATCTTACATTGGAGGTTGGGGGTCACATGCTCAGGTCCTGTAGCAGCTCCTATTGGTCTACCAGGAAGGTCCTGAAGAGCTGCAGCTATAAAAGGTTTGCATGGCCACTAGGCCATGCGCTAGTATAAATCAGTATTTGTGTGTGTGTGGATGTATGCCTGTTGTGGTGAAAGCTCCGAATCATTCCCATCCCTAGAGTTGTTGAATGCTCGCGAGTGTTGTAGCTGTCTAGCACCAGATAGTACTATCCAGCACCGGGCACAAAATATACTGCGTCTATCCTGCAGTGACCGCCGCTGCGGTACTGTACGCACTCTGTGCGGCTATCTTTAGCGTCTCCTGACAATTCCTCAGTGTAGGGTGGGAATTCCCATTTAATCCCAGCATCTGACTCAGGGCGTCCTCAGGCATGGGCTCAAAAGCTACCGAGGGTCAGAGCGGGATCAATCACTAGCATAGTAGGGGTGAGTTGCAGGGATCCCACTAGTATCCACTTGCTGCGCCCTGTGAATGCTAAGAGGGCACAGCGTTATCTTTAATTCCGGCGACTCTGTGAAGCAACAGAGTTCGCTCCTATACAGACCGGGTGATGGTACCCGTGTCTATTCAAGCTTAGTACTGCCATATAGTGCCATCATTTACTAGCAGCAGGTTCCACTCCTGCACGGTGGAATCCAGGCTGTGAATGCACCTATACTATCTCTATATTTACTCGGTGCGTTCCGCCAGCCCTAACAGCAGCACACCACTATTGAACGCAGAGTAGTGTCAAAATGTTGTTGTTTGGATAGCAGATAATGCTTCCAGTCACTTTGCAGCCATCACCACCACCACACTGTCTTCCACATGGTCAAGTGTGAGTAACCGTGAGTCTGGAACGCATATTACTCACCATGATCCTCCTTCCTCCCACCATGCCGAGTGCCCGGAGACAACTGATCCCACACTTGGACACTCTGAAGATCTGTTCACTTTTCCATTTATAGATTGGGGCCTCTCGCCTGGTCCACTTGAAGTGGGGCAAGAAAAGATCGCATGTAGTGATGCCCAAATATTTGAGCAACCACGGTCACATGAAGGCGATGATGGGAAAGTGTCACAAGAGGTGGACGATGATGAGGCACAGTTGCCAGAAAGTCAGGAGGAGGACCAGGGTGCAGAAGTGGAGGACAAGGTGGTAGATGAAATAGTAACTGACCCAAGCTGAAAGGAGGACATGCAGAGTGAGGACAGCAACACACAGGGGGAGGGAGGCTTACGTAGCACCCCAACATACAGGAAGAAGCAGTGTGGTGGCCACAGACAGAAAGTTGGAAACCGTTCCACGTAACACCAAGACGACGGAAGTTGCCAGTCCAACTGTTAGGTCTTCACGAGCCTGGTTGTTTTTTAAAGATTCTGCCGCAAAAAGGCCATTTGCACCACCTGCCAGGCCAGCATCAGCAGGGGTAGCAAAACTAGCAGCCTCACCACCACCAGCATGCTCAGGCACATGGCAGCAAAACACCCTACCTTGTGGGCTGAACCCGAAGGTCTAGGATTAGTGTCTGCGGGTGACAACACTGCTTTTTCCACTGTTGTGCATGCAAGCCAATCCCCTATCCATGGTGCATGCAAAGAAGCCTCCTGAACTACACCTGTTGTTGCACCCACTCAACTAGCACCATCAGCAAGTACGTCTACATCCTTGTCCCAATGCAGCGTTCAGTTGTCCATACCTCAGTCCTTGGAATGCAAGCCAAAATATGCAGCCAATGCCCCACATGTCACACTATTAAATTCACACATTTCTCGACTGTTTGAATTCGAAATGTTGCTCTGCAACTTGATGGCGGCAGCCGTCCCTTGGTACTTGGTCCCCAGCCGCCACTATTTCTCCTGGTGTGCCATCTCCACATTACACAAGCACATGTCCCACAACATTAGCAGTGCCCTCAACAATGCAGTTACTGGTAAAGTCCACCTAACCACAGACATGTGGACAAGTGCTTGTGGGCAGGGACGGTACATCTCGCTGACGGCACAGTGGGTTAACATACTGGAAGCTGGG
The DNA here is from genome assembly GCF_051348905.1 of Ranitomeya variabilis. Classification (NCBI taxonomy): domain Eukaryota; kingdom Metazoa; phylum Chordata; class Amphibia; order Anura; family Dendrobatidae; genus Ranitomeya; species Ranitomeya variabilis. The sequence continues at coordinate 998,704,327 of NC_135232.1, read as the reverse complement.
ACTCAGTGGGACCATGGGATGGAACACATCCTCCCGAATCCGAGAATTGCGGGCCCTATGTCAATCAGGGTTCCCCCCACAGTCTACAGCTCCTGCACCTCCTTCTCCTCTTCCTGTGCCACCTCCATCTCCGAAATGACCATATCAGTCACAAGCTGGAAGCACTGCAGCACTGCCTCAGCCAAGCGGCAACAAGCTGTGCTGAAGCTAATTTACTTAGGTGACAAACCCCACAATGCTGAAGAGTTGTGGACAGCTCTGAAAGAGCAGGCAAATCTGTGGCTGACACCGCTGAACCTACAGCCAGGAATGGTCATGTGTGACAATGGCCGAAACCTGGAGGCAGCTCTGAGGTGAGGCGAATTCACACACGTACCATGCCTGGCCCATGTGCTTAACCTCGTGGTTCAGCAATTTCTCAAAACCTAGCCGGAGCTGCCAGATCTGCTTGTCAAAGTACACTGCCTGTGTGACTATTTTAGAATGTCAGCTACAGCTTCCGCTGCCCTTGACGAGCTTCAGCAGCGTTTGCAGCTTCCGGCTCATCGACTGGTGTGTGATGTCCCCACACGTTGGAACTCTACACTTCAGATGTTGGAAAGGATTTTTTAGCTTAAGAGCGCAGTTGTTGACTACCAGCATCAGCAAGGCAGTCGGTATTCAGTTCAAATTCCACACATAAAACTTTAGGAGTGTACATGGATGTCAGACATATGTACCATCCTCCAAAACTTTGAGGACTCCACCAGGATGATGAGTGGTGATGACGCCAAAATTACCGTCACCATCCCAATTCTCTGTGTTGTGATATGCTCTATGCTTACAATCAAAGACGATGCATTGCAGGCGGAGCATGATGAGATAGAGCAAGGAACCAAATAGGGGGATTACACACAGCCCAGCCTCATCTCATCACAATGTAGATTAGGTGACAATGAGGAAGAGGAGGAAGAGCACAAGCTATTTTCATGCCTGTAGTTGGCACCACAAGCACAACTGTCATACCCTTTGTTCAGTGTGGATGGCCTGAGGACAGGGAGGAGGAGGAAAGCATGGTCAGTTGTCCTCTTGGTGAGGACACGGAAGACTTACCTGTTAGCAGTCCAGCTGAGTTTATGTTACACTGCCTTTCCCGTGACCCTCTGTTCTCAAAATTTTGGGTGACAGCCATTACTGGTTGGTGACACTTCTACACCCAGGCTACAAGGAGAACGTTCTATCTCTTATTCCAAAGGCAGACAGGTCTACTAAAATGGGGCAGTACCAGAGGGCCTTTTCAGCGGAAATATTTAAAAAATTCTCAGAAAACGCTGGAGGCAGAGGTCACAGTTCATTGGACAACTAATGAGTTCAAGCGAAAGAAACACAACTCCAATCCAGCAGAAGCAGGTGAACACTGGCAAAGTTCTGGGAGAGTTTTCTCAGACCCTCCCATCGCACTGGCCCTGAGATGCGGTGTACTCTCACAAGGAGTACAAAGTTTTGGAAGATACTGAGGGAGTACCTGGCTGACCATACCAACATCCTCCGTGATTCCTCTGTGCCTTATAATTATTGGGTATCCAAGCTGGACACATGGCATGAACTGGCTCTCTACGTCTTTGAGGTCCTATCCTGCCCTGCCACTAGCATTTTGTCAGAGCGGGTTTTTAATGCTGCTGGTGGATTTATAACTGATAAGCGGATCCGCCTGACAATTGAAAATGCTGACTCTTATAAAAAAAGACAAGGGATGGATTGGGCCAGACTTCTCTACACCACCGAATGACATCAGCGTAACATGAACTGAAATCCACTGTCTTTTTTAGGGAGGTCTATTCCCATGCACATTTTCACACCCACACATGGGTAGACACTTCCTGATTTTGGCTATTTGCTGTTGTCCTCCTCATTCTCCTCATCCTCATCCTCCACCACCATATCACCACGATGACCATGGTTCATGATGCAACACCCACATTATTTTCTGAAAGGGTGTTTATGATGCCCGTAACAAAAAAATTTAAACAGTATGTTGATTTATACCCCCAAGGGGCAAATGTTTGTCAGCCCATACATTTACTGTAAGGGCATTACAAGTATAGGAAGTCTGCTCCTTTGGAATGGGAACAGATTTTTATGAGGCCCTCTTAAATGTCTCTTCATCCACCATCACTAGATCACCAGGGTGACTGTGGTCCATGATGCAACACTCACATAATTTTTTTAAAGCGTGTTTATTATGCCCGCACTAAAAAAATGGTCATACAGTATGTTCATGTATACCCCCAGGGGTAAATGTTTTTCAGCCCATACACTTAGTGCTTGGTCATTACAAGTATAGGAGACTGGCTCCTTTTTTAATGGGAACATTTTTTATGAGGCCCTCCTCCACGTCTAGTCAAAGAGGTATTGTGGTGCGCCCAAATATTTGGTAGCCCTTTCATTCACTGAATAGGTAAACAGTAGGGTTGAGCGACTTTCATTTTTTTAAGATCGAGTAGGGTTTTGGGAAACCCGATTTTGTCCAGAGTCGAGTCGAGTGCAGTCGGCCGATTATCGCTAAAAGTCGGGGATCGACCGAAACACGAAACCCAATGCAAGTCAATGGGGAAGCATAGTCGGCAGTGAGTGGAGGCCAGGAAAACACCTACAGTGCCCATTTTAATGCCAAAAACATCCATTCTTGTTTCTGAAGCTTGCCAATCTTAATTAACTGTATAATAATAGTTGGGCATAGGGAATTGGGGGAAAGTTGTGGGGGGAGTAGGGCTGGCTCAAGTTTTTCGTGGGCCCAGGAAATGCGGACTACGTCACGGCGGTGTTGCAGGGAAAGGTAAGTATTTAAAAGTTGCAAGTGCTGTGATCCTGAGCAAGCAGGGGGGGCCCACTCGTTCGCATTGCCACTGGCACAGGGCCCCTCAAAGTACGGCGGTGTGTTTGCATGGCGGGGGCGCCTCCCACCAGCAGCGACACTTTTGCGTACTCTGAGGGGCCCTGTGCCAGTGACGTCGCCAACGAGTATGCCCCCCCACCTGATGAAGGAACCTGCACTTTCATCTGCACCTTCCTCTTTGTCCCTGTGTAAGGTGGTATAACATGCGGGAAGGGGAACCTTACTTTCAGCAGGGACAGATTCTGGCTGTGTAGAGTACAAGGGGAATGTAGTGGTCTAGGTCAATGTACCAGCAGACTCATTTAGCAGTGGCTGGGCAATGGGCAGGATGAGGAGGAAACAGATATAGGGCCAAAGAATAAAGTAGGCTACATGCAGTTCAAAATTGGTAACAGGACTAAACAGGCGGCATTGCTTTGTTCAGTGGAGTAGCAAACCCAAGAGCAGCAGACACTGTTTCAAGGGCCTAACCACACTAGTAGGCCAAATGCAGTTTAATATCTGATAGTATAGGGCGAAAGCCAGAATGTGGAAGCTCAGCTTTGTTCAGTTGAGGACAACACCAGGGAGGGGCAGACACCTTTAGTAGGCCGGAAAAGCCTATTGCATTTTTTAAAATGGTAATTTGGAGCAGAAGGTTGAAGCTCAGCTTTATTTAGTTGAGGGCAACACCAGGGAGGGGCAGAAGCCGTTAGTAGGCCCTAACCACCATTTTTTTTTTTTTTAAAACCACTTAATGAGAGCCGGAAGGTTGAAGCTCAGCTTTATTTAGTTGAGGACAACACCAGGGAGGGGCAGAAGCCGTTAGTAGGCCCTAACCACCATTTTTTTTTTAAAACCACATAATGAGAGCCGGAAGGTTGAAGCTCAGCTTTATTTAGTTGAGGACAACACCAGGGAGGGGCAGAAGCCGTTAGTAGGCCCTAACCACCATTTTTTTTTTAAAACCACTTAATGAGAGCCGGAAGGTTGAAGCTCAGCTTTATTTAGTTGAGGACAACACCAGGGAGGGGCAGAAGCCGTTAGTAGGCCCTAACCACCATTTTTTTTTTTTTTAAAACCACATAATGAGAGCCGGAAGGTTGAAGCTCAGCTTTATTTAGTTGAGGACAACACCAGGGAGGGGCAGAAGCCGTTAGTAGGCCCTAACCACCATTTTTTTTTTAAAACCACTTAATGAGAGCCGGAAGGTTGAAGCTCAGCTTTATTTAGTTGAGGACAACACCAGGGAGGGGCAGAAGCCGTTAGTAGGCCCTAACCACCATTTTTTTTTTTTAAACCACATAATGAGAGCCGGAAGGTTGAAGCTCAGCTTTATTTAGTTGAGGACAACACCAGGGAGGGGCAGAAGCCGTTAGTAGGCCCTAACCACCAATTTTTTTTTTTTTAAAACCACTTAATGAGAGCCGGAAGGTTGAAGCTCAGCTTTATTTAGTTGAGGACAACACCAGGGAGGGGCAGAAGCCGTTAGTAGGCCCTAACCACCATTTTTTTTTTTTTTAAAACCACATAATGAGAGCCGGAAGGTTGAAGCTCAGCTTTATTTAGTTGAGGACAACACCAGGGAGGGGCAGAAGCCGTTAGTAGGCCCTAACCACCATTTTTTTTTTAAAACCACTTAATGAGAGCCGGAAGGTTGAAGCTCAGCTTTATTTAGTTGAGGACAACACCAGGGAGGGGCAGAAGCCGTTAGTAGGCCCTAACCACCATTTTTTTTTTTTAAACCACATAATGAGAGCCGGAAGGTTGAAGCTCAGCTTTATTTAGTTGAGGACAACACCAGGGAGGGGCAGAAGCCGTTAGTAGGCCCTAACCACCAATTTTTTTTTTTTTAAAACCACTTAATGAGAGCCGGAAGGTTGAAGCTCAGCTTTATTTAGTTGAGGACAACACCAGGGAGGGGCAGAAGCCGTTAGTAGGCCCTAACCACCATTTTTTTTTAAAAACCACTTAATGAGAGCCGGAAGGTTGAAGCTCAGCTTTATTTAGTTGAGGACAACACCAGGGAGGGGCAGAAGCCGTTAGTAGGCCCTAACCACCATTTTTTTTTTAAAACCACTTAATGAGAGCCGGAAGGTTGAAGCTCAGCTTTATTTAGTTGAGGACAACACCAGGGAGGGGCAGAAGCCGTTAGTAGGCCCTAACCACCATTTTTTTTTTTTAAACCACATAATGAGAGCCGGAAGGTTGAAGCTCAGCTTTATTTAGTTGAGGACAACACCAGGGAGGGGCAGAAGCCGTTAGTAGGCCCTAACCACCAATTTTTTTTTTTTAAAAACCACTTAATGAGAGCCGGAAGGTTGAAGCTCAGCTTTATTTAGTTGAGGACAACACCAGGGAGGGGCAGAAGCCGTTAGTAGGCCCTAACCAAAGTTGAAGGCCAAATGCAGTTTAATTTCTGATACTATAGGCCGAAAGCCAGAAGGTGGAAGTTCCGATTTAGACAGTGGAGGACAATTTGAATTAGGGACTGCAGACAGACTTAGTAGGCTGTCCCCTGTGGACCATGCATCCACCACATTAACCCATTGCGCCGTAATGGACACGTAATCTTCCGTGGCCATGCCTACAGGTCCATGCGTCTGTTGTCAGGTGCACCTTTGTACTCACAGATTGCCAGAGTGCATGGACAATGCGGTCTTCTACATGCTGGTGGAGGGTTGGGATGGCTTTTCTCGCAAAAGAAGTGTCGACTGGTTAGCTTGTAGCGTGGTACAGCGTAGTCCATCATGGCCTTATTAATAGTAAATAAAATATATAACTAGGCTCTATGAACTTTTAAATAGGTTCCAGGGGTACACGGGCAGCATTGGTGTGGTCAGTGGAGGAGTATTGCAAGTAGGGGCTGCAGACAGGCTATCAAAGGCCTAAAATAACAAACAGTAGGCAGTCATGGCAGTTTTACATCGGTTACATGGATACACAGGCAGGCACTCCAGGCAGCATTGTGCTCAGTGGAGGAGTATTGCAAGTAGGGGCCGCAGACAGGCTATCAAAGGCCTAAAATAACAAACAGTAGGCAGTCATGGCAGTTTTACATCGGTTACATGGATACACAGGCAGGCACTCCAGGCAGCATTGTGGTCAGTGGAGGAGTATTGCAAGTAGGGGCCGCAGACAGGCTATCAAAGGCCTAAAATAACAAACAGTAGGCAGTCATGGCAGTTTTACATCGGTTACATGGATACACAGGCAGCTAGGTGGTGAGTGGAGGAGTATTTAAAGTAAGGACCGCAGACAGGCTATCAAAGGCCTAACATAACAAACAATAGGCTCATGGCAGTTTTACAGCGGTTACATGGATACACGGGCAGGCAGCTTGGTGGTGAGTGGAGGAGTATTTAAAGTATGGACCGCAGACAGGCTTCGAAGGCCTAACACAATAAAATGGGCTGGCTGTAGGCACTTTAAAATTGGTTCCAGGGGTACACGGGCAGCAGTGGTCTGGTCAGTGGAGGACTAGTGGAAGGAGGGAGCGCAGAAAGGCTTCAAAGGCCTAAAATAACAAACAATAGGCTCATGGCAGTTTTACAGCGGTTACATGGATACACGGGCAGGCAGCTTGGTGGTCAGTGGAGGAGTAGGGACCGCAGACAGGCTATCAAAGGCCTAAAATAACAAACAATAGGCTCATGGCAGTTTTACAGCGGTTACATGGATACACGGGCAGGCAGCTTGGTGCTGAGTGGAGGAGTAGTGCAAGGAGTGTCTGTCCCAGTACTCCCAAAATATAAATAGATGTTAATGTCTCGCAAAACAACCAAAACAAAAAAAAAGATGGCATACTTAGGTACAGGGGTGGGCTCATCTGCTGTGTTTCTGACATAGTAATTTGGCAGTAACTATTTAATGGTGCCAATATAGGACACAGACACAGACTACTTTAAGTTGCATCATAGATGTCTACAAATTTGTATTGTCAGTGCCAGACATTGAATGATGTCAGCGAATAGACTAAAGATTGGTGGAGCTGTGCGACATAATTTTGCACGTAGTACAGCCCAGTTTGAGCTGGGGTAGGGGGGAACTCTCTTGAGGCCGGCGGGACCGCCCCAGGGCCACTCATGTTACAACGGTGTGTCTGACGTTGGGTGCGCACCACCACCGCCAGAGACACTACATTGTACTATGAGGGACCCAGTAGCAATGCCGTCAACCAAAAGCGAGCACACCCACCTCTTCAGACAAACAGCAGTCTCACGGGTGCTTGCGCCAAGTCGCGATACCACGGCCCCGTGTGGGGAGTTTGGCCATTTAGGGAGGTGTAAACATGTCGTATGCTGTACAATCTGCAGCAGCAAATTAGACATTAGAAAAGTAATTCACAGGCAAGAGCTTTTCATAGGAAAGCTAGGTGTCGGCCGGGCAAGGTGGGGCAAAAGATTTTGAAATCCAGTTGTGGTTCATTTTAATGAATGTTAGATCGTCAACATTTTGGGTAGCCAGACGAGTCCTTTTTTCGGTTAATATTGACCCTGCAGCACTGAATACTCTTTCTGATAGGACACTTGCTGCCGGGCAAGCAAGCTCCTGCAATGCATATTCTGCCAATTCTGGCCAGGTGTCTAATTTGGAGGCCCAGTAATCAAATGGGAATGACGGTTGAGGGAGAACATCGATAAGGGATGAAAAATAGTTAGTAACCATACTGGACAAATGTTGTCTCCTGTCACTTTCAATTGATGCAGCAGTACCTGTCCTGTCTGCGGTCATAGCAAAATCACTCCACAACCTGGTCAGAAAACCCCTCTGTCCAACGCCACTTCTGATGTGTGCACCCCTAACACTCCTAGTCTGCTGCCCCCTGGAGCTCGTGTGAGAACGATCACGTGCGCTGTGTGCTGGGAATGCCTGAAGCAAACGGTCAACAAGAGTTGATTGTTTGGTTGCTAATATTAGTTCCAAGTTCTCATGTGGCATAACATTTTGCAATTTGCCTTTATAGCGTGGATCAAGGAGGCAGGCCAACCAGTAATCGTCATCGTTCATCATTTTCGTAATGCGTGTGTCCCTTTGTAGGATACGTAAGGCATAATCCGCCATGTGGGCCAAAGTTCCACTTGTCAAATCTCCGGTTGTGATTGGTTGAGGGGCAGTTGCAGGCAAATCTACGTCACTTGTGTCCCTCAAAAAACCAGAACCCGGCCGTGACACGCAACCAATTTCCTGTGCCCCCGTGAAAGTTTCCGCATTAAAAATATACTCATCCCCATCATCCTCCTCGTCCTCCACCTCCTCTTCGCCCGCTACCTCGTCCTGTACACTGCCCTGACCAGACAATGGCTGACTGTCATCAAGGCTTCCCTCTTCCTCTGGTGCAGACGCCTGCTCCTTTATGTGCGTCAAACTTTGCATCAGCAGACGCATTAGGGGGATGCTCATGCTTATTACGGCGTTGTCTGCACTAACCAGCCGTGTGCATTCCTCAAAACACTGAAGGACTTGACACATGTCTTGTATCTTCGACCACTGCACACCTGACAACTCCATGTCTGCCATCCTACTGCCTGCCCGTGTATCCTCCCACAAATAAATAACAGCACGCCTCTGTTCGCACAGTCTCTGAAGCATGTGCAGTGTTGAGTTCCACCTTGTTGCAACGTCTATGATTAGGCGATGCTGGGGAAGGTTCAAAGACCGCTGATAGGTCTGCATACGGCTGGCGTGTACAGGCGAACGTCGGATATGTGAGCAAAGTGCACGCACTTTGAGGAGCAGGTCGGAGAACCCAGGATAAGTTTTCAATAAGCACTGCACCACCAGGTTTAAGGTGTGAGCCAGGCAAGGAATGTGTTTCAGTTGGGAAAGGGAGATGGCAGCCATGAAATTCCTTCCGTTATCACTCACTACCTTGCCTGCCTCAAGATCTACTGTGCCCAGCCACGACTGCGTTTCTTGTTGCAAGAACTCGGACAGAACTTCCGCGGTGTGTCTGTTGTCGCCCAAACACTTCATAGCCAATACAGCCTGCTGACGCTTGGCAGTAGCTGGCCCATAATGGGACAACTGGTGTGCAACAGTGTCATCTGCCGATGGAGTGGTTGGCCGACTGCGTTCTGTGGAAGAGCTGTAGCTTCTGCAGGAGGACGAGGAGGAGGAGGAGGGGGTGCGAACGCCTACAGCCAACTGTTTCCTAGACCGTGGGCTAGGCACAACTGTCCCTAAATTGATGTCGCCTGTGGACCCTGCATCCACCACATTCACCCAGTGTGCCGTGATGGACACATAACGTCCCTGGCCATGCCTACTGGTCCATGCATCTGTAGTCAGGTGCACCTTTGTACTCACAGATTGCCTGAGTGCATGGACGATGCGCTGTTTAACATGCTGGTGCAGGGCTGGGATGGCTTTTCTGGAAAAAAAGTGTCGACTGGGTAGCTCGTATCGTGGTTCAGCGTACTCCATCAGGGCTTTGAAAGCTTCGCTTTCAACTAACCGGTAGGGCATCATCTCTAACGAGATTAGTCTAGCTATGTGGGCGTTAAAACCCTGTGTACGCGGATGCGAGGATAAGTACTTCCTTTTTCTAACCAGAGTCTCATGTAGGGTGAGCTGGACTGGAGAGCTGTAGATCGTGGAACTTTCGGGTGTGCCGGTGGACATGGCAGACTGAGAGACGGTTGGAGACGGTATTGTTTCCGCCGGTGCCCTACATGCAATATTTCCTCCTACAAAACTGGTGATTCCCTGACCCTGACTGCTTTTGGCTGGCAAAGAAACCTGCACAGATACTGCCGGTGGTGCGGAAAATGGTGGCCTTACAGTGACGGAAGGGATGTTGCGTTGCTGACTAGCTTCATTGGCCGAGGGTGCTACAACCTTGAGGGACGTTTGGTAGTTAGTCCAGGCTTGAGAATGCATGGTGGTTAAGTGTCTATGCATGCAACTAGTATTTAGACTTTTCAGATTCTGACCTCTGCTTAAGCTAGTTGAACATTTTTGACAGATGACTTTGCGCTGATCAGTTGGATGTTGTTTAAAAAAATGCCAGACTGCACTCTTCCTAGACTCTGATCCCTTTTCAGGGATTGCAGACTGAGCTTTAACCGGATGGCAACGCTGTGCTCCAACAGGTTTTGGCTTTGACACGCGTTTTGGTCCAGATACGGGCCCGGCAGATGGAACCTGTTGCGATGTTGATGCCTGCTGCGGCCCCTCCTCCACCTCCGCTTCTGAACTACTGCCGCCTGCACCCTGTTCCCCCAATGGCTGCCAATCGGGGTCAATAACTGGGTCATCTATTACCTCCTCTTCGAGCTCGTGTGCAACTTCGTCTGTGTCACTGTGTCGGTCGGTGGTATAGCGTTCGTGGCGGGGCAACATAGTCTCATCAGGGTCTGATTGTGGATCTGTACCCTGAGAGGGCAATGTGGTGGTCTGAGTCAAAGGAGCAGCATAGTACTCTGGCTGTGGCTGTGCATCAGTGCACTCCATGTCAGAATATACTTGTAATGGGCATGGCCTGTTAAATGTTTCACTTTCTAAGCCAGGGACGGTATGTGTAAAGAGCTCCATGGAGTGACCCGTTGTGTCGCCTGCTGCATCCTTCTCTCTTGTTGTAGTTTTTGCTGAGGAGGACAAGGAAGCGACTTGTCCCTGACCGTGAACATCCACAAGCGACGCGCTGCTTTTACATTTACCAGTTTCGGAAGAGGAGGCAAAAGAGCTAGAGGCTGAGTCTGCAATGTAAGCCAAAACTTGCTGTTGCTGCTCCGCCTTTAAAAGCGGTTTTCCTACTCCCAGAAAAGAGAGCGTTCGAGGCCTTGTGTAGCCTGACGACGAAACTGGCTCCACAGCTCCAGACTTAGGTGGAATATTTTTATCCCCACGACCACCTGATGCTCCACTACCACTACCATCATTACCAGCTGACAATGAACGCCCACGACGACCTCTTGCACCAGACTTCCTCATTGTTTTAAAATCTTAACCAAAGTAACTTTATTTGTTGCTATCAAACAACTTACACGGTGAGCTATAACTTCAGTATGATTTCAATATCCCTTAACAGGTTGGTGAGACCACAAGGAAAATCAGGCACAATGTTACACACTCTGTTTTCTGTGGCACAAAATCACAGAGATGACACACACGCAGGACTGTCACTCAAGCACTAATGTCAATATTAATCTCCCACCTAATTTATTTATTTTTTTTTCTCAGGGAGACTTTAGAAACCAAATAATATTAAAAAAAAAAAAAAAAAAGGCTTTCTATGGCCCACAATTAGAGAGAGAGAGGTGGCACACCCAGGAGTCAAGACTGGCACACAAGCTGAAAGGGCAATATTACTCTCCCACTGTTTTTTATGTTTTTTTTGTTTTTTTCAGGGAGACTTTAGAAACCAAATAATATTAAAAAAAAAAAAAAAAAAGGCTTTCTATGGCCCACAATTAGAGAGAGAGAGGTGGCACACCCAGGAGTCAAGACTGGCACACAAGCTGAAAGGGCAATATTACTCTCCCACTGTTTTTTATGTTTTTTTTGTTTTTTTCAGGGAGACTTTAGAAACCAAATAATATTAAAAAAAAAAAAAAAAAAGGCTTTCTATGGCCCACAATTAGAGAGAGAGAGGTGGCACACCCAGGAGTCAAGACTGGCACACAAGCTGAAAGGGCAATATTACTCTCCCACTGTTTTTTATGTTTTTTTTGTTTTTTTCAGGGAGACTTTAGAAACCAAATAATATTAAAAAAAAAAAAAAAAAAGGCTTTCTATGGCCCACAATTAGAGAGAGAGAGGTGGCACACCCAGGAGTCAAGACTGGCACACAAGCTGAAAGGGCAATATTACTCTCCCACTGTTTTTTTAGGTTTTTTTTTTTTTTTTCAGGGAGAATTAGAAACCAAATAATATTAAAAAAAAAAAAAATAGGCTTTCTATGGCCCACTGAATGAGAGATAGCACACACAGCAGTGGCACACAAGCCCTGACTGAGGCCAATATTTTTCTCCCACTGATTGATGTAGTGTTTTTGTGTTGAGGTAGAATTTAGAACACAAATCACGGAAAAAATAAATAGGCTTTCTATGGCCCACTGAATGAAAGGGAGAGAGGTGGCACACCCAGGAGTCAAGACTGGCACACAAGCTGAAAGGGCAATATTACTCTCCCACTGTTTTTTTATGTATTTTTTGTTTTTTCAGGGAGACTTTAGAAACCCAATAATATTTAAAAAAAAAAAAAAGGCTTTCTATGGCCCACAATTAGAGAGAGAGAGGTGGCACAACCAGGAGTCAAGACTGGCGCACAAGCTGAAAGGGCAATATTACTCTCCCACTGTTTTTTATGTTTTTTTTTGTTTTTTTCAGGGAGACTTTAGAAACCAAATAATATTAAAAAAACCAAAAAAAAAAAAGGCTTTCTATGGCCCACTGAATGAGAGGGAGAGAGGTGGCACACCCAGGAGTCAAGACTGGCACACAAGCTGAAAGGGCAATATTACTCTCCCACTGTTTTTTTATGTATTTTTTGTTTTTTTCAGGGAGACTTTAGAAACCCAATAATATTTAAAAAAAAAAATAAATAGGCTTTCTATGGCCCACTGAATGAAAGGGAGAGAGGTGGCACACCCAGGAGTCAAGACTGGCACACAAGCTGAAAGGGCAATATTACTCTCCCACTGTTTTTTTATGTATTTTTTGTTTTTTCAGGGAGACTTTAGAAACCCAATAATATTTTAAAAAAAAAAAAAGGCTTTCTATGGCCCACAATTAGAGAGAGAGAGGTGGCACAACCAGGAGTCAAGACTGGCGCACAAGCTGAAAGGGCAATATTACTCTCCCACTGTTTTTTATGTTTTTTTTTGTTTTTTTCAGGGAGACTTTAGAAACCAAATAATATTAAAAAAACCAAAAAAAAAAAAGGCTTTCTATGGCCCACTGAATGAGAGGGAGAGAGGTGGCACACCCAGGAGTCAAGACTGGCACACAAGCTGAAAGGGCAATATTACTCTCCCACTGTTTTTTTATGTATTTTTTGTTTTTTTCAGGGAGACTTTAGAAACCCAATAATATTTAAAAAAAAAAATAAATAGGCTTTCTATGGCCCACTGAATGAAAGGGAGAGAGGTGGCACACCCAGGAGTCAAGACTGGCACACAAGCTGAAAGGGCAATATTACTCTCCCACTGTTTTTTTATGTATTTTTTGTTTTTTCAGGGAGACTTTAGAAACCCAATAATATTTAAAAAAAAAAAAAAGGCTTTCTATGGCCCACAATTAGAGAGAGAGAGGTGGCACAACCAGGAGTCAAGACTGGCGCACAAGCTGAAAGGGCAATATTACTCTCCCACTGTTTTTTATGTTTTTTTTTGTTTTTTTCAGGGAGACTTTAGAAACCAAATAATATTAAAAAAACCAAAAAAAAAAAAGGCTTTCTATGGCCCACTGAATGAGAGGGAGAGAGGTGGCACACCCAGGAGTCAAGACTGGCACACAAGCTGAAAGGGCAATATTACTCTCCCACTGTTTTTTTATGTATTTTTTGTTTTTTTCAGGGAGACTTTAGAAACCCAATAATATTTAAAAAAAAAAATAAATAGGCTTTCTATGGCCCACTGAATGAGAGGGAGAGAGGTGGCACACCCAGGAGTCAAGACTGGCACACAAGCTGAAAGGGCAATATTACTCTCCCACTGTTTTTTTAGGTTTTTTTTTTTTTTCAGGGAGACTTTTGAAACCAAATAATATTAAAAAAAAAAAAAAAAAAAAAAATATAGGCTTGCTATAGCCCACTGAATGAGAGATAGCGCACACACAGCAGTGGCACACAAGCCCTGACTGAGGCCAATATTTTTCTCCCACTGATTGATGTAGTGTTTCTGTGTTGAGGTAGATTTTAGAACACAAATCACGGAAAAAATAAATAGGCTTTCTATGGCCCACTCAGTGAGAGATGGCACACACAGGGATGGCACTGTAGCAGAAATGCCAATCTTAATCTCCCCCAAAAAAAAAACAAAAAAAAAAAAAAAACTGTCCTACAATTACTATCTCCCTGCAGTAATGTAAGCCAGGTATGGCAGGCAGCAATAGGAGTGGACTGATGCACAAATTAAATAAAAAGTGTGGACAAACAAAAAAGATAGCTGTGCAGAAAGGAAGGAACAAGAGGATATGTGCTTTGAAAAAAGCAGTTGGTTTCCACAGTGGCGTACACACAGCAATACAGCTATCACGGAGCCTTCTAGGGCAGCCCAATGAGCTACAGCGCTGAGGGGAAAAAAAAAAAAAAATAGCTTCCACTGTTCCTGCACACCGAAGGTGGTGTTGGACAGTGGAAATCGCTGCAGCACAAGCGGTTTGGTGGTTAGTGGACCCTGCCTAACGCTCTCCCTGCTTCTGATGAAGCGGCAGCAACCTGTCCCTAAGCTCAGATCAGCAGCAGTAAGATGGCGGTCGGCGGGAACGCCCCTTTATAGCCCCTGTGACGCCGCAGACAGCAAGCCAATCACTGCAATGCCCTTCTCTAAGATGGTGGGGACCAGGATCTATGTCATCACGCTGCCCACACTCTGCGTTCACCTTCATTGGCTGAGAAATGGCGCTTTTCGCGTCATTGAAACGCGACTTTGGCGCGAAAGTCGCGTACCGCATGGCCGACAAGCACAGGGGTCGGATCGGGTTTCATGAGACGCCGACTTAGCCAAAAGTCGGCGACTTTTGAAAATGATCGACCCGTTTCGCTCAACCCTAGTAAACAGTATGGGAGACCCACTTCCTAATAATGGGATAATTGTTTTATGAGGCCCTCCTTCATGTCTCATCCGAGGGTTATTGGGGTGCATCCAATTATGGGCCACCTCAAGCATTCTCTACATAGGTAAACAGTATGGGAGACCCACACCCTTTTCGGCCTCCGCCCCCTGTTGGGATCACCAATATGGAGTGGACTGCTTTCCAACAGAACCTTCCACTTCCATCACCTGGTATCTTTCAACCAGTCCGACCAGTTCAATGGCATTCAGCAGATCACCCTGGGCAACCGAAGTCTGCAAGGGCCTTGGCAGGGAGTGCACAAACCGGTCCATCACCACCCATTCTACCATCTGCGCAGGCATACAGGACTCTGGCTGAAGCCACTTCTGGACCACATGCAACAGGTCAAACATTTGAGAGTGCAATGGTTTGTCCCGTGATACACCCAATGGTGAACCCGTTAGGCCCTGAAAGTCATTGTTACCCCCAAGCGCTCAAGAATCTCTGTTTTTAGCTTGCCATACTCTTTAGCATCCTGCAAAGCTAAATCATAGTATGCTTTCTGGGGTTCCCCCATCAAGTATGGCGTGACTACCTGTGCCCACTGCTCTGGCAGGAGTTTCTCCCTCTCGGCAACCCATTCAAACACCGTCAGAAAAGCATCAACATTGCAATTCTCCATTGTAGATTCTTCAGCCTCAACAATGCAGTTCTCCATTGCACGTTGTTCAGCTTCAACAATGCAGTCCTCCACTGCAGTTTTATCAGCTTCAATATTGCTATTCTCCACTGCTGGGTCTTCAGCCTCAAAAGTGCAATTGACTGCAGGTATTTCAGCTTCAATATTGCAATTCTCCACTGCCGGGACTTCAGCCTCAACACTGCAATTAACTGCAGGTTCTTCTGATTCAATTTTGCAATTCTCCACTGCTGTGTCTTCAGCCTCAACACTCTAATTCACTGCATAGGCACACAGTATGGGAGTACCAACTTCGTAATAATGGGAACATTGCTTTCAAGTGTGGCCATTCTGTAAATCTGTTCAAATGTTATTGTGGTGTAACTAAATTTGGAGCAGGGCAGGCTTTGCATTCACTTCATGGGCAAACAGTATGGGAGTATCAACTTCCTAATAATGGGAACATTGCTTTCAGGTGGCCATCCTGTACGTCTGCTCAAAGATTTATTGGGGTGCGTCTAAATTTGTGGTAGGGCAGGCCTTGCATTCACTTAATGGGCAAACAGCATGGAAGTACCAACTTCATAATAATGGGAACATTGCTTTGAGGTTGCCATCCTGTACATCTGTTCAGAGGGTTATTGGAGTGCGTCCACATTTGGGGCAGGCCTTACATTCACTTAATGGGCAAACAGCATGCGAGTACCAACTTTGTAATAATGGGAACTTTGCTTTCAGGTGGCTATACTGTACATCAGTTCAAAGAGTTATTGTGGGGTGTCCAAATTTTTGGCAGCCCAGCCAATCATTGCATATGCAATAACAGTATAGGAGACCCTCTGTTTAATAATGGGAACAACAAATCATAGCCGGCTGATGGATGAATAGTAAAGGCCGCCTGATGGCCCTATAAATATAGGATTTTTGACTTTCAGAGCCCCTCCTTCATAAATGAGACAAGATGTGTCTGATGATGTGTCACACACCACATGGCCAGATAAAGTTATAACATTTTAAAATGACATTTCCCAGTGAATGCATTTGTCTTGGTTGAAAGCAATGCTAAAGTTGAAAAACACATCAAAAACGCTACGTGTGAACATAGTCCAAGGTGTGGAGGAGCATTTTTGATTTTGGTTATTTATTTTGCCTTATATACAAGTCATTACACTGGAAAGGAGATTCCTTAACATATTTCACAAGAAAATCCATCTTGGTTTCTTTTTCTATGTTTTACTGTGATTCTGCAAAAGTGGCATAAGACTCTGACAACATTGTTCACAGCAGTGAAATCCATCCAGGGGTCTTCATCCTGCTGTTCCCATGTCATTTGAGCACGTTCCTATCGATTTCCACAATTTATAGTCACTCTATAGTCCCCCAGGGGAGCCGTGGTAAAAATGCTCGAGTTTCCCCTAGACTTACATTGGGCTCATTGCTCGGGTCGAGCACCCAAGCATTCCAATATGCTCGACCCGAGCAAGGAGCACCCGAGTATTTTAGTGCTCTCCCATCACTAAACATAAGTATCGTTTAATTGAGATTATTAAAGGAGTCTGAGTCTTTTTTTTTAATTTAAGGACTTTATTCTGGGTGTCTGTGCTTTCTTACAATGTGACTATGGGGTTAGTAATGGGGGCATCTTATTGATGCCTCTGCATTAATAATCTTGTGGCTTGATGTCACCTGACAATAAAAAGGTGACATGAACCCCAGAAATATGAACCCTACTTGCCACAGCTACAGGGCAATTGGGAAGAGCCGTGCAAAGCACCAGAAGTGGTGTACCTAATATATGTGCCTTTTCTGGGCAGCTGCAGGCTGCTATTTTTAGGTTGGGGGCCTATATCAAAGGCCCCATACCAGCCTGAGAATATTAGCCCCCAGCTGTGAGCTTTAGCAAGGCTGGTTGTCAAAAATGGGGGAGACCCCACACCGTTTTTAAATTATTTATTTAAATAATTTTATAAAACAGTGTGGGGACCCCTCTATTCTTGATAACCAACCTTGCTGAAGATGACAGCTGAGTTTTGCCTGGTTTATTGTCAAAAATAGGGGGGGAACCTACGTTGGGTTTTTCATTCATTTATTTACTTATAGCACAGGCGGCGGGTATGGAATACCCCCTTCATTCACTCCTGCTGTCACTGTTATTAGCGGCAGCAGGTATAGGTTGTTGGGGGTAATAGTCCCAAAAGCCCCCCCCTGCTGTCATCGCCCTGACTTTAATATAACTCTCATCATTCTCCCCTTCTCGTGCCGTTCATTGGCAGAGCAGGGGAGAATAATGAAAGCTGTCTTCAGCACCTGCTGCCGAGTAACAGCGCTAACTCTACCAGCTCTTCTTCTCTGCCAGCCGTCCATGTAGTACTGATGCAGCACATGGGCGGCACACGTTTGACACACATGTGCTGCAAGTATTACACACATGAATATGGATATCTCCTGTACCGTTTTTTCCGGTACCGGAAATATCAGTACGTGTGAAAAAGGCATAAGGCTGTAAGACTTTCTTGCTCCTCTGTGACTCTTAATCCTATGGTGGCATACATTAATATCAAGGGTTCACTCTATCACACGGCTAACTGACTAATGACACAGAGGTTTCTCTGGAACATCCTCCTCCTATGCTTGTCAGCACCGTCTAAATCTGACCATCAACTGTTTTGATAATCCCTTCATTTATACTCTGCAACACACTACCCAGGTATCTCACCTGCAACTCAGTGGCGATATGTAAATTGACCGCCCACTGCTGGTGGTACCTTAAATACTTTATCTGTTACCCAGTTGCACTCTGTATGTAGCATTTTTTGACCAAATGAGAATCTCCTATAATATATGTATAGCTATGATGATCATTCATTAGCAATATTTTTTCTGTGTGTTATACATGTTATGAGGATTTACATAGGGCTTCACACTTATGGAATGCAACCAAGCACAATATACATAAACTATAAAGTGGCAGCAGGTTATAACAGTTTAATGGTTTTCAGTTGTGTATGAAGGTGTCAATCTGATGTGCTAAGATAGTGAGTTCCAGGCTGTGGAGTAGGTAGGTAATTGGATAGATGGATATATTTTAAGGTGCAAGATTGTTAGATGCAAGGCCACAGAGTACTATATGGCAGTAGTATAGTTGAAGGATGATGAGGGCATGTACTACCATATTTTCTGAGATAATACATGGATTTTGGAAAAGTTTTAATTTTGCAGTAGGGAAAAGCGGTAATAGCTTTAATAGCTTAGATCTGAGATTTGCAGAACAGAGCATAGTTGAAGCATACAGCCAGGCAGCGGGCTTGTGAGAATAGGGAAAGTGTAAAGTCCTTAACTGCGAAAGGTCTGGTTAATTAATAGAATGAGATAAGGGAATGATAATAAATTCAATTTTGTTTATATTGAGTTTTAGAAAGCATGATGAACAAAATAATATGGCTAACAGACACTTTGGGATTTTGGAGGCAGGGAGGTACTATCATCTGCATATAAGTGGTAATGGAAGAAGTGGGATTTTAAGTCTTCCAGGACAAAGCTGTAGGTCGAGAAGAATAAGGGTCCCATGACAGAGTCTTGAGGCACACCAAGATAGAAATGTAAGGATGAGGTGGTAATGTGAGAGTGGGAGATGATAAATGTCCTTTTAGGGAGGCATGAGTCAATGCCAAAGGATGAGAGGATCTATAGAAGGAAGAAGTGGTGCACTGTGTCAAAGGCAGATGACAGGTCGAGGAGGAGAAGAGTTTTGTCCATAAATAGGTTGTTTGTGACTTTGATTAGGGCAGCTTCAGTAGAATGATAGGTGTGGAGTGCAAAATGCATGTTAAGGTTGCATATTTGAAAGAGATTTGAAAGAGTAAGGTAAAATGCCAGCATTTAATGAAATGTTAATGAGATGAGTTATGAATTAGATAAGCACAGTAGTAAGGTTGAGGATGAGGTGTGAAAGGATAGGTTAAAGTGCAAGAGGATGCTGAGGATGTTGGTAGAGTCTAAGTGAAGGACGCAGATGGTGATGTGATCAAAAAAGGAAGTGGCCACATAGAAGTAGAAGGAAGAGTAGAAACAGACAGAGGGTGCTTCAGAAGAGCCTTCTAGTTAAAACAGGAATTATAGCTTGAGAAAAATGAATAGGTCATGAATATCAAGTTTATTGCAGACAGAGCCTGACTATCACAATGCTCAGGGAGGGGAGTAGAGAGGCTGCGCTTAAGTGAATGGGTTTCAGGTTAGAGAGATTGTGGGATTTCTAATAGTTGGAAAGTAATGGGAAGGATATATAACATAAGGTATAAGCTGAGGAGGGCTAATCAGCAGTAAAATATGCTATATTGGCTAAGGTTTCTAACCTTTTAAGACACTATATAGATAAAATAGCATCCTTTTCTATATCTCTGGGCTGAAGCTACATTATGTTGGTGAGACAATACCAATTTAGCATCTTTCTTCTACCATATATGTACCTACTCACAGTTGCTAAATATTCCAAAACTCTTCTATAGAAAGGAAGACACACCAGGAGACACTAGACATTAGTATTCACTACTGTAACAGGGTCAGATATGCTTTCAAACAACAGTTAAAGGTTATTATCTACTTGTTGGAATATTTCTGCTTTGTATACTAGTATACTAATTTGTATTAAAGGGAACCTGTCACCTGAATTTGGCGGGACCAGTTTTAGGTCATATGGGCGGGGTTTTCGGTTGTTTGATTCACCCTTTCCTTACCCGCTGGCTGCATGCTGGCAATATTGCCTTGCGCTGGCGTGTACTCCGGAGGACAGAGAATGAACTTCAATCCAATATTGTGGCCAGCATGCAGCCAGCGGGTAAGGAAAGGGTGAATCAAACACCCGAAAACCCCGCCCATATGACCCAAAACTGGTCCCACCAAATTCAGGTGACAGGTTCCCTTTAAAGTATTTAATTAGGCACTGTACTCATTCTCATTCATTTTATTAAATTCAAACATCTCTGTGACTTAGAACAATTTGCGATTTGATTAGTGTGAATAGACAAAAAATGACTGCCACTATTTTACGCATTGCAAAAGATTGTATCACAAATGGAATGTTTCCATTGTCTCAAAAGCAACTGTATGGGCTTCATCGTAATGTCTTGTATCTATCGCATCACATGGTATAGCACGACCAATCAGGAGAAACTACCATAGCCTGTATAAAAGTCGCAGCAGGGAATGCAGCTGCCTTTTTAGCATCATTAGGCCTGTTTCACACGTCAGTGGCTCCGGTACGTGTGGTGACAGTTTCCTCACGTACCGTAGACACTGACACACGTAGACACATAAAAAAATTCTCCATGTGCACGGTCCGCAAAGTGTCCCGCACACGTGCACACGGAGAACAGTGTGCACTCTCCTCCGTGTGCACGTACCGCCGCAGGAGGAACAGGGCTACAGTAAGCGCTGTCCCCCCTGTGTGTGGTGCTGAAGCCGGCATTCATTCCTTCTCCCCAGCAGCGTTCGCTGGAGAGAAGGAATGAAAAATCAAGGGTTTTTTTGTGTGTTTAAAATAAAGTTCGTGGTCATCTCCCGCCTCCCACCCCCTGTGTGCCCACCCGCTTGCATTAAAATACTCACCCAGCTCAAATGATGCCTCCACTCAGCGCCGGCAGCTTGTCCTGTGTGAGCGGTCCCTCCCATAGGGGTGGAGCCACATATTCATCCCTGTAATGAGCGGCACCACGTGACCGCTCACACAGGACAAGCTGCCGGCGCTGAGAGAAAGCATTGCGGGAGCTGGGTGAGTATTTTAATGCAAGCAGGCGGGTGCACAGGGGGTGGGAGGCGGGAGGTGACGACGAACTTTATTTTAAACACACAAAAAAACCTTGATTTTTCATTCCTTCTCTCCAGCGAATGCTGCTGGGGAGAAGGAATGAATGCCAGCTTCAGCACCACACGCAGGGGGGACAGCGCTTAACTCTAGCGCTGTCTCATGCACGGTCCGTGTGGTCCTCCTCAGTCGGCACACGGCTGCCACACTGATGTGCTACGTGAGCACACGGACACGGATAACTCCAGTACCGATTTTTCCGGTACCTGAATTATCTGGACGTGTGAGACTGGCCTTAACCACAGTGAGAGGAAATCACTGTTCAACAACAGAGATCGGAAGCTGGGAAGCAAAAACCCTAAAACATTAGTCAATTATTGCAGACAATAATTTATTGAGGAACTGCATTATTGAAGAATATATGTTAATGTTCCCGCCTCTGCACAGGTGGAAACTCAAACCATGTCCGCTGCAGTCTCACATCCTTCTCCAGCTGCAGTAGAGCCTGCTCAGCGGAGATGTTGGTCCCAGCGTCTGGCTCAGGCTGATACTGTGTGACTGGTTACTGCTGCCCTTCCAGGCTCTGCCTTTGTAGCCAGCACTGATCAGCGGCGAGCAGGTCTTTCTGGGACTAAGTCCTGCTATTCCAATACTGAGCATGCCCACGGGACAACCTCCCATTAGAGGTCAGGGGTCACATGCTCAGGTGCTGTTGTAGCTCCTATTGGACCATCTGGAAGGTCTTGTAGCACTGCTGCTATAAAAGGTTTGCATGGCCGCTTGGCCATGTGCTAGTGTATACTTGAAAATGTGTGTGTTGATGAGTGAAAGTCACTCATTAATCATCCCCTCCCTTGTGTTTGACTGCTCGTGTAAGGTGGATGTTTGCTATCTAGCTTCCGACAGAGCCATCAGTACTTAACACATGATACAGCGTCTATTGCTGTGACTGCCAGTGCGGCGTTGTGCGATTTTTTAGAGCGCTTTTCTGACCCAAGTCTGGGTGGTTAGTGGCATCCGCCAGAGCGGCACTGCATGCACTCTTGTGCATAAACTTATTATTTAAGTTATACTTTGACACCCAGTAGCGGTGTCGAGCGCAAGTGGTCTAGACGAACTCTAATCCTGAATCTTGGGATTGAGTTCTGTGACTCCTTGCTTGCGCTCTTTGTGCGGTGCTGCACCATGTGATACGACAGGGTTTGCTTCTTTCATACAGGGTGAAGCTAACCCGTGTGTGTATCCTCATTGTACCGCCATATAGTCTGTCATTACTCAGCAGCAGGTTCCATCTCTGCATGGTGTACCCCGGGCTGCTAACGCACCTAATGCCATCTCTCTAATTATTTGGTGCGTTCCGCTAGCCCTAACAATATATGTGTGGTAGTCTGTGAATAATACAGAAATTCATTTCATTTGAAGAGGGAGAAATACTAGATATGATAGCAGAAGTGCCGAACTACATGTGATAGCAGAAGTGTGATGGATAAATTCTGTAGTATAGCTGCCTAGCTGGCATTTGTTTTCCTGCATTTAAATTATAATTTATTTTCTTCATTTTAACCCCTTCCCAACATCGCCAATTTCATTTTTTTTATGTTTCTGCTTCTTCCAAATGTCAGAACTTTTTCAATTTTCTGTACATAATAGACATATGAGGGCTTGATTTAGGCGGGAAGAGTTGTACTTTTGAGTGACACCATTCATCTTACTAAATAGTGTACTGGAAAACAGGAAAAAATTCCAAGTGCTGTGAAATTGTAAGAAAAACCCACATTGTCTGACACTGTTTTTTAGGTAATATAGTTACTCTCGTCAGTATGATTACAGCGATACCAAATTTGTCCAGTTTTATTTTTTTGCAGGTGAACAAAAAAAATAGGCATTTGTAAAAAAAAAAAAAAAAGTTTTTTTTACTTGTATGTAGCGCTACTTTCTGAGACTCATAATTATTATTATAATTATTTCACTTTCGGTCTATAGTGCTGTGTGAGGGATTATTTTTTGCGGGACAAGATAATATTTTTACCATTTTAAGATACATATAATGTAATCAGTTCTTACAGCATTTTTTTGCAGTATTGCAGCAACCAAAGCAATTTTTCTTTATTTTTGATTACAGTCTTTACCAATTGGTTTATTTATTTTCATATTTTGATGGATTACATTTTTATGTTTGCCATGTATGCATAATTTTTAATAAAAAACCGCAAACATAAAACATTATCTTTATTTTTAATGGTGGAAAAGGCAGCTGATTTGAACTTTTATGTTTTTTGGATTTTTTTCACTTTTTTTTAAAACTATTTTTACTTTATTAGTCCCCTTAGACTTGAACCTGCAATCATTTGATCACTTGTGCTTTATATACTGTAGCAATACTACAGTATTGCCACTTATGGTAAAAATCACAGTCTCTTTTTTAAGCACAGGCTGCGTTGAATACAGTACATATTTATATAATACTTGTACTTTTATTTGAGTGTACTTAAAGGGTTAAACAGTAGAGAACAGGCAAACTGCTTTTCCATTAACTCCCTTAGAAATTAGTTACGGAGAAAGGGATAATCTTTTAAAGGGGTGGTGCAAAGACCAAAGTAAATTTACTACTAAACCCCTATCTATTTAATGCCATAATCTAAACTATTTTCTAATACACTTTATTCTAATATTTTCATTCTAAATCCTTATCTTTTTTAGTACCACAATCTAAACTATTTTACTAATACACTTGCATTAAAAATTCCCTAACCTTCCCTAACTATACTATCTAAATACTTTTCTATTTTTTTCACTTCCTTTTGAATGATGCTTTGTTTGAGCATCCCAGTCCATTCTGGGATAATCAAACAAAGTGCCATCCAAGGGGCAGAGGCTGTATCCTCTGAAAACTCCCTGAATTGAAGCATTACTGGTGATGCTCATTTCAGGGGCTGGGCCAATCCCTGCGTGATGTGCACTTTGTGATATGCACAATGACAGCGCACTCTCTGTTGACAGCTCACATCAGCAGTAACGAGCTGGCAACAGAGTGTGTTGTCAGAATACAACAGACATAATTTATGGGGGCGGTGCTGGTCTCTGCAAGCTGGGTATTCTGACAATGCACTTGGTTGCTGGCTTGATACTGCTGATCTGAGCCAGCGCGAGAGACCACACTGTCATTGTGCAGATCACACAGTGCACAGGAATTTTTTGTGCTCCTGAAATGAGCGTTACTGATAACACATCGTGTCAGGTAGCGGCTCAAACTGCGGCATCATGTAATCTGATTCTCAAACGAACCGGCATCAAAAATGAAAAATAGCTTATATTATGATACTAAACAGATAGGGATTAAGAATAAAAATTACCGGTACTTTGCCTTTAGACCACCTCTTTAAGTTCAGCTTTGACTTAGCTGACATAAAAGAGTTTACTCATTAAATTAACCAAGCTTTTTAAAGTTAAGCGATCCTGAGGAGGAGCTAAGCAGTACAGATCCAGCTTCCGAAACTTCTGGTGTACACAGCTGGTGAAAATGTCAATAGCTAGAACTTTTCTCCTGCAGCAGCAGTCAAATAAATGGCCAACCATATAATATACAGTAAGGATGGACCCCAGAGAGAAAAGGACTCTGTTTGCAGTTCTCCAGGCTGGCCAATAGAGCAGGATCCTAAATATATAGAAAATGTTTATACTATTGGGACAATCTCTTTAATTTGTTTTTTACTTTTAGCAATTCTTTTTAATTAACATTCATATAATGTGAAAAGGTTTTTGTAGAACTTTGCCCTCTGAAATGTATATTATTTTATTAATTAAAAATGTGCTAATCAACAAAAATAGAGGAATACATATTTAACATATATTGCGAACATAAATATAATAAATATTTAACATAGAAATAAACTGTATGCATACAAATAATGTTTTCCTATATGGAAAACATAAAACCATGCTACATTGTTGGCCTGATTTCATATTCGGAGACATAATTTTATAATGTGTTATCTTATGGTATATCTCATTATTAGTGTTATAGACTAGAAATGTGTTTTGGTACAATACATCTAGTCTAGCGTGCACACTGCATTTATTTAACTGGCAACTGCATGTGTTTTCGCTCTTCCTAATTGTATTTTTTCCTTCAAATATCAAAGATTAATGTATTAAATGAGTCAGTTCTTGAGCAACTGGACGTATTTTTGGTTTTCACTAAGACATTGACCTCATAGATTACTTTTAAGTTACTTCTAAGTACATCTTCCCTGCAGTGTATGGCAGCGGGGCACCTTCACATGTTACAATTTAATGAGGCTCAGGCACAAGTGACGAGTCCCAAAAGCAAAAGACTACCTGACCTGCTTCATTTATTTCTTCCAATAATCATATCATTACCTACAGCTTCTGTTTTTAATTAGTCATATCTAATGATTAACATTGCCAATTTGCATCCAATTAAGTTCAGGGAAAAATTAAATGTGAATTAAAAGACTGTAAGGAATTAATCACTGTAACTGTAACAAATGTCCTAAGACTTTCTTCA
Source organism: Ranitomeya variabilis (assembly GCF_051348905.1). NCBI lineage: Eukaryota > Metazoa > Chordata > Amphibia > Anura > Dendrobatidae > Ranitomeya > Ranitomeya variabilis. The sequence continues at coordinate 998,678,746 of NC_135232.1, read as the reverse complement.
ATACAAATGTAGTGCAATCAGGATGATGTGATTAGTTTAGAAGTGGGTGCAAAAAGGGCTTTGCTTGATTATTCATACTGGTATTAAATATGGATAACATTTAAATACTGAATAAAATAGCAAAGTAAAATACTGGATATCGTATTCCTCTATTTTACATTAGAACTAGGTCAAAGATTACTCTAATGTTATGCCAAATGCATATTTTCAGGCCATCCTGTCCATGATTCCTACAGTACGTACAGTCTTATGGTATAAATATTTTTTATATGGGAAAATAAAATAATATTTTAGTATTTTTTAAAATTTTAATTATGACCAATAGACTTGGAAATGTATTGTTAAGATTGACTTTACAATGACATTAAATAGTAACCATCTATTTAATTTTTTTCATAAATGAATAATACAGTCATGGTTTTGAGACTGACACACATTTTGGGCAAAACATTTTTATGTTTTGTGCACAGAGCCACTAAGTTATCACTTTTGCCTTGTGACATTGTGCTTCACTATGCCAAGGAGAATTGCAGAATTCTTGAAAAAATCTTGACCAATGCAGGACTGATGACAAATGCTCATGGTACATAAAAAAAGAAAAATGAATGAATTTAACATCAATGATGTCCATGATAACCATGTTCCTCCTCAATAGCACACTCTATTATGCATTTCTCTACTTTGTTTCATCAGTAAGTGACATGAGAAGAGAACTAAACAGTCTATACACAGCTGTAGTGCTAGGGCAGAACCAACTAGCAATAAGAGTGTGTCATCTTACCGGGCCGCAGAGAGCACTTTTCCAAGAGATGCCATGGAGCACGAGAAATGCTGCATACATCAATGAAATGTGACCTGAAAGCACAGTTCATAACATATGCGTAAATCTCCAAGAACCCCATAGTGTGCCAGGAAGTACACACGTGACCACACAATCAACCCAGCAGCCTTATTGAAAAAGGCAAGAATGTGATGAAAAACACTCTGAATTATTAATATTATTCTAATTATTATTATTAGAAAAATATTTAGAATTGAGAGTCCTCAGTGGTTGATACCTTTTAATGGCTAACTGAAAAGATGGTAACAAAGTCATCAGAGGTTGATACCTTTTATTATTATTGTTATTATTATTATTATATGTTTTTATATAAAATTCTGGGCATAGCTGTTGTTAAATTAATTAATAACTACTATTTATTATCCAGCTTTATATACTCATAATTTATATACATTTTTTGTACCCATTCCCCTTGTTACAATCAGTCATGCATAAACACGTGGTCAAAATTGTTGGTACCCCTCGTTTAATGACAGAAAAACCCACAATGGTCACAGAAATAATTTGAATCTGACAAAAGTAATAATAAATAAAAAAAACTTTGAAAATTAACAAATACAAGTCAGACATTGCTTTTCAACCATGCTTCCACAGAATAAAAAAAAAATAAAACTAATGAAATAAGCCCGGACAGAAATGATGGTACCCTTAACATAATATTTTGTTGCACAACCACTTGTGGCAATCACTGCAATAAAACGATTCCTGTAACTGTCAATGAGACTTCTCACCTCTCGACAGGTATTTTGGTCCACTCCTCAAGCTTTGAGTTTAAGTTTAAATTAAAATGATGTGGGTGATGGACGAGTGTAAGCCTGCTGTGCTGGGTTCCCTGATACCTTATGCAATAGCTCAAACTGCTTTTCTGCTGAGCCGCATTTAGGTGGCACAAATAAACAGAAGGAGAGAGGACTGCCCATGAGGGCTCACAGTCTACAAGGGATGAGTGAGGATACAGTAGGTGAGGGTAGAGATGGTTGTGCAGCGGTATGGTGGAACAATGGTTACTGTAGAATGTAGGTTTGTCAGAAGTGGTGGTTCTTCAGGTTCCTTTTGAAGGTTTTCATGGTAGGCAAAAGTCTGATATGTTGGGTAGAGAGTTCCAGCGTAGAGGGGATGCTCGGGAGAAATCTTGTATGTGATTGTGGGAAGAGGAGAAAAGAGGGGAGTAGAGAAGGAGATCGAGAGACTAGGTCACAGATGTATGGAGGAGACAGGTTGAGGACAGCTTTGTATGCCATATTTAGGGTTTTGAAATAGAGTCTCTGGGTAATGGGGAGCCTGTGAAGGGATTGACAGAGAGAAGAGGCCAGAAAATAGCAGGGGGATAGATGGATTAGTCAGGCAGCATAGGATAGATTGGATGGGTGCAAGACTTTTAGAAACGAGGTCACAAAGCAGGAGGTTGCAGTAGTTGAGGCGGGAGATGATGAGTGCATGGACTAGGGTTTTTGCAGATTTTTGATTAAGGAATGTGTGAATCTGGGAAATATTTTTGTAGTTGTAGTCAGTTGGAAGTGGAAAGGCATTAATATGTGTTTTGAAGGAGAGATCAGTGGTTACCACTAGGCAGTGAGCTTGCAGGATGCCTTCATCTATGCTTTGTTGCTGAAGGCCAGAAAGAGCATGTACTCCAGTGGATGGCAACTTCTGCAGCTAGTAGCCTATCCTCCTCTTCCCCCACCTTAACATCACACACAGTACATTTCTCAGAGATGCCACCTGTCAGGGAGAGACTTGGTGAGCGAGAGCTAATAACCCGGGCTCCTGCAATTTCCCTAAGACTAGGGAAATCCAGACTGACCCTCTACCTGAAGTTTACACTGATGGTGTGCATGTTCAGGCCTCGAACCTCACCCTAACTCCTGAGCTCAGTCCTAGGCTGAAACCTCCACCCACCACCCAGTGAAGAGGTAATACTAAAATACCCACAGTTAGCACAGACAAGGGTAAAGGAAAATATACACCACGCAGCAGACACTCAGGAATACACTATAAATGTGCAGGTCAAAATAAACACAAATATAGGAAGGAGTAAATAAGATGAAGGAATATACACCACCAGCAACGAATCTCCAACCACCAGCTCTCCACTCCAGACCGAGATAACAACGCAAGACAGAAGCTATAATCGGCGACGCCCAATGATCAGGAGAACTATTTAAAGGCCATGGAAATGGCCCAGCTTCCAATCCGAGGATCAGGTAAATTAACCCCGGAAAAGCTAGACAAAATCTAGCAGACGCCAATGAGTAAATAGTGGTCAAAAGCGGAATTACCGCTGTCTGTCGGATGACCTGGTCTGAACAGCGTCTGACATGACAGTACCCCGCCTTCTACGAGGGACCACAGGGCCCTCACGGCTTATAGGACCCGGCTTGTCCGGATGACGGAGGTGAAACAACCTGACCAGCCGGTCAGCATGAACGTCCAAGGCTGGTACCCAGGACCTCTCCTCAGGCCTATAACCACGCCAGTGTACCAAGTACTGTAAAGTGCGACGCACTACACGAGAGTCAACCACCTTGGAGACTTCAAACTCCAAATTACCATCCACCAAGACTGGAGGTGGCATAGGCGCCGTGTCCACAGAACCCACCACCTTCTTTAGAAGAGACCTGTGGAACAAGTTGTGTATCTTATACACCGTAGGGAGCTCCAATCGGTACGCAACTGGGTTAATGACGGCGTTGACCCTAAATGGACCAATAAACCGTGGACCCAATTTAAGGGACGGTATCTTGAGTCTTATGTTTTTTGTGGATAACCACACCCAGTCATCCACACTCAGGTCCGGACCTGGCACACACCTACCGTCAGCCACACGTTTGTACCTAGCACCCACACTCAACAGACGCTGTTTAACTCTCCTCCAGACTGATGACAATTGTGTTCCTAACTGGTCCTCCTCCGGAATGCTGGAAGAGCCCCTCTGACTCAAGGTACAAAATTGAGGATGTAGCCCGTAAACACAAAAAAAGGAGACTCCCCAGACGACTCCTGGCGGTGATTATTGATGGCAAACTCAGCCAAAGGAAGAAAGGTAGACCTCTCCTCCTGGTTATCAGAGACAAAGCAGCGTAAGTACTGTTCCAAATTTTGGTTCATACGCTCAGTCTGACCTTTTGACTGAGGATGAAACGCCGAAGAATGAGATAACTTGATTCCCAGCCGTGAGCAAAACGCTCTCCAAAATTTTGCCACAAACTGAGACCCCCTATTAGACACGATGTCAGATGGAACCCCATGAAGTCTGACCACCTCCTGCACAAATACCTGAGCCAGAGTCTTAGCGTTTGCAACGCAGGCAAAGACACAAAGTGCGACATTTTAGAAAAACGATCAACAATCACCAAGATGACCATGTTTCCAGCTGATGAGGGCAAATCAGTGATGAAATCCATGGAGATTTCCATCCATGGCTTACTAGGTACCTCAAGAGGAAGTAGTGTGCCAACAGGATGGGAGCGGGGTGTCTTAGCCCTAGCACACGTGGTACAAGCTGACACGTATGAGACCGCGTCCTGTCGGATCTTGGGCCACCAAACCGACGTGACACCAACTCCAAGGTACCTCTAACCCCTGGGTGACCAGCCAGGAAGGCATCATGATGCTCCGCCAAAACCTTTAGGCGGAGATGAAGCGGAACAAAAGATTTGTTGACGGGAAGCGCAGATTGTACCTCCTCCTGAGCCTCGGCAATCTCAGCCTCAACCTCGGTAGTGAGAGCCGAAACCACAACACCCTTTTGGAGGATGGGTACTGGATCCTCCCGAGGTTCTGCCCCCAGAAAACACCTGTACAGAGCATCCGCCTTAGTGTTTTTAGACCCCGGTCTGTAAGTGACCACAAAATTGAACCGCGTGAAAAACAATGCCCAGCGAGCCTGCCTGGGGGACAGACGCTTGGCTGACTCCAAATACAGCAGATTCTTATGATCGGTAATAACAGTTACCTGATGAACCGACCCCTCCAAGAAGTGTCGCCATTCCTCAAAGGCCAACTTAATTGCCAACAACTCCCTGTTGCCGATATCATAGTTACGTTCGGCGGACGACAGTTTCTTGGAGAAATAGGCGCACGGACGTAAACCACTCAAAGATGAGCCTTGAGACAGTACCGCCCCCACACCAACCTCAGACGCATCGACTTCCACAACAAATGGTTTAGATACGTCTGGCTGCACAAGAATGGGGGCTGAAACAAAACTGTTCTTAAGAAATTCAAATGCGCGCACAGCAGCCTCAGGCCAAACAGAAAAATTGGTACCCTTTTTAGTCATGTCAGTTAGCGGTTTAGCAATGATGGAAAAATCATTGATAAATTTCCTATAGTAGTTAGAAAACCCAAGGAACCGCTGAAGTGCTTTCAGGTTATCAGGATGTTCCCAATGCAGCACCGCCTGCACCTTAGCGGCGTCCATTTTAAAACCAGAAGCAGACACAATATAACCCAAGAAAGGCAACTCTTGAACAGAAAATACACATTTCTCAAGTTTAGCATACAGCTTATTCTCTCTGAGAAGCTGTAACACCTGCCTGACATGATCTAAATGAGCCTCATGGTCGCAAGAATATATGAGAATGTCATCTAGGTACACGATAACGAATTTCCCCAAAACATGCGAGAACTAGTGTTGAGCGATACCGTCCGATACTTGAAAGTATCGTATCGGAAAGTATCGGCCGATACCGGCAAAGTATCGGATCTAATCCGATACCGATACCCGATACCAATACAAGTCAATGGGACACCAAGTATCGGACGGTATCCTGTATGGTTCCCAGGGTCTGAAGGAGAGGAAACTCTCCTTCAGGCCCTGGGATCCATATCAATGTGTAAAAGAAAGAATTAAAATAAAAAATAGGGATATACTCACCCTCCGACGCAGCCTGGACTTTACCGCCGTAACCGGGAGCCGTTGTAGCTAAGAATGCGCGCTTGAAGGGCCTTAGATGAGGTCACGGCGCTCTGATTGGTCCGTAGCGGTCACGCGACCGCTACAGACCAATCAGAGCGCCGTGACCTCATCTAAGGCCCTTCAAGCGCGCATTTTTAGGTACAACGGCTCCCGGTTACGGCGGTAAAGTCCAGGCTGCGTCGGAGAGGTGAGTATATCCCTACTTTTTATTTTAATTCTTTCTTTTCCACATTGATATTAATCCCGATACCGATTCCCGATACCCTAAAAGTATCGGATCTCGGTATCAGAATTCCGATACCCGCAAGTATCGGCCGATACCCGATATTTGCGGTATCGGAATGCTCAACACTAGCGAGAACACATCATTGTTGGAACACTGCAGGTGCGTTAGTCAACCCAAACGGCATCACCAAATTTTCAAAATGACCCTCGATGGACTCTTATGAGGTTGTACGCCCCCTGAGGTCAAGCTTGGTGAACCACTTAGCACCTGCCACCTGGTTGAACAAATCTGGTATCAGAGGCATAGGGTATGGATCACGAACCGTAATCTGGTTCAACTCCCTGAAATCCAAACACGGGCGTAATCCGCCATCTTTCTTCTTCACAAAGAAGAACCCTGCTGCCACCGGCGAGGATGACAGCCTGATGTGCCCTTTGCTCAAGCTTTCCGCAATGTAATCTTTTAACACTTGTCTCTCCGGACCGGAGATGTTAAAAATCCTTGCTTTAGGTAATTTGGCCCCTGGTTTAAACCTGATAGAACAGTCATAAGGACGATGTGGCGTCAACTCTGAACAACCCTTCTCAGAGAACACATCCACAAAATCCTGAAGTGACTCCGGAACACTTGAAGTCACCGCAGCCACACATGTGGCCAGGCAATTCTCCTGGCAGAACTCGCTCCACCGAGTTATGTCCTGAGTAGGGTTGAGCGACTTTCATTTTTTTAAGATCGAGTAGGGTTTTGGGAAACCCGATTTTGTCCAGAGTCGAGTCGAGTGCAGTCGGCCGATTATCGCTAAAAGTCGGGGATCGACCGAAACACGAAACCCAATGCAAGTCAATGGGGAAGCATAGTCGGCAGTGAGTGGAGGCCAGGAAAACACCTACAGTGCCCATTTTAATGCCAAAAACATCCATTCTTGTTTCTGAAGCTTGCCAATCTTAATTAACTGTATAATAATAGTTGGGCATAGGGAATTGGGGGAAAGTTGTGGGGGGAGTAGGGCTGGCTCAAGTTTTTCGTGGGCCCAGGAAATGCGGACTACGTCACGGCGGTGTTGCAGGGAAAGGTAAGTATTTAAAAGTTGCAAGTGCTGTGATCCTGAGCAAGCAGGGGGGGGCCCACTCGTTCGCATTGCCACTGGCACAGGGCCCCTCAAAGTACGGCGGTGTGTTTGCATGGCGGGGGCGCCTCCCACCAGCAGCAACACTTTTGCGTACTCTGAGGGGCCCTGTGCCAGTGACGTCGCCAACGAGTATGCCCCCCCACCTGATGAAGGAACCTGCACTTTCATCTGCACCTTCCTCTTTGTCCCTGTGTAAGGTGGTATAACATGCGGGAAGGGGAACCTTACTTTCAGCAGGGACAGATTCTGGCTGTGTAGAGTACAAGAGGAATGTAGTGGTCTAGGTCAATGTACCAGCAGACTCATTTAGCAGTGGCTGGGCAATGGGCAGGATGAGGAGGAAACAGATATAGGGCCAAAGAATAAAGTAGGCTACATGCAGTTCAAAATTGGTAACAGGACTAAACAGGCGGCATTGCTTTGTTCAGTGGAGTAGCAAACCCAAGAGCAGCAGACACTGTTTCAAGGGCCTAACCACACTAGTAGGCCAAATGCAGTTTAATATCTGATAGTATAGGGCGAAAGCCAGAATGTGGAAGCTCAGCTTTGTTCAGTTGAGGACAACACCAGGGAGGGGCAGACACCTTTAGTAGGCCGGAAAAGCCTATTGCATTTTTTAAAATGGTAATTTGGAGCAGAAGGTTGAAGCTCAGCTTTATTTAGTTGAGGGCAACACCAGGGAGGGGCAGAAGCCGTTAGTAGGCCCTAACCACCATTTTTTTTTTAAAACCACTTAATGAGAGCCGGAAGGTTGAAGCTCAGCTTTATTTAGTTGAGGACAACACCAGGCAGGGGCACACAGACAGACACCTTTAGTAGGCCGGAAAAGCCTATTGCATTTTTCAAAATGGTAATTTGGAGCAGAAGGTTGAAGCTCAGCTTTATTTAGTTGAGGGCAACACCAGGCAGGGGCACACAGACAGACACCTTTAGTAGGCCGGAAAAGCCTATTGCATTTTTCAAAATGGTAATTTGGAGCAGAAGGTTGAAGCTCAGCTTTATTTAGTTGAGGGCAACACCAGGGAGGGGCAGAAGCCGTTAGTAGGCCCTAACCACCATTTTTTTTTTTTAAAACCACTTAATGAGAGCCGGAAGGTTGAAGCTCAGCTTTATTTAGTTGAGGACAACACCAGGGAGGGGCAGAAGCCGTTAGTAGGCCCTAACCACCATTTTTTTTTTTAAAACCACTTAATGAGAGCCGGAAGGTTGAAGCTCAGCTTTATTTAGTTGAGGACAACACCAGGGAGGGGCAGAAGCCGTTAGTAGGCCCTAACCACCATTTTTTTTTTTAAAACCACTTAATGAGAGCCGGAAGGTTGAAGCTCAGCTTTATTTAGTTGAGGACAACACCAGGGAGGGGCAGAAGCCGTTAGTAGGCCCTAACCACCATTTTTTTTTTTAAAACCACTTAATGAGAGCCGGAAGGTTGAAGCTCAGCTTTATTTAGTTGAGGACAACACCAGGGAGGGGCAGAAGCCGTTAGTAGGCCCTAACCACCATTTTTTTTTTTTAAAACCACTTAATGAGAGCCGGAAGGTTGAAGCTCAGCTTTATTTAGTTGAGGACAACACCAGGGAGGGGCAGAAGCCGTTAGTAGGCCCTAACCACCATTTTTTTTTTTTAAACCACTTAATGAGAGCCGGAAGGTTGAAGCTCAGCTTTATTTAGTTGAGGACAACACCAGGGAGGGGCAGAAGCCGTTAGTAGGCCCTAACCACCATTTTTTTTTTTAAAACCACTTAATGAGAGCCGGAAGGTTGAAGCTCAGCTTTATTTAGTTGAGGACAACACCAGGGAGGGGCAGAAGCCGTTAGTAGGCCCTAACCACCATTTTTTTTTTTAAAACCACTTAATGAGAGCCGGAAGGTTGAAGCTCAGCTTTATTTAGTTGAGGACAACACCAGGGAGGGGCAGAAGCCGTTAGTAGGCCCTAACCACCATTTTTTTTTTTTAAAACCACTTAATGAGAGCCGGAAGGTTGAAGCTCAGCTTTATTTAGTTGAGGACAACACCAGGGAGGGGCAGAAGCCGTTAGTAGGCCCTAACCACCATTTTTTTTTTTTAAACCACTTAATGAGAGCCGGAAGGTTGAAGCTCAGCTTTATTTAGTTGAGGACAACACCAGGGAGGGGCAGAAGCCGTTAGTAGGCCCTAACCACCATTTTTTTTTTTAAAACCACTTAATGAGAGCCGGAAGGTTGAAGCTCAGCTTTATTTAGTTGAGGACAACACCAGGGAGGGGCAGAAGCCGTTAGTAGGCCCTAACCACCATTTTTTTTTTTAAAACCACTTAATGAGAGCCGGAAGGTTGAAGCTCAGCTTTATTTAGTTGAGGACAACACCAGGGAGGGGCAGAAGCCGTTAGTAGGCCCTAACCACCATTTTTTTTTTTTTAAACCACTTAATGAGAGCCGGAAGGTTGAAGCTCAGCTTTATTTAGTTGAGGACAACACCAGGGAGGGGCAGAAGCCGTTAGTAGGCCCTAACCACCATTTTTTTTTTTAAAACCACTTAATGAGAGCCGGAAGGTTGAAGCTCAGCTTTATTTAGTTGAGGACAACACCAGGGAGGGGCAGAAGCCGTTAGTAGGCCCTAACCACCATTTTTTTTTTTAAAACCACTTAATGAGAGCCGGAAGGTTGAAGCTCAGCTTTATTTAGTTGAGGACAACACCAGGCAGGGGCACACAGACAGACACCTTTAGTAGGCCGGAAAAGCCTATTGCATTTTTCAAAATGGTAATTTGGAGCAGAAGGTTGAAGCTCAGCTTTATTTAGTTGAGGGCAACACCAGGGAGGGGCAGAAGCCGTTAGTAGGCCCTAACCAAAGTTGAAGGCCAAATGCAGTTTAATTTCTGATACTATAGGCCGAAAGCCAGAAGGTGTGGAAGCTCCGATTTAGACAGTGGAGGACAATTTGAATTAGGGACTGCAGACAGACTTAGTAGGCTGTCCCCTGTGGACTATGCATCCACCACATTAACCCATTGCGCCGTAATGGACACGTAATCTTCCGTGGCCATGCCTACAGGTCCATGCGTCTGTTGTCAGGTGCACCTTTGTACTCACAGATTGCCAGAGTGCATGGACAATGCGGTCTTCTACATGCTGGTGGAGGGTTGGGATGGCTTTTCTCGCAAAAGAAGTGTCGACTGGTTAGCTTGTAGCGTGGTACAGCGTAGTCCATCATGGCCTTATTAATAGTAAATAAAATATATAACTAGGCTCTATGAACTTTTAAATAGGTTCCAGGGGTACACGGGCAGCATTGGTGTGGTCAGTGGAGGAGTATTGCAAGTAGGGGCTGCAGACAGGCTATCAAAGGCCTAAAATAACAAACAGTAGGCAGTCATGGCAGTTTTACATCGGTTACATGGATACACAGGCAGGCACTCCAGGCAGCATTGTGGTCAGTGGAGGAGTATTGCAAGTAGGGGCCGCAGACAGGCTATCAAAGGCCTAAAATAACAAACAATAGGCTCATGGCAGTTTTACAGCGGTTACATGGATACACGGGCAGGCAGCTTGGTGGTGGTGAGTGGAGGAGTATTTAAAGTAGGGACCGCAGACAGGCTATCAAAGGCCTAAAATAACAAACAATAGGCTCATGGCAGTTTTACAGCGGTTACATGGATACACGGGCAGGCAGCTTGGTGGTGGTGAGTGGAGGAGTATTTAAAGTAGGGACCGCAGACAGGCTATCAAAGGCCTAAAATAACAAACAATAGGCTTATGGCAGTTTTACAGCGGTTACATGGATACACGGGCAGGCAGCTTGGTGGTCAGTGGAGGAGTATTTAAAGTAGGGACCGCAGACAGGCTATCAAAGGCCTAACATAACAAACAATAGGCTCATGGCAGTTTTACAGCGGTTACATGGATACACGGGCAGGCAGCTTGGTGGTGGTGAGTGGAGGAGTATTTAAAGTAGGGACCGCAGACAGGCTATCAAAGGCCTAAAATAACAAACAATAGGCTCATGGCAGTTTTACAGCGGTTACATGGATACACGGGCAGGCAGCTTGGTGGTCAGTGGAGGAGTATTTAAAGTAGGGACCGCAGACAGGCTTCAAAGGCCTAACATAAGAAAATGGGCTGGCTGTAGGCACTTTATAATTGGTTCCAGGGGTACACGGGCAGCAGTGGTCTGGTCAGTGGAGGACTAGTGGAAGGAGGGACCGCAGACAGGCTTCAAAGGCCTAAAATAACAAACAATAGGCTCATGGCAGTTTTAAATCGGTTACATGGATACACGGGCAGCTTGGTGGTGAGTGGAGGAGTAGTGCAAGGAGTGTCTGTCCCAGTACTCCCAAAATATAAATAGATGTTAATCTCTCGCAAAACAACCACAACAAAAAAAAAGGTGGCATACTTAGGTACAGGGGTGGGCTCATCTACTGAGTTTCTGACATAGTAATTTGGCAGTAACTATTTAATGGTGCCAATATAGGACACAGACACAGACTACTTTAAGTTGCATCATAGATGTCTACAAATTTGTATTGTCAGTGCCAGACATTGAATGATGTCAGCGAATAGACTAAAGATTGGTGGAGCTGTGCGACATAATTTTGGACGTGGTAGAGCACATTTTGAGCTGGGGTAGGGGGGAACTCTCTTGAGGCCGGCGGGACCGCCCCAGGGCCCCTCATGTTACAACGGTGTGTCTGACGTTGGGTGCGCACCACCACCGCCAGAGACACTACATTGTACTATGAGGGACCCAGTAGCAATGCCGTCAACCAAAAGCGAGCACACCCACCTCTTCAGACAAACAGCAGTCTCACGGGTGCTTGCGCCAAGTCGCGATACCACGGCCCCGTGTGGGGAGTTTTGCCATTTAGGGAGGTGTAAACATGTCGTATGCTGTACAATCAGCTGCAGCAAATTAGACATTAGAAAAGTAATTCACAGGCAAGAGCTTTTCATAGGAAAGCTAGGTGTCGGCCGGGCAAGGTGGGGCAAAAGATTTCGAAATCCAGTTGTGGTTCATTTTAATGAATGTTAGATCGTCAACATTTTGGGTAGCCAGACGAGTCCTTTTTTCGGTTAATATTGAACCTGCAGCACTGAATACTCTTTCTGATAGGACACTTGCTGCCGGGCAAGCAAGCTCCTGCAATGCATATTCTGCCAATTCTGGCCAGGTGTCTAATTTGGAGGCCCAGTAATCAAATGGGAATGACGGTTGAGGGAGAACATCGATAAGGGATGAAAAATAGTTAGTAACCATACTGGACAAATGTTGTCTCCTGTCACTTTCAATTGATGCAGCAGTACCTGTCCTGTCTGCGGTCATAGCAAAATCACTCCACAACCTGGTCAGAAAACCCCTCTGTCCAACGCCACTTCTGATGTGTGCACCCCTAACACTCCTAGTCTGCTGCCCCCTGGAGCTCGTGTGAGAACGATCACGTGCGCTGTGTGCTGGGAATGCCTGAAGCAAACGGTCAACAAGAGTTGATTGTTTGGTTGCTAATATTAGTTCCAAGTTCTCATGTGGCATAATATTTTGCAATTTGCCTTTATAGCGTGGATCAAGGAGGCAGGCCAACCAGTAATCGTCATCGTTCATCATTTTCGTAATGCGTGTGTCCCTTTTTAGGATACGTAAGGCATAATCCGCCATGTGGGCCAAAGTTCCAGTTGTCAAATCTCCGGTTGTGATTGGTTGAGGGGCAGTTGCAGGCAAATCTACATCACTTGTGTCCCTCAAAAAACCAGAACCCGGCCGTGACACGCAACCAATTTCCTGTGCCCCCGGGAAAGGTTCGGCATTAAAAATATACTCATCCCCATCATCCTCCTCGTCCTCCACCTCCTCTTCACCCGCTACCTCGTCCTGTACACTGCCCTGACCAGACAATGGCTGACTGTCATCAAGGCTTTCCTCTTCCTCTGGTGCAGACACCTGCTCCTTTATGTGCGTCAAACTTTGCATCAGCAGACGCATTAGGGGGATGCTCATGCTTATTACGGCGTTGTCTGCACTAACCAGCCGTGTGCATTCCTCAAAACACTGAAGGACTTGACACATGTCTTGTATCTTAGACCACTGCACACCTGACAACTCCATGTCTGCCATCCTACTGCCTGCCCGTGTATCCTCCCACAAATAAATAACAGCACGCCTCTGTTCGCACAGTCTCTGAAGCATGTGCAGTGTTGAGTTCCACCTTGTTGCAACGTCTATGATTAGGCGATGCTGGGGAAGGTTCAAAGACCGCTGATAGGTCTGCATACGGCTGGCGTGTACAGGCGAACGTCGGATATGTGAGCAAAGTGCACGCACTTTGAGGAGCAGGTCGGAGAACCCAGGATAAGTTTTCAATAAGCACTGCACCACCAGGTTTAAGGTGTGAGCCAGGCAAGGAATGTGTTTCAGTTGGGAAAGGGAGATGGCAGCCATGAAATTCCTTCCGTTATCACTCACTACCTTGCCTGCCTCAAGATCTACTGTGCCCAGCCACGACTGCGTTTCTTGTTGCAAGAACTCGGACAGAACTTCCGCGGTGTGTCTGTTGTCGCCCAAGCACTTCATAGCCAATACAGCCTGCTGACGCTTGGCAGTAGCTGGCCCATAATGGGACAACTGGTGTGCAACAGTGTCATCTGCCGATGGAGTGGTTGGCAGACTGCGTTCTGTGGAAGAGCTGTAGCTTCTGCAGGAGGACGAGGAGGAGGAGGAGGAGGGGGTGCGAACGCCTACAGCCAACTGTTTCCTAGACCGTGGGCTAGGCACAACTGTCCCTAAATTGATGTCGCCTGTGGACCCTGCATCCACCACATTCACCCAGTGTGCCGTGATGGACACATAACGTCCCTGGTCATGCCTACTGGTCCATGCATCTGTAGTCAGGTGCACCTTTGTACTCACAGATTGCCTGAGTGCATGGACGATGCGCTGTTTAACATGCTGGTGCAGGGCTGGGATGGCTTTTCTGGAAAAAAAGTGTCGACTGGGTAGCTCGTATCGTGGTTCAGCGTACTCCATCAGGGCTTTGAAAGCTTCGCTTTCAACTAACCGGTAGGGCATCATCTCTAACGAGATTAGTCTAGCTATGTGGGCGTTAAAACCCTGTGTACGCGGATGCGAGGATAAGTACTTCCTTTTTCTAACCAGAGTCTCATGTAGGGTGAGCTGGACTGGAGAGCTGGAGATCGTGGAACTTTCGGGTGTGCCGGTGTACATGGCAGACTGAGAGACGGTTGGAGACGGTATTGTTTCCGCCGGTGCCCTAGATGCAATATTTCCTCCTACAAAACTGGTGATTCCCTGACCCTGACTGCTTTTGGCTGGCAAAGAAACCTGCACAGATACTGCCGGTGGTGCGGAAAATGGTGGCCTTACAGTGACGGAAGGGATGTTGCGTTGCTGACTAGCTTCATTGGCCGAGGGTGCTACAACCTTGAGGGACGTTTGGTAGTTAGTCCAGGCTTGAAAATGCATGGTGGTTAAGTGTCTATGCATGCAACTAGTATTTAGACTTTTCAGATTCTGACCTCTGCTTAAGCTAGTTGAACATTTTTGACAGATGACTTTGCGCTGATCAGTTGGATGTTGTTTAAAAAAATGCCAGACTGCACTCTTCCTAGACTCGGATCCCTTTTCAGGGATTGCAGACTGAGCTTTAACCGGATGGCAACGCTGTGCTCCAACAGGTTTTGGCTTTGACACGCGTTTTGGGCCAGATACGGGCCCGGCAGATGGAACCTGTTGCGATGTTGATGCCTGCTGCGGCCCCTCCTCCACCTCCGCTTCTGAACTACTGCTGCCTGCACCCTGTTCCCCCAATGGCTGCCAATCGGGGTCAATAACTGGGTCATCTATTACCTCCTCTTCGAGCTCGTGTGCAACTTCGTCTGTGTCACTGTGTCGGTCGGTGGTATAGCGTTCGTGGCGGGGCAACATAGTCTCATCAGGGTCTGATTGTGGATCTGTACCCTGAGAGGGCAATGTGGTGGTCTGAGTCAAAGGAGCAGCATAGTACTCTGGCTGTGGCTGTGCATCAGTGCACTCCATGTCAGAATCTACTTGTAATGGGCATGGCCTGTTAAATGTTTCACTTTCTAAGCCAGGGACGGTATGTGTAAAGAGCTCCATGGAGTGACCCGTTGTGTCGCCTGCTGCATCCTTCTCTCTTGTTGTAGTTTTTGCTGAGGAGGACAAGGAAGCGACTTGTCCCTGACCGTGAACATCCACAAGCGACGCGCTGCTTTTACATTTACCAGTTTCGGAAGAGGAGGCAAAAGAGCTAGAGGCTGAGTCTGCAATGTAAGCCAAAACTTGCTGTTGCTGCTCCGCCTTTAAAAGCGGTTTTCCTACTCCCAGAAAAGAGAGCGTTCGAGGCCTTGTGTAGCCTGACGACGAAACTGGCTCCACAGCTCCAGACTTAGGTGGAATATTTTTATCCCCACGACCACCTGATGCTCCACTACCACTACCATCATTACCAGCTGACAATGAACGCCCACGACGACCTCTTGCACCAGACTTCCTCATTGTTTTAAAATCTTAACCAAAGTAACTTTATTTGTTGCTGTCAAACAACTTACACGGTGAGCTATAACTTCAGTATGATTTCAATATCCCTTAACAGGTTGGTGAGACCACAAGGAAAATCAGGCACAATGTTACACACTCTGTTTTCTGTGGCACAAAATCACAGAGATGACACACACGCAGGACTGTCACTCAAGCACTAATGTCAATATTAATCTCCCACCTAATTTATGTATTTTTTTTTTTCAGGGAGACTTTAGAAACCAAATAATAAGAAAATAAATAAATAAATAAATAGGCTTTCTATAGCCCACTGAATGAGAGATAGCACACACAGCAGTGGCACACAAGCCCTGACTGAGGCCAATATTTTTCTCCCACTGATTGATGTAGTGTTTTTGTGTTGAGGTAGAATTTAGAACACAAATCACGGGAAAAATAAATAGGCTTTCTATGGCCCACTGAATGAAAGGGAGAGAGGTGGCACACCCAGGAGTCAAGACTGGCACACAAGCTGAAAGGGCAATATTACTCTCCCACTGTTTTTTTATGTATTTTTTGTTTTTTAAGGGAGACTTTAGAAACCCAATAATATTTAAAAAAATAAATAAATAGGCTTTCTATGGCCCACTGAATGAAAGGGAGAGAGGTGGCACACCCAGGAGTCAAGACTGGCACACAAGCTGAAAGGGCAATATTACTCTCCCACTGTTTTTTGTATGTTTTTTTTTTTTTTCAGGGAGACTTTAGAAACCAAATAATATTAAAAAAACCAAAAAAAAATAGCCTTTCTATGGCCCACTGAATGAGAGAGAGAGGTGGCACACCCAGGAGTCAAGACTGGCACACAAGCTGAAAGGGCAATATTACTCTCCCACTGTTTTTTTATGTATTTTTTGTTTTTTAAGGGAGACTTTAGAAACCCAATAATATTTAAAAAAAAAAATAAATAGGCTTTCTATGGCCCACTGAATGAGAGGGAGAGAGGTGGCACACCCAGGAGTCAAGACTGGCACACAAGCTGAAAGGGCAATATTACTCTCCCACTGTTTTTTTAGGTATTTTTTTTTTTTTCAGGGAGACTTTAGAAACCAAATAATATTAAAAAAAAATAAAAAATAAATAGGCTTTCTATAGCCCACTGAATGAGAGATAGCACACACAGCAGTGGCACACAAGCCCTGACTGAGGCCAATATTTTTCTCCCACTGATTGATGTAGTGTTTTTGTGTTGAGGTAGAATTTAGAACACAAATCACGGGAAAAATAAATAGGCTTTCTATGGCCCACTGAATGAAAGGGAGAGAGGTGGCACACCCAGGAGTCAAGACTGGCACACAAGCTGAAAGGGCAATATTACTCTCCCACTGTTTTTTTATGTATTGTTTGTTTTTTAAGGGAGACTTTAGAAACCCAATAATATTTAAAAAAAAAAATAAATAGGCTTTCTATGGCCCACTGAATGAAAGGGAGAGAGGTGGCACACCCAGGAGTCAAGACTGGCACACAAGCTGAAAGGGCAATATTACTCTCCCACTGTTTTTTGTATGTTTTTTTTTTTTTTTCAGGGAGACTTTAGAAACCAAATAATATTAAAAAAATAAATAAATAGGCTTTCTATGGCCCACTGAATGAGAGGGAGAGAGGTGGCACACCCAGGAGTCAAGACTGGCACACAAGCTGAAAGGGCAATATTACTCTCCCACTGTTTTTTTAGGTTTTTTTTTTTTTTCAGGGAGACTTTAGAAACCCAATAATATTTTAAAAAAATAATAAATAGGCTTTCTATGGCCCACTGAATGAGAGGGAGAGAGGTGGCACACCCAGGAGTCAAGACTGGCACACAAGCTGAAAGGGCAATATTACTCTCCCACTGTTTTTTTAGGTATTTTTTTTTTCAGGGAGACTTTAGAAACCAAATAATATTAAAAAAAAATAAAAAATAAATAGGCTTTCTATAGCCCACTGAATGAGAGATAGCACACACAGCAGTGGCACACAAGCCCTGACTGAGGCCAATATTTTTCTCCCACTGATTGATGTAGTGTTTTTGTGTTGAGGTAGAATTTAGAACACAAATCACGGGAAAAATAAATAGGCTTTCTATGGCCCACTGAATGAAAGGGAGAGAGGTGGCACACCCAGGAGTCAAGACTGGCACACAAGCTGAAAGGGCAATATTACTCTCCCACTGTTTTTTTATGTATTTTTTGTTTTTTAAGGGAGACTTTAGAAACCCAATAATATTTAAAAAAAATAAATAAATAGGCCTTCTATGGCCCACTGAATGAAAGGGAGAGAGGTGGCACACCCAGGAGTCAAGACTGGCACACAAGCTGAAAGGGCAATATTACTCTCCCACTGTTTTTTGTATGTTTTTTTTTTTTTTTCAGGGAGACTTTAGAAACCAAATAATATTAAAAAAAATAAATAAATAGGCTTTCTATGGCCCACTGAATGAGAGGGAGAGAGGTGGCACACCCAGGAGTCAAGACTGGCACACAAGCTGAAAGGGCAATATTACTCTCCCACTGTTTTTTGTATGTTTTTTTTTTTTTTTCAGGGAGACTTTAGAAACCAAATAATATTAAAAAAAACAAAAAAAAAATAGCCTTTCTATGGCCCACTGAATGAGAGAGAGAGGTGGCACACCCAGGAGTCAAGACTGGCACACAAGCTGAAAGGGCAATATTACTCTCCCACTGTTTTTTTATGTATTTTTTGTTTTTTAAGGGAGACTTTAGAAACCCAATAATATTTAAAAAAAAAAAAATAGGCTTTCTATGGCCCACTGAATGAGAGGGAGAGAGGTGGCACACCCAGGAGTCAAGACTGGCACACAAGCTGAAAGGGCAATATTACTCTCCCACTGTTTTTTTAGGTTTTTTTTTTTTTTTCAGGGAGACTTTAGAAACCAAATAATATTAAAAAAAAAAAAAAAAAATAGGCTTGCTATAGCCCACTGAATGAGAGATAGCACACACAGCAGTGGCACACAAGCCCTGACTGAGGCCAATATTTTTCTCCCACTGATTGATGTAGTGTTTTTGTGTTGAGGTAGAATTTAGAACACAAATCACGGAAAAAATAAATAGGCTTTCTATGGCCCACTGAATGAAAGGGAGAGAGGTGGCACACCCAGGAGTCAAGACTGGCACACAAGCTGAAAGGGCAATATTACTCTCCCACTGTTTTTTTATGTATTTTTTGTTTTTTAAGGGAGACTTTAGAAACCCAATAATATTTTAAAAAAAAAATAAATAGGCTTTCTATGGCCCACTGAATGAGAGGGAGAGAGGTGGCACACCCAGGAGTCAAGACTGGCACACAAGCTGAAAGGGCAATATTACTCTCCCACTGTTTTTTTAGGTTTTTTTTTTTTTTTCAGGGAGACTTTAGAAACCAAATAATATTAAAAAAAAAAAAAAAAAAAATAGGCTTGCTATAGCCCACTGAATGAGAGATAGCACACACAGCAGTGGCACACAAGCCCTGACTGAGGCCAATATTTTTCTCCCACTGATTGATGTAGTGTTTTTGTGTTGAGGTAGATTTTAGAACACAAATCACGGAAAAAATAAATAGGCTTTCTATGGCCCACTCAGTGAGAGATGGCACACACAGGGATGGCACTGTAGCAGAAATGCCAATCTTAATCTCCCACAAAAAAAAAACAAAAAAAAAAAAAAACTGTCCTACAATTACTATCTCCCTGCCGTAATGTAAGCCAGGTATGGCAGGCAGCAATAGGAGTGGACTGATGCACAAATTAAATAAAAAGTGTGGACAAACAAAAAAGATAGCTGTGCAGAAAGGAAGGAACAAGAGGATATGTGCTTTGAAAAAAGCAGTTGGTTTCCACAGTGGCGTACACACAGCAATACAGCTATCACGGAGCCTTCTAGGGCAGCCCAATGAGCTACAGCGCTGAGGGGAAAAAAAAAAAAAATAGCTTCCACAGTCCCTGCACACCGAAGGTGGTGTTGGACAGTGGAAATCGCTGCAGCACAAGCGGTTTGGTGGTTAGTGGACCCTGCCTAACGCTCTCCCTGCTTCTGACGAAGCGGCAGCAACCTGTCCCTAAGCTCAGATCAGCAGCAGTAAGATGGTGGTCGGCGGGAACGCCCCTTTATAGCCCCTGTGACGCCGCAGACAGCAAGCCAATCACTGCAATGCCCTTCTCTAAGATGGTGGGGACCAGGATCTATGTCATCACGCTGCCCACACTCTGCGTTCACCTTCATTGGCTGAGAAATGGCGCTTTTCGCGTCATTGAAACGCGACTTTGGCGCGAAAGTCGCGTACCGCATGGCCGACAAGCACAGGGGTCGGATCGGGTTTCATGAGACGCCGACTTAGCCAAAAGTCGGCGACTTTTGAAAATGATCGACCCGTTTCGCTCAACCCTAGTCCTGAGTTTTCCAGTCAATTACCGGGTTGTGCATAGACAACCAAGGAAAACCCAAAACCCCCTGAGCAGGAAGATTCCTGAGCACCTTACATGTAACCCGCTCAGAATGTAGAACTCCAATGTGGAGTTTCACCTCAGCCACAAATTCAGTAATCTCTCCCTGAGAGAGAGGAGCAGCATTGATGGTGACCATGGGGATAGGATGAGACAGTTTTTCAATCCTAAAACCTGCTGTGCGCGCAAACCCCTTATCAATGAGATTTGTGGCTGAACCACTATCCACAAAAACAGTAATTGGCAGCTCACTGCCAGCAACAAAAACCTTAGCAGGGAGCATGCACTGAGAAACCACCATGGAGGATATACATAAGCTCAGACTGGTCTCCTCCACACCCTCTGAGCTCAGAAGTTTTCCGCCTTTGCGTTTTTCTTAGACAGCAGAGGACAGATGTTAATAAAATGACCAGTTTTACCACAGTAAAAACAGGCTCCCTGCTTCCTGAGCTCAGGGGCTCGATGACATGTGACACCCCTGCGATTTGCATAGGCTCCGTGGGCTCACCTGCAGCAACCTCACGTGAACCTAAACCCTCTCCCATAGGCGGTGTCTCATGCTCCCCCTGACGCAAACGTCAATCAATGCGGACAACCAGACTCAGCGGAATCTAGAGAAGTAGGAGTCTCGTACATCAGAAGGGCTTTTTTAACCCTTCCAGAAATCCCATGTATAAACTGACTCCGCAATGCTGCATCATTCCATTGGGTATCGATCGCCCAGCGACAAAATTCAGAACAGTAATCCTCTGCAACTCGCTCCCCCTGGCGAATAGAGCGTATCTTAGATTCTGCCAGAGCCATTCTGTCAGGTTCATCGTAGATTTTCCCAAGAGAAGAAAAAAAACTCTCCACAGAGACAAATGCCGCAGAATCAGATGGCAAAGAAATCGCCCATGCTTGGGGATCCCCACTTAACAATGACAACACCAGGCCCACACTCTGAGCCTCATTATCCGAAGATATCGGGCGCATACGGAAATGTAGTTTGCAAGCTTCACGAAAAGAAGCAAATTTACTGCGTTCCCCAGCAAATTTTTCAGGCAATGGAAATTTAGGCTCAGTAACTCTTCCTGTCGCTCCAGCTTGCACATTGGGCACTGCTAGTCCCTGTTGCTGCACTGCCCCCCTCAACTCAGTGACCTGTAGGGACAGCGCCTCCAACTGGCGGGTTATAGAAGTCATGGGATCCATGACAAAACAAAAAAAGAAACCCCTTTTTTTTTTTTTTTGTTGGGCCGCTTATAATGTCAGGGAGAGACTTGGTGAGCGAGAGCTAATAACCCGGGCTCCTGCAATTTCCCTAAGACTAGGGAAATCCAGACTGACCCTCTACCTGAAGTTTTCACTGATGGTGTGCATGTTCAGGCCTCGAACCTCACCCTAACTCCTGAGCTCAGCCCTAGGCTGAAACCTCCA
The DNA here is from genome assembly GCF_051348905.1 of Ranitomeya variabilis. Lineage (NCBI taxonomy): Eukaryota > Metazoa > Chordata > Amphibia > Anura > Dendrobatidae > Ranitomeya > Ranitomeya variabilis. The sequence goes on along the minus strand of NC_135232.1, from coordinate 998,657,243 downwards.
CCCACCACCCAGTGAAGAGGTAATACTAAAATACCCACAGTTAGCACAGACAAGGGTAAAGGAAAATATACACCACGCCGCAGACACTCAGGAATACACTATAAATGTGCAGGGCAAAATAAACACAAATATAGGAAGGAGTAAATAAGATGAAGGAATATACACCACCAGCAACGAATCTCCAACCACCAGCTCTCCACTCCAGACCGAGATAACAATGCAAGACAGAAGCTATAATCGGCAACGCCCAATGATCAGGAGAACTATTTAAACCCAGCTTCCAATCCGAGGATCAGGTAAATTAACCCTGGAAAAGCTAGACAAAATCTAGCAGACGCCAATGAGTAAATAGTGGTCAAAAGCGGAATTACCGCTGTCTGTCGGACGACCTGGTCTGAACAGCGTCCGACATGACACCACCCCAATTACCCTTTTTCCCCCATGTCCCAACTCTCCAACCACCCAACTTGGTGGAACCACGGATGGACGAGTCTAAAGAGCTGTTCCCACATTATATTCCATCGGTATCAAAGGTGTGCTCCAAAGATTCACAGACTCAAGAGGATGAAAGCATCTGCATCATTGTTCAAATTTTATTCCAGTTGGATACCGCTTGGTGTGAACCCAGATGAATGCAGCTGAGTAGATGAGCAGAGGAGGTAGGAGGAGGAAGACAAGGAGGTTATATTGCAGGATCCTGCAAAGACATGGAGTGATGCAACCACGACAAACACTGCATCCTCAGCCACAACTCTGATTGTGGCCAGCTGTGGTTGCGGGCCTGCAGTTGACCTGGCCTTCTTTGAAACCAAAAAAGATCACTCAACTCTCGTTATCTGCCAACTTTGTAAAAAAAGACTCAGTAGAGGCAAAAAATCCAATAATTTGCCTACTACATGCATGACTCGACACATTCGCAATTAACATGCATTAGTCTGGGAATCTCACTGCCCTAAAATGCAGTCTAGCGGGCCTTGAAAACCACTGGCCACCATATCAAATGCATTTTCTGCTTCTTGTTCCTCCATCACCGTGCCAATTGTAGGGTTGAGCGACTTTCATTTTTTTAAGATCGAGTCGGGTTTTGTGAAACCCGACTTAGTCCAGAGTCGAGTCGAGTGCAGTCGGCCGATTATCGCTAAAAGTCGGGGATCGACCGAAACACGAAACCCAATGCAAGTCAATGGGGAAGCATAGTCGGCAGAGAGTGGAGGCCAGGAAAACACCTACAGTGCCCATTGTAATGCCAAAAACATCCATTCTTGTTTCTGAAGCTTGTCAATCTTAATTAACTTTATAATAATAGTTGTTCAATGGAACTTGGGGGTGATTTGGCAAATTTGTGGGGGGTAGGGCTGGTTCAAGGTTTTAGTGGGCCCAGGAAACGTGGACTACGTCACGGCGGTGGAGCAGGGAGAGGTAAGTATTTCAACGTTGCAAGTGCTGTGATCCTGAGCAAGCAGGGGGGGCACTTGTTCGCATTGGCACTGGCACAGGGCCCCTCAAAGTACAGCGATGTGTGTTTGCATGGCGGGGGCGCCTCCCACCAGCAGCGACACTTTTGCGTACTCTGAGGGGCCCTGTGCCAGTGACGTCGCCAACGAGTATGCCCCCCCCACCTGATGAAGGAACCTGCACTTTCATCTGCACCTTCCTCTTTGTCCCTGTGTAAGGTGGTATAACATGCGGGAAGGGGAACCTGACTTTCAGCAGGGTCAGATTCTGGCTGTGTAGAGTGCAAGGGGAATGTAGTGGTCTAGGTCAATGTACCAGCAGACTCATGTAGCAGTGGCTGGGCAGTGGGCAGGATGAGGAGGAAACAGATATAGGGCCAAAGAATAAAGTAGGCTAAATGCAGTTCAAAATTGGTAACAGGACTAAACAGGCGGCATTGCTTTGTTCAGTGGAGTAGCAAACCCAGGAGCAGCAGACACTGTTTTAAGGGCCCAAACACACTAATAGGCCAAATGCAGTTTAATATCTGCTACTGTAGGCCAAAAGCCAGAAGGTTGAAGCTCAGCTTTATTCAGTTGAGGACAAACACCACGCAGGGGCAGACACCGTTAGTAGGCCGGAACCAAAGTTGAAGGCCAAATGCAGTTTAATATCTGATACTATAGGCCGAAAGCCAGAAGGTTGAAGCTCAGCTTTTTTTAGTTGAGGACAAACACCAGGGAGGAGCAAACAGAGCTATTAGGCCCCATCCAGCAATTTAAAAAAAAAAAAAAAAAAAAAGAGCCAGAAGGTGGAAACTCAGCTTTGTTCAGTGGAGGACAACACCAGGCAGGGGCAGACACCGTTAGTAGGCCCTAAACATTTTTTTTTTTTAATCTTAATAAGAGCCAGAAGGTAGAAGCTCAGCTTTGTTCAGTGGAGGACAACACCAGGCAGGGGCAGACACCGTTAGTAGGCCCTAAACATTATTTTTTTTTTTTTTAATCTTAATCAGGAACAGGAGGTTGAAGCACAGCTTTATTCAGTTGAGGACAACACCAGGGAGGGGCAGACACCGTTATTAGGCCGGAACCACCAATCTTTTAAAAAACAGCAGTTAATAAGAGCCAGAAGGTTGAAGCACAGCTTTATTCAGTTGAGGACAACACCAGGGAGGGGCAGACACCGTTAGTAGGCCCTAAACACCCAATTTCTTTTTTAAACATCTTAATTTGGAACAGAAGGTTTAAGCACAGCTTTATTCAGTTGAGGACAACACCAGGGAGGGGCAGACACCGTTAGTAGGCCGGAACCACCAATCTTTTAAAAAACAGCAGTTAATAAGAGCCAGAAGGTTGAAGCACAGCTTTGTTCAGTGGAGGACAACACCAGGCAGGGGCAGACACCGTTAGTAGGCGCTAAACACCCAATTTTTTTTAAAAAAATCTTAATTTGGAACAGAAGGTTGAAGCACAGCTTTATTCAGTTGAGGACAACACCAGGGAGGGGCAGACACCGTTAGTAGGCCGTAACCAAAGTTGAAGGCCAAATGCAGTTTAATATCTGATACTATAGGCCGAAAGCCATAAGGTTGAAGCACAGCTTTATTCAGTTGCAGCTTCTTGGCAATAATATAAAGAAGACGCGACAGGACAACACTCGGTGGATGCCATATCTGTGTTTTCAACTGAAAAAAACCTTTCAGTTAACTACTTGCAGGAGAAAGTTTTTGTAGCTGGTGGCCAATTTTTGTACTGTACCAGTTTTTTGTTGTATGTGTTTTTGGTTTAAATGTTAAAATGTCTGCATTTGATATCTCTCCAGTATTTTCTTTTTTATAAGCAAAATACTTATTTTTATATTTTCTGATGTTTTATACCGGAGTGTTCCTCGGGACACGCTTATAAAGTGTCTTATATATGTGTTTCTAATGAGTCACATTATATATTTTTTGTAATTGTGGCTCTAAGAGATCTCAAAGATTTCATGGTTTGGAAATGATTGTTATGCCTTTACTGTTATATATAATAAAAACTGAATGGACACTTGTCAGCTCTTCTCAGGTGAAATGTTATCAAGTTCCGTCTGTTGGGCCATTATTCTAGGTCATACCCCCAGATCTGTGAACTGAGCAGTAAGGAAAATTAGCTGGTCTAAGAAGCATATCCATCTTTCCTACTTAAACACTTTCTTCATTGCTACTTAATGTGTTATATTTTAAAGCCATTGCAAGATTGTATAGAAGGAACTGATTGTAATTATCACCATAGGTATCATCACCTTTTAAGGACAGTGGGCAATCATTCAGCACTTTTTTGTAGGCATACATCCTCTCCCCAGCAACCTGTATGCATTTGACATGACATTATTTGTTCCTTTTATTGCATTACTTTCTTCATTGATTCCTTTTGCATAATTTATATGTAGTTTTAGTGCTGGTTTTGTACTCTGAGCTTGTTGCCCTGTGCACAATATTTTAAGACAGACTGAAATGTCAAGTTTGTTCTGTCAAAAGCAGTAGTGTTTCAAAATAGATAAAAAACAACATAAAGTCAACATTCTAGAGCTGCTGTTATACTTATAAAGACAGTAAAATGTGATAACAACTATTAGCAGGTCATCTTTAGTATGTAGGTTTGATGAATCGGTGAGTGGTTGTATTGTATTGTGTGTGGTATTGTTATTAGTATTGTGAATTTTATTAAAATGTTTGCCTTCTGATTCAGTGTTTACTTTTCTTAATTTCCAAAATGCATGATTTCTTTGAAGGTGTTGTCTTCTGTCTTTACACACTTCTTTCTTAACCCCTTGCCAACATGCGCCATATATGTACAGTGCTGTGGGATCATATGAGCTCACACAAAGCACCGTCACGATCAAATGTGGGTGTCAACTCAATATGAGAGGTGACGCCCTGCTAGCATTGATCGTGGGCGTTTAGCCCCTCTGATGCTGCTGTCAATATGGGGAGAACTACGTCCATGCATAGACTACTGGGGTCTTAACGCCATCACTTAAGAATAAATAAGTATCCTTTGCCCTTGATATCTGAGCTCTTTGATAGACTCTGTAATGCCCCAGCCGTTTTCCAAGACTTTGTGAACGACATCTTCCGGGTGATGCTCACCACCTCGGTCGTAGTCTATCTGGATGATATTCTCATCTACTCTACAGATATTGACTCCAATCAGAGAGATGTTTGCAAAGTTTTTGACCTCTTACGGGCAAACTGAAGTGTGTGTTTGAGCAGGAGTCTATGCCTTTCCTTGGCTATATCATCTCTGACCAGGGATTGGCTATGGATCCTGCCAAGCTACAGGCTGTAATGGACTGGCAAGAACCCCATTCTCTTAAAGCAGTGCAGCGCTTTATGGGGTTCATTAATTACTATCGCCAGTTCATCCCACACTTCTCATCTTTGGTAGCTCCCTTGGTTGCCCTCACCAAGAAGGGAGCAAATCCCAAGTTGTGGTCGGAGGAGGTCTCAAAGGCCCTACTCACTATTAAGTCACACTTCGCTAGCGCTCCCATCCTACATCGCCCTGATGTAGATAAGCCATTTATAATAGAGGTGGATGCCTCATCCGTTGGTGCTGGAGCAGTCCTCTTCCAAAAGGATGCTCAAGGTCGGAAGCATCCTTGCTTCTTCTCCAAGACCTTCTCACCAGCGGAGAGGAATTATTCCATCGTGGACAGGGAGTTGCTAGCCATGAAGTTGGCTTTCTCAGAGTGGAGACACCTCCTAAAGTTTTTACAGACCAAAAAAATTTTGTGTACTAACAGACAGCCCAGCGGCAAAATTCTCGCCAGGCCAGATGGTCCCTGTTCTTCTCCTGGTTCCATTTCACCCTAACTTTTTTCTCCAGGTTGAAGAACATTCGTGCCGACGCTCTCTCCCGCTCCGTAGTGTCATCAGAGGAGGAGGAGCCTTGGCTTATTGTCCCTTCTGAGAGCCTGAGAACCGTGGCTCCGGATTCACTAGAGTCTGTTCTCCCGGGCAAGACTTTTGTACCATCAAATTTGCGACCGGAGTTTCTCTGTTGGGCTCCTTTGTCCAAGGAGGGTACACATTTCGGGATCAAGAGGACATTTGAGCTTCTGGCGAGAACATACTGGTGGCCGCATATGGCTCGTGACGTCGGGGATAATATTCGGGCATGTATCTCCTGCACCAAGAATCGGTCTACTCGGCAACGGCCTGCTGGGCTACTTTACCCCCTGCCAGTGGCAGACAGGCCCTGGGAGATGGTCGGGATGGACTTCGTGGTGGGCTTACTTAAGTGTCGTAGCTGCACCGTTATCTGGGTAGTCACCGATCAAAGTACAGCGGTGTGTTTGCACGGCGGGGGCGCCTCCCACCGGTAGCAACACTTTTGCGTACTATGAGGGGCCCTGTGGCAGTGACGTCGCCAACGAGTATTCCTCCCCCCACCTGAAGAAGGAACCTGCACCTTCATCTGCACCTTCCTCTTTGTCCCCGTGTAAGGTGGTATTTTATGCGGGAAGGGGGACCTGACTTTCAGCAGGGTCACAATCTTGCAGTGTAGCGTGCACGGGGAATGTTGCATTATGGGTCAATGTACCAGCAGACTCATCTATCACTAACTGGGCAATGGGCAGGATGAGGGGGAAACAGATATGGGCCCAAAGAATAAAGTGGGCTAAATGCAGTTCAAAATTGGTAACAGGACTAAACAGGCGGCATTGCTTTGTTCAGTGGAGTAGCAAACCCAGGAGCAGCAGACACTGTTTTAAGGGCCCAAACACACTAATAGGCCAAATGCAGTTTAATATCTGCTACTGTAGGCCAAAAGCCAGAAGGTTGAAGCTCAGCTTTATACAGTTGAGGACAACACCAGGGAGCGGCAGAAACCGTTAGTAGGCCCTAACCACCATTTTGTTTTTTAAAAAACACTTAATGAGAGCCAGAAGGTTGAAGCTCAGCTGTATTCAGTTGAGGACAACACCAGGGAGGGGCAGAAACCATTAGTAGGCCCTAAACACCATTTTGTTTTTTTAAAAAACACCAGTTAATGAGAGGCAGAAGGTTGAAGCTCAGCTGTATTCAGTTGAGGGCAACACCAGGGAGGGGCAGAAACCGTTAGTAGGCCCTAAACACCATTTAAAAAAAAACCCAGCAGTTAATGAGAGGCAGAAGGTTGAAGCTCAGCTGTATTCAGTTGAGGACAACACCAGGGAGGGGCAGACACCGTTAGTAGGCCGGAACCACCATTTTTTTAAAAAAAACAGCAGTTAATCAAAGGCAGAAGGTAGAAGCTCAGCTTTATTCAGTTGAGGACAAACACCAGGGAGCAGCAAACAGAGGTATTAGGCCCCATCCAGCAATTAAAAAAAAAAAAAAAAGCTTAATCAGAGCCAGAAGGTAGAAGCTCAGCTTTATTCAGTTGAGGACAACACCAGGCAGGGGCAGACACCGTTAGTAGGCCGGAACCACCAATGTGTTTAAAAACTGCAGTTAATCAGAGCCGGAAGGTAGAAGCTCAGCTTTATTCAGTTGAGGACAACTTGAATTAGGGACTGCAGACAGAATTAGCAGGCTGTCCCCTGTGTGGACCATGCATCCAATACATTAACCCATTGAGCCACAAAGGACACGTAACCTTCCGTGGCCATGCCTACAGGTCCATGTGTCTGTTGTCAGGTGTACCTTTGTCAGTGGAGGCCTAGTGGAAGGAGGGACCGCAGACAGGCTTCGAAGGCCTAACACAATAAAATGGGCTGGCTGTAGGCACTTTAAAATTGGTTCCAGGGGTACACGGGCAGCAGTGGTCTGGTCAGTGGAGGCCTAGTGGAAGGAGGGACCGCAGACAGGCTTCGAAGGCCTAACACAATAAAATGGGCTGGCTGTAGGCACTTTATAATTGGTTCCAGGGGTACACGGGCAGCAGTGGTCTGGTCAGTGGAGGCCTAGTGGAAATAGGGACCGCAGACAGGCTTCGAAGGCCTAACACAATAAAATGGGCTGGCTGTAGGCACTTTATAATTGGTTCCAGGGGTACACGGGCAGCAGTGGTCTGGTCAGTGGAGGCCTAGTGGAAGGAGGGACCGCAGACAGGCTTCGAAGGCCTAACACAATAAAATGGGCTGGCTGTAGGCACTTTATAATTGGTTCCAGGGGTACACGGGCAGCAGTGGTCTGGTCAGTGTAGGCCTAGTGGAAGGAGGGACCGCAGACAGGCTTCGAAGGCCTAACACAATAAAATGGGCTGGCTGTAGGCACTTTATAATTGGTTCCAGGGGTACACGGGCAGCAGTGGTCTAGTCAGTGTAGGCCTAGTGGAAGGAGGGACCGCAGACAGGCTTCGAAGGCCTAACACAATAAAATGGGCTGGCTGTAGGCACTTTATAATTGGTTCCAGGGGTACACGGGCAGCAGTGGTCTGGTCAGTGGAGGCCTAGTGGAAGGAGGGACCGCAGACAGGCTTCGAAGGCCTAACACAATAAAATGGGCTGGCTGTAGGCACTTTATAATTGGTTCCAGGGGTACATGGACAGCAGTGGTCTGGTCAACGGAGGCCGATTGTAATGAGTGTCTGCCAGTTAGTAGTCAAAAACAACAATTAAATGTGAATGTCTCGCATTAAAACAAAACAAAAACACTAAAGGGTGCAATCATTAGGTTCAGGGGTGGGATCCTCTGCGTTGTTTCAGACCTACTAATTTAGCGCAAAGTATTTACTGTGGTAAATAGAGGACACTGCCCCTGACTATGTTAAGTACCATCATACATGTCAACACAATGGTATTGTCAGTGGCAGGTGTGGAAGGATGTCATCGCATAGACTAAACATTGGTGGAAGTGTGAGAGATAACAGTGGAAGTGGTAGAGCAATGTTTGACCTGGGGGTGGGTGAACTCTCTTGTGGCCGGCGGTACAGGCCCAGGGCCCCTCATGTTACAACAGTGTGTCTGACGTTGGGTGCGCACCACCACCACCAGAGACACTTTATTGTACTATGAGGGACCCAGTAGCAATGCCTTCGACCAAAAGCGAGCACACCCACCTCTTCAGACAAACAGCAGTCTCACGGGTGCTTGCGCCAAGTCGCGATACCACGGCCCCGTGTGGGGAGTTTGGCCATTTAGGGAGGTGTAAACATGTCGTATGCTGGACAATCAGCTGCAGAAAATTAGACATTAGAAAAGTAATTCACAGTAGTCCACAGGCAAGAGCTTTTCATAGGAAAGCTAGGTGTCGGCCGGGCAAGGTGGGGCAAAAGATTTCGAAATTCAGTTGTGGTTCATTTTAATGAATGTTAGATCGTCAACATTTTGGGTAGCCAGACGAGTCCTTTTTTCGGTTAATATTGAACCTGCAGCACTGAATACTCTTTCTGGTAGGACACTTGCTGCCGGGCAAGCAAGCTCCTGCAATGCATATTCTGCCAATTCTGGCCAGGTGTCTAATTTTGATGCCCAGTAATCAAATGGGAATGACGGTTGAGGGATAACATCGATAATGGATGAAAAATAGTTAGTAACCATACTGGACAAATGTTGTCGCCTGTCACTTTCAATTGATGCAGCAGTACCTGTCCTGTCTGCGGTCATAGCAAAATCACTCCACAACCTGGTCAGAAAACCCCTCTGTCCAACGCCACTTCTGATGTGTGCACCCCTAACACTCCTAGTCTGCTGCCCCCTGGAGCTCGTGTGAGAACGATCACGTGCGCTGTGTGCTGGGAATGCCTGAAGCAAACGGTCAACAAGAGTTGATTGTTTGGTTGCTAATATTAGTTCCAAGTTCTCATGTGGCATAATATTTTGCAATTTGCCTTTATAGCGTGGATCAAGGAGGCAGGCCAACCAGTAATCGTCATCGTTCATCATTTTCGTAATGCGTGTGTCCCTTTTTAGGATACGTAAGGCATAATCCGCCATGTGGGCCAAAGTTCCAGTTGTCAATTCTCCGGTTGTGATTGGTTGAGGGGCAGTTTCAGGCAAATCTACGTCACTTGTGTCCCTCAAAAAACCAGAACCCGGCCTTGCCACGCAACCAATTTCCAGTGCCCCCGGGAAAGCTTCCGCATTAAAAATATACTCATCCCCATCATCCTCCTCGTCCTCCACCTCCTCTTCGCCCGCTACCTCGTCCTGTACACTGCCCTGACCAGACAATGGCTGACTGTCATCAAGGCTTTCCTCTTCCTCTGGTGCAGACGCTGATCCTTTATGTGCGTCAAACTTTGCATCAGCAGACGCATTAGGGGGATGCTCATGCTTATTATGGCGTTGTCTGCACTAACCAGCCGTGTGCATTCCTCAAAACACTGAAGGACTTGACACATGTCTTGTATCTTCGACCACTGCACACCTGACAACTCCATGTCTGCCATCCTACTGCCTGCCCGTGTATGTGTATCCTCCCACAAAAACATAACAGCCCACCTCTGTTGGCATAGTCTCTGAAGCATGTGCAGTGTTGAGTTCCACCTTGTTGCAACGTCTATGATTAGGCGATGCTGGGGAAGGTTCAAAGACCGCTGATAGGTCTGCATACGGCTGGAGTGTACAGGCGAACGTCGGATATGTGAGCAAAGTCCACACACTTTGAGGAGCAGGTCGGAGAAACCAGGATAAGTTTTCAATAAGCACTGTACCACCAGGTTTAAGGTGTGAGCCAGGCAAGGAATGTGTTTCAGTTGGGAAAGGGAGATGGCAGCCATGAAATTCCTTCCGTTATCACTCACTACCTTGCCTGCCTCAAGATCTACTGTGCCCAGCCACGACTGCGTTTCTTGTTGCAAGAACTCGGACAGAACTTCCACGGTGTGTCTGTTGTCGCCCAAACACTTCATAGCCAATACAGCCTGCTGACGCTTGCCAGTAGCTGGCCCATAATGGGACAACTGGTGTGCAACAGTGTCATCTGCCGATGGAGTGGTTGGCCGACTGCAGTCTGTGGAAAAGCTGTAGCTTCTGCAGGAGGACGAGGAGGAGGAGGAGGAGGAGGGGGTACGAACGCCTACAGCCAACTGTTTCCTAGACCGTGGGCTAGGCACAACTGTCCCGAAAGTGATGTCCCCTGTGGACCCTGCATCCACCACATTCACCCAGTGTGCCGTGATGGACAAATAACGTCCCTGGCCATGCCTACTGGTCCATGCATCTGTAGTCAGGTGCACCTTTGGACTCATGGACTCACAGATTGCCTGAGTGCATGGACGATGCGCTGTTTAACATGCTGGTGCAGGGCTGGGATGGCTTTTCTGGAAAAAAAATGTCGACTGGGTAGCTCGTATCGTGGTTCAGCGTACTCCATTAGGGCTTTGAAAGCTTCGCTTTCAACTAACCGGTAGGGCATCATCTCTAACGAGATTAGTCTAGCTATGTGGGCGTTAAAACCCTGTGTACGCGGATGCGAGGATAAGTACTTCCTTTTTCTAACCAGAGTCTCATGTAGGGTGAGCTGGACTGGAGAGCTGGAGATCGTGGAACTTTCGGGTGTGCCGGTGTACATGGCAGACTGAGAGACGGTTGGAGACGGTATTGTTTCCGCCGGTGCCCTACATGCAATATTTCCTCCTACAAAACTGGTGATTCCCTGACCCTGACTGCTTTTGGCTGGCAAAGAAACCTGCACAGATACTGCCGGTGGTGCTGAAAATGGTGGCTTTACAGTGACGGAAGGGATGTTGCGTTGCTTACTAGCTTCATTGGCCGAGGGTGCTACAACCTTAAGGGACGTTTGGTAGTTAGTCCAGGCTTGAAAATGCATGGTGGTTAAGTGTCTATGCATGGAACTAGTATTTAGACTTTTCAGATTCTGACCTCTGCTTAAGCTAGTTGAACATTTTTGACAGATGACTTTGCGCTGATCAATTGGATGTTGTTTAAAAAAATGCCAGACTGCACTCTTCCTAGCATCGGATCCCTTTTCAGGGATTGCAGACTGAGCTTTAACCGGATGGCCACGCTGTCCTCCAACAGGTTTTGGCTATGACACGCGTTTTGGGCCAGATACGGGCCCGGCAGATGGAACCTGTTGCGATGTTGATGCCTGCTGCGGCCCCTCCTCCACCTCCGCTTCTGAACTACTGCCGCCTGCACCCTGTTCCCCCAATGGCTGCCAATCGGGGTCAACAACTGGGTCATCTATTACCTCCTCTTCGAGCTCGTGTGCAACTTCGTCTGTGTCACTGTGTCGGTCGGTGGTATAGCGTTCGTGGAGGGGCAACATAGTCTCATCAGGGTCTGATTGTGGATCAGTACCCTGAGAGGGCAATGTGGTGGTCTGAGTCAAAGGAGCAGCATAGTACTCTGGCTGTGGCTGTGCATCAGTGCACTCCATGTCAGAATCTACTTGTAATGGGCATGGCCTTTTAAGTGTTTCACTTTCTAAGCCAGGGACGGTATGTGTAAAGAGCTCCATGGAGTAACCCGTTGTGTCGCCTGCTGCATCCTTCTCTCTTGTTGTAGTTTTTGCTGAAGAGGACAAGGAAGCGACTTGTCCCTGACCGTGAACATCCACAAGCGACACGCTGCTTTTACATTTACCAGTTTCAGAAGAGGAGGCAAAAGAGCTAGAGGCTGAGTCTGCAATGTAAGCCAAAACTTGCTGTTGCTGCTCCGCCTTTAAAAGCGGTTTTCGTACTCCCAGAAAAGAGAGCGTTCGAGGCCTTGTGTAGCCAGACGATGAAACTTGCTCCACAGCTCCAGACTTAGGTGGAATATTTTTATCCCCACGACCACCTGATGCTCCACTACCACTACCATCATTACCAGCTGACAATGAACGCCCACGACGACCTCTTGCACCAGACTTCCTCATTGTTTTAAAATCTTAACCAAAGTAACTTTATTTGTTGCTGTCAAACAACTTACACGGTGAGCTATAACTTCAGTATGATTTCAATATCTCTTAACAGGTTGGTGAGACCACAAGGAAAATCAGGCACAATGTTACACACTCTGTTTTCTGTGGCACCAAATCACAGAGATGCCACACACGCAGGACTGTCACTCAAGCACAAATGTCAATATTAATCTCCCACTGTTTTATTTTTTTTTTATTTTTCAGGGAGACTTTAGAAACAAAATAATAAAAAATAAATAGGCTTTCTATGGCCCACTGAGTGAGAGATGGCACACACAGGAGTCAGGAGTGGCACACAAGCAGAAAGGGCAATATTAATCTCCCACTGTTTTATTTTTTTTTCTTTTTCAGGGAGACTTTAGAAACCAAATAATAAAAAATTAATAGGCTTTCTATGGCCCACTGAGTGAGAGATGGCACACACAGGAGTCAGGAGTGGCACAAAAGCAGAAAGGGCAATATTAATCTCCTACTGTTTGAATTTTATTTTTTTTCAGGGAGACTTTAGAAACCAAATAATAAAAAAAACAAAGGCTTTCTATGGCCCACTGACTGAGAGATGGCACACACAGGAGTCAGGAGTGGCACACAAGCAGAAAGGGCAATATTAATCTCCCACTGTTTTATTTTTTTTTTCTTTTTCAGGGAGACTTTAGAAACCAAATAATAAAAAATTAATAGGCTTTCTATGGCCCACTGAGTGAGAGATGGCACACACAGGAGTCAGGAGTGGCACACAAGCAGAAAGGGCAATATTAATCTCCTACTGTTTGAATTTTTTTTTTTTTTCAGGGAGACTTTAGAAACCAAATAATAAAAAAAACAAAGGCTTTCTATGGCCCACTGACTGAGAGATGGCACACACAGGAGTCAGGAGTGGCACACAAGCAGAAAGGGCAATATTAATCTCCCACTGTTTTATTTTTTTTTTCTTTTTCAGGGAGACTTTAGAAACCAAATAATAAAAAATTAATAGGCTTTCTATGGCCCACTGAGTGAGAGATGGCACACACAGGAGTCAGGAGTGGCACACAAGCAGAAAGGGCAATATTAATCTCCTACTGTTTGAATTTTTTTTTTTTTTTCAGGGAGACTTTAGAAACCAAATAATAAAAAAAACAAAGGCTTTCTATGGCCCACTGACTGAGAGATGGCACACACAGGAGTCAGGAGTGGCACACAAGCAGAAAGGGCAATATTAATCTCCCACTGTTTTATTTTTTTTTTTCTTTTTCAGGGAGACTTTAGAAACCAAATAATAAAAAATTAATAGGCTTTCTATGGCCCACTGAGTGAGAGATGGCACACACAGGAGTCAGGAGTGGCACACAAGCCCTGACTGAGGCCAATATTTTTCTCCCACCGATTGATGTAGTGTTTTTTTTTCAGGTAGATTTTAGAACCCAAATAAAGCAAAAAAATTAATAGGCTTTCTATGGCCCACTGAGTGAGAGATGGCACACACAGGAGTCAGGAGTGGCACACAAGCAGAAAGGGCAATATTAATCTCCCACTTTGATGTAGTGTTTTTTTTTTTCAGGTAGATTTTAGAACCCAAATCAAGCAAAAAAAAAATAGGCTTTCTATGGCCCACTGAGTGAGAGATGGCACACACAGGAGTCAGGAGTGGCACACAAGCCCTGAGGCCAATATTTTTCTCCCACTGATTGATGTAGTGATTTTTTTTCAGGTAGATTTTAGAACCCAAATCAAGCAAAAAAATTAATAGGCTTTCTATGGCCCACTGAGTGAGAGATGGCACACACAGGAGTCAGGAGTGGCACACAAGCAGAAAGGGCAATATTAATCTCCCACTGTTTTATCTTTTTTTTCTTTTTCAGGGAGACTTTAGAAACCAAATAATAAAAAATTAATAGGCTTTCTATGGCCCACTGAGTGAGAGATGGCACACACAGGAGTCAGGAGTGGCACACAAGCCCTGAGGCCAATATTTTTCTCCCACTGATTGATGTAGTAATTTTTTTTCAGGTAGATTTTAGAACCCAAATCAAGCAAAAAAATTAATAGGCTTTCTATGGCCCACTGAGTGAGAGATGGCACACACAGGAGTCAGGAGTGGCACACAAGCAGAAAGGGCAATATTAATCTCCTACTGTTTGAAATTTTTTTTTTTTCAGGGAGACTTTAGAAACGAAATAATAAAAAAAACAAAGGCTTTCTATGGCCCACTGAGTGAGAGATGGCACACACAGGAGTCAGGAGTGGCACACAAGCAGAAAGGGCAATATTAATCTCCTACTGTTTGAATTTTTTTTTTTTTCAGGGAGACTTTAGAAACCAAATAATAATAAAAAAAAGGCTTTCTATGGCCCACTGAGTGAGAGATGGCACACACAGGAGTCAGGAGTGGCACAAAAGCAGAAAGGGCAATATTAATCTCCTACTGTTTGAATTTTTTTTTTTTCAGGGAGACTTTAGAAACCAAATAATAAAAAAAACAAAGGCTTTCTATGGCCCACTGACTGAGAGATGGCACACACAGGAGTCAGGAGTGGCACACAAGCAGAAAGGGCAATATTAATCTCCCACTGTTTTATTTTTTTTTTCTTTTTCAGGGAGACTTTAGAAACCAAATAATAAAAAATTAATAGGCTTTCTATGGCCCACTGAGTGAGAGATGGCACACACAGGAGTCAGGAGTGGCACACAAGCAGAAAGGGCAATATTAATCTCCTACTGTTTGAATTTTTTTTTTTTTTCAGGGAGACTTTAGAAACCAAATAATAAAAAAAACAAAGGCTTTCTATGGCCCACTGACTGAGAGATGGCACACACAGGAGTCAGGAGTGGCACACAAGCAGAAAGGGAAATATTAATCTCCCACTTTGATGTAGTGTTTTTTTTTTTCAGGTAGATTTTAGAACCCAAATCAAGCAAAAAAAAAATAGGCTTTCTATGGCCCACTGAGTGAGAGATGGCACACACAGGAGTCAGGAGTGGCACACAAGCCCTGAGGCCAATATTTTTCTCCCACTGATTGATGTAGTGATTTTTTTTCAGGTAGATTTTAGAACCCAAATCAAGCAAAAAAATTAATAGGCTTTCTATGGCCCACTGAGTGAGAGATGGCACACACAGGAGTCAGGGGTGGCACACAAGCAGAAAGGGCAATATTAATCTCCCACTGTTTTATCTTTTTTTTCTTTTTCAGGGAGACTTTAGAAACCAAATAATAAAAAATTAATAGGCTTTCTATGGCCCACTGAGTGAG
Source organism: Ranitomeya variabilis (assembly GCF_051348905.1). Classification (NCBI taxonomy): domain Eukaryota; kingdom Metazoa; phylum Chordata; class Amphibia; order Anura; family Dendrobatidae; genus Ranitomeya; species Ranitomeya variabilis. Next base: position 998,641,740 of record NC_135232.1, on the reverse strand, counting down.
AGATGGCACACACAGGAGTCAGGAGTGGCACACAAGCCCTGAGGCCAATATTTTTCTCCCACTGATTGATGTAGTAATTTTTTTTCAGGTAGATTTTAGAACCCAAATCAAGCAAAAAAATTAATAGGCTTTCTATGGCCCACTGAGTGAGAGATGGCACACACAGGAGTCAGGAGTGGCACACAAGCCCTGAGGCCAATATTTTTCTCCCACTGATTGATGTAGTGATTTTTTTTCAGGTAGATTTTAGAACCCAAATCAAGCAAAAAAATTAATAGGCTTTCTATGGCCCACTGAGTGAGAGATGGCACACACAGGAGTCAGGAGTGGCACACAAGCAGAAAGGGCAATATTAATCTCCTACTGTTTGAATTTTTTTTTTTTCAGGGAGACTTTAGAAACGAAATAATAAAAAAAACAAAGGCTTTCTATGGCCCACTGAGTGAGAGATGGCACACACAGGAGTCAGGAGTGGCACACAAGCAGAAAGGGCAATATTAATCTCCTACTGTTTGAATTTTTTTTTTTTCAGGGAGACTTTAGAAACCAAATAATAATAAAAAAAGGCTTTCTATGGCCCACTGAGTGAGAGATGGCACACACAGGAGTCAGGAGTGGCACACAAGCAGAAAGGGCAATATTAATCTCCTACTGTTTGAATTTTTTTTTTTTTCAGGGAGACTTTAGAAACGAAATAATAAAAAAACAAAGGCTTTCTATGGCCCACTGAGTGAGAGATGGCACACACAGGAGTCAGGAGTGGCACACAAGCAGAAAGGGCAATATTAATCTCCTACTGTTTGAATTTTTTTTTTTTCAGGGAGACTTTAGAAACCAAATAATAATTAAAAAAAGGCTTTCTATGGCCCACTGACTGAGAGATGGCACACACAGGAGTAAGGAGTGGCACACAAGCAGAAAGGGCAATATTAATCTCCCACTGTTTTATTTTTTTTTTCTTTTTCAGGGAGACTTTAGAAACCAAATAATAAAAAATAAATAGGCTTTCTATGGCCCACTGAGTGAGAGATGGCACACACAGGAGTCAGGAGTGGCACACAAGCAGAAAGGGCAATATTAATCTCCTACTGTTTGAATTTTTTTTTTTTCAGGGAGACTTTAGAAACCAAATAATAATAAAAAAAAGGCTTTCTATGGCCCACTGAGTGAGAGATGGCACACACAGGAGTCAGGAGTGGCACACAAGCAGAAAGGGCAATATTAATCTCCTACTGTTTGAATTTTTTTTTTTTTCAGGGAGACTTTAGAAACGAAATAATAAAAAAACAAAGGCTTTCTATGGCCCACTGAGTGAGAGATGGCACACACAGGAGTCAGGAGTGGCACACAAGCAGAAAGGGCAATATTAATCTCCTACTGTTTGAATTTTTTTTTTTTCAGGGAGACTTTAGAAACCAAATAATAATAAAAAAAAGGCTTTCTATGGCCCACTGACTGAGAGATGGCACACACAGGAGTAAGGAGTGGCACACAAGCAGAAAGGGCAATATTAATCTCCCACTGTTTTATTTTTTTTTTCTTTTTCAGGGAGACTTTAGAAACCAAATAATAAAAAATAAATAGGCTTTCTATGGCCCACTGAGTGAGAGATGGCACACACAGGAGTCAGGAGTGGCACACAAGCAGAAAGGGCAATATTAATCTCCTACTGTTTGAATTTTTTTTTTTTCAGGGAGACTTTAGAAACCAAATAATAAAAAAACAAAGACTTTCTATGGCCCACTGACTGAGAGATGGCACACACAGGAGTCAGGAGTGGCACACAAGCAGAAAGGGCAATATTAATCTCCTACTGTTTGATTTTTTTTTTTTTTCAGGGAGACTTTAGAAACCAAATAATAAAAAAAAACAAAGGCTTTCTATGGCCCACTGAGTGAGAGATGGCACACACAGGAGTTAGGAGTGGCACACAAGCAGAAAGGTGTTGTGAATTCTGTTTTTGGCTCCCTCTGGTGGCTACTGGTGGTACTGGTTGACTTTGGTCTTGTGTTTCCAGTGCACCTGTTTTCATCAGGAAATTGGGAGTTTCCTATTTAGTCTGGCTTCTCAGTCACTCTAGTGCCGGCAATCAATGTTACCAGAGCATCTCTGTTGCTTGCTACCTGCTCCAAGTCTGCAATTCAGCTAAGTTGAAATCTTTGGCTTTTTGTGTTTGTTTTGTCCAGCATGCATTTATATTTCTCGTGCTGCTGGAAGCTCTAGTGATCTGAAATTACTACTCCGGTGTCATGAGTTGATAACGGAGTTAAGGTAGTTTCAGGATGGCTGCTTAGGGTTTTGAGGTAACCGCGAAGTCCTCTTTTGTATTTTCATCTATCTAGTCAGAGGGCCTCACTTTGCTGAATCTATATTCATACTGCGTTTGTGTTTTCCTCTTACCTAACCGTTATTACATGTGGGGGGCTACTATAACTTTTGGGGTTTCCCTGGAGGCAAGCCAGGTCTGTGTATTCCTCTTATAGGGGTAGTTAGCTCTCCGGCTGGCGCGAGGTGTCTAGGGATAAAACGTAGGCACACCCCCTGGCTACTTTTATTTGCGTGTTAGGTTCAGCATCGCGGTTACCTGAGATACCATCTTCCTAGAGCTGGTCCGTATTTGCCCATGTCCCTGCCATTGGGAATCATGACAGTATTGCCAGCCATAATGTATTAAAGGTATTGGCTAAAGAAGGAGAGAAAAAAAAAAGTTTCTGACACTTTTTTTTTTTTTTTTTTTTTACTCAGAGGTTCTGTCTAGCCATAATTGCAATCTGCTGTTTTTTTTTTTTCTCTCCTCTTAACCCCTGAATGGCTCAGATCTCTGCTGTTGAGAAATGGATATCCAGAGTTTAGCTTCTAATCTTAATACTCTTGCCTCTAAGGTTCAAAATATCCAAGACTATGTGAAACATGCTCCTATGTCTGAACCCAAGATCCCTATACCTGAGTTCTTTTCTGGAGATAGATCTCGCTTTTTGAATTTTAAGCACAATTGTAAATTGTATCTTTCTCTGAGATCTCGTTCCGCTGGAGACCCCGCTCAACAGGTTAAAATTGTTATTGCCTTGTTGCGGGGTGACCCCCAGAATTGGGCATTTGCATTGGCACCAGGGGATCCTGCGCTGCTCAATGTGGATGCGTTTTTTCTGGCACTGGGGTTGCTCTATGAGGAACCTAATTTGGAGATACAGGCTGAAAAGGCCTTGCTAGCCCTCTCTCAAGGGCATGATGAAGCTGAAGTATATTGTCAAAAATTTCGAAAATGGTCTGTGCTTACTCAGTGGAATGAGTGCGCCCTGGCGGCGAATTTCAGAGAAGGTCTCTCTGACGCCGTTAAAGATGTCATGGTGGGGTTTCCTACGCCCACAGGTCTGAATGAATCCATGACTATGGCTATTCAGATTGATCGGCGTTTGCGGGAGCGCAAACCTGTGCACCATTTGGCGGTGTCTTCTGAGCAGGCACCGGAGATTATGCAATGTGATAGAATTCTGTCCAGAAGTGAACGGCAGAATTATAGGCGTAAAAATGGGTTGTGCTTCTACTGTGGTGATTCTGCTCATGTTATATCAGCATGCTCTAAACGCACAAAAAAGGTTGATAAGTCTTTTGCAATTGGCACCTTACAGTCTAAGTTTATTTTGTCTGTAACTTTGATCTGTTCATTATCAACTATTACTGTGGATGCCTATGTGGATTCTGGCGCTTCCTTGAGTCTTATGGATTGGTCCTTTGCCAGACGTTGTGGGTTTAGCCTAGAGCCTTTGGAAGTTCCTATCCCTCTGAAGGGTATCGACTCCACACCTTTGGCTAGGAATAAACCACAGTTCTGGACACAAGTGACTATGTGTATGACTCCTGACCATTGGGAGGTGATTCGCTTCCTTGTGTTGCATAACTTGCATGATGTCTTAGTGCTTGGATTGCCATGGTTGCAAACTCATAATCCAGTCCTTGACTGGAAAACAATGTCTGTGTTAAGCTGGGGATGTCAGGGGGCTCATGGGGAAGTACCTTTGGTTTCCATTGCTTCATCTACTCCCTCTGAAATTCCGGCATTTTTGTCTGATTATGGTGATGTTTTTGAGGAGCCTAAACTTAGTTCTCTCCCCCCTCACCGGGATTGCGATTGTGCTATAGACTTGATTCCGGGCAGCAAGTTTCCCAAGGGTCGTTTGTTCAATCTATCTGTGCCTGAGCATGCTGCTATGCGAGAGTATATTAAGGAGTCCTTGGAAAAGGGACATATCCGTCCATCCTCATCCCCTTTAGGAGCAGGTTTTTTTTTCGTGGGTAAAAAAGATGGCTCCCTGAGGCCCTGTATTGATTATCGCCTGTTGAATAAGATTACAGTCAAATACCAGTATCCTTTGCCACTACTGACCAATTTATTTGCTCGTATTAAAGGGGCAAAGTGGTTCTCTAAGGTTGATCTTCGGGGTGCGTATAATTTGGTGCGGATCAAGCAGGGAGATGAGTGGAAAACTGCATTTAATATGCCCGAGGGCCATTTTGAGTATTTGGTAATGCCTTTTGGTCTTTCTAATGCTCCTTCAGTCTTTCAGTCCTTTATGCACGATATTTTCCGTAAATACCTGGATAAATTTATGATTGTGTATTTGGATGATATTTTGATTTTTTCGGATGACTGGGAGTCGCATGTTCAACAGGTTAGGAAGGTTTTTCAGGTTTTGCGGTCCAATTCTCTGTTTGTAAAGGGTTCAAAGTGTATCTTTGGGGTTCAGAAGATCTCCTTTTTGGGGTATATTTTTTCCCCTTCTTCTGTTGAGATGGATCCTGTCAAGGTTCGGGCTATTTGTGATTGGACGCAGCCTACTTCCCTGAAGAGTCTTCAGAAGTTCTTGGGCTTTGCTAATTTCTATCGTCGATTTATAACTGGGTTTTCAAGTGTTGCTAAACCTCTGACTGATTTGACTAAGAAGGGTGCTGATGTTGCCAATTGGTCCTCTGCGGCTGTGGAGGCCTTTCGGGAGCTTAAGCGCCGCTTTTCTTCTGCCCCTGTGTTGCGCCAGCCTGATGTTTCGCTCCCTTTTCAGGTTGAGGTTGATGCTTCCGAGATTGGAGCGGGGGCGGTTTTGTCGCAGAAAAGTCCCGATTGCTCAGTGATGAGACCATGTGCATTTTTCTCTCGAAAGTTTTCGCCCGCAAAGCGAAATTATGATGTCGGTAATTGGGAGCTCTTGGCTATGAAGTGGGCATTTGAGGAGTGGCGTCATTGGCTTGAGGGTGCTAGACATCAGGTGGTGGTCTTGACTGATCACAAGAATCTGATTTACCTTGAGTCCGCCAGGCGTCTGAATCCTAGACAGGTGCACTGGTCATTGTTTTTCTCTCGGTTTAATTTTGTGGTTTCATACTTGCCGGGCTCGAAAAATGTGAAGGCAGATGCTCTTTCTAGGAGTTTTGAGCCTGACTCCTCTGGTGATTCTGAGCCTACGGGTATCCTTAAGGATGGAGTGATTTTGTCTGCTGTCTCCCCAGACTTGTGACGTGCTTTGCAGGAGTTTCAGACTGATAGGCCTGATCGTTGTCCGTCTGGGAGATTGTTTGTTCCAGATGAGTGGACCAGTAGAGTCATCTCAGAGGTTCATTCTTCTGTGTTGGCGGGCCACCCTGGAATTTTTGGTACCAGAGATTTGGTGGCCAGGTCCTTCTGGTGGCCTTCCCTGTCTCGGGATGTGCATACCTTTGTACAGTCTTGTGATGTTTGTGCTCGGGCCAAGCCTTGCTGTTCTCGGGCTAGTGGATTGTTGTTGTCCTTGCCTATTCCGAAGAGGCCGTGGATGCACATCTCTATGGACTTTATCTCGGATCTCCCGGTTTCTCAGAAAATGTCCGTCATTTGGGTGGTGTGTGACCGTTTTTCTAAGATGGTTCATTTGGTACCCTTGCCCAAATTGCCTTCTTCATCGGAGTTGGTTCCTTTATTTTTTCAGAATGTGGTTCGCTTACATGGTATCCCGGAAAACATTGTGTCTGACAGAGGATCTCAATTTGTGTCTAGGTTCTGGCGAGCGTTCTGTGCCAGGATGGGCATTGATTTGTCTTTTTCATCTGCGTTCCATCCTCAGACTAATGGCCAGACGGAGCGAACTAATCAGACCTTGGAGACGTATTTGAGGTGTTTTGTGTCTGCTGATCAGGATGATTGGGTCGCCTTTTTGCCGTTGGCAGAGTTTGCCCTCAATAATCGGGCCAGTTCTGCTACTCTGGTTTCTCCTTTCTTTTGCAATTCAGGGTTTCACCCTCGTTTTTCGTCTGGTCAGTAGTGTTGAGCGATACCGTCCGATACTTGAAAGTATCGGTATCGGAAAGTATCGGCCGATACCGGCAAAATATCGGATCCAATCCGATACCGATACCCGATACCAATACAAGTCAATGGGACTCATGTATCGGACGGTATTCCTGATGGTTCCCAGGGTCTGAAGGAGAGGAAACTCTCCTTCAGGCCCTGGGAACCATATAAATGTGTAAAAGAAAGAATTAAAATAAAACATATCGCTATACTCACCTCTCCGACGCAGCCGGGACTTCAGCGAGGGAACCGGCAGCGTTGTTTGTTTAAAATTTGCGCTATTACTTGGTTACGTGAATTCCCGGCTTGTGATTGGTCAGGTTGGCCATGTTGCCGGGACGCGGACCAATCACAGCAAGCCGTGACGAAATTACGTCACGGCTTGCTGTGATTGGTCCGCGTCCCGGCAATATGGCCGCCCTGACCAATCACAAGCCGTGACGTCACGGGAGGCTGGACACGCGCTCATTTTAAAATGGGCGCGTGTCCAGCCTCCCGTGACGTCACGGCTTGTGATTGGTTGCGCCGCGGTCAACCAATCACAAGCCGGGAGGCTGGACGCGCTCATTTTAAAATGGGCGCGTGTCCAGCCTCCCGTGACGTCACGGCTTGTGATTGGTTGCGCCGCGGTCAACCAATCACAAGCCGGGAGGCTGGACGCGCTCATTTTAAAATGGGCGCGTGTCCAGCCTCCCGTGACGTCACGGCTTGTGATTGGTTGCGCCGCGGTCAACCAATCACAAGCCGGGAGGCTGGACGCGCTCATTTTAAAATGGGCGCGTGTCCAGCCTCCCGTGACGTCACGGCTTGTGATTGGTCAGGGCGGCCATATTGCCGGGACGCGGACCAATCACAGCAAGCCGTGACGTAATTTCGTCACGGCTTGCTGTGATTGGTCCGTGTCCCGGCAACGTGGCCGACCTGACCAATCACAAGCCGGGAATTCACGTAACCAAGTAATAGCGCGAATTTTAAACAAACAACGCTGCCGGTTCCCTCGCTGAAGTCCCGGCTGCGTCGGAGAGGTGAGTATAGCGATATTTTTTATTTTAATTCTCTCTTTTACACATTTTAACATTAATGTTGTTGCGATACCCGATACCCGATACCACAAGAGTATCGGAATCCCGGTATCGGAATTCCGATACAGCAAGTATCGGCCGATACCCGATACTTGCAGCATCGGAATGCTCAACACTACTGGTCAGGTGGAGTCTTCGGATTGTCCTGGAGTGGATTCTGTGGTGGATAGACTGCACCAGATTTGGAGTCATGTGGTGGACAATTTGAAGTTGTCTCAGGAGAAGACTCAGCAGTTTGCTAATCATCATCGTCGTGTGGGTCATCATCTCCGTGTTGGAGACTTGGTGTGGTTGTCTTCTCGTTTTGTCCCTATGAAGGTCTCTTCTCCTAAGTTCAAACCTCGGTTCATAGGTCCTTATAGGATTTTGGAGATTCTTAATCCTGTATCTTTTCGTTTGGACCTTCCAGCATCTTTCACCATTCATAATGTTTTCCATAGGTCGTTGTTGCGGAGGTACGAGGTACCGGTTGTTCCTTCTGTTGAGCCTCCTGCTCCTGTGCTGGTGGAGGGTGAATTGGAGTATGTTGTGGAGAAGATTTTGGACTCTCGTATTTCCAGACGGAGACTTCAATATCTGGTTAAATGGAAGGGATACGGTCAGGAGGATAATTCTTGGGTTACTGCCTCTGATGTTCATGCCTCTGATTTGGTTCGCGCCTTTCATAAGGCGCATCCAGATCGCCCTGGTGGTTCTCATGAGGGTTCGGTGCCCCCTCCTTAAGGGGGGGGTACTGTTGTGAATTCTGTTTTTGGCTCCCTCTGGTGGCTACTGGTGGTACTGGTTGACTTTGGTCTTGTGTTTCCAGTGCACCTGTTTTCATCAGGAAATTGGGAGTTTCCTATTTAGTCTGGCTTCTCAGTCACTCTAGTGCCGGCAATCAATGTTACCAGAGCATCTCTGTTGCTTGCTACCTGCTCCAAGTCTGCAATTCAGCTAAGTTGAAATCTTTGGCTTTTTGTGTTTGTTTTGTCCAGCATGCATTTATATTTCTCGTGCTGCTGGAAGCTCTAGTGATCTGAAATTACTACTCCGGTGTCATGAGTTGATAACGGAGTTAAGGTAGTTTCAGGATGGCTGCTTAGGGTTTTGAGGTAACCGCAAAGTCCTCTTTTGTATTTTCATCTATCTAGTCAGAGGGCCTCACTTTGCTGAATCTACATTCATACTGCGTTTGTGTTTTCCTCTTACCTAACCGTTATTACATGTGGGGGGCTACTATAACTTTTGGGGTTTCCCTGGAGGCAAGCCAGGTCTGTGTATTCCTCTTATAGTGGTAGTTAGCTCTCCGGCTGGCGCGAGGTGTCTAGGGATACAACGTAGGCACACCCCCTGGCTACTTTTATTTGCGTGTTAGGTTCAGCATCGCGGTTACCTGAGATACCATCTTCCTAGAGCTGGTCCGTTTTTGCCCATGTCCCTGCCATTGGGAATCATGACAGAAAGGGCAATATTAATCTCCTACTGTTTGATTTTTTTTTTTTTTTTCAGGGAGACTTTAGAAACCAAATAATAAAAAAAAAAAAATTCTATAGCCCACTGAGTGAGAGATGGCACACACATGAGTCAGGAGTGGCAGACAAGCAGAAAGGGCAATATTAATCTCCCACTGTTTGAATTTTTTTTTTTTTTCAGGGAGACTTTAGAAACCAAATAATAAAAAAAAGGCTTTCTATGGCCCACTGAGTGAGAGATGGCACACACAGGGATGGCACTCTAGCAGAAATGCCAATCTTAATCTCCCACAAAAAAAAAAAAAAAAAAAACAGGGACTGTCCTACAATTACTATCTCCCTGCAGTAATCTCAGCCAGGTATGGCAGGCAGCAATAAGGAGTGGACTGATGCACAAATTAAATAAAAAGTGTGGACAAACAAAAAAGATAGCTGTGCAGAAAGGAAGGAACAAGAGGATTTGTGCTTTGAAAAAAGCAGTTGGTTTGCACAGCGTCGTACACACGCAGGCACAGCAACGCAGCTATCAGGGTCAGGGAGCCTTCTAGGGCAGCCCAATGAGCGACAGCGCTGAGGAAAAAAAAATGTAGCTTCCACTGTCCCTGCAAACAAAAGGTGGTGTTGGACAGTGGAAATCGCTACAGCACAAGCGGTTTGCAGCTTTATGTACCCTGCCTATCACTATCCCTGCTTCTGAAGAAGCGGCAGCAACCTCTCCCTACGCTCAGATCAGCAGCAGTAAGATGGCGGTCGGCGGGAACGCCCCTTTATAGCCCCTGTGACGCCGCAGAAAGCAAGCCAATCACTGCAATGCCCTTCTCTAAGATGGTGGGGACTGAGATCTATGTCATCACGCTGCCCACACTCTGCGTTCACCTTCATTGGCTGAGAAATGGCGCTTTTCGCGTCATTGAAACGCGACTTTGGCGCGAAAGTCGCGTACCGCATGGCCGATGCAACGCTGGGATCGGCTCGGTTTCATGAGACGCAGACTTTGCCAAAAGTCGGCGACTTTTGAAAATGAACGACCCGTTTCACTCAACCCTAGCTAATTGTTCTCACACAGGTCACCAGCTACAAAACCTCCACTTGTTCAGCCCCTACAGTTGTGTGAAGAGCGGAACAAAAATGGTTACCTCAATGAACCAAAAAGAATTTGTGATCAATATTGACCTGTCCATTCAAGGACATTTTAGCCATAGTGTGAAATCCTATTTTTTGTTTGTGAAACTGCCACTTAGGCGAAACTGTACTGTTTTGTTTGTTGTGAAACTATCACATAGCCGAAACTGTTTTTTTTGTCTTCTCTTTTCTCTCTTTGTTTAAACAAGCAAAACTTGTATAACCACTGAAACTACCTGTACAACTATATAAAGAGGGGATAGCACCTTGAAGGCAGGCGTGCTTCAAAGGCTTCCCAGTGATATACTATACGAGACGTGTCTTGTGTATTATTTCTGGTGATTCCCCACTCCCAAAGGCTGCTCCGACTGAGTGTGGTCCCGACATTTCCTGGCGCCTGAACAGGGACCCGAGGTCTGTGTACTCCTTCAAGAACACCGGCAGAATACGAACGAAAAGAGAATCTGGGATAATGGACGGCAGATGAATAAAAACCTGGCCAGGTAAGAGACACTGTTAGATCTCTTATATCTGCCCTGCACTGTCCGTAAGATTTTCTGTGTCGTGTCCTTTAGCGGGTAGTTCTAGTAGAGGAGGATACCTATAGCTCGGGTTCTTGAACTACTTAGGAATTGACCACCTCACGGAGTACGGCATTGAATGAGAGTGAATGTGAATAGAAGGTGTGTGGAAGTTGGGAATAGCCCTATAAGCCACCCAGGGTGTTGAAACAGAAGAAGTGACTGTCCCACTGGGCAACATGGTTGCGTCCTTTCGGGGAGACCTCCGCGCCTATGTTCAATCTCTGATCCTGTCTTTGACGAAAACCTGGTGACGGATAAGTGTATGATAGTATGAGCCCAGGACAGATAAATTAGCCTGGGACAAGATACGTTGTATTTTGATCCTCTGTCTGGTTGCATTTGTGTTGTTTGCTATAGGTGAAGGAATCAGGATTTTCTTACATCAGCACGGTACGCAGAAGCCGTTAAACATCCTAGCTCCTTAGGAAGAAGGTAACGAGGTATTCTCATACCCAAACGCCACCTAGGGCAAGAAAAGAAAAAAGCTCAGGATAAGAAAATGGGGAATAAGCAAACAAAGTCGGAACCAGAAGAATTAGATATCTATACTATGATAAAGGAGAGAAGTGGTGAAGATGCCACTAAGGGGCTGAGAAAGATTTTTAGTAAGTTTGGAGTTACTAAGGCAGAAGCCTTTAGTAGGAAAAAATGGGAAGGAATTCAGGAAAGAAAAAAAGGCATAATCAGAGACAAGAAATGGATAGATCAGATCCAAGCGTTGATTGATGTCTCTAGGGTAGCAGAAAAAGAGGGATGGACATATAATCAACAGAATAAAAAGTGGTGTATTAGACCCGCAGGCTATGGAGAAAAACAAAATGTGGAATATAAGAACACCCCACCCCCATACCTTAACCCACATGCCCCATCTTTTCTCCAAACACCACCTCAAAGTTTAGCCGGACCAGGAGGATGGGTAAGTCCGCACTGTGGACAACAAAATCCAGACTGGAGAAATGATTGCCTAGCCTGTGGTACACCTAGACATGGCGCTGTACTTGCCCCTGTTAGGGTAGTACCGAGACCCTTTAGGGAACCTGGTGCTGACGGAGTAATGGGAACTAGATATCACCAAACTCGACAATATTTCCCTTGGTCCCCCGCTGAAGGCATGTCTCTCTTGCATAACGCACCAGATCCCACCCCGTGTCCAGTTAGATTTGCACAATATATACAGCAAATTATGCAGACTCACGCTGGAGTTTGGGCAGATGGAGAAGAATTATGTAGAATGAAAATGACTCCTGGACTCTTCCAGGAGCTATTAGCAAATCTACAGGTACATAGGCCCCAGGCAGGAGATGGTGCCTTACAAACGATAGAATCAGGTACGCAATTTATAGATCACTTAAAGGTCTTCATGAGGGAAAAATAGAGGAAGAGAGGAACAACGGGAGTGGTGGCTCAGAAATCTGGACAATCAGTAGACGAATATTATCTAAGTGTAGAAAATAATTTCAGAGATGAAGGCATGGATCTAACCGCTTCAGGAATGATGAGGTTAGTTACAAAAACCTTTATAGATGGATTGTCTCCAAAAGTGAAGGAAAAGCTTAAGGCCGCAACCCCTGATTGGAGAACCTTGGAAGACCCACACCTGGCTAGACAGAAAGCTGTAGGGATAGAAATGGACTTAAGAGAAAATTCTAAGCCAGTAAGAATTGCACAGGCTAATACTGGCTCTGCTAATCAAAAGTTTACTTGTCATTACTGTAAGAAGCCAGGACATTTCCAAAGGGAATGTAGGAAGAGAAAAGCAGATATAGATTCAGGAACCTTTGTACCCAAAAATAGGATAAATAACCCAGCGCCTGATCAAACAGACAGCTCAGAATGACTGAAGGTTATGCAGGTCTCTCTTCCTTCTAGAAGACCAATAATACAAGTTGAGGTTGAGGGTAAAAATGTACCTTTTCTGATAGATACGGGAGCAACATCCTCCATTTTAAATCAAGACTTTTTACCATATCCTGACAATATATCCTCAAAGGTAACATATGCAGAAGGGTATGATGGTAAAATTCAGGCGTTGCCCTTTACAAAACCTTTAAATGTGAGCTTTGGTCCTAAAACCTTTGTATCCAAATTTTTATTTGCTAAAGGTGCACCTACCTGCTTGCTAGGTACTGATGTCTTAAGTAAAATGCACGCAAACATCCATTTTAGAGAAAATGGCACAGTTATGCTGACCATCCCTGAAGATGCAGAAACTCTGGAACAATATGTTAGAATACAGGCAATGGAGGATTTTCCCGAAATTTACACTCAACAAGCAAAAATTGACTTGTCTCGGGTTCCTGACAGCCTATGGGCAAAAGGAGACACTGATGTAGGATTCTTATCAGTAGCTCCTATACTGTTAGAAACTGCCCCGGGAACCATTTTACCTCAGCTTAGGCAATACCCCATCAGCGCCCAGCAAGAACTGGCGATTTCTCAACAAATTCAGGATTATGTGTTACAAGGTGTTTTGGTAGAAATCAGGTCACCCGCCAATACACCCTTATATCCTGTTAAAAAGAAAGTTTCCTCCAAATAAACTATGGTGAAATATCGCATGGTGCACGACCTACGGGAAATCAATAAGGTTTTGGCACCGGTCACCCCCGTGGTACCGAATCCTCATACCTTACTGTCTCAAATTCCCAGCACTGCTGCATATTTTACGGTAATTGACTTATCAAACGCATTTTTTTCTGTGCCACTACATAAGAACTGTTGGCATTTGTTTGCCTTTACATTCAAGGGTAAACAATTAGCATGGACAAGATTGCCACAAGGTATGGTACACTCACCAACTTTGTACTCTGAAGCAATGCAGACCGTGCTGAAAAATTTCACCCCAGAACCAGGAGTAGTCATTCTACAGTATGTAGATGACTTACTTATTTGTTGCCCTGATGAGCAGACGGCAGTTACCTCAACTGTTAATTTCTTAATTTTCCTAGCGCAAGAAGGCTGTAAAGTAAATAGACAGAAACTCCAGGCTTGTCAACAAACAGTCGTGTTCTTAGGTCACTGCATATCACAGGGCATCAGACATCTCACACCTCAACGTACGGAAGCCATACGTAACATGCTTGAACCCAGGAATCACAAACAGCTGCGTGCTTTCCTAGGTATTGTTTCACACTGTAGATAGTGGATCATACATGCAAGTCAACTCATGCAGCCTTTATATGACTGTATTGCCAACACGCCATATTCACTCAGTGAAGAGGCTAAACAGTCATTTTCCTCTTTGAAAACAGCACTGGTATCAGCTCCGGCTCTGGGACTCCCAGACTACACTAAACCTTTTCAATTGATGGCAGCTGAGATATCCTCACATGCTACAGGGGTGCTCACACAAAAACATGGAAACAAACAGAGACCTGTGGCATACATATCAGCTCATCTGGACCCTGTAGCTAGAGCCGCACCTTCTTGTGTAAGAGTAGTAGCCACAATTTCACTGTTATTAGATAAAGCTTCTGAGATTGTTCTTGATCACCCACTTCTAGTTCAGACCACTCATGATGTACATGGCATTCTTAACCAGGTCCAACCTAAACATATTTCAATGGCCAGACACCTCCGTCTCCAATGTTCCCTACTACTGCCGCCCAACATTTCCTTTGCCAGGGTTCAGACTCTTAATCTCGCGTCTTTGCTCCCTTTAGAGTCTGAGGGGGGTACCATACCTGAGGAAACTGCACTCTCCAACTCCTTTGACCCATCAGAGTCAATGCATGATTGTGTACAATTAATGGAACAAGAGACTCAGGGCTTACGTAATGTACGTGACAAGCCACTCTGTAATGCTACATTTGAACTTTTCATAGATGGCAGTAGATATGCAGATATGAATGGACAATTTCATACAGGTTATGCGGTAGTAACTCAGCATGAAGTGCTGAAAGCAGAACCTCTCCCTGCTAATCAGTCTGCACAAGAAGCAGAACTTACGGCATTAGTTGAAGCTCTAAAAATAGCCAAAGATCAGACAGCAAACATATACACTGATTCTAGATATGCACATGGCATTATTTTGGCGTAATATGGAGAGCCAGAGGTTATATGACTGCTTCAGGCCAACCTGTTAAACATGCCTCCCTCATTAGACAGATTCTGGAGGCAGCACAAGAAACTAAAGAAATAGCGGTGATAAAGGTAGCTGCACATGTGAGACTCGACACCGAGGAAGCCAGGGGTAATGATAAAGCCGACAAGGCAGCAAAACAGGCAGCACGTAAACCCTTACATCATGCCCACACACTAGATAGCTCTGAAGATGATGAGGAGAGATTGAAGGAAGCTCAGAAACAGGTAGACGACGAAGAAAGAGGGCAGTGGCAGAAAAAAGGGGCAGAAGATCAGCAAGGATTATGGAAAAAAGGAACTTTGTTGTGTTTACCCAGAGCCTGGTACCCCGCAGTGGCGAGTGACCTCCACCTACCTACGCATGTATCGGCAAACGGTATGACGCTCAAGGTAAAAGAAAGGTGGTTGGCTCCAGGCTTTGGCAATTTCGCTCGGAACATGTGTGCTGCATGCGCTATATGCCTGGCACACAATCCAGGTCAGACCATTAAAACCCCAACCAAGCATCATGTAAGACCACTGTATCCCTTTCAAAGACTCCAGATCGACTACATCCAGCTTCCTAGGTACAATGGATACGAATATGTGCTTGTGTGTGTGGACATGTTCTCAGGGTGGCCAGAGGCTTATCCAGTTCGTAAAGCCTCAGCAAAAACTACTGCCATTAAAATAGCACATGAACTGATACCCCGTTACGGCATGCCTGAGGTGATCGAGTCAGATAGGGGTACCCATTTTACTGGAGAAATATTCCAGAATGTTATGAAAATGTTGGGAGTAGAAAACCAGTTTCACACTCCATATCACCCACAGAGTTCAGGTAAAGTGGAAAGATTAAATGGAACAATAAAATTAAAAATCCATAAGGCCATGGCAGAAACAGGAAAGCCTTGGACCGAGTGTCTACCACTTGCCCTGTATTCCATCCGAAACGCCCCAAGGGGGAAGGCTAAGCTGTCACCACATGAGATTCTTTTTGGTAGAGCAGCAAATTTGGGTTGTTATTTTCCACAACAACTGATGTTGAATACTGAGACTTTAACTGCTTATGTACAAGAATTACAAAAACGTTTAACTAAAGTGCATTCGCAAGTTTTTGCTTCCCTTCCAGATCCAGAAAATCTCGAAGGAGGCCACAAGTTGGAACCTGGTGATCAAATCTACGTGAAAAGACACACCAGAAAGACTCTGGAACCGAGATTTGACGGACCTTTCCAAGTCCTGTTAACAACTCCAACAGCAGTCAAGCTTGAAGGAAAGGCATCATGGATACATGCAAGCCATTGCAAAAAAGCAGTATAAGACTCATGATATTGATGTTAATAATGTTAACCTCAACGGAGGCATGGGAAAGATTGAATTCTCTAGCCCCTTTGAACAATAGATTCGTACAACATCATAGAAAATTAGTGCATGATTTTTTAAATAATACGCAACCCCTGGCAGATTGTAGGATCTGTACCCATTCACCAGTATCAGCCACAAGTATACCTTTTCTAGCAGTTCCCGTGTCAGCTGAAGAAATATTCGCTTGGCCTAATTGTTCAGACAACCTGGCCAACAACCAACCTGGCAATACTAGACTATGGAATACTACAATCGCCATACCAGTTGTGGGATGGGTAGAATTTCCTTGGTGGCAGGGCAATCTTACAGGAAAAATAGGCAACTTACAATATTTAGCACTCAGAGAAGGAGCAT
The DNA here is from genome assembly GCF_051348905.1 of Ranitomeya variabilis. Taxonomy (NCBI): domain Eukaryota; kingdom Metazoa; phylum Chordata; class Amphibia; order Anura; family Dendrobatidae; genus Ranitomeya; species Ranitomeya variabilis. The sequence goes on along the minus strand of NC_135232.1, from coordinate 998,625,395 downwards.
GGGTACCTAGGAATAAGACTGGATTAACTGATTTAGGACAGGTCCCCACTGAAAATCTACAGCTCAGTTTCAGTACATCCACCCCTTCCTCTGATGCTTTCAAACCTACAGTATTGGAAAGGTACATACATAATAGAAAATGGGAACATTCCGAGTTGTTCCCCCAAGGTGATGCAAACAGTTGTACAAGTAAGCCGGGGAACCTGGTTTGTAATGAATCCGATGAGTATGTCAACGGAATGCATGTATGTGGGAATCCCGCAGCCGGGTACTGTAGCCCCTTGGGACAAAAACCCTCTTGGTGTATGCTTCAGAATGTATCTAGTTTTGTGGATTTGGCTCACAGATTGGTACTGCAGCACTCAGCTTTGTGGGATCTGCCTGAGGGTACATTTTGGATATGCGGAGAAGGAGCATATAAATGGCTTCCCGTAGGTATAAAGGGTACTTGTACATTAGGACGCCTAACCTCGGCTACTTTCATAATTTCGAACAAACAAGTGAATATGCAAGCCGTGCCCAAGCACACACTGTATAAAAGAGCTGCAGATAACTCACCACATCCCTCGGGGAGGCCACATATAGTACAAATGGGAATTCCCAACAAAATTGCTAGTACCATTTTTATTTATCCTATGTTAACACAGATGTGGGATAAATTAGTTAGAGCCACGGATTATCTAGATGACCAGATTTGGGATATATTGGACATATTAAATACTAGTATAGCTGTACAGAATCAGCTTATAATAGTCACTAACCAACATACCCTGGTATTGGATTACCTAACTGCCTCACAAGGGGGTATGTGTCAAATCATCGGACCCACCTGCTGTCATTATATAGACCCGAATAGTACTATGAGTATGAGATTTAAATTAGAAGACGTACAACGACTCAGGGATCAGTATGACAAAGACAATGACCAAAATAAGGATAGCTGGTGGTCAGATACCTTTTCTTTTCTTAACCCGGCCAATTGGTTCAGGGGGATCGGTGGGTGGGTTACCGAGATTATGCAAAGCCTAATACATACAGTTATAGTTATTGTAATTATATATGTATTATTCAAGGTTGTACTCAAGGGTATCTCGGTATGCACAAATAAATTTTGTGTAATGGATGCGAGAATATAAAGTTTTTTTTTTGTAATATCACAAAAAGAATGACTAAAATAATCGTCTATACGACAAGGTTTTGAATGGAATATGTCAAAGGGGGGATTGTGAAGAGCGGAACAAAAATGGTTACCTCAATGAACCAAAAAGAATTTGTGATCAATATTGACCTGTCCATTCAAGGACATTTTAGCCATAGTGTGAAATCCTATTTTTTGTTTGTGAAACTGCCACTTAGGCGAAACTGTACTGTTTTGTTTGTTGTGAAACTATCACATAGCCGAAACGGTTTTTTTTGTCTTCTCTTTTCTCTCTTTGTTTAAACAAGCAAAACTTGTATAACCACTGAAACTACCTGTACAACTATATAAAGAGGGGATAGCACCTTGAAGGCAGGCGTGCTTCAAAGGCTTCCCAGTGATATACTATACGAGACGTGTCTTGTGTATTATTTCTGGTGATTCCCCACTCCCAAAGGCTGCTCCGACTGAGTGTGGTCCCGACAGTTGGGGTGAGTAAAAGATCGTCAGCTGTTATGGAAGTGGCAATGTCTGCTATTTTTATTTAACTGAGCATACATCTCTCTCAATCCACCATATCAGCTCCACCTGCACCTCACTCACAGTCTAGCAGTTTGTTGTGGTCACCCTACTCCAATCTCTCTCAGCACAGCAGCCAATCATCAGTACCGCAGTTGTCACATAAAATAATATTTACTTCTACATATGCCACAGCTAAGATCTTGAACTTCACCATCAACAATATGTTTTCCACAGAAATGCTGCCTTTCTTCCTGGTACATACAGATGTTTTCTGAAAGCTGATGGACATCGAAGTCCCCCAGTACCAATTGCCCAGTCATCGTTACTTCTCTAAGAAAGATGTGCCTGCGGTACACCAGCATGTCACAGACATCACCCGGTCCTTGAAAAAATCTATGTCTGCCTGGGTGCATTTCACCACAGACACCTTTACGAGTCAGCATGGCCAAGGGGGTTAGATCACAGAGACTGGGCACTGATGACTTTTGGGGGTTGGCGGGGAAACTTCTGCTCCAAATGTCTTGGAATCCCAAAGTCTTGCAGGGTGCTTGGGGATGGAGAAATAAGCCACTTCACATCAGAGGATGGGGAATTAAACTACCTAGACAATAGGGGTTGGATAACTAAGCTACTAAACAACTAGGGTTCAATAACTAAACCACTACACACCAAGCGTTGATGAACTAGTGTTGGAACAAAAGTTTGTTCATGAACTTTCAGAAATGCCTGTTTGAGCTTTCGGGGGGACTACAAGTTCCAGAGACTCTAAGCGAGGGCTGCTGAATGGAGAGAGGGCTGTTATTAAGTCCAAGGCTGCAGATAAGTCAATAGTTAAATGCAATATCATAGTTTAACCCAAGAGCATAGTTTGGTGTTTTTACTTCCCAGCTTCCGTTGTTTTTTTTCTGCTTTTATCTGTATGATTTATCCCCTTTGAATATGTGCTCCATGTACAATGGCACCAGGTGGGCATCTTGTGAGATGTATGGATTCCATGAACACCCATTTCACCAGGTGGGCATCTTGTGAGATGTATGCATTCATTGAACACCCATTTGAGGGTGAACATGTCTGCACTAAGTGCCATTGAGTTACATGTTTGGAAGCCCAGGTAATGGATCTAAATGTGCAGCTTGCAACACTCCTGAGCATTGCAAACCTGAAGAGGTGTTTAGAGCTCAATGAGCTTTGGCTGGCTGGGGCCAGTGAGGTTGGAGGCGGGGAAGATCAGGAAAGAGAAGTATGCTGCTTGGTAAATGTTACAAGAAGGGGAAGGGGGAAAGGTGCAAGGGAGCCCAATCCTGATCTGGCACAGCCTAGTAAATATGCCTGTTTTGTTGATGTTAAGAATGCAAGCCCAGGACTGGGATCACTGCAGCTGGATGTTGCTCCTAGCCAACCGGAAAAGACTGCTGTAGGAAGTAGGGAAATAGGAGTGCAGCAAAGGTCAGACACATGTTGGTAGCAGTCATGGTACACATCGGTACCAATGACAAACTAAGAGGAAGGTGGGAGGTCCTTAAGACTCATTACAGGGAGCTAGGAGAGAACCTAAAGGCCAGGACCTCCAAGGTGGTGCTTTCAGAAATACTGCCAGTGCCGCGGGGGTCATTAGACAGGCAGTTGGTAATTAGGGAGATAAAAAAGTGGTTTTGAAATTCATGCAAGAAGGAAAGGTTTGGGTTCCTGTAGAACTGTGCTGAGTTCTCTGTCGGCTACAATCTCTACAGTAGAGACGGGCTGCACCTCAATGGGGAGGGTGCAGCTGTGCTTGGGGAAAAAATGATAAGACAAATGGAGGAGCCTTTAAACTAGGATCTGAGGGGAGGGTAGCTGTGCTAATAAGGGGATAGCTAGAGTAGACAGAGAGAGGGAGTCAATAGGGGTAAATGAGGATTTAAGAGGGGCTACTGTGAAGGGACAAATTAAGAAAGATTGTCCATTTTGTGCTTTTCGACTCCATTTTGCTGTTCTAAGATAAATTTTGTTACTAGGCTAAAGTTTACAGCTGTTATGAGACCTTGATTGTTGCAATTTAGACAGGACATGAGACTCAGAGTGTATTGTTCTACGAGACTTTGAAGCACAGACTGTTCCTGCGTTCTTATAGGTTAAGAACTGTGAGCGTGTTCTTATGCTGATTGGTTGAAGTATAATTTCTATGACTATGAAAAGTCATACACAATAAACGGGGGCCCAGAGATCTGCTTGATCCCCCCCAAACAGAGACATACGTCTCCGTCTGGTCATTTTCAGTTGCCGGCAACGCCCTGTAGATTAATTTGGAAATCACTGAGTTAACCATGAAGGATCACTTTAGATCCTCCCTCAACACTACGATATGCAAGAAAAACAGGGAGCTGCGTAGGAGTAACAAATGTGCTAATAATATTAAATTTCTGCTGGTAAATGCAAGAAGTCTAGCAAGTGAAATTAATAGACTGAAGACGATTATGAAAGTCACAGAATACCATGTGGTGGGCATCACGGAAACCTGGCTTGATGAGAGCCATGACTGGGTAACAAAAGTAGAGAGTTACACTACATTTAGAAAGGACAGGAAAGATAAAAAAGTGGAGTTGTTTGCATCTTCATAAAATCCACATTAAAATCTGTGCTCAATGAAGACATTGGGAGAGTTGCAGAAATGTAGATTCACTAAGGGTAAATGTACATGGGGATGGCAATAATGGAAAGCTGCTAATTGAAGTTTGCTACAAGCCTCCTAATATTATCAACATAATCTACTGTGGTAGGTGCCATGTAGATAAGAAGTGAGAAGAAACAGTAGTAAAATTAAAAGAAATACTTTATTGAATAACAAAGATAAAACATATAGTTAAAAAGACAGGGCAGAGTAAAGTCTCTAAACAAATAGGGAGCATTAGCAGCAGTAGGTAATAAAGTGCACAGTAAAGTAGAATGTAACTTAAAGCGCTCCTATTGAAAAAAAAACAATTAGACTCACATATAGTCTTTAAATCTAAGGAGATGGCAGGGGAAAAAAAGGAGAGAGAAGGGGATGGTGGTGGAAAATGGTTCAAAATGGTTCAGCTGACAAATATTGCCATATAGTGCTGAATACACAAATGCAAGTGCAAGTAAAAACTGCCTATAAATAAATGGATAGAACAGGAGCCTAAAGAGTTAAAGGCAATGAAATGCTCTCAATTTGGAGCTATATCTGCTATAGGGGCTTGTTGCTAAATGTGGGGGCGAGGGGACCCTTAGCAGCAGCTGCTCTCACAGCACATTTTCGCAGCACCAGTCTCTCAGCAGGTATTGTACTGAGGATTTTGAACCTCCCTATCAATTGTTGTACTTAATATACTTGCCTATTTATTGTGATTCACTGGTTTATGTGACATTTAGCAACTAGCCCCTATAGCAGATATAGCTCCAAATTGAGAGCATTTCATTGTCTTTAACTCTTGAGGCTCCTATTATATCCATGGATTTATTGTATCAACCGAAAACACAGATATGGACCACAGAGCAATAGATAAAACAAAATTTTTGTTATCAATTATTGATAACGTACATTAAAAAAAGTTTTTCTTCGTAAGAACTTCTAGATACAGAATAAATTAAAGGGGTAGTGACACCTAAGTGCCACGTCCAAGAGCGGTTGGTTAAATTAATCAGAGTGGCATAATTAAACCACATAAATATATAAATATGATGCTTTCATCATTTGGTAAATTGATTAATGATAAACAGCACAATAGATGTTAAAAATAGCAGTGAGATAGCAGCTAAAGGGATAATTATGAATATTCATAAGGGCTCTAATTCAAATATAAACTGATAAGTGCACAGTGCAATGCAAGGTTTAAATAAAGGACATTTCATGGAAACCCAGTTATTATTGCAATTTCACAAAAGCTAACCAAGTCAAGTCATAATTGTTGAAGAATAATAGCAGATGGAGGACATACAGGCATTACTGGTATAAGCGGTAAAGTCAGAGCACCATTGATAAACCAACCTCAAAGAAGGATGTGGAAGAGAAACCCCAATGCGCGTTTTGCTGTAATGCTTCTTCAGGGGGAGTAGTGTCCAAGTGTAAGCTGCAGGTATTTATAGGAATTGACGACCAATAATCCAAGCTTGGCGGCATCATGTAGCACTTCCGAAAGGCACAGCGATGACCGTAAGCTGAGGCGCCGGAGTCCGATGTCATGAACCCGCGCCAGCCACTTACATGGCTGCAAGGCAGGCTGAGAGCCGAAAACGTCAAATGGATGCGTAACCAATGGACAAATGCAGGCCAACGAAAGCACACATCGCAAAGAAGCTCGGACATAGAGAAACAATGAAGTGAGTAAATGTGGGCGGATAACATGGGGCTTATAAAATAAAGCAGGACCAAAGGCACTAAGCAGCTAGTGAAAAAGACACATACCTTGTGATGAATCAAAGGGTGATACCCATAGTAAGAGAAAAGAAAAGTGCAAAGTGAATAAATAAGTGCTGGAAAAGAAAAAGAAAGAAATACAATGTGAATGCAAATGTGCAACCATTAACATTAATATTAATATATTATGATAGACATGGCTATTCAACAAAGTGTTAAGAAGATTGTTCCAAATATATAATACAATGTAACACTCATTGTAGACAAGTGAGCAATGCATATATAAAAGGCCATGTGTACAATTGTTATAGAAAAAATCTAAAATGAAAATATTTAAATAAATAAACAAAAAATGAATAAATATGGAAATGAAGACACAGCCATAAGTGTATATATATATAATATAAATAGTTATTAAAAACAAGTGAACAATGCACATATAAAAGACCATGTGTACAGTTATATAGAAAAGACATAAAAAAATTGAAAAAAATAAAATAAGAAGAGAAAATATCCTCCAAGGTATTGTATTAGAAGCTAGAACATAAATAATGAAAAAATTATAATAAAATTAAAAAATGGGTAAATAATAAAAATGAACATACAGCCATAAGTGTATACATAGGAAATAAATATGACAATGGAAAATGCTGTAATCCAATTTCTTCTCCCCTTCCTGAAACTATGCAGTGGAATAGTTTATATGAAGAGAATACACCAAACATGGTTACCAGCCCAGACAGTTATCCCAAAAAGAACCTGCAGCAAAGCAGAAGAAAAAGTGAGAATTAAAATCAAGTCAAATAAAAACAGACACAACACAGATATTACAAATATGGAGCAAAACTAAGGGTCTCATTAAGTCCTTTTGGATGAATGCAGTCAATTTTGAAAATCCAACGAGTTTCAAGTTGAGCCAATTTCTTCTCGTTATCCCCACCACGTTTGTCAGTTAAAATACAGTCAATGCCATGAATCCTTAGATGTTTGCTGTTACAGCCATGCATCAACTTAAAATGTCTCGCTTTCAGCTTTAGTTGTTCGTCTGTCTGGCTCTCAGCAGCATTCTGGATATCACGAACATGTTCTCTCACCCTTACACGTAGCTGGCGAGATGTGAGGCCAACATATACTATACCGCATGGGCTGGTGGCATAATAGATCACGTTCACAGTAGTAGAAGTAATTTGATGTGTGATCTTAAATTGTTTTGACCCATCACTAGAGCTAAAAGAGAAAGAACGTTCCAGATTTTTACACGCTGCACAATTTTTACAAGGAAAGAAACCCCATCTCTGAATTTTTACACCGAAGATATTCTCTGGTTCTTGGCCTCTATAATAGCTGTGGCTGAGAAGGTCCTTTAAATTTTTGTTTCTCCAATGTGTAATGGAAGGTAATGAGGAGATATGCTCAGCCAAAACTCGATCCTGTCTGATTAATGGCCAATGTTTTCCAAAAGCCATCCTGACTGCGGATGAATTATTACAAAAAGTGGAGATGAATCTCACCTGAGGATGGGAGAAAGGCTTTGTCTTGGTTTTTAAAAGGTCTTCTCTCTTCACAACTGATACCCTCTTCTTGCAATTTTGAATAATGCGTCTGGAATACCCTTGTTCTTCAAAACGTTCATGCAAGTCAGCAACTTGTTCTTGCTATGAAACCTCTTCTGAACAGATTCACTTTACCTGAAGGAATTGGTCGTATGGTATATTCTTCTTAAGATGTGCAGGATGGGCTGAGGATGCATGCAATATACTGTTGACTGATGTTTTCTTCCAAAAAAGGTCACTTTGTAAAAATCCATCCTTCCCTTTATAGATTCTCGTGTCCAGGAAATCAATGCTTTCACGGCTATAATGACAGGTAAGTTTGATGTTATTGTCATTATTATTTAATTGCTCCACAAAGAGGAGAAGTTAATTTTCAGCACCTTGTCATACAGCAAAAATATCATCTATATACCTTGCCCACAATAAAACCTGGGAGGCAATTCATGTCTGGCTAGTCACACATATTTTCCTCTCCCACAGCCCAAGGAAAGAGAAGCATAGGATGGTGCAAAGGCTGCCCCCATGGCTGTCCCCCAAAGCTGCAGGTAGAGTACCTCCTTAAAGATGAAATAGTTGTGAGAAGGAGCAAATTCAAGAAGGGACAACAGAGACTAGACAAACCGATTATCCATGTCTGTAGTACTCAAAAAGAAACTGACTGCCTCCAGACCATCATTATGCCTGATGGAAGTGTAGCGGGACTCAACGTCTAGAGTTATTAACCACATATCGGGTTCCAGACAAATATTAGCCATTTTTTAAAGTATATCTCCTGTATCCTTCAAAAATGAAGGGAGGGTTTCCACAATAGGTTTAACCCCTTCACCCCGAAGCCTGTTTTCACCTAAGTGACAGGGCCAATTTTTACAATTCTGACCACTGTCACTTTATGAGGTCATAACTCTGAAACGCTTCAACAGATCCTGGAGATAGATTCTGACACTGTTTTCTCGTGACATATTGTACTTTATGATAGTGGTAAAACTTCTTCGATATGACTTGCATTTATTTGTGAAAAAAACAGAAATTTGTTCAAAATTATTAAAATTTAGCAATTTTCAAATTTTTCATTTTTATGCCCTTAAATTAGAGAGTTATATCACATAATATAGTTAATAAACAACATTTCCCACAGGTCTGCTTTACATCAGCACAATTTTGGAAAGATAATTTTTTTTGTTAGGGAGTTATAAGGGTTAAAAGTTGACCAGCGATTTCTCATTTTTGCAACAAAATTTGCAAAACCATTTTTTTTACGGACCACCTCACACTTGAAGTGACTTTGAGGGGTCTATAAGACAGAAAATACCCAAAAGTGACACCAATCTAAAAACTGCACCCCTCAAGGTACTCAAAACCACATTCAAAAATTTTATTAACCCTTCAGGTGCTTCACTGGAATTTTTGGAATGTTTAAAAAAAATTAAACATTTAACATTTTTTTCACAAAATTTTTATTTCAGATCCAATTTGTTTTATCTTACCAAGGGTAACAGGAGAAATTGGACCACAGAAGTTGTTGTACAATTTGTCCTGAGTACGCCGATACTCCACATGTTGGGGTAAACCAATGTTTGGGCACATGGCAGAGCTCGGAAGGGAAGGAGCGCCATTTGACTTTTCAATGCAAAATTGACTGGAATTGAGATCGGAACCCATGTCGCGATTGGAGAGCCCCTGACGTGCCTAAACAGTGGAAACCCCCACAAGTGACACCATTTTGGAAAGTAAACCCCCTATGGAACTTATCTAGATGTCTGGTGAGCACTTTGAACCTCCAAGTGCTTCACAGAAGTTTATAATGTAGAGCCGTAAAAAAAATGTCATATTAAGTTTCACAAAAAATGAAGTTTTCGCCCAAATTTTTTATTTTCCCAAGGGTAACAGGATAAATTGGACCCCAAAAGTTGTTGTGCAATTTGTCCTGAGTACGCTGATACTTCATATATGTTTGAGCGCATGGCAGAGCTCGGAAGGGAAGGAGCACCGTTTGACTTTTCAATGCAAAATTGGCTGGAATTGAGATCGAAACCAGTTGTGAATTCCGTTCTCGGGCTCCCTCCTGTGGTCATGAGTGGTACTTTGTGAGTTCTGTTCATGGGCTCCCTCTGGTGGCTTTTAGTGTTACGGCTGGTCTGTAGCTGGACTCCAGCTGCCTCGTTTCCTGCTAGGCCTGCTGCCTATTTAACTCCATATGGACCTTTACTTGTTGCCTGCTGTCGTTGTATTCAGTACTGGTTCAGATCTCTCTGGGACTTCCCTTGTGACCTGTCTCCTCGTGGAGAAGCTAAGTTCATGCTAGTCCATTTTTGCTCATTTCTATTTGAAAATGTTTCTCAGTATGTTATGAGTTCAGTCCAGCTTGCTTATATGCTATTTGATTGCTAGCTGGAAGCTCTGGGGTGCGGAGTTGCGCCCCTCACATCGTGAGTCAGTGTGGGGGTCTTTTTGTATTCTCTGCGTGGATACTTTTGTAGTATTTTATACTGACCGCACAGATTCCTTGCTATCTTCTGACTATTTAGTTATTAGCGGGCCTCATTTGCTAAAACCTATTTTCATTTCTATGTTTGTGTTTTCCCCTTAAACTCACCGTTATTATTTGTGGGGGGCTGCTTACACTTTGGGGAAAATTTCTCTGAGGCAAGTGAGGCTTTGTTTCTCTCTAGGGGTAGTGTCATGATCTCAATGGCAAGAGATCATAGCATAAGCATATATAGGAACTAGCTCTTGGAAGATGGGAACTGAGCTGACCATGAACTAAACCTAACACACAACTAGCAGTGGCCGGGTAGCATGCCTACGTTGATTCTAGATGCCCAGCACCAGCCGGAGGACTAAATAATGCTAGCAGAGGAAAATATTAGTCCTAGCTCACCTCTAGAGAAATACCCCAAAAGGAGACAGAGGCCCCCCACATGTATTGGCGGTGAATTAAGATGAAATAACAAACGTAGTATGAAAATAGGTTTAGCAAATTTGAGGTCCACTTACTACATAGCAGAAGACAGAAAGGACACTTTCATGGTCAGCTGAAAACCCTAATCAAAAACACCATCCAGAAATTACTTTAAAACTCTGGCATTAACTCATAACACCAGAGTGGCAATTCCTGTTCACAAGAGCTTTCCAGACACAGTAACGAAACTACAGCTGTGAACTGGAACCAAAATGCAAAAACAAACATGGACAAGAGTCCAACTTATCTAGTAGTTGTCTAGGAGCAGGAACAAGCACAGAGAGGCTTCTGATAACATTGTTGACCGGCAAGCAACTAACAGAGCAGCAAGGTTATATAGCGACTCCCACATCTTGATGGGAACAGGTGAACAGAGAAGATGAAGACACCAGTTCAATTCCACCAGTAGCCACCGGGGGAGCCCAGAATCCAAATTCACAACAGTACCCCCCCCTCAAGGAGGGGGCACCGAACCCTCACCAGAACCACCAGGGCGATCAGGATGGGCCCTATGAAAGGCACGAACCAGATCAGAGGCATGAACATCAGATGCATTCACCCAAGAATTATCCTCCTGGCCGTATCCCTTCCACTTGACCAGATACTGGAGTCTCCGTCTGGAAACACGAGAGTCTAAGATTTTCTCCACAACGTACTCCAACTCACCCTCAACCAACACCGGAGCAGGAGGCTCAACGGAAGGCACAACCGGTACCTCATACCTGCGCAATAATGACCGATGAAAAACGTTATGAATAGAAAAGGATGCAGGGAGGTCCAAACGGAAGGAAACAGGGTTAAGAATCTCCAATATCTTATACGGGCCAATGAACCGAGGCTTAAACTTAGGAGAAGAGACCCTCATAGGGACAAAACGAGAAGACAACCACACCAAATCCCCAACACAAAGCCGAGGACCAACACGACGGTGGCGGTTGGCAAAAAGCTGAGTCTTCTCCTGGGACAACCTCAAATTGTCCACCACCTGCCCCCAGATCTGATGCAATCTCTCCACCACAGCATCCACTCCAGGACAATCCGAAGATTCCACCTGACCAGAGGAAAATCGAGGATGAAACCCCGAATTACAGAAAAACGGGGACACCAAAGTGGCAGAGCTGGCCCGATTAATGAGAGCGAACTCCGCCAATGGCAAAAAAGCAACCCAATCATCCTGGTCAGCAGACACAAAACACCTCAGATATGTCTCCAGGGTCTGATTAATCCGCTCGGTCTGGCCATTCGTCTGAGGATGGAAAGCGGACGAAAAAGATAAATCTATGCCCATCCTAGCACAGAATGCCCGCCAAAATCTAGACACGAATTGGGTCCCTCTGTCAGAAACGATATTCTCAGGAATACCATGCAAACGAACAACATTTTGAAAAAACAGAGGAACCAACTCGGAAGAAGAAGGCAACTTGGGCAGAGGAACCAAATGGACCATCTTAGAGAAACGGTCACACACCACCCAGATGACAGACATCTTCTGAGAAACAGGCAGATCTGAAATAAAATCCATCAAGATGTGCGTCCAAGGCCTCTTAGGAATAGGCAAGGGCAACAACAATCCACTAGCCCGAGAACAACAAGGCTTGGCCCGAGCACAAACGTCACAAGACTGCACAAAGCCTCGCACATCTCGTGACAGGGAAGGCCACCAGAAGGACCTTGCCACCAAATCCCTGGTACCAAAAATGCCAGGATGACCTGCCAATGCAGAAGAATGAACCTCAGAGATGACTCTACTGGTCCAATCATCAGGAACAAACAGTTTATCAGGTGGGCAACGATCAGGTCTATCCGCCTGAAACTCCTGCAAGGCCCGCCGCAGGTCTGGAGAAACGCCTGACAATACCACTCCATCCTTAAGGATACCTGTGGGCTCAGAGTTACCAGGTGAGTCAGGCTCAAAACTCCTAGAAAGGGCATCCGCCTTAACATTCTTAGAACCCGGTAGGTATGACACCACAAAATTAAACCGAGAGAAAAATAATGACCAGCGCGCCTGTCTAGGATTCAGTCGCCTGGCGGTCTCAAGATAAATCAAATTTTTGTGGTCAGTCAATACCACCACCTGATGTCTGGCCCCCTCAAGCCAATGGCGCCACTCCTCAAAAGCCCACTTCATGGCCAAAAGCTCCCGATTCCCAACATCATAATTCCGCTCAGCGGGCGAAAATTTACGGGAAAAGAAGGCACAAGGCCTCATCACGGAGCAGTCAGAACTTTTCTGCGACAACACTGCCCCAGCTCCGATCTCAGAAGCGTCGACCTCAACCTGAAAAGGTAGAGCAACATCAGGCTGACGCAACACAGGGGCAGAGGAAAAACGGCGCTTAAGCTCCCGAAAGGCCTCCACAGCATCAGGGGACCAATCAGCAACATCAGCACCCTTCTTAGTCAAATCGGTCAATGGCTTAGCAATATCCGAAAAACCAGCAATAAATCGACGATAAAAGTTAGCAAAGCCCAAAAATTTCTGAAGACTCTTAAGAGAAGAGCGCTGCGTCCAATCACAAATAGCTTGAACCTTGACAGGATCCATTTCAATGGAAGAGGGGGAAAAAATATATCCCAAAAAGGAAATCCTCTGTACCCCAAAAACACACTTAGAACCCTTCACACACAAAGAATTAGACCGCAAAACCTGAAAAACCCTCCTGACTTGCTGGACATGAGAGTCCCAGTCATCTGAAAAAATCAGAATATCATCCAGATACACAATCATAAATTTATCCAAATAATCGCGAAAAATATCATGCATAAAGGACTGGAAAACTGACGGAGCATTAGAAAGACCAAAAGGCATCACTAAATACTCAAAGTGGCCCTCGGGCGTATTAAATGCGGTTTTCCACTCATCCCCCTGCCTGATTCGCACCAAATTATACGCCCCACGAAGGTCAATCTTAGAGAACCACTTGGCCCCCTTTATGCGAGCAAACAAATCAGTCAGCAACGGCAATGGGTATTGATATTTAACAGTGATTTTATTCAAAAGCCGATAATCAATACATGGTCTCAAAGAGCCGTCTTTTTTTGACACAAAGAAAAAACCGGCTCCTAAGGGAGATGACGATGGACGAATATGTCCCTTTTCCAAGGACTCCTTTATATATTCTCGCATAGCAGCATGTTCAGGCACAGACAGATTAAATAAACGACCCTTTGGGTATTTACTACCCGGGATTAAATCTATGGCACAATCGCACTCTCGGTGCGGAGGTAACGAACCAAGCTTGGATTCTTCAAAGACGTCACGATAGTCAGACAGGAACTCAGGAATTTCAGAGGGAATAGATGATGAAATGGAAACCACAGGTACATCCCCATGAGCCCCCTTACATCCCCAGCTCAACACAGACATAGCTCTCCAGTCGAGGACTGGGTTGTGAGATTGCAGCCAAGGCAATCCTAGCACCAAATCATCATGTAGATTATACAGCACCAGAAAGCGAATAATCTCCTGGTGACCCGGATTAATACGCATAGTTACTTGTGTCCAGTATTGTGGTTTATTATTAGCCAATGGGGTGGAGTCAATCCCCTTCAGAGGAATAGGAGTCTCCAAAGGCTCTAAATCATACCCACAGCGTTTGGCAAAGGACCAATCCATAAGACTCAAAGCGGCGCCAGAGTCGACATAGGCGTCCGTGGTAATAGATGACAAAGAGCAAATCAGGGTCACAGATAGAATAAACTTAGACGGTAAGGTGCAAATGGAAACAGATTTACCAAGTTTTTTAGTGCGCTTAGAGCATGCTGATATAACATGAGTAGAATCACCACAATAGAAACACAACCCATTTTTCCGTCTAAAATTCTGCCGCTCGCTTCGGGACAGAATTCTATCACACTGCATACTCTCTGGCGATTTCTCAGTGGACACCGCCAGATGGTGCACTGGTTTGCGCTCCCGCAAACGCCTATCGATCTGAATAGCCATTGTCATGGACTCATTCAAACCCGCAGGCACAGGGAACCCCACCATAACATCCTTAATGGCATCAGAGAGACCCTCTCTGAAAGTCGCCGCCAGGGCGCACTCATTCCACTGAGTAAGCACAGACCATTTACGGAATCTTTGGCAGTAAATTTCCGCTTCATCTTGCCCCTGAGATAGGGACATCAAAGTTTTTTCTGCCTGAAGCTCCAAATGAGGTTCGTCATAAAGCAACCCCAAGGCCAGAAAAAACGCATCCACATTGAGCAACGCAGGATCCCCTGGTGTCAATGAAAAAGCCCAGTCTTGAGGGTCGCCCCGGAGCAAGGAAATCACAATCCTGACCTGCTGTGCAGGGTCTCCGGCAGAGCGAAATTTCAGGGACAAAAATAATTTGCAATTATTTCGAAAATTCTGAAACCCAGATCTATTCCCCGAGAAAAATTCCGGCAAAGGAATTCTCGGCTCAGATACAGGTGCATGACAAACAAAATCTTGCAAATTTTGTACCTTCGTGGCGAGATTATTCAAACCTGCAGTTACACTCTGAAGATCCATTACAAACAGGTGGACACAGAGCCATTCAAAGGAGAGAGAAAAAAAAAAAAAAATTTCAGCAGACTACTTATTTCTCTCCTTTCTCAGCCAAGGATTTTAACCCTTTAGTGGGCCGGTCAAACTGTCATGATCTCAATGGCAAGAGATCATAGCATAAGCATATATAGGAACTAGCTCTTGGAAGATGGGAACTGAGCTGACCATGAACTAAACCTAACACACAACTAGCAGTGGCCGGGTAGCATGCCTACGTTGATTCTAGATGCCCAGCACCAGCCGGAGGACTAAATAATGCTAGCAGAGGAAAATATTAGTCCTAGCTCACCTCTAGAGAAATACCCCAAAAGGAGACAGAGGCCCCCCACATGTATTGGCGGTGAATTAAGATGAAATAACAAACGTAGTATGAAAATAGGTTTAGCAAATTTGAGGTCCACTTACTACATAGCAGAAGACAGAAAGGACACTTTCATGGTCAGCTGAAAACCCTAATCAAAAACACCATCCAGAAATTACTTTAAAACTCTGGCATTAACTCATAACACCAGAGTGGCAATTCCTGTTCACAAGAGCTTTCCAGACACAGTAACGAAACTACAGCTGTGAACTGGAACCAAAATGCAAAAACAAACATGGACAAGAGTCCAACTTATCTAGTAGTTGTCTAGGAGCAGGAACAAGCACAGAGAGGCTTCTGATAACATTGTTGACCGGCAAGCAACTAACAGAGCAGCAAGGTTATATAGCGACTCCCACATCTTGATGGGAACAGGTGAACAGAGAAGATGAAGACACCAGTTCAATTCCACCAGTAGCCACCGGGGGAGCCCAGAATCCAAATTCACAACAGGGTAGCTAGTTTCTTAGGCTGTGAACGAGGCGTCTAGGCCGAGTTAGGAACGCTCCACGGCTGCCTTTAGTGTGGTTTGATAGGATCAGAATTGCGGTCAGTAAAGTTCCCACATTCCCAGAACTTGTCCTTATTTTTTGGTTTACTTATCAGGTCAGTTCATGTGTTCTAACCACCAGGATCATAACAGTACAGCAGGCCTGTAAAGTGTTAATGCATCGCAAAAGAGGGATAAGAGAAGCTTTGAGGTTTTTTTTTTCCTCTGCAGTGTGTTTAGCCTCTCTCCTCCCCTTAATCTCTGGGTGGTTCAGGACTCAGCTGCAGATATGGACATTCAAGGTCTGTCCTCTTGTGTGGATCAGCTTGCTACAAGGATACAAAGCATTCAGGATTATGTAGTTCGCAGTCCTATGTCAGAACCTAAAATACCAATTCCTGAGCTGCTCTCTGGAGATAGATCTAGGTTTTTGAATTTCAAAAATAATTGCAAATTGTTTCTTTCTCTTAGACCTCATTCCTCTGGTGACCCTGCTCAGCAAGTTAAAATTATTATTTCTTTGTTACGTTGTGACCCTCAAGATTGGGCATTCTCCCTGGCGCCAGGAGATCCTGCATTGCTAAATGTGGATGCGTTTTTTCTGGCGCTTGGATTGCTTTATGAGGAACCTAATCTAGTAGACCAGGCAGAAAAGATTTTGCTGGCTCTCTCTCAGGGTCAGGATGAAGCAGAGGTTTACTGTCAGCAGTTTAGGAAGTGGTCTGTGCTCACTCAATGGAATGAGTGTGCCCTGGCAGCGATTTTCAGAAAGGGTCTTTCTGAAGCCCTTAAGGATGTTATGGTGGGGTTCCCCACGCCTGTGGGTCTGAATGAGTCAATGTCTTTGGCCATTCAAATTGATCGGCGTTTGCGGGAGCGCAAACCTGTGCACCATCTGGCGGTGTTTTCTGAACAGAAGCCTGAGTCTATGCAATGTGACAGGATTCTGACCAGAATTGAATGGCAAAATCACAGACGTCAGAATGGGTTGTGCTTTTACTGTGGTGACTCCACTCATGTTATCTCTGATTGTTCTAAGCGCACAAAGAGATTCGCTAAGTCTGTCACCATTGGTACTGTACAGCCTAAATTCATTTTGTCTGTTACTTTGATTTGCTCTCTGTCATCCTACTCTGTTATGGCTTTTGTGGATTCAGGCGCTGTCCTGAATTTGATGGATTTGTCATTTGCGGTTTTATCTTGGAGCCATTGCAATTCCCTATTCCACTAAAGGGAATTGATGCTACGCCATTGGCCAAGAATAAACCTCAATACTGGACTCAAGTGACTATGTGCATGACTCCTGCACATCAGGAGGTTATTCGCTTTCTGGTGTTACATAATTTGCATGATGTTGTCGTGTTGGGTCTGCCATGGCTGCAGGTTCATAATCCAGTCCTGGATTGGAAAGCAATGTCTGTGTCAAGTTGGGGTTGTCAAGGGGTACATGGCGATGTTCCTTTGGTGTCAATTGCTTCTTCTACTCCTTCTGAAGTCCCTGAATTTTTGTCGGATTACCAGGAAGTATTTGATGAGCCCAAATCCAGTGCCCTACCTCCTCATAGGGATTGTGATTGTGCCATAAATTTGATTCCTGGTAGTAAGTTCCCTAAGGGTCGACTTTTTAATTTATCTGTACCAGAACATACCGCTATGCGGAGCTATATAAAGGAGTCTTTGGAGAAAGGGCATATTCCTCCGTCCTCGTCACCTTTGGGTGCAGGGTTCTTTTTTGTGGCTAAGAAGGATGGTTCTCTGAGACCCTGTATAGATTATCGCCTTCTAAATAAAATCACGGTCAAATTTCAGTACCCTTTGCCTCTGCTGTCCGATCTGTTTGCTTGGATTAGGGGGGCTAGTTGGTTCACCAAGATAGATCTTCGAAGAGCTTATAATCTTGTGCGTATAAAGCAGGGCGATGAATGGAAGACAGCATTTAATACGCCCGAAGGTCATTTTGAGTACTTGGTGATGCCTTTTGGGCTTTCTAATGCTCCTTCCGTGTTTCAGTCCTTCATGCACGACATCTTCCGAGAGTATCTGGATAGATTCATGATTGTGTACCTGGATGATATTTTGGTCTTTTCTGATGATTGGGAGTCTCATGTGAAGCAGGTCAGGATGGTGTTTCAGGTCCTGCGTGCCAATGCCTTGTTTGTGAAGGGCTCTAAATGGCTCGGTGATGAGACCATGTGCTTTCTTTTCTAGAAAGTTTTCGCCTGCCGAGCGGAATTATGATGTTGGTAATCGGGAGTTGTTGGCAATGAAGTGGGCATTCGAGGAGTGGCGACATTGGCTTGAGGGAGCCAAGCATCGTGTGGTGGTCTTGACGGATCACAAGAATTTGATTTATCTCGAGTCTGCCAAGTGGTTAAATCCTAGACAAGCTCGATGGTTGCTGTTTTTCTCCCGTTTTGATTTCGTGGTTTCATACCTTACGGGCTCAAAGAATGTGAAGGCTGATGCCCTTTCTAGGAGTTTTGTGCCTGACTCTCCGGGAGTTTCTGAGCCGGCTGGTATCCTCAGAGAGGGGGTGATCTTATCTGCCATCTCCCCTGATTTGTGGTGGGTGCTGCAGGAGTTTCAGGCCGATAGACCTGACCGTTGTCCATCGGAGAGACTGTTTGTCCCGGATAGATGGACCAGTAGAGTTATTTCCGAGGTTCATTCTTCAGTGTTAGCGGGTCATCCTGGGATCTTTGGTACCAGGGATTTGGTGGCTAGGTCCTTTTGGTGGCCTTCTTTGTCGCGGGATGTGCGTTCCTTTGTGCAGTCCTGTGGGATTTGTGCTCGGGCCAAGCCTTGCTGTTCTCGTGCCAGTGGATTGCTTTTGCCTTTGCCTGTCCCGAAGAGGCCTTGGACACATATTTCCATGGATTTTATTTCGGATCTTCCAGTCTCTCAGAGGATGTCTGTCATCTGGGTGGTTTGTGATCGTTTTTCTAAAATGGTCCATTTGGTGCCTTTGCCTAAGTTACCCTCCTCCTCTGATTTGGTTCCGCTGTTTTTTCAGAATGTGGTCCGTTTGCATGGTATTCCGTAGAACATTGTGTCTGACAGAGGATCCCAGTTTGTGTCCAGATTTTGGCGGTCCTTTTGTGCTAAGATGGGCATTGATTTGTCTTTTTCTTCGGCCTTCCATCCTCAGACGAATGGCCAAACCAAACGTACGAATCAGACCTTGGAAACTTATCTGAGATGTTTTGTTTCTGCTGATCAGGATGATTGGGTGACTTTTTTGCCATTGGCTGAGTTCGCCCTCAATAATCGGGCTAGTTCCCCTACTTTGGTTTCACCTTTTTTTTGTAATTCTGGTTTTCATCCTCGTTTTTCCTCAGGTCAGGTTGAACCTTCGGACTGTCCTGGGGTGGATTCTGTGGTGGATAGGTTGCAGCAGATTTGGAACCACGTAGTGGACTATTTGACGTTGTCACAGGAGATGGCTCAGCGCTTTGCTAATCGCCGTCGCTGTGTGGGTCCCCGACTTCGTGTTGGGGATTTGGTATGGTTGTCATCTCGTTATGTTCCTATGAAGGTTTCCTCTCCTTAGTTCAAACCTCGTTTCATCGGTCCTTATAAGATTTTGGAAATCCTCAATCCGGTGTCATTTCGTTTGGACCTCCCAGCATCTTTTGCCATTCATAATGTGTTCCATAGGTCATTGTTGCGGAGGTATGTGGTGCCTGTGGTTCCGTCTGTTGACCCTCCTGCTCCGGTGTTGGTCGAGGGAGAATTGGAGTATGTGGTGGAGAAGATCTTGGATTCTCGTATTTCGAGATCAGTACTTGGTTAAATGGAAGGGCTATGGTCAGGAGGATAATTCCTGGGTTGTTGCCTCTGATGTCCATGCTGCCGATTTGGATCGTGCCTTTCATTTAGCTCGTCCTGATTGGCCTGGGGGCTCTGGTGAGAGTTCGGTGACCCCTCAAGGGGGGGGTACTGTTGTGAATTCCGTTCTCGGGCTCCCTCCTGTGGTCATGAGTGGTACTTTGTGAGTTCTGTTCATGGGCTCCCTCTGGTGGCTTTTAGTGTTACGGCTGGTCTGTAGCTGGACTCCAGCTGCCTCGTTTCCTGCTAGGCCTGCTGCCTATTTAACTCCATCTGGACCTTTACTTGTTGCCTGCTGTCGTTGTATTCAGTACTGGTTCAGATCTCTCTGGGACTTCCCTTGTGACCTGTCTCCTCGTGGAGAAGCTAAGTTCATGCTAGTCCATTTTTGCTCATTTTTATTTGAAAATGTTTCTCAGTATGTTATGAGTTCAGTCCAGCTTGCTTATATGTTATTTGATTGCTAGCTGGAAGCTCTGGGGTGCGGAGTTGCGCCCCTCACATCGTGAGTCGGTGTGGGGGTCTTTTTGTATCCTCTGCATGGATACTTTTGTAGTATTTTATACTGACCGCACAGATTCCTTGCTATCTTCTGACTATTTAGTTATTAGTGAGCCTCATTTGCTAAAACCTATTTTCATTTCTATGTTTGTGTTTTCCCCTTAAACTCACTGTTATTATTTGTGGGGGGCTGCTTACACTTTGGGGAAAATTTCTCTGAGGCAAGTGAGGCTTTGTTTCTCTCTAGGGGTAGCTAGTTTCTCAGGCTGTGAACGAGGCGTCTAGGCCGAGTTAGGAACGCTCCACGGCTGCCTTTAGTGTGGTTTGATAGGATCAGAATTGCGGTCAGTAAAGTTCCCACATTCCCAGAGCTTGTCCTTATTTTTTGGTTTACTTATCAGGTCAGTTCATGTGTTCTAACCACCAGGATCATAACAGAAACCCATGTCGCGTTTGGAGAGCCCTGTTGTGAATTCCGCTCTTGGGCTCCCTCCGGTGGTTGTAAGTAGCACTTTTGTGAATTCTGCTCTTGGGCTCCCTCCTGTGGTTTTGAGTGGTGTAGCTGCTTCTTGGATTTAGCATTAGCAGCTGCTTCCACTGATCTTTCTGCTCTGCTATTTTAGTCTCCTTTATCCCTCAATCAATGCCAGTTGTCAATTGTCCTGCTTGAAGGCACGGCTCTTGGATTTCCCTGACTCTCTGACTCGTTCAGCAAAGATAAGTCCTTGCTTGTCCTTTTGCAGTCCACTTGTTATGGACTTATTGTTCAGCACATTTATGTTTTGTTCATTTGTCCAGCTTATCAGTATTTAGCTTAGCTGGAAGCTCTGGGCTGCAGATTTTGCCCCCCACACCTTTAGTCAGGTGTGGAGATTTTTGCATATCTCTGCGGTGGACTTTTTCTAGTTTTTATTACTGACCGCACAGTGTTTCTTTCCTTACTGTCTATCTAGCTAGAATTGGCCTCCTTTGCTAAATCTTGTTTCATACTACGTATGTCATTTCCTTCTCCTCTCACAGCCAATATTTGTGGGGGGCTGTCCTATCCTTTGGGGATTTTCTCTGAGGCAAGATAGCTTTCCATTTTCTACCTTTAGGGGTAGCTAGTTCTCCGGCTGTGACGAGATGTCCAGGGAGTGACAGGAACATTCCACGGCTACTGCTAGTGTGTTAAGATCAGGAACTGCGGTCTGTATAGTTACCACCTGCCCAGAGCTAGTCGCATGTCGCTCCTAAATTACCAGTCCATAACAGAGCCCCTGACGTGCCTAAACAGTAGAAACCCCCCACAAGTGACCCCATTTTGGAAAGAAGACCCCCTAAGGAACTTATCTAGATGTGTGATGAGCACTTTTAACCCCCAATTGTTTCACTAAAGTTTAGAATGTAGCACCGTGAAAATTAAAAAATCATTTTTTCTTTCCACAAAATGATGTTTTAGCCCGCAATTTTTTTCCCAAGGGTAACAGGAGAAATTGGACCACAAAAGTTATTGTCCAATTTGTCCTGAGTACACTGATACACCATACATGGGGGGAAACTACTGTTTGGGCACACGGCAGAGCTTGGAAGGGAAGGAGCGCCGTTTGAAATGCAGACTTAGATGGATTGGTTTGCAGGTGTCATGTTGCATTTGCAGAGTCCCTGATGTACCTAAACAGTAGAAACCCCCCACAAGTGACCCCATATTGGAAACTAGACCCCCCAAGGAACTTATCTAGATGTGTTGTGAGAACTTTGAACCAACAAGTGTTTCACTACAGTTTATAACGCAGAGCCGTGAAAATAAAAAATATTTTTTTCCACAAAAATGATATTTTAGCCCCCACATTTTTATTTTCCCAAGGTTAACAGGAGAAATTGGACCCCAAAAGTTGTTTTCCAATTTGTGCTGAGTACGCTGATACCCCATATAGGGGGGGAACCACTGTTTGGGCGCACGGCAGAGCTCGGAAGGGAAGGAGCACTGTTTTACCTGTTCAAAGCAGAATTGGCTGGAATTGAGATCGGACGCCATGTCGCGTTTGGAGAGCCCCTGATGTGCCTAAACAGTGGAAACCCCCCAATTCTAACTGAAACCCTAACCCCAACCCTAACCCCAGCCCTAACCCTAGCCCTAACCCCAACCCTAACCCTAGCCCTAACCTTAGCCCTAACCCTAACCCTAACCCTAATGGGAAAATGGAAATAAATACATTTTTTAAAATTTTATTATTTTTCCCTAACTAATGGGGTGATGAAGGGGGGTTTGATTTACTTTTATAGCTGTTTTTTTGGCGGATTTTTATGATTGGCAGCCGTCGCACACTAAAAGATGCTTTTTATTGGAAAAAATAGTTTTTGCATCACCACATTTTGAGAGCTATAATTTATCCATATTTTTGCCCTCAGAGTCATGTGAGATCTTGTTTTTTGCGGGACGAGTTGACGTTTTTATTGGTACCATTTTCGGGCACATGACATTTTTTGATCACTTTTTATTCCGATTTTTGGGAGGCGAAATGAACAAAAACCAGCAATTCCTGAAATTCTTTTAGGGGGGGCATTTATAGCGTTCCACATGTGGTAAAATTGATAAAGCAGCTTTATTCTTCAGGTCAGTATGATTACAGCGATACCTCATTTATATAATTTTTTTATGTTTTGGCCCTTTTACACAATAAAAACTATTTTATATAAAAAAATTATTGTTTTTGCATCGCTTTATTCTGAGAGCTATAACTTTTTTATTTTTCTGCTGATGATGCTGTATGGTGGCTTTTTTTTTGCGGGACAAGATGACGTTTTCAGCGGTACCATGATTATTTATATCCGTCTTTTTGATCGCGTGATATTCCACTTTTTGTTCACCTGTATGATAATAAAGCGTTGCTTTTTGCCTTGTTTTTTTTTTTTTTTGCGGTGTTCACTGAAGGGGTTAACTAGTGGGATAGTTTCATAGAGAGGGGCGTTACGGACGCGGCGATACCAAATATGTGTACTTTTATTGTTTTTTTTAATTTACATAAATAAATGGATTTACTGGGAAATGTTTTTTTTTTCCTTTATTTGGGGATTTTTTTTTTTTATACATTCTATTTTTTTTTTTTTACTTTCTACTATTGTCCCAGGGTGGGACATCACTGTATTAGATCAGATCGTTGATCTGACAGTGTGCATAGCACTCTGTCAGATCAACGATCTGACAGGCAAGTGTAGGTGTCTTTCCGGCGCCTGCTCTCAGCAACTCTCAGCAGGCGCCGGTTAGCCAGGTCATTTCATGACCCGGAAGGAGTCCTGCGGCCATCTTGGATCCGGGGTCTCCTTCCGGATCACCGGAGCAACGCGATCTCATCACGTTGCTCCGGTGGGAGAGCACAGGGAGCCTCCGTCCCTGCGCGATCCCCGTCTATGCCGCTGTCACTACTGACAGCGGCATCAGAGGGGTTAAATGCCCGCGATCAGCGCTAGCGACGATCGTGGGCATTGCTGCGAGGTGTCAGCTGTCATATACAGCTGTCACCCGCACCCGATCACAGCGGTGCTCAGCGCAAGATCGCGGTGATCGGTGAGCCGTACTAGTACTGTTGCTGGCACAAAATGCAGTGCCGGCAGTGCAGTACTAGTACGGCGCATGTCGCGACGGGGTTAAGATAGTGGTCCAATAACTTACCTATCCCTTCAGATAATCACCCATTTCCAGAAATAATCAGAAAGCTGCTAATTGAAGTTTGCTACAAACCTCCCAATATTATCAACATAATGTACTATGGTAGGTGCCATGTAGATAAGAAGTGAAAAGAAACAGTAGTAAAATTAAAAGAAATACTTTATTGAATAACAAAGATAAAAATATAGCTAAAAAGACAGGGCATAGTAAAGCCTCTAAACAAATAGGGAGCAGTAGCAGTAGCAGGTAATAAAGTGCACAGTAAAGTAGAATGTAATTTAAAGCGCCCCTTTAAAAAAAACAATTAGGCTCACCTATAGTCTTTAAATCCAAGGAGATGGCAGGAAAAAAAGGAAAGGAGGAGGAAGGGGGGATGGAGGAAAATGCATCAAAATGGTTCAGCTGACAAATATTGCCATTGCAAGAGCAAGTAAAAACTCTACCTATAAATCAATGGATAGAATAGGAGCCTAAAGTGTTAAAGGCAATAGAATGCACCACAATTTGGAGCTGTATCCTATAAAAGAACAGTTGTGGCTCACATACAGTCTTTAAATCTGGGAGATGGCAGAAGGAAAGATGGAGAAGGGGAAAGGGGAAGGGAGAGGAGGATGGTGGAAATGGTTCAGCTGACAAATATTGCCATATAGTGCTAAATACGCAAATGCAAGTGCAAGTAAAAGCTGCCTATAAATCTATGGATCGAACAGGAGCCTAAAGTGTTAAAGGCAATGACATGGTCTCAATTTGGAGCTATATCTGCTATAGGGGCTATTGTCTCCAACTCTTTAGGCTCCTGTTCTATCCATTGATTTATAGGCAGTTTTTACTTGCACTTGCATTTGTATATTTAGCACTATATGCCAATATTTGTCAGCTGGACCATTTTTAACTATCCCCCCTCCCCCTCCCTTTTTTCTGCCATCTCCTTGGATTTAAAGACTATATGTGAGCCTAATTGTTTTTTATAGGGGCGCTTTAAATTACATTCTACTTTACTGAGCACTTTATTACCTGCTGCTGCTACTGCTCCCCATTTGTTTAGAGGCTTTACTCTGCCCTGTCTATTTAACTTTTTTTTTTTATCTTTGGTATTGTTCAATAAAGTATTTATTTTAATTTTACTACTTTTGTTTCTTCTCACTTCTTATCTATATGGCACCTACCATAGTAGCTTATGTTGATAATGTATTGTTGAAGTGCTCCTTAACTGCCTTCTAACTAGGACTATGGGAATAATAAGCCTCCTAATATAGCTGAACAGGTAGAGGATGAAATTCTGCAGCAAGTTAAGAAGGCAGGAGACAGTAATAAGGTTCTTATACTAGGGGATTTTAACTATCCAAACATACAATGGGACATATAATCTTCTGGTTGTGCTAAAAGCTGCAAGTTGATATCCATAGTTCAGGACAGTTACCTCTCTCAGCTGATGAGCAGTAGATGAACCAACCAGGAGAGGTAATCTGCTGCATCTGGTTCTGTCAAATAGAGTAGATACAATTTCAGATCTACAGGTCAGGGAGTATTTGGGAAGCAGTGACCATAATATGGTAAATTTCAATGTAATTATCAAACATTCAAGAGGTGCAATGCCAAAACCTGGAACTTTAGGAAAGCTGATTTCAACAAATTAAGGGAAGAGCTTAATCACATAGACTGGTACCATGTCGTGTAACAGGATACAGAATATAAATAGGGCATTTTTTAGGAAATACTACTATAATCCTGAAAAAAGTATACTCTCTTGTAATAAAATTTCAATGAATAAAAAGAAACCATTATCGATAAATAAGACGCTAAAAAGTTTAATAAGACACAAACAAAAGGCATTCAAAATCTTGAAAGCCGAGAATACTGAAACAGCATTTTAGGATGATAAAGATCTAAATAAGAAATATAAAAAAGAAATCAAGCTAGCAAAGTTATCTACAGAGAAACAAATCACCAATGACATAAAAATAAATCCCCCAAATTTTTATAAATACATCATTGCCAAAAAGAAAAAAAACAGATGGTATCGGCCTCTTAACAGACAAAATTAGCAAGATAATTATAAAGTACAGATGAAAGACTGAGATATTAAACAGTCACTTTTCATCCATATTCACCATTGAACTGTCTTTTAGGCTATGTGCACATGTTTCTAGACCTTTTCTTCTGCCTTCGACACAGTTGACCACTGCTTTCTACTACAGATCCTCTCTTCCTTTGTGTAAAAGACCTTGCCCTATCTTGGATCTCCTCATAGCTTACCAACCGCACAACAAGCATTTTCTACTCCCATACTACCTCTTCATCTCTTCACCTCCCTGTTGGTGTACCTCAAGGCTCTGTCCTAGGACCCTTAGGGTACTGTCACACAGTGAAATTTTGATCGCTACGACGGCACGATCCGTGACGTCGCAGCGTCATATGATTATCGCTCCAGCGTCGTAGACTGCGGTCACACTTTGCAATCACGGCGCTGGAGCGATGCCGAAGTCCCCGGGTAACCAGGGTAAACATCGGGTTACTAAGCGCAGGGCCGCGCTTAGTAACCCGATGTTTATCCTGGTTACCAGCGTAAACGTAAAAAAAACAAACAGTACATACTCACATTCCGGTGTCTGTCCCCCGGCGTTCTGCTTCTCTCCACTGTGTAAGCACCATAGCCGGAAAGCAGAGCGGTGACGTCACCGCGTCACCGCTGTGCTCGCTTTCCGGCCGGCAGGCGCTCACAGTGCAGAGAAGCTGAGACGATGGAGGACAGACACCGGAATGTGAGTATGTACTGTTTGTTTTTTTTACGTTTACGCTGGTAACCAGGGTAAACATCGGGTTACTAAGCGCGGCCCTGCGCTTAGTTACCCGATGTTTACCCTGGTTACAAGCGAACACATCGCTGGATCGGTGTCACACACAACGATCCAGCGATGTCAGCGGGTGATCAAGCGATGAAAGAAAGTTCCAAACGATCTGCTACGACGTACGATTCTCAGCAGGGTCCCTGATCGCTGCTGCGTGTCAGACACTGCGATATCGTAACTATATCGCTAGAACGTCACGAATCGTACCGTCGTAGCGATCAAAATTGCACTGTGTGACAGTACCCTTACTCTTCTCAATCTATACACTCAACCTAGGACCACTCATAAGGTCCTATGGCTTCCAGTACCATCTATTTGCTGATGACACTCAGATCTACCTCTCATGCCCAGATATCACCTCTCTGCTCTCCAGAATTCCAGAGTGTCTATCAGCCATATCCTCCTTCTTCAGCTCTCGCTTCCTCAAGCTCAATGTTGACAAATCTGAACTAATTATCTTTTCTCCATCTTGCATATCTTCCCTACCTGATCTATCTATCAAAATAAATCAAAACACACTTTCCCCTGTCCCCAAAATCCGCTGCCTCGGAGTAACCCTTAACTCTGCCCTGTCCTTCAAACCGCACATCCAATCTCTCACCACCTCCTGTCTCCTCCAGCTCAAAAACATCTACAGAATTCATCCTTTCTTCAACCCTCACTCTACCAAAATGCTTGTGCATGCCCTAATCATCTCCCGCCTCAACTACTGAAACATCCTCCTTTGTAGCTTATCTTCTAACCCCTCCAGTCCCTCCTTAACTCTGCTGCCTGACTGATTAATCTCTCTCCTTAGGGTACCATCTCACAGTGGCACTTTGGTCGCTACGACGGCACGATCCATGACGTTCCAGCGATATTCATATGATCTCGCTGTGTCTGACATGGTACTGCGATCAGGGACCCTGCTGAGAATCGTACGTCATAGCAGATCGTTTGAAACTTTATTTCGTCGCTGGATCACCCGCTGTCATCGCTGGATCGGTGTGTGACACCGATCCAGCGATGTGTTCGCTTGTAACCAGGGTAAACATCGGGTTACTAAGCGCAGGGCCGTGCTTAGTAACTCGATGTTTACCCTGGTTACCATTGTAAATGTAAAAAAAACACTACATACTCACCTTCTGATGTCTGTCACGTCCCTCGCCATCAGCTTCCCGCACTGACTGTGAGCGCCGGCCGTAAAGTAAAAGCAGAGCACAGCAGTGACATCACCGCTGTGCTGTGTTTTACGGCCGGCACTGACACAGTCAGTGCGGGAAGCCGCCGGCGAGGGACGTGGCAGACACCAGAATGTAAATATGTAGTGTTTTTGTTTTTTTTTACATTTACAAGGGTAACCAGGGTAAACATCGGGTTACTAAGCGCGGCCCTGCGCTTAGTAACCCGATGTTTACCCTGGTTACCCGGGGACTTCGGCATCGTTGGTCGCTGGAGAGCTGTCTGTGTGACAGCTCTCCAGCGACCACACAATGACTTACCAACAATCACGGCCAGGTCGTATCGCTGGTCGTGATCGTTGGTAAATCGTTTAGTGTAACAGTACCCTTACTACACTCCTGCTTCCCCTCTTTGCAAATCCCTTCACTGGCTTCCAATTTCCCAGCGTATCCAGTTTAAACTACTAACACTGACCTACAAAGCCATCAATAATTTTTCTCCTCTGCATATTTCCAAACTAATCTCTCAATATCTTCAATAACTTAATCTCCGGTGCTCCCAAGACCTCTTTCTCTTTTCCACGCTTGTTCGCTCCTCACCCTATTGCCTCCAAGACTTCTCTCGAATATCTCCCATCCTCTGGAATTCTGAACCCCAACACATCCGGTTATCCACCACATTTGGATGCTTCAAAAGAAACCTGAAAACCCACCTCTTCAAGAAAGCTTACAACCTGTAATGACCACACAGCCACCTCAACACCATCAGAGCTACTGCAACCTCCGACCTATTGTCTCCTTCCCCATAATCCTGTAGAATGTAATTCCGCAAGGGCAGGGTCCTCTTCCTCTGTACCAGTCTGTCATTGATAGTTTGTTTACTGTAAGTGATATTTGTATTTTGATGTAACCCCTTCTCATGTACAGCACCATGGAATTAGTGGTGCTATATAAATAAATAATAATAGTAATAATAATAATAATAATAACCTCTTTATTAATGACCTTGTGGATGGGATTGAGAGAAAAGTGTAAGTCTTTGCTGGTGACACCAAACTATGTAGGATATTAAAATCTGACCTTGACATTTCAATAATGCGTAACAATCTGAATAATATGATTAAAATAAGCTATTTTGGGTTTACATCTGTCATGTTGGATGACTTTTAATTGTTTTTATTGTGTATCTTTGTCTTGTATTTAATAAAGAGTATTTGTTTGTACCTATTTTGGTGATCCCCAGTTTATGGTCTACAGCTTTTTCTCCTATGTGTTGAATTGGCAAACACTTGACAAATGAGATTTAAAGTAGATAAAAGTCGAGTAATGCACCTAGGAGAGAGTAATCCTATTGCTACATATACATTAAATAGGAGTGTAATCGCAACTGCAGAACAGTAGAAAAACTTTGGTATTACGGTTACAAGTAAGCTAAGCAGTAACACTCAATGTCAAGCAGCAGCCACAAAGCAAACATATTATGATATATAAAAAGAGTGACAAAATCCCACGATCACAACGTACTATTACCCCTTTATAAATCACTGGTAAGGCCACATCTAGAATATGGGATCCAGTTTTGTGCATCACTTTTTAAAAAGGATATTTAGAAGTTAGAATCAGTTCAAAGATGGGCAACTAGATTAGTACAAGGGTTGGAAGGCCTCTCATATGATGAAAGTTTCAAAAAGTTGGTCTTGTCTAGCTTAGAAAACAGACACCTCGGAGGGATCTCATTTACATGTATAAATATATGTGTGGCCAATACAAAACACTGGCATGTGACTTATACCTTCCAAAGATCATACTGAGGCCTAGAGGGCACTCATTATGGGTGGAAGAAAGGCGATTCCAGCAGTTAAATAGGAAAGGGTTCTTTACAGTTAGAACAGTCAGACTGTGGAATGCTGTACCACAAGAGATACTACTAGCAGACACTGGAAAAGCTTTTAAAAAAGGGCTGGACGATTTCCTTGTTACATATAACATTGCAGGTTATAGTTAAATTAGTGACAAAATGTACAATTTGGTGGAAAAAGGTTAAACTTGATGGACATTAATGTATTGAGAACTAAACCACTACCCACCAGAAGATGCAGAGCTGACCTACTAGACAACAAGGGTTGGAGAACTAAACTGCTAAACAGAGTTGGAGAAATAAACCACTACACACCAGGAAATGGAGAACTAAACCACTGCACACCAAGTACTGCTGAACTAAACCACTAAGTGTCACTTAACACCAAGTCTTGAAATCCATGAGTCAAACCTCTGTACCTAACACTTCCTCCACTGCTTCTGCCTCCTCCAGCTCCTCTATGATGTCCACCAATGCCCTCAATCTCTCCCTTAATGAAACACGCATTTCAACATTGCAGATAGAATCTCCCCCACCTCCATACTGCTCAGCCATGGCTCACCGAAATAAGGCAGTGTTCAAATTAATATGCCTTGGAAATCGCAGTCATATAGATCAAGAGTCGTAGACAGCTATCCATGATGAGTTTGAGCAATGGCTGTTTCCACTAAACCTGGAGCCAGGGAACGCTGTGTGCAATAACGGTGCTAATCTGGTGGTGGCCCTTCGCTGGGGCAACCTCACACACATGCCTTGCATTGCTCATGTCTTCAAAATGCTGGTACGCCAGTATCCCGGCCTGGATGCACTGCTGCTTAAAGCATGGTCACTATGTGCTCACTTCTGCCGTTCGCACACCACAGGTAATAAACTTGCATCAAGGTCATTCAGGCTACTGGTTAACCTGTTGATATGCGATGTTCCGACATGGCTGAATTCCACTCTGCACATGTTGCAGCAACTGTGGCAGCCCAACAAGCCCTGGTGCAGTATGTATTTTGTATATTCTGTACCAAAACAGTATGGACAAGATGCAAATCATGCTTGCAGAGTGGGGACAGATGAAGGACCTCTGCATCCTTATGCATAGTTTTGAAATGGTTTCTAAGATGGTTAGCGCTGCGATGCCACCATCAGCATCATTATTTTGGTAATTTACATATTGTAGCACAATTTGAATAGTCTGCGGGAGGAGATCGTGGTCCCAAAGGTACTGAAGGAAGAAGAGGAGGATGCAGAAGGGATAACAATAGCTCTAAGTTCCGGACTGGTGAGTGCCATGGGAGGGTGGACTACAGCAATCGAGGGTGGCTCATGGTACTAGACAAACTGTTAGTGAAGGTACAGGAGATGAGGAATAAATGAAGTAGGATGAGGAGGAAGAGGTGATGGGCACGCAATAGTCAGGAGATAAAGGGGATAATGATCCTCTCTATTGTCCGTGGTTGGATGGAAGGGTTGACTAAAGCAAACTTGAGTGTTACCTCGTAAAGAACACAACATGAACTTGGAACTCATGAAAGTGCCCAGCAAATTAACACCTTCTTGCTGCAATATCTGCAAGATGATGCCTGTATTGATAGGACTAGAAAGACTAGAAATTGTACTGACTACTGGATTGCGACTCTGTTAGATCCACAGTAAAAGACTACATTTTTCCAGATGCTGCTGCCTCTAAAAAGGGATCCTCAAATGCTGGAGTATCGAAACATGCTTGTAAACAATCTTAAGAGTGGTTTTCCCCAAGATAGCATTGAGGCATACAGTGTGTATCGCAGTTATAAACTTCTGAACCTGTTAAGGTAGAGTCGTCAATGCAAAAAAATGAGCAGCAGCAGTGTAAGTACAGAAGCAATTTCTGTAAGATGTTTCAGACATTTTTAGACCAGGCCATGCACACCAGCAGAACAGATTACAAGTCTGACAAATACTTAATGACTGTAGAGGATTGTTCACGAGTATCTCGAGTACCATCAGGGGGGGTTTATACCCTTTTGCATTTTGATCTTCATAAATGAAAGTGTGGCCTGAGCTTGCCTGTAATACCTTATAGGTTTTGTCATGCCCAGCAGCCTTTGCTCTTGCAGAATATATCTTCAGAACTGCTGTTGGTGTCCTGACGGATAAGCACATCCCGCTGTCCACTGAAAATGTAGACCAAATAACTTTCATCAAGATGCCTGTGACACCTTTGTCATGGCTTCTTTGCTTGCTGCTGTTGCTACTAAAAAAATTTTTGGAATGAGGTGACTCCAAGTTGTGTTTCCATATGGTGGGTTATTTGTAGTGATAGTGGTGTCAGAGCCCCATTACATTATTTCTACTCTGGGAAAATCGATGCCACTTTATTGGTATCCAACCCTAATTTTTGGAACTGTTTGGACTCTAAGTTGGGTTTCCTTCGTGTGTTGCCTGAAGTTAGCAGGGTTCTCAGAGCACCAGGCCTATCCCTGTCACTCATCCACTTGTTACTGATCAATGTTTAAGCTAGAAGAGCTGGTCCAAACCTTGTCCCAAGCCCTGTCCCATGCATCCATGCTGTGCAATTATACTATTTGTACTCTTGTTCTGTTGGGCGGTTGGAGAGTTATGACGCAAGGGGAACCAAGAGGCACCTGCGCTCTAAATAATTAATTAAAAAAAGAAAACAAATTGTGGGTTTTCCTGTATTTTTGATAAACACCCAGGCAAAACTGACAGCTGCTGGGCTGCAACCTTCAGCTGGCAGTGTTAGCAAGGCTGTTTATCATGCAATCACGGCTGTCATGTCAGGAACTCTCTAAGGTCAGTGTGCAGAAGCTGCAGCGCTGACAGCTTCTGTAGCATGAGTGTCCCCTAATCGGACACAGTGTAAAAGTTAGAATGAATTTAAAAAAAATTCTTTTTAATATGTAAAAATCTAAAAAAATAATAAAAAATACTAATAAAAAAATCAATATTGATTTCATCAATAAAAAAATCTTTGAATTAAAAAAAAATCTAAACAATAAAAGTACACATATTTGTATCGCCACGTCCGTAACAACCCGACCTATAAAACTGTCCCACTAGTTAACCCCTTTAGTAAACACCATTAAAAAAAAACAAGGCAAAAAAACAATGTTAGGGCTGGCGGAATTCACCGAGTAATTAGTAGAATAGCATAGGTGCGTTCGCAGGGTCCACCGTGCAGGAGTGAGACCTGCTGCTAATAGATGGCGGCACTATAAGGCGGTATAGACACAAGTTCTGTCACTCGGTCTGAATATGAATGAACCCTGTTGCTACACAGAGTTGTAAGATTCCTTACAATTGCTAATTGCCCCCACGGACGCTAACTGCCTGACTAAGAGTATTCCCAATGCTAGATGAACACACACCACATATAGAGAGATTGATATATCCAACACAAAGCACCAAAAATTGCAGTCAAACCACGTCCAGTATAGGCAAAATAGAAAAACTTTATTAAGTAAAAACATACACAGGTGCACAGTATGGCAGGTAACGGATTCCCCCATGCAAGTCCGCAACCACAAATCCTACATAAAGGGACCGAACTACGGTGCACTACCATTCATTATATCCCATATACGTAATCAGTCCAAATATATTGTATTCACGATAATGTTATAATAGTATCGACCGATACCCTACACGGCCCTATAGACAATTGTCATGGGCATGGTACATACCACCAATGGGAACGTGCACCGTAGTCGGGTCCTCCCCGACGCGCGTTTCGGCGGGTAGCCTTCCTCAAGGGGATGCCAGAAGGCAGCAGGGGCGCAGATTAAGTAGTAGATGATCCGGAAATAGCGGCGCTAACATGCGCAGCCGCACCGCAACCCCCACATCCGGTCTGTGCAAGCCCCGGGACCGGAAACACACGGGCCCCATGTGATCCGCCCACAAGGCATAGCAAGAACCGAGGAGGAGTGCGGCGCGACTGCGCATGCGCGAACCGCAGCCGCGGCCATCTTGGAAGAGGGCACATACATTGGCATATAGGTGAGAACAAATTAAAACTGTAACCGGCCCTTGTGAAACAGATAATCGAAAATACACAAGTTTACAACTAGCTGATGACAGGCCCATATTGTAAATATCAGTAAATCAAGCATATACTATATTGAAATATAGTGTACAAAATATATAGCCGTCATAACTGCCCATCATCAGAAACCAAAACTTCTCAGGATGGACACAAACACATTCCTGGGAAAGGAAACAGCAGCAAATCATAAAGATATACATCTATATATAATATAAATCAAACTAAGCCACAAAATCATAAAGTCCATAAATAGAACGAAGATGCTAACAAGCATAGTCCATAATATATGTAGCTTCAGTTGATGAATAGTGGAAAATATTGATGAAGAATTCCATCCTTCTACGAAATGGTGCAGGTATACACTGGGAGTATATATTGATTGTATATATTGACGGCCGCCAACATTAAGTATCCCATAAACCAGTCACAATCCGGACCAAACTAAAATACAAAACAATAAAATTAGCATTAAAAACAAGTAGAGATAGCAAATGCGGAACAGCACAGAGGAAGCAATGCACAGCAGTCCGGCAACTACAAATATGGGGCGAACGACAGACACTCATTCAGTCCATGAGGCTGAACCGTCTGTAAACGCCAAATCCAGCGTGTTTCTAGCATGCCGAGTCTCTTAGAGAGACGGCCACCTCTAATATTTATTTTGAGGGCATCAATTCCCCTAACTTTTAACATTGTGGCATCACAATTATGAAATGCTTTAAAATGCCTAGGCAATGTTTTTAGTGTGGTTGTATCCACGTGGCCAGCGGCCGCCTGTATCCCCAACACATGCTCCCTCACGCGGACCTT
Organism: Ranitomeya variabilis; assembly: GCF_051348905.1. Classification (NCBI taxonomy): domain Eukaryota; kingdom Metazoa; phylum Chordata; class Amphibia; order Anura; family Dendrobatidae; genus Ranitomeya; species Ranitomeya variabilis. The sequence goes on along the minus strand of NC_135232.1, from coordinate 998,590,784 downwards.
TAACTGGCGGGTGGTAAGGCCAACGTAGATAAGCCCGCAGGGGCATGTAGCATGATAAATAACATATCTAGTGGTACACGTGATCCGTTGTCTAATGGAGAATCTCCTTGCACCACTAGAATTGAAAAAATGATCACTTCTCTCTATGTTGGGGCAGGCGACACACCGGCCACATGGAAAACAACCCACCCTAGGTGTAAACCTATCTAGAAAAGTAGTAGGTGGCCGTCCCTCATAGTGACTATGGACTAATTGATCTTTCAAGTTGGAGGCACGTCTGAATGTAATGGATGGTTTATTAGGAATGAACTTCTTAATAATCGGGTCAACCTGGAGTATTGGCCAGGCTTTATCCAGGGCTCTCCTAATTTGATTGGCCCTAGAATTATAGGTGGTAATAAACCTAATATTATTGGTATTATTGGTCCTCCTTATTTGTCCATCCTGACCACCATAAAGTAAATTATGGCGTGTAGAATGTTTCGCCCTCTGGTAAGCCCTCTTGATGGATCTCCCACTATATCCCCTTGCCGCAAAACGCATCCTCAGCTCACCAGCTCGTTTCTCAAAGTCGCTATCTGTGGAGCAGATGCGACGTAAACGAAGAAACTGCCCCACCGGGATGGAACGTATCATGTGATGGGGGTGACCTGAGGATGCATGCAGCAAGGTATTGGTTGAGGTTGGTTTACGGAAAATGTCCGTACATATAGTACCATTCGGGTCCCTCTTAATTGTCACATCTAGGAAATTAATAGATATATCACTCCACTCAAATGTTAGATGAATGTTCATATCATTGCTGTTCAAAGAGGACATGTACTGCACAAGGTCAACGGATGTGCCCTGCCAGACGAAGAAGATGTCATCAATATAGCATGTCCAAAGTGGGACACGGTCAATTGATCCCTGTTCGCCGGACAGGAGGAGGTCCCTCTCCCACAGCCCCAGGAAAAGACCGGCATAGGAAGGCGCAAAGGCCGCCCCCATGGCGGTCCCCTGGAGCTGTAGGTAGAAGGACCCCTTGAAAACAAAAAAGTTGTGGGTGAGGGTGAACTCTAAAAGTTCCAGCAGAAGCGATCTCATGCCGATGGATAGAGTAGATGACTCCAAAAAGTATCTAACGGCACCCAATCCGTCTTTGTGTCTAATATTGGTATAAAGAGATTCGACATCCGCCGAAACCAATAGAGAATCACCCTCCAAACACAATCCATCAACCCTGCGCAGCACATCTCCTGTATCCTTGAGGAAAGAAGGAAGGTTAGTAACCAGCGGTTGTAGGTGGAAATCAATCCACCTATTGACATGCTCCAGTAGATTTCCCCGTCCAGAGATGATAGGTCGTCCGGGGGGTGACGAGGCATTTTTATGAATCTTAGGGAGAAGGTATAGGGTCGGTACCGTAGGTTCCGTCACTATCAAAGCCGTGGCCAGATCTTTGGTGATAACGTCGTCCCGCAAGGCCCGCTGGACAATAGAATCTAACTGGGCACTATAGGCAGATAAAGGATTGTATGTAAGTTTTTTATAACAGATGTTATCGTTCAACTGCCTATACGCCTCCCTTTCATACATATCCATGGGCCACAGGACGACGTTACCACCTTTATCGGCCGGCTTCACGACTATATCCGGGAGATTTTTAATATGTACCAATCTTTGCCTCTCCTGTGGGGAAAGATTATCCCATCCCCCAAAATTATGGATATTAGATAAATCCTCAGTCACCACCCGGACGAATAAATCAATGCTAGAGCATGACGTCAGAGGGGGAAATCTACTGGAACGTGGACGAATAGATGGAGGAACCTTACCTCCTGGATGTATATGTTCAACCGCCAACTCTTCCAAGATTAATAACGCATTCTGTTCCTCTTCTGTAGGGAATAATAGATGTAATTCGTTATTATAATAATACCTTTTGAACAGCAATGATCGAGCGAACAAATGGAGATCTTTAATAGTGTTAAATAAATTGAACCCAGATGTGGGAGAAAAAGAAAGACCCTTCTCCAAGAGTTGAAGATCCACCTCAGACAGTATATATTTACTAAGATTAATCACCTTATTATCTTTTTTGGATGACATAGATGTTAAATTGCCTCTCCTATATGGATGATATGAGTGATCCCTTAGTCTGCCATTATCAGTCGCATTAGTGGTAGATGTTGATGCAGATGACAGATCTGATCGTCCACTTAAAGATGAAAGTGACATATTTGATCCAGTCCGATGCAAATGTTGGTTATCACTATTTTTCCATAGATAAACTCTCTTGGACTGATAATCCTTAGTATCTCTCCCAAATTTACTCAGCTGGCTATCCTGGATTTTTTTGGCCAGTGCATCCATGGACTTATCCAAATCATTCTCAAAAGATTGGAGTTTATCCGGGGGGCATCCAGCCCTTACCTCCATCTGTACAGCATCTATCTTTTTATCAAGATCAATGATCCCTGTAGTATTGAAATTGATCAATAATTGCATCAATGTGAGGGAGCACACAGTGCATGCATCCTCCCATTGTGCTATAAAATTAAGATCATCTACTACAAATGAAGGTATCACCCTCACTCTGAGGCCCCTTGGAATCATTTTGTTCTTAATGTATTTTTCAAGGAACAATCTATTCCACCAGAGGCGAGAGCGTTTAAATAGCATGGTCTTAATGGACTGAAGTCTGTACTCCCATCCCGAGTCACCGGGCTGCTGTGCATCTGCCCCACCATCACCGAACACCTGATCCACCTGATTCAGCCAAATTTTCTCCTTGGCCCGGTAGTCCATTTTGTAGACCACGACACCTGTGCATAACACAGCAATAATTAGACAAAATACAGTAGCATACATATAGAGAGATTGGTAGTGTATCAACTGGTGACAAGCACATAAACAAATGATACTAGCGCATGGCCGTGCGGCCATGTGAACCTTTTATGGTTGCAGCAACTTCAAGACCTTCCTAGAGGACCAATGGGAGTTGCTACAGGACCTGAGCATGTGACTCCCGACCTCCAATGAGAATTCTTCCTTTGGGCATGCTCAGAAGGGGAAAACCAAGACTTAGTCCCAGAGATGCCGAGCCTGGAAGAGCAGCAGCAGCCAAGCACAGAGTATCTGCCTGAGCCAGATGCTGGGACCGACGTCTCCGCTGAGCAGACTCCACTGCAGCTGGAGAAGAATGGAAGACCTCAGTGGAGGTGGTTTGAGATTCCTCCTGTGCAGCGGCGGGAACTCGACACCTAACAAACAATGCTTTACCGTTGTACTGCCAAGCAAACAGTGGAATAACACGTGATCAAAAAGACAGATATAAATAAACGTGGTACCACTGAAAATGTCATCTTGTCCCTCAAGAAACAAGCCGCCATATAGATCCATCACGGAAAAATGAAAAAGTTATAGCTCTCAGAACAAAGTGATGCAAAAATAATTATTTTTTTATATAAAATAGTTTTTATCGTATAAAAGCGCCAAAACATAAAAAAAGATATAAATGAGGTATCGCTGTCATCGTACTGACCCAAAGAATGAATCTGCTTTATCAATTTTACCAAATGCGGAACAGTATAAACGCCCCCCCAAAAGAAATTCATGAATTGCTAGCTTTTGTTTATTCTGCCTTACAAAAATCGGAATAAAAAGCAATCAAAAAATGTCTTTTGCACGAAAATGGTACCAATAAAAATGTCAACTCATCCCACACAAAACAAGACCTCACATGACATTGTGGGCTGAAATATGGAAAAATTATAGCTCTCAAAATGTGGTGATGCAAAAACTATTGTTTGCAATAAAAATCGTCTTTTACTGTGTGACAAACATAAAAACCCGCTATAAATAGTAAATCAAACCCCCCTTTATCACCCCCTTAGTTAGGGAAAAATAATAAAATTAAAAAAATGGTTTTATTTCCATCTTCCCATTAGGGTTAGGGTTGGGGCTAAAGTTAGAGTTAGGGTTGGGGCTAAAGTTAGGGTTAGGGTTGGGGATAAAGGTAAGGTTATGGTTGGCGCTAGAGATGGGGTTAGGGTTTGGATTATGTTTACGGTTGGGATTAGGGTTAGGGGTGTGTCAGGGTTAAGGGTGTGGTTAGGGTTATGGTTAGGGCTGGGATTAGGGTTAGGGGAGTGTTGGGGTTAGGGGTGTGGTTAAGGTTGGGATTAGAGTTAGGAGTGTGTTTGGGTTAGGGATGTGGTTAGGGATATGGTTAGCATTGGAGTTAGAATTGGGGGTTTCCACTGTTTAGGCACATCAGGGGCTCTCCAAACACAACATGGCATCCGATCTCAATTCCAGCCAATTCTGCGTTGATTGTTGTGAATTTGCTTTTTGCTCCCTCTAGTGGTTACTAGTTTTTTGACTCTGGTTTTTCTGTCATTCCTTTTATCCGCACCTGGGTCGTTAGTTAGGGGTGTTGCTATATAAGCTCCCTGGACCTTCAGTTCAATGCCTGGCAACGTAGTTATCAGAGCTAGTCTGCTGTGCTCTTGTCTACTGATCCTGGTTCCAGTTATATCAGCTAAGTCTGCCTTTTGCTTTTTGCTATTTGTTTTGGTTTTGTATTTTTGTCCAGCTTGTTCCAAATCTATATCCTGTCCTTTGCTGGAAGCTCTAGGGCGGCTGGTGTTCTCCCCCCGGACCGTTAGACGGTTCGGGGGTTCTTGAATTTCCAGTGTGGATTTTGACAGGGTTTTTGTTGACCATATAAGTTACCTTTCTTTATTCTGCTATCAGTAAGCGGGCCTCTCTGTGCTAAACCTGGTTCATTTCTGTGTTTGTCATTTCCTCTTACCTAACCGTCATTATTTGTGGGGGGCTTCTATCCAGCTTTGGGGTCCCCTTCTCTGGAGGCAAGAAAGGTCTTTGTTTTCCTCTACTAGGGGTAGCTAGATTCTCCGGCTGGCGCGTGTCATCTAGAATCAACGTAGGAATGATCCCCGGCTACTTCTAGTGTTGGCGTTAGGAGTAGATATATGGTCAACCCAGTTACCACTGCCATATGAGCTGGATTTTTGTACTCTGCAGACTTCCACGTTCCTCTGAGACCCTCGCCATTGGGGTCATAACAGTTGATAATGTAAAATGGTGCTCTTTCCCTTCTGAGCCCTGCCGTGCGCCAAATAGTGGTTTACCGCCACATATCAGTGCACTCAGGGCAAATTGGACAACAACTTTTGGGGCCAATTTCTCCTGTTTTCCTTGGGAACATACATAATTGGTGCTAAAAAATCATTTTTGTGGAAAAAAATGTTTTTTTATTTTCACGGCTCTGCGTTATAAACTTTAGTGAAACACTTGGGGGTTCAAAGTTCTCACAACACATCTAGATAAGTTCCTTGGGGGGTGACGCCCGCAGACCATTCCATCAAAGTCTGCATTGCAATACGGCTCTCCTTCCCTTCCTAGATCTGCCATGTACCCAAACAGTGGTTTACCCCTACATATGGGGTAGCAGTGTACTCAGGACAAATTGCACAACAACTTTTGCTGTTCAACTTCTCCAGATACCCTTGGAAAAATAAAAAAATTGCTGGCTCAAAGATCAATTTTGTGAAAACAGCGTTTTTTCTATTTTCACTTTATTGTAAACTTTAGTGAAACAATTGGGAGTTCAAAGTGCTCACCACACATCTAGATAAGTTCCTAAGGGGATCTACTTTCCAAAATGGTGTCATTTGTGGGGGGTTTCCACTGTTTAGGCACATCAGCGGCTCTCCAAATGCGACATGGCGTCCGATCTGAATTCCAGCCAATTTTCCTTTGAAAAGTCAAAGGGCGCTCCTTTACTTTCGAGCTCTGCCATGCACCCACACAGTGGTTTGCCAACACATATGGGGTGTCAGAGTATTGAGGGCAAATTTCACAATAACTATTGGGGTCCAGTTTCTCCTGCTATAATTGGGAAAATAACAAATTGGGACGCCCCCGGAAGAAGCTGGCGGCGAAATGCATGTCGGGGTGAGAGGACGCCTGGAGAAGCTCTGCAGCAGGTACATACCTATATATGTTGTACAACTATTTTGGGTGTGGTATCCCCTTGTATGTTAAGGGCTATTTATGCCCATTGTACTTTGTGCCTATTACGGCCTGGGGTATCTTGAAACTTTGATTTCGGTATTTGGATCTGATCCTCATAAGGTCCTTGGTATATAAACTTGCAGATCCCCATTTATTGTTTCATAGGATATACTTTAGCTGGTATATTGTGGCACCGCTGTTTTAGGATTTTTGTTATCCATTACCATATATTAAGTATTGGTCGTAGCTATACATTTATGCTCAGTATTGGTTCCCATATGATTTATGGCGTCCCCTATTACAGTTATCTTGGAATATGTTCCAGCCAATTTTGCTTTGAAAAGTCAAACGGCGCGCCTTGACTTCCAAGCTCTGCCATGCACCCAAACAGTGGTTTACCCCCACATATGGGGTATTGTTGTACTCAGGAAAAATTGTACAACTAATTTGGGGTCCAATTTCTCCTTTTACCCTTTGTAAAATAAAATAAATTGCATCTGAGTTAAATTTTTTGCGAAAAATAAGTTAAATGTTCATTTTTTTAATCATTCCAAAAATTCCTGTGAAGCACCTGAAGGGTTAATAAACTTCTAGAATGTAGTTTTGGGCACCTTGGGGGGGTGCAGTTTTTAGAATTGTGTGACTTTTGGGTATTTTCTATCATATAGACCCCTCAATGTGACTTCGAATTTGATGTGGTCTCTAAAAAAAATGGTGTTGTAAAAATGAGAAATCGCTGGTCAAATTTTAACCCTTATGACTCCCTGCCAAAAAAAAAATTGATTCCAAAATTGTGCTGATGTTACTTATTAAGTATTTTGTGTGACATATCTCTGTGGTTTTAGGGTAAGAAAATTCAAATTTGGAAAATTGTGAAATTTTCAAAATTTTGGCCAAATTTGCATTTTTTTTTACAAATAAATGCAAGTCATATCAAAGAAATTTTACCACTATCATGAAATACAGTATTTCACGAGAAAACAATGTCAGAATCACTGGGATCTGTTGAAGTGTTTCAGAGTTACAATCTCATAAAGCCACAGTGGTCAGAATTGTAAAAATTGGCCCGGTCATTAACATGCAAACCAACCTTGGGGGTAAAGGGGTTAAATGGAAAAAGAAAATGCAGAATGTTTATGCATTGCCTTCTCCTAAAAAGTGTAAAAGTTAATAAATAAATGATATGTACCTCAAAATGATGTCGATAAAAAACACATCTCACGAATCTTGAAATGTAAAGGCCTAAAATATTTTCAGCGCTATAAAATAATTTTATTGTGCAAAAAGTAAAAAAAATACATATTCAGCACATTTTCGGAAATATTGTTTTTATACAACACATTAAATAGTATAGAATCTTAAAAAGCAATGTGACAATTGTGTTTTTTTTCAACATCTCTCCCACCATAAAAAAAATCTATCTACCGTAAAAATATAATATGTGCCTTGCTATACCTAACTATTGCACCATTGCAATATACAATTCTTGAAGGCAACCACAAACAAATATTACTGTCAAACAAACATGCAATGATCTTGGAATGTGGAGATTTAAAAAAATGCTCTGTCCTAAAGGTTTAAAAATTCGGTCACAAATGTTCTTTAGAATTTTACATAAAAAATATGTTTCTTTTTGTTTCTTTTCATTTGTTGTCTCTTGTAATGTTCACACTGACTAGACTTCTTCTAATAAACTGTTGGCACTCATGTTTGTTTCTCTAATATTAAGTGCAGCCAGTATTGCTAATTAAATATTTCAAGTTTGAATAATGTTTATTAATTGCAGAAGATGCTGATCCAGAAACACAACCTGATTGCGAAGTGGCTGAGGAAGCCAAAAAGATGTATTTTCACAGACATGGGAAAATGAAAATTATTGTAGCTTCCGATGATTCATGCTGTTTGCCTGAATCAATTTTGCATGCTTCATTATGCAGAATACACCATATGTTCCCTTATATTTCAAATAGAATATCATCCCAGCATTCAAAATCATCAATTTTAATCAGATATAGTTACTTATGTCCATGGTTATTTTCTTACTTTTCACTGTAGATTAATATAACTATGGTCCTGTCTGGAATTCTCCATTTCAGAAATTCATGTCTGTCACTGATTTAATATGAGCATGTAAATGATCAGCAGTTTATGCAGCATAGCATCCGTGCATCTACTTGTAATGTTTTTTAAGAAATAACTATGTTTTGTTGATAGGACTGCTGGTGCTAAATATGTGCATTTTAGTGTCTTAATTCTTAAAGCTCATAATTTTTTTATTGATTTTGATCTGAGTCTAAACATGATTTCCTTTCATCACAATGACAAAGTTAATTAAATGCAAAAGAAAAGCTACAAATTAAAGGGATTATCCATAACTAACCTATTAATGATTTATACTTACCATAGGTCATCATTACTATGAAAATGGTGGTTGTCACCATGTGATGGTCTGAAGTAACGGAGAGGGCACTCAAACTGTCCCTGTAACTGGTACCCTAACTATCCTTGTCCCAGGGGTACTCTTAATAGTAAAGAGGCCTAAGTATCTGACCTTACTATGCTAAACCCTAATATGTCTCCTCCCCCACTCTATGGGGCATGGGACAGTAATGTAAGGGAAACCAGACACAAAGACAGACAGAGACAACTGAAAAACACTATCATACAAAACACTCACCAAAAATATGGGGGACGATAACGAAAGGGATTAATAAACAAACCAGATAGGAATGAGGACAGAGATATAAATTCACACAAACTTACTGCACACAGAATTCTCAAATAACTACTACCAACTCCAACGAAACAGTTCAGCACTTTTGAGGAAGAAGATTCTTTGACTGGCAAGGAAGAAATGCCCAGAGCTAGTATATATAGGGAGATAAGATAATGTCAGCAGCTGCAGCTGGGAGCAACCATCTGTTTGTTCCCATCCAGTGTAGAAAGAGTCCTTAACCCTTTCAGCCCTGATGGAAAGAAAATCCATGTAAAATAGGACACAAATCACACCATCTCAAAAGAGAATCTACCATTCTTTATCCATTGTGACATTCTAATTTCTGGTCTCCGAAGAGGATGTCACACCCTTGTAAGAGTAACCCCCTTCTAAGAGGGGTCACTGGACCCTCGGGACCTGGTTTATACGTATGGGTTGCAGGGAAGGATCAAATTAGTTTACCCGCATTATCCTCTGATATCAGTACCCACATCCTCTCTTCAGGACCATACCTCTTCCAGTGCATCAGGTATTGTAAAGAGTGGCGAACCAAATGGAAATCCACATTTTTTGCCACCTGGAATTCCAAATTACCATCAATAATTGCACCCTATGATGATAACGACAGTGGTGTATTTGCTCCTTAATGACTGCCCCTAGGTATCTGTAGGATACAATATAAATAATTGGTGTAATACAAAATCATGAGAGAGGTACTATTAACAGGTACAGTAAAGGAAATAAGTATTTGATCTCTTGCTGATTTTGTAAGTTTGCCCACTGACAAAGACATGAACAGTCTATAATTTTAAGAGTATGTTAATTTTAACATTGAGAGATAGAATATCGAAAAATAAAATCCAGAAAATCACAAAGTTAAAAAATCAGCAAGGGATCAAATAATTATTTCCTTCACTGTATAAAGGATCAAAAAATGGAAAGATCTGGTGAAAGTCTTTAAAAAGCAAAAGCCAAGGAAAAATTGGTGTAGATTATAGAATGTGATTTACAGAAGTGTCTTATTTTTTCATATGTACATCTTTGTTCCTCCTTCTCCCTCTGTTTTATAAGTCTCACTCTCAATACATGACTTATGTTCACTTTTTGCTGAAATTACAATTCTGGTAATTAAGACAGGTAAATGTGTCTTTCTGTTTTATTACCAGAAAAGTGTATTTACTAACCATCTACCATTTCCTTATGTCACATTTAAAATCTTGTTATAAAAGCAGCCTTTTTGTATGCAAGTAAAGCGATTCTTTATTAAAAATAACCGAAACTTTAGATCTCGTCTTAAGATATCCCATTTTTTGCACTTCTTTTTATCAAGTAGCCATTTATGTCATATAATGAGGAAAAGACAAATCCATCTGCAACGCCCACTAGAGCCGGGGGTACTCGGGCCGGGCCGGTCAGTTCTTTAGAGGATTTCAAGGCAGCAGTGACCCGGTCCGTGGTCCTGGGCGTGCAATAAAATGCAAGGGGGAAGTTTAAAGGGGATTTAAGTCGTGATGCCACCTGTAGTGTTCGGCAATAGATGGCCGACACTGCCATTCAGGTCCACTGGGGCGGTTGGTGACACAGCAGAGATGTTACAGCTCTCCACGGATAGAGCGGGCCCCAGGGCAGTTATAGGGTTATTTTGACTATGATAACTGTTGTAGTACAGGGCAGGTGACGCAGTAAATAAATCGGAAGACACAGCAGGGCTCAGTCTTCACACTTTACTCACAGTCTTTAGGTTACCATCACCAGCCGGGCGCTGTGTCCTCCAGGTCAGTGGTCCAGCCAGCTCTTGGGTAGTTTGGGTGCACTTTTCCGCGACCCCCTTCTTGTCTACCTTCCCAGGTGATCTCTCTGCACTGGCACAAGCCCTCCTGCCCTGTGCATCACACACAGTGTCCCAAGCCAGCAGCCTCAGGTCCTTTCGGGGGATGACCTCCTGGTCCCCTTGACCCTATGTGGCTGCCTTTTTTTTACGATTGTGTGCTGATTTGGCTGTTACACATACAGATACTACAGCTTCCGGTTTGCTAGCTGAATCCTACAGTCTCTCCACTAGTCTGGGGCCAGTCCTCATTATGACCTGGTCCTTCCACCCGACTACGGTCGGCATGGATTCGGGTGCCACAAGTGGATTCTTCACTTTCCTGGCCCCTAGGACCCCTTCTCTCTCCCTGGAGCCCCTCTCCGACCCCTCCGTCACTCCTCTATATTCTCTCCACACTTGCTCCACCTCACTCCCGTTTCCATGCAACTCTCCACTACCAACTGTCAACTTTCTCTCCAACTGTCACTCTACCTCCAGGTCTACTTCCTCCACCCACACCCTCTACCTAGCTCCTCCTCCAGCCTGAGATGGGGCCCTCCCTAAATAGGGTCCGCCCAGATCCCCTGGCCTGGAATGGTGTAGTGTTGGAAGCTAGTGTGCAGGTACTGGGTAGTGCCCCTTCCTTACTCGAGAGTGGGGTACCACACCTCTGACTGATCTGATCGAGATATGATCATTAGGGTTGAGCGAAACGGGTCAGCCATTTTCAGAAGTCGCCGACTTTTGGCAAAGTCGGGTTTCATGAAACCCGACCCCTGTGTGGGGTCGGCCATGAGGTCGGCGATCTTCTGAATCTGGTATCGGAATTCCGATACCGAGTTCCGATATGTTTGCGATATCGGGAATCGGTATCGGAATCCATATTTAAGTGTTAAATAAAGAATCAAAATAAAAAATATTGATATACTCACCCTCGGACGCACCCTGGTACTAACCGGCAGCCTTCCTTCCTAAGAATGAGCGCGTGAATGACCTGCGGTGACGTCGTGGCTTGTGATTGGTCGCTAGTGGTCACATGGGCGGTCACGCGACCAATCACAAGCCGCGACGTCATCTAAGGTCCTTCATTCGCTCATTCTTAGGAAGGAAGGCTGCCGGAAAGAAGCAGGGCGCGTCCGAGGGTGAGTATATTCCTATTAGGTATATACTCACCCTCGGACGCGCCCTGCTTCTTTCCGGCAGCCTTCCTTCCTAAGAATGAGCTCGTGAAGGACCTTAGATGACGTCGCAGCTTGTCCATGTGACCGCTCGCGACCAATCACAAGCCGCGACGTCACCGCAGGTCATTCACACGCTCATTCTTAGGAAGGAAGGCTGCCGGTTAGTACCAGGGCGCATCTGAGGGTGAGTATATCAATATTTTTTATTTTGATTCTTTATTTTACACTTAAATATGGATCCCAGGGCCTGAAGGAGAGTTTCCTCTCCTTCAGACCCTGGGAACCATAGTATCCCATTGCACTGCATTGGGTTTCGTGTTTCGGCCGACCCCGACCCCGACTTTTTTATAGGATCGGCCGATTTCACTCGACCCGACTTTTGAGAAAGTCGGGTTTCATGAAACCCGACCCGATCCTATAAAAATAAAAGTCACTCAACCCTAATGATCATTGTAAATGATCAAGTTAACTAAATGCTCTTTCAGACATCAGTGCTTCCAGTAGCAGCACAGGCTGCCAAACATCCCACACATGTACACACTGAAGACACACGAATGGCATCCATGTATCATCAGTGTGACAAGTATTGGTGTATGGGAATCAGTGGTACTGTTTGTGCTGTTCCCTGGCACCATGTGCTGAAGTGAAGACAGCTCATATCACTGTCCGCTGCTCATGTTGCGATCAGCAGTAGCAGGGGGAAATGTTGAGAGTTGTATTCAACTGTTAACAATAAGAGTAGGTGGTAACTGATGGGTAGAGTTGAGTGAAGCGGATCGGACAAATTCAAAAATCGCCGACTTTCGGCAAAGTCGGGTTTCATGAAACCCGACCCGATCCTAGTGTGGGATCAGCCATGAGGTCGGCGATCTGCGCACAAAAGTCGTGTTTCATATGACGCTTTCAGCGCCATTTTTCAGCCAATGAAGGAGGACGCAGAGTGTGGGCAGCGTGATGACATAGGTCTCGATCCCCACCATCTTAGAGAAGGGCATGACAGTGATTGGCTTGCTTTCTGCGGCGTCACAGGGGCTATAAAGGGGCGTGCACGCTGACCGCCATCTTACTTCTGCCGATCTTAGCATAGGGAGAGGTTGCTGCAGCTTCATCAGAAGAAGGGATATAGTTAGGGAGGGAAGATTAACCCCCAAACTGCTTGTGCTGTAGCGATTTCCACTGTCCAACACCACCTTTTTTTTGCAGGGACAGTGGAGGCTTTATTTTTGTGCATCAACTCTGTAGCTTATTAGGCTGCCTTATAAGGCTCCCTGATAGCTGCATTGCTGTTTGCATGCTGCTGTGCAAACCAACTGCTTTTTTAAAAGCAAAAATCCTGTTGCTCCTTTCTGCACAGTTATCTTGTTTATTTGTCCACACTTTTGTGTGCAGCAGTCCTTTTTATTGCTGCCATACTTGTCCTGAGATCATTGTAGGGAGATTGAAATTGTACTACAGTCCTTGTATTTTTTCATATATTTTCCAGCCACTTTCTGCCACTTACATTGTGTTGTTTTATACACTGGGCCTGAGTTTTGGTTCAATGGAAAAATACTGTGTGCACTACTATAAAAAGGTGCAAAGACTAGGTACCCAAATCCTTCTATGAACAGTAAAGAAAATCTCGCACTCAACTTAAATATTTTTGCAGATTTATTAGTACTGGAGTAGCACTGGAGAAACGTTTCAGCCTTAACTAGGCTTTCATCAGTCACTACAACATCCAAAAGAAGAGCCAAACATAATGCAGTGTATAAACAAAAGTACATAAATTAACATAAACATAAAACAAAAACAAAAGTATATACAGTTTACAATGGGAGCCATACTTGAAACTAATATAAAAGATCATATTGCAGTGTCACCATGCAAAATATTAACGCCCAAAAATATCTATCGAGTGACCAAAATTAGAAGGGACATATATTATGAATAACACATACCGTGCTATGTCTTTCGAAGTATATCGACAGTATTTAGCACTAGAACGCAGTTCATGCGTGTGACCTGAGGTGGCGTGAGAAAGAGAGTAATAGTCTCCAAACGGATACAGGTTGAGGACATAGATGTCGCAGATATGGATAGGTACAGTGATACTCACAGTGAATGGACATCTTGTGGAAGCATGAAGTGACTATGAGGCAGATAATGTTATCACTGTGGAATAATAGAGGTAAGGGGACCATGAGGAAGGAGTGCAAGCCCAAATCTGACTGTATAACCAAACATTAGTGAAATTGGAATAATCCCAAATGGAGCCATTACCTTAATTGATAATATCAAGAATTTAGAGGTGATGGCCTCCAAGGGCGGCCGGTCATACGATCTGGCGGCTAAAAGGAAGTAAGATTAAATACTGTATGTCTCGTATCCGGGCAATATGTTAGGTGCCCATAGTGGAGTTGAGTCATGGCATACCTGGAGGGAAACCGCTGTGGTGAGTGATCCTCTCTGACGCGGTGTCCACCGCTTGTCAGGGATGAGAGTAGGAGCGGTGTTTATAAGCGCCTAGGTATGCGTCATGAGAGGGCGCTGTAACCGGAAGTGATGTTACGCAGCTGCGGCCAAGGCGGAAGTAAATAGCCGTGCGTGTCACCTAGTGATTGTGCGTTCCACCATAGCGGCGGTGTTAGGTGTCTAACTAAAAGTTAGACGTAATGCCGCTAATCGGTTGAGGGACCTGATGGCTGATATGGGGGCATGTATAGATGATTATTATTATAAGGTTGGCACATAAACAAACACAAACAGCGGTGATGAATGGGCAGAACCAAAGGGGGAGGAGGTGTACCGATGGGGGCGTGGCCTAATAAATCTAGTCATAGCTAAATGAGAAGGGGGTGAACATATGAGGGGGATCTAGTGAAGTATTAAGGGTAGTTGGGGGAGACCCTCAAAGGGTTGTATTATATGCTGAGGTCTGTGTATCCATATGTATGTATATACCCATATCAATCGTGGGGCGCCCTATATGGGCAGAACGTGACATATAATGGTACATACTGGTGGACATAGTTAAACATACATAGCACGAGTGTCCGCAGGAATGGTAGATCACAAGGTGGTCCATGGTGAGTAGTGGCACGGTGAGTGGTGATAGATCCGGTAGAGATTCGTGATGTGTCAGACATCGTTAATACAGTCGATTCTAGAAGATAAAATAAATGTCAGTACAACATGTCATATAGCATATGCAATTAACAGGTGACAACACATCGTAACACTGGTATCCCGGATCCATAGTGCCATTAAATAAATGCAGACAATTCATATTCCCTGTTAAGTCCTTTTGGAGATAATGTGTCTAAAGTATGAATCCAGTATGCCTCACGTTTTTTCAGCATAAGTATTCTATTGCCCCCCCTGCGTTGTATGGGTACATGTTCCAGGACCTGAAACTTTAACTGTGAGATATTATGCCCTGCTGTGTGGAAATGATGGGGTAGTGGGAGTAGGAGGTTATTGCAGCGAATGGTGGATTTATGCTTGGACACTCGGTCCCTGATTGGTTGTGACATTTCTCCCACGTATAACGAGCCACAAGAACATTTGATTACGTAAACAACGTATGCGGAACTACATGTGAAATATCCTCAAATTTTGAATTCCTTGCCCGAGTATGGATGTCTAACTGTATTGCCTTTTAACACATTGTTACACTGGACACAGTTCAAACAGGGGAAAGTGCCTTCCCTCGGTGTGTCAAGAAAGCTCTGTCTCATGGTGGTCTTTGTGCCAATATCTGCCTTGGCAAGATTATCCCTCAGACTTGGTGCTTTTTTGAAGCATGGGAGGAACGGTTGTTGAAATTCCTTGACTTTAGGAAACGCATTAGAGAGAATGGACCAGTTACTGCGTATTGCCCTGTGTAATTTGTACATATAGAGGTGGAATGAGTGTACAAAGGGGATGCGTGAGGTGGTACCAGTTCTCGGTCTGTTATCAGTCGTCTTGGAAGCTTCTAGAAGGGATGGAGGATAGCCCCTAGCCCTAAACTTTCGCGTCATTTCTTGTATGCGTAGTTCTCTGGTGTCAGTGTTGGAGACTATACGTTGTACCCTCTGATACTGTGCTTTGGGTATAGATTTTTTCGTGGATGGAGGATGGAGACTGTGGAAGTGTAAGAGACTGTTACGGTCTGTGCTCTTAGAGTACAGATCAGTGCTTAGAAGGCCACTTCTGTCTTTTACTACCAGTGTGTCCAAGTAATTCATGCTCCACAGATTATAACTCATAGTGAATGTGATGCCCGGCCACGAGGTGTTGAGGAATGACAAAAAGGTGTGTAGGGTTTCCTCCGGGCCCCGCCATACACAGAAGACATCATCTATGTACCTCTTCCATACGATGACACTATCCACAAAAAGGGGGCTCAGGTATATACTACTCTCCTCAAAATTGATCATGTACGCATTTGCGTACGGAGGTGCTGCGTGCGATCCCATCGCGGTCCCCCGTTTTTGAGATAAAATGTGTCTTGAAATAGAAAAAAATTTGATGTAAGTATAGTTCTTAAAAGATCGATACATAGTGATGTCTGATCTGTGTCCCTATTAGTGCTTTCAAGTAGGTGGCGAACAGAGAGGATGCCCTCCTTGTGGGGAATGGAAGTGTAGAGATCTCTTACATCAAAGGTCACCAAGAGGGCATCAACTGGTATGGTGTTAATTTCCCTAATAAGACGTAAGAAGGAACCGGTGTCCAGTAAAAAGGATTTTGACTCCTGTATAAGCGGGGTGAGTATCCGTTCTATGTACCTGGCCATTGGAGCTAGTATCGAGTCTGTGGAGGCCACTATGGGTCTCCCTGGTGGGTTTTCAAGGTTTTTATGAACCTTAGGCAGTGTGTAGAAAACAGGTATAATTGGATCAGGGTTAAGAAGAAAACTACACGTCTTCTGGTCCAAAACACCCAGATCTGTGTATTTGTGGAGAATTGTCTCAATCGTATGACGAATCTCGTGTGTGGGATCCCTATCCAATACCTGATAGATGGAGTTGTCATTCAATTGTCTTGTAATTTCGGCTATATATTTAACCCTGTCCATAACCACCAATGCCCCTCCTTTATCCGCTGGTTTCATTATGATGGATTTGTCATCCTGGAGATTCTTGAGAGAGTGTCTCTCTTCTACCGTCAAATTTGGAGGATAGAAGAGGCTGCCTCTCTCAATATCGTCCCTAAGGGATGTGAATGCCTCCTGTACGAAACCCACAAACGTTTCGACCGCATGGGAACAATGTGGGGTGGGGGTCTAAAATGACTTTTATTACGTAGACCCAAACTGGATGAGGATAGTAATTTAGAGTTACCCACAACGGGGACAACATCTGTGACCGGGGGGGTGGTGGAGAAGTATGTCTTAAGTCTTATTGAACGAAAAAATCTCTGAAGGTCCATGTCTAACTCGAAGGTACGACATCGATAAGATGGGCAGAACGAAAGTCCCTTTTGTAGGAGAGAGTGCTCAGCCACACTCAAGGTTCGGGATGAAATGTTTTTAATAGGTTGGCCATACCTTCGATCTGGTAGTCCTGTAGGTCTCCTGGTTTCTTCTTGTGTTTCTGTCCCCGTCTTGTCTTCTTGTGGGGTACCGACGTTGTCCTAAAAAAGGAAGAGTTGATACTGAGGTAGATGGTGCAGATTCGTGATCCGACCCCGAGGTTGAGAGATCTGAGGATGTAGGCTGGTTCGGACGTGTGTTCATACGCCAAGAGCTGTCCTGCCATCTGTAGACTCTGTTGTTCTTATAGTCCTCTGCGTCCCTTGCAAATTTGTTGCGTTTTCTGGCTTCAATGTCTTTTTTATGTCTGGTAATTCGGTCCTGGATCTCAGCTTTGAGGGAAGATAACTCCTCCGGTGAACCTGTAGCAGACAACTGTATTTCAATAGACTTAATTTTCTCAGCGTTATCTGAAATGGCACGTTGGAGATGCTCCACTGTGAGGGTAATTAAGTCTAAGGAACACTTATTAAGAATGTGCTCGAATTTAGTACAGAAATCAGGTGAGTCTTTAAAGAGGGTAGGGTGCAGAGGGACCCGTAATCCTCTCGGGATTCGTTGTACCCGTATATATTCGGACAAGGTCGCACAGTGAAGTTCAAGATTCGTCTGGGATCGGAGTTCCCGTTCTAGATCACGTCCACGAATCTAACGTGGTGGGATCAATAAGAACTCGCTGGATAGTTTCGATTGGGCGAGAATATTAGCGGTTTCCTCTGCGCTGTAGGAAAAAGTAGGAAGGTTGGACATGGCTCTATAGTGTGCAAACACGTACAGGTAAAGTGCTCTATGGAAAAACACCGTGTGCACTACTATAAAAAGGTGCAGAGACTAGGTACCCAAATCCTTCTATGAACAGTAAAGAAAATCTCGCACTCAACTTAAATATTTTTGCAGATTTATTAGTACTGGAGTAGCACTGGAGAAACGTTTCAGCCTTAACTAGGCTTTCATCAGTCACTACAACATCCAAAAGAAGAGCCAAACATAATGCAGTGTATAAACAAAAGTACATAAATTAACATAAACATAAAACAAAAACAAAAGTATATACAGTTTACAATGGGAGCCATACTTGAAACTAATATAAAAGATCATATTGCAGTGTCACCATGCAAAATATTAACGCCCAAAAATATCTATCGAGTGACCAAAATTAGAAGGGACATATATTATGAATAACACATACCGTGCTATGTCTTTCGAAGTATATCGCCAGTATTTAGCACTAGAACGCAGTTCATGCGTGTGACCTGAGGTGGCGTGAGAAAGAGAGTAATAGTCTCCAAACGGATACAGGTTGAGGACATAGATGTCGCAGATATGGATAGGTATGGTGATACTCACAGTGAATGGCCGTCTTGTGGAAACATGAAGTGACTATGAGGCAGATAATGTTATCACTGTGGAATAATAGAGGTAAGGGGACCATGAGGAAGGAGTGCAAGCCCAAATCTGACTGTATAACCAAACATTAGTGAAATGGGAATAATCCCAAATGGAGCCATTACCTTAATTGATAATATCAAGAATTTAGAGGTGATGGCCTCCAAGGGCGGCCGGTCATACGATCTGGCGGCTAAAAGGAAGTAAGATTAAATACTGTATGTCTCGTATCCAGGCAATATGTTAGGTGCCCATAGTGGAGTTGAGTCATGGCATACCTGGAGGGAAACCGCTGTGGTGAGTGATCCTCTCTGACGCGGTGTCCACTGCTTGTCAGGGATGAGAGTAGGAGCGATGTTTATAAGCGCCTAGGTATGCGTCATGAGAGGGCGCTGTAACCGGAAGTGACGTTACGCAGCTGCGGCCAAGGCGGAAGTAAATAGCCGTGCGTGTCACCTAGTGATTGTGCGTTCCACCATAGCGGCGGTGTTAGGTGTCTAACTAAAAGTTAGACGTAATGCCGCTAATCGGTTGAGGGACCTGATGGCTGATATGGGGGCATGTATAGATGATTATTATTATAAGGTTGGCACATAAACAAACACAAACAGCGGTGATGAATGGGCAGAACCAAAGGGGGAGGAGGTGTAACGATGCGGGCGTGGCCTAATAAATCTAGTCATAGCTAAATGAGAAGGGGGTGAACATATGAGGGGGATCTAGTGAAGTATTAAGGGTAGTTGGGGGAGACCCTCAAAGGGTTGTATTATATGCTGAGGTCTGTGTATCCATATGTATGTATATACCCATATCAATCGTGGGGCGCCCTATATGGGCAGAACGTGACATATAATGGTACATACTGGTGGACATAGTTAAACATACATAGCACGAGTGTCCGCAGGAATGGTGGATCACAAGGTGGTCTGTGGTGAGTAGTGGCACGGTGAGTGGTGATAGATCCGGTAGAGATTCGTGATGTGTCAGACATCGTTAATACAGTCGATTCTAGAAGATAAAATAAATGTCAGTACAACATGTCATATAGCATATGCAATTAACAGGTGACAACACATCGTAACACTGGTATCCCGGATCCATAGTGCCATTAAATAAATGCAGACAATTCATATTCCCTGTTAAGTCCTTTTGGAGATAATGTGTCTAAAGTATGAATCCAGTATGCCTCACGTTTTTTGAGCATAAGTATTCTATTGCCCCCCCTGCGTTGTATGGGTACATGTTCCAGGACCTGAAACTTTAACTGTGAGATATTATGCCCTGCTGTGTGGAAATGATGGGGTAGTGGGAGTAGGAAGTTATTGCAGCGAATGGTGGATTTATGCTTGGACACTCGGTCCCTGATTGGTTGTGACGTTTCTCCCACGTATAACGAGCCACAAGGGCATTTGATTACGTAAACAACGTATGCGGAACTACATGTGAAATATCCTCGAATTTTGAATTCCTTGCCCGAGTATGGATGTCTAACTGTATTGCCTTTTAACACATTGTTACACTGGACACAGTTCAAACAGGGGAAAGTGCCTTCCCTCGGTGTGCCAAGAAAGCTCTGTCTCATGGTGGTCTTTGTGCCAATATCTGCCTTGACAAGATTATCCCTCAGACTTGGTGCTTTTTTGAAGCATGGGAGGAACGGTTGTTGAAATTCCTTGACTTTAGGAAACGCATTAGAGAGAATGGACCAGTTACTGCGTATTGCCCTGTGTAATTTGTACATATAGGGGTGGAATGATTGTACAAAGGGGATGCGTGAGGTGGTACTAGTTCTCGGTCTGTTATCAGTCATCTTGGAAGCTTCTAGAAGGGATGGAGGATAGCCCCTAGCCCTGAACTTTCGCGTCATTTCTTGTATGCGTAGTTCTCTGGTGTCAGTGTTGGAGATTATATGTTGTACCCTCTGATACTGTGCTTTGGGTATAGATTTTTTCGTGGATGGAGGATGGAGACTGTGGAAGTGTAAGAGACTGTTACGGTCTGTGTACATCTATGTACCTAGATGATGTCTTCTGTGTATGGCGGGGCCCGGAGGAAACCCTACACACCTTTTTGTCATTCCTCAACACCTCGTGGCCGGGCATCACATTCACCATGAGTTATAATCTGTGGAGCATGAATTACTTGGACACACTGGTAGTAAAAGACAGAAGTGGCCTTCTAAGCACTGATCTGTACTCTAAGAGCACAGACCGTAACACAGTTAGACATCCATACTCGGGCAAGGAATTCAAAATTCGAGGATATTTCACATGTAGTTCCGCATACGTTGTTTACGTAATCAAATGCCCTTGTGGCTCGTTATACGTGGGAGAAACGTCACAACCAATCAGGGACCGAGTGTCCAAGCATAAATCCACCATTCGCTGCAATAACCTCCTACTCCCACTACCCCATCATTTCCACACAGCAGGGCATAATATCTCACAGTTAAAGTTTCAGGTCCTGGAACATGTACCCATACAACGCAGGGGGGGCAATAGAATACTTATGCTCAAAAAACGTGAGGCATACTGGATTCATACTTTAGACACATTATCTCCAAAAGGACTTAACAGGGAATATGAATTGTCTGCATTTATTTAATGGCACTATGGATCCGGGATACCAGTGTTACGATGTGTTGTCACCTGTTAATTGCATATGCTATATGACATGTTGTACTGACCTTTATTTTATCTTCTAGAATCGACTGTATTAACGATGTCTGACACATCACGAATCTCTACCGGATCTATCACCACTCACCGTGCCACTACTCACCACGGACCACCTTGTGATCCACCATTCCTGCGGACACTCTTGCTATGTATGTTTAACTATGTCCACCAGTATGTACCATTATATGTCACGTTATGCCCATATAGGGCGCCCCATGATTGATATGGGTATATACATACATATGGATACACAGACCTCAGCATATAATACAACCCTTTGAGGGTCTCCCCCAACTACCCTTAATACTTCACTAGATCCCCCTCATATGTTCACCCCCTTCTCATTTAGCTATGACTAGATTTATTAGGCCACGCCCCCATCATTACACCTCCTCCCCCTTTGGTTCTGCCCATTCATCACCGCTGTTTGTGTTTGTTTATGTGCCAACCTTATAATAATAATCATCTATACATGCCCCCATATCAGCCATCAGGTCCCTCAACCGATTAGCGGCATTACGTCTAACTTTTAGTTAGACACCTAACACCGCCGCTATGGTGGAACGCACAATCACTAGGTGACACGCACGGCTATTTACTTCCGCCTTGGCCGCAGCTGCGTAACGTCACTTCCGGTTACAGCGCCCTCTCATGACGCATACCTAGGCGCTTATAAACACCGCTCCTACTCTCATCCCTGACAAGCGGTGGACACCGCGTCAGAGAGGATCACTCACCACAGCGGTTTCCCTCCAGGTATGCCATGACTCAACTCCACTATGGGAACCTAACATATTGCCCGGATACGAGACATACAGTATTTAATCTTACTTCCTTTTAGCCGCCAGATCGTATGACCGGCCGCCCTTGGAGGCCATCACCTCTAAATTCTTGATATTATCAATTAAGGTAATGGCTCCATTTGGGATTATTCCCATTTCACTAATATTTGGTTATACAGTCAGATTTGGGCTTGCACTCCTTCCTCATGGTCCCCTTACCTCTATTATTCCACAGTGATAACATTATCTGCCTCATAGTCACTTCATGCTTCCACAAGATGTCCATTCACTGTGAGTATCACTGTACCTATCCATATCTGCGACATCTATGTCCTCAACCTGTATCCGTTTGGAGACTATTACTCTCTTTCTCACGCCACCTCAGGTCACACGCATGAACTGCGTTCTAGTGCTAAATACTGTCGATATACTTCGAAAGACATAGCACGGTATGTGTTATTCATAATATATGTCCCTTCTAATTTTGGTCACTCGATAGATATTTTTGGGCGTTAATATTTTGCATGGTGACACTGCAATATGATCTTTTATATTAGTTTCAAGTATGGCTCCCATTGTAAACTGTATATACTTTTGTTTTTGTTTTATGTTTATGTTAATTTATGTACTTTTGTTTATACACTGCATTATGTTTGGCTCTTCTTTTGGATGTTGTAGTGACTGATGAAAGCCTAGTTAAGGCTGAAACGTTTCTCCAGTGCTACTCCAGTACTAATAAATCTGCAAAAATATTTAAGTTGAGTGCGAGATTTTCTTTACTGAGTTTTGGTTCAGTCTCCAAAAAAAAAAGGGAGATTCAAATTCTCACAAAGTGGATATACTGCAGTCCTGTTAGTTTGTTGTGTGTCAGCCAGCCACTTTCTGCCACTTAGATTGCATTGTTATATACAGTTGGCCTCAGTTTTGGTTCAACGTATAATAAAACCTGGCACTCAACTTTTATAAAGGTGTTTTTTTTATTCCAAGCGGAAGTGCAGTAACAGCAATGCAGTAACAGCAAAACATTTCGGTCATAAACACATGACCTTCATCAGTTACGTATGGTGATTGATGGTGAGATAAGTGTTTGCTCTGTTTAACAAACTGTAATGCTTAATGCCCTTTAAAGGAAGGCACTGATTAGAATGCTCAGGTATGGGCGCAGCCCTGCTGTAATGCTGCAGACGCTGTGTCCACCGCTTGTTGATACTGAGTTTTGGTTCAGTCTCCCCCTAAAAAAGTGAGATTCAAATTCTCACAAAGTGGATATACTTCAGTCCTGTTAGTTTGTTGTATCTTAGCAAGCCACTTTCTGCCACTTACATTGTGTTGTTTTATGCACAGGGCCTGAGTTTTGGTTCAGTCTCACAAAAAAAGGAAGATTTAAATTCTCAACAAGTTTATATACACCTTCTACCTTGTTTACTGACTTCTCCAATTCCTCCATTTGCAGCTGCTAAATGTCCTCCATAAGCCATTTTATACCACCCTAAATGGGCTGACTCCCACCACAGGGCCGTGGCCACCACCTGGCGCAAGCACCCGTGCGAGTGCCGTTTGCCTGGACAGGTGGGTGTGCCCACTCTTGGGCGACGGCACTGGCACAGGGTCCCTCATAGTACAATGAAGTGTCTCTGATGGTGGTGGTGCACAACCAACGTCAGACACACCGTCGTAATATGAGGGGCCCTGTGCCAGTACCACCACCCATGAGAGAGTGTTCCCCCCCAGCTCAAACAGTGCTCTACCACTTGCAATACTTACCTCTCCCTGCTCCACCACTGTGTAGTCTGTGCTGTTAAATCCTTCAATGGCACTGGCAATACAAATTTGTTGAAATGATAGATGATAGTTAAAATATACAGGGGCCCTGGCCTCCATTTAGACCAGTTAATACTTTGTGCCTACTACCACTGTCTGCTGCTCAGCAGAGGAGCCCACCCCTGTACCTAGCTATGCCACCTGTTTATTTATGAACAGTTTTTTGGCAGACATTTAGCCCACTTTATTAAAAAAAACAAAAAAAAAACACCTAAGCAAAGGTGCCCTCTCGACCAACAGAGGGCATACCTCTAGGTCAAAGCACAGAAGACCTATAAAAAATAGCGCTGGGTGGTGAGGCAGTGACAAATGTCACAGAATCAGATAATGCATTAATGAGTGATTTAAATTATCAATCAGAATTCCACACCAGAGCTTTAGAGGTATCAAAAAAATACAAATTTATTAACGTATTAAATATACATATACAGAATAAATTAAAGGACAAACGACAGTGAATAAGAAATAACAGCCGAAAAAATCAGTATCACGAGATGGAAAAAAGGGTACTGATGAGAAACACATAGAAATCCAAACCTCCCTATTGCAGCCTCAGAACGCCACTTTATTATTTGGGCCTACAAACTGTGTCTGCCACTCATTACAGTTTTCCTCCACTGAACAAAGCAATGCCGCCTGCTTAGTCCTGTTACCACATTTGAACTGCATTTAGCCTACTTTATTATTTGGGCCTACTAACTGTGTCTGCCACTCATTACAATAATAATGTAGATGGTTAGCACTCAACTAGGTGGAGCAACGGTGCCAGTGAAAGGGAACCCAATGGTCCATAAGTCCAAGTTCAATATAGAATCACTGCACTCAGTCGAAAGATATGCTTTAAAGTGAATCAATTTTATTAACGGTGATAGGTGGAGCGACAGTTTTGACGTTTCGGCCGAACCACGGCCTTTATCATATAGTCGCCTTAGGGATCACCGGGTAAGTATTGTCACCGCTATGTAGTATTTCACAATGACGCAATGTGTCCAGTTTCAGTTTCATGGGTGGTCCAATGAAGAATTTCAGGAGGTCAGGGAAGCGATGTCCTGACGGTAATGCCTGGGAGTCATTGGTGGCGCTGTTGTCTTGTGGAGGCACAGCCGTGCCTCCACAAGACAACAGCGCCACCAATGACTCCCAGGCATTACCGTCAGGACATCGCTTCCCTGACCTCCTGAAATTCTTCATTGGACCACCCATGAAACTGAAACTGGACACATTGCGTCATTGTGAAATACTACATAGCGGTGACAATACTTACCCGGTGATCCCTAAGGCGACTATATGATAAAGGCCGTGGTTCGGCCGAAACGTCAAAACTGTCGCTCCACCTATCACCGTTAATAAAATTGATTCACTTTAAAGCATATCTTTCGACTGAGTGCAGTGATTCTATATTGAACTTGCCGCTCATTACAGTTTTCCTCCACTGAACAAAGCAATGCCGCCTGTTTAGTCCTGTTACCAATTTTGAACTGCATTTAGCCTACTTTATTATTTGGGCCTATATCTGTGTTTCCTCCTCATCCTGCCCATTGCCCAGCCACTGCTAGATGAGTCTGCTGGTACATTGACCCAGACCACTACATTCCCCTTGCACTCTACACAGCCAGAATCTAACCCTGCTAAAAGTCAGGTTCCCCTTCCTGCATACTACACCACCTTACACGGGGACAAAGAGGAAGGTGCAGATGAAAGTGCAGGTTCCTTCATCAGGTGGTTGGCGACATCACTGGCACAGGGCCCCTCATAGTATGCAAAAGTGTCTCTGCCAGTGGGAGGCGCCACCTGCTGTCAAACACACCGCCGTACTATGAGGGGCCCTGTGCCAGTGACAACGAGTGGGCCCCCCCTGCTTGCTCAGGATCACAGCACTTGCAAAGTTAAAATACTTACCTCTCCCTGCTCCACCGCCGTGACGTATTCCGTGTTTCCTGGGCCCACGAAAATATACACTGTATATATATATATATATATATATATATATATATATATATATATATATACTAGATGGCAGCCCGATTCTAAAGAATCGGGAGTCTAGAATCCATATATCTGCCTGGGGCCCCTGTGCTCTGCCTGGGGCCACTGTGCTCTGCCTGGGGCCCCATATGCTGCCTGGGGCCCCTGTGCTCTGCCTGGGGCCCCTGTGCTCTGCCTGGGGCCCCATGTTCTGCCTGGGGCCACTGTGCTCTGCCTGGGGCCCCATATGCTGCCTGGGGCCCCTGTGCTCTGCCTGGGACCACTGTGCTCTGCCTGGGGCCCCATATGCTGCCTGGGGCCCCTGTGCTCTGCCTGGGACCACTGTGCTCTGCCTGGGGCCCCATATGCTGCCTGGGGCCCCTGTGCTCTGCCTGGGGCCCCATATGCTGCCTGGGGCCCCTGTGCTCTGCCTGGGGCCCCTGTGCTCTGCCTGGGGCCCCATGTTCTGCCTGGGGCCACTGTGCTCTGCCTGGGGCCCCACATGTTCTGCCTGGGGCCACTGTGCTCTAACTGGGGCCCCATATGCTGCCTGGGGCCCCTGTGCTCTGCCTGGGGCCACTGTGCTCTAACTGGGGCCCCATATGCTGCCTGGGGCCCCTGTGCTCTGCCTGGGGCCCCATATGCTGCCTGGGGCCCCTGTGCTCTGCCTGGGGCCCCATATGCTGCCTGGGGCCCCTGTGCTCTGACTGGGGCCCCTGTGCTCTGCCTGGGGCCCCATATGCTGCCTGGGGCCCCTGTGCTCTGCCTGGGGCCACTGTGCTCTAACTGGGGCCCCATATGCTGCCTGGGGCCCCTGTGCTCTGCCTGGGGCCACTGTGCTCTAACTGGGGCCCCATATGCTGCCTGGGGCCCCTGTGCTCTGCCTGGGGCCACTGTGTTCTAACTGGGGCCCCATATGCTGCCTGGGGCCCCTGTGATCTGCTGGGGCCACTGTGCTCTGCCTGGGGCCCCATATGCTGCCTGGGGCCCCTGTGCTCTGCCTGGGGCCCCATATGCTGCCTGGGGCCCCTGCCCATATGCTGCCTGGGGCCCCTGTGCTCTGCCTGGGGCCACTGTGCTCTAACTGGGGCCCCATATGCTGCCTGGGGCCCCTGTGCTCTGCCTGGGGCCACTGTGCTCTGCCTGGGGCCCCTGTGCTCTGCCTGGGGCCCCATATGCTGCCTAGGGCTCCTGTGCTCTGCCTGGGACCCCATATGCTGCCTGGGGCCCCTGTGCTCTGCCTGGGGCCCCGTGTGCTGCCTGGGGCCCCTGTGCTCTGCCTGGGGCCCCATGTTCTGCCTGGGGCCACTGTGCTCTAACTGGGGCCCCATATGCTGCCTGGGGCCCCTGTGCTCTGCCTGGGGCCCCATGTTCTGCCTGGGGCCACTGTGCTCTGCCTGGGGCCCCACATGTTCTGCCTGGGGCCATTGTGCTCTAACTGGGGCCCCATATGCTGCCTGGGGCCCCTGTGCTCTGCCTGGGGCCACTGTGCTCTAACTGGGGCCCCATATGCTGCCTGGGGCCCCTGTGCTCTGCCTGGGGCCACTGTGCTCTGCCTGGGGCCCCATATGCTGCCTGGGGCCCCTGTGCTCTGCCTGGGGCCCCATATGCTGCCTGGGGCCCCTATGCTCTGCCTGGGGCCCCGTGTGCTGCCTGGGGCCCCTGTGCTCTGCCTGGGGCCCCATGTTCTGCCTGGGGCCACTGTGCTCTAACTGGGGCTTCATATGCTGCCTGGGGCCCCTGTGCTCTGCCTGGGTCCACTGTGCTGTAACTGGGGCCCCATATGCTGCCTGGGGCCCCTGTGCTCTGCCTGGGGCCACTGTGCTCTGCCTGGGGCCCCATGTGCTGCCTGGGGCCCCTGTGCTCTGCCTGTGGCCCCTGTGCTCTGCAAGGGGCCCCATGTTCTGCCTGGGGCCACTGTGCTCTGCCTGGGGCCCCATATGCTGCCTGGGGCCCTTGTGCTCTGCCTGGGGCCCCTGTGCTCTGCCTGGGGCCACTGTGCTCTGCCTGGGGCCCCATATGCTGCCTGGGGCCCCTGTGCTCTGCCTGGGGCCCCATATGCTGCCTGGGGCCCCTATGCTCTGCCTGGGGCCCCGTGTGCTGCCTGGGGCCCCTGTGCTCTGCCTGGGGCCCCATGTTCTGCCTGGGGCCACTGTGCTCTAACTGGGGCCCCATATGCTGCCTGGGGCCCCTGTGCTCTGCCTGGGGCCACTGTGCTCTAACTGGGGCCCCATATGCTGCCTGGGGCACCTGTGCTCTGCCTGGGGCCACTGTGCTCTGCCTGGGGCCCCATATGCTGCATGGGACCCCTGTGCTCTGCCTGTGGCCCCTGTGCTCTGCCTGGGGCCCCATGTTCTGCCTGGGGCCACTGTGCTCTGCCTGGGGCCCCATATGCTGCCTGGGGCCCCTGTGCTCTGCCTGGGACCACTGTGCTCTGCCTGGGGCCCCATATGCTGCCTGGGGCCCCTGTGCTCTGCCTGGGGCCCCATATGCTGCCTGGGGCCCTTGTGCTCTGCCTGGGGCCCCTGTGCTCTGCCTGGGGCCCCATGTTCTGCCTGGGGCCACTGTGCTCTAACTGGGGCCCCATATGCTGCCTGGGGCCCCTGTGCTCTGCCTGGGGCCACTGTGCTCTAACTGGGGCCCCATATGCTGCCTGGGGCCCCTGTGCTCTGCCTCGGGCCACTGTGCTCTGCCTGGGGCCCCATATGCTGCCTGGGGCCCCTGTGCTCTGCCTGGGGCCACTGTGCTCTGCCTGGGGCCCCATATGCTGCCTGGGGCCCCTGTGCTCTGCCTGGGGCCACTGTGCTCTGCCTGGGGCCCCATATGCTGCCTGGGGCCCCTGTGCTCTGCCTGGGGCCCCATATGCTGCCTGGGGCCCCTGTGCTCTGCCTAGGGCCCCTGTGCTCTGCCTGGGGCCCCATGTTCTGCCTGGGGCCACTGTGCTCTGCCTGGGGCCCCACATGTTCTGCCTGGGGCCCCATGTTCTGCCTGGGGCCACTGTGCTCTGCCTGGGGCCCCTGTGCTCTGCCTGGGGCCACTGTGCTCTAACTGGGGCATCATATGCTGCCTGGGGCCCCTGTGCTCTGCCTGGGGCCCCTGTGCTCTGCCTGGGGCCCCATGTTCTGCCTGGGGCCACTGTGCTCTGCCTGGGGCCCCATATGCTGCCTGGGGCCCCTGTTCTCTGCCTGGGTCCACTGTGCTCTGCCTGGGGCCCCATATGCTGCCTGGGGCCCCTGTGCTCTGCCTGGGGCCACTGTGCTCTGCCTGGGGCCATATATGCTGCCTGGGGCCCCTGTGCTCTGCCTGGGGCCCCATATGCTGCCGGGGGCCCCTGTGCTCCGCCTGGGGCCCCTGTGCTCTGCCTGGGGCCCCATGTTCTGCCTGGGGCCACTGTGCTCTGCCTGGGGCCCCACATGTTCTGCCTGGGGCCACTGTGCTCTAACTGGGGCCCCATATGCTGCCTGGGGCCTCTGTGCTCTGCCTGGGGCCCCATATGCTGCCTGGGGCCCCTGTGCTCTGCCTGGGGCCCCGTGTGCTGCCTGGGGCCCCTGTGCTCTGCCTGGGGCCACTGTGCTCTAACTGGGGCCCCATATGCTGCCTGGGGCCCCTGTGCTCTGCCTGGGGCCACTGTGCTCTAACTGGGGCCCCATATGCTGCCTGGGGCCCCTGTGCTCTGCCTGGGGCCACTGTGTTCTAACTGGGGCCCCATATGCTGCCTGGGGCCCCTGTGCTCTGCCTGGGGCCACTGTGCTCTGCCTGGGGCCCCATATGCTGCCTGATGCCCCTGTGCTCTGCCTGGGGCCCCATATGCTGCCTGGGGCCCCTGTGCTCTGCCTGGGGCCACTGTGCTCTAACTGGGGCCCCATATGCTGCCTGGGGCCCCTGTGCTCTGCCTGGGGCCACTGTGCTCTGCCTGGGGCCCCATATGCTGCCTGGGGCCACAGTGCTCTGCCTGGGGCCCCTGTGCTCTGCCTGGGGCCCCTGTGCTCTGCCTGGGGCCCCATATGCTGCCTGGGGCCCCTGTGCTCTGCCTGGGGCCACTGTGCTCTGCCTGGGGCCCCATATGCTGCCTGGGGCCCCTGTGCTCTGCCTGGGGCCCCATATGCTGCCTGGGGCCCCTGTGCTCTGCCTGGGGCCCCTGTGCTCTGCCTGGGGCCCCATGTTCTGCCTGGGGCCACTGTGCTCTGCCTGGGGCCCCACATGTTCTGCCTGGGGCCCCATGTTCTGCCTGGGGCCACTGTGCTCTGCCTGGGGCCCCTGTGCTCTGCCTGGGGCCCTATATGCTGCCTTGGGCCCCTGTGCTCTGCCTGGGGCCACTGTGCTCTGCCTGGGGCCCCATGTTCTGCCTGGGGCCACTGTGCTCTGCCTGGGGCCCCTGTGCTCTGCCTGGGGCCCCATGTTCTGCCTGGGGCCACTGTGCTCTGCCTGGGGCCCCGTATGCTGCCTGGGGCCCCTGTGCTCTGCCTGGGACCACTGTGCTCTGCCTGGGGCCCCATATGCTGCCTGGGGCCCCTGTGCTCTGCCTGGGGCCACTGTGCTCTGCCTGGGGCCCCATATGCTGCCTGGGGCCCCTGTGCTCTGCCTGGGGCCCCTGTGCTCTGCCTGGGGCCCCATGTTCTGCCTGTTGCCACTGTGCTCTGCCTGGGGCCCCATATGCTGCCTGGGGCCCCTGTGCTCTAACTGGGGCCCCATATGCTGCCTGGGGCCTCTGTGCTCTGCCTGGGGTCACTGTGCTCTAACTGGGGCCACATATGCTGCCTGGGGCCCCTGTGCTCTGCCTGGGGCCACTGTGCTCTGCCTGGGGCCCCATATGCTGCCTGGGGCCCCTGTGCTCTGCCTGGGGCCCCTGTGCTCTGCCTGGGGCCACTGTGCTCTGCCTGGGGCCCCATATGCTTAGCCTGGGGCCCCTGTGCTCTGCCTGGGGCCCCATATGCTGCCTGGGGCCCCATGTTCTGCCTGGGGCCACTGTGCTCTGCCTGGGGCCCCTGTGCTCTGCCTGGGGCCCTATATGCTGCCTGGGGCCCCTGTGCTCTGCCTGGGGCCACTGTGCTCTGCCTGGGGCCCCATGTTCTGCCTGGGGCCACTGTGCTCTGCCTGGGGCCCCTGTGCTCTGCCTGGGGCCCCATGTTCTGCCTGGGGCCACTGTGCTCTGCCTGGGGCCCCATATGCTGCCTGGGGCCCCTGTGCTCTGCCTGGGACCACTGTGCTCTGCCTGGGGCCCCATATGCTGCCTGGGGCCCCTGTGCTCTGCCTGGGGCCACTGTGCTCTGCCTGGGGCCCCATATGCTGCCTGGGGCCCCTGTGCTCTGCCTGGGGCCCCTGTGCTCTGCCTGGGGCCCCATGTTCTGCCTGGGGCCACTGTGCTCTGCCTGGGGCCCCATATGCTGCCTGGGGCCCCTGTGCTCTGCCTGGGGCCACTGTGCTCTGCCTGGGGCCCCATATGCTGCCTGGGGCCCCTGTGCTCTGCCTTGGGCCCCATATGCTGCCTGGGGCCACTGTGCTCTGCCTGGGTGTAGGACACTGGTGACGTCACTTATCTCCGGACATTAGCTCCGGACAATTAGCTCCGGACAATAGCTCCGGACATTATCTCCGGACATTAGCTCCGGACAGGAAGTTGGCACAAATTGCAGGAAGTAGTATTCTAGGCAATTATATATTAGATGCACTATAAATAAATACATTTAAAAAAAAATTGTGTGAGTTTACTTTGTATTTTTCATAACCATCAAGGATGGCTATCAAGAATTATTTAAATAAATCATTTTAAAAAATGATGTGGGTCCCCCCATTTTGTCAAACAACCAAGCTAAAGCAGACAGCTGAAGGCTGGTATTCTCAGGATGGTAAGGGGCCAGGGATATTGCCCTCCCAGCCTAAAAATAGCAGCCAGCCGGTGCCCCAGAAAAGACACATGGCACTCCTTCCATTTTGAGCTTTGTACTGTGCCTCAAAAGTAGTTTTCACCCACACATGGGGAATTGGTACACTCAGGAGAAATTGCACAACAAATTCTTAGGTCCATTTTTTCCTGTTACCCTTTAGAAAATAAAAAAATTGGGCAAAAAAAAATTTTGTGGGAAAAATGTGTTTGTTTTTTTTCATTTTCTTAGCTATGTTATAAACTTCTGTAAAGCATCTAGTGGTTCAAGATGCTCAACCCACATCTATATAAATTCCTTGAGGGGTCTAGTTTCCAAAATGGTATCACTTTTGGGGTTTCCACTATTTAGGCACATCAGGGGCCTTCCATGGGGCATCCGCTCTCGATTGCAGACAATTTTGTGTCCAAAAAGTCAAACCTTGCTCCTTCTCATCCAGGAAACAGTGATCTTCCTCCACACATGGGGATCCATGTACTCAGGAGAAATTAAACAAGTTGTTGGGTCCATTTTCTCCTGCTACCTTTGTTAAAAAAATTGGTACTAAAATGTGATTTTTGTGGAAAAAATGTGATATTTAGTTTTCACAACTCTACTTTATAAACTTATGTGGAGCACCTGAGGTTCAAGGCACTCACCAAACATCTAGATAAGTCCCATGAGGGGTTTAGTTTCCAAAATGTGGTCACTTGTATGGGGTTTCCACTGTTTAGGCACATCAGGGGCCTTCCATGGGGCATCCGCTCTCGATTGCAGACAATTTTGTGTCCAAAAAGTCAAACCTTGCTCCTTCTCATCCGGGAAACAGTGGTCTTCCTCCACACATGGGGATCCATGTACTCAGGAGAAATTTAACAAGTTGTTGGGTCCATTTTCTCCTGCTACCTTTGTTAAAAAAAAATTGGTACTAAAATGTGATTTTTGTGGAAAAAATGTGATATTTAGTTTTCACAACTCTACTTTATAAACTTATGTGGATCACCTGAGGTTCAAGGCACTCACCAAACATCTAGATAAGTCCCATGAGGGGTTTAGTTTCCAAAATGTGGTCACTTGTATGGGGTTTCCACTGTTTAGGCACATCAGGGGCTCTCCAAACTCGACATGGCATCCACTCTCGATTCTATCCAATTTTGCATTCAAAACATGAAATGGTGCTCCATCCCTTCCAAGCCCTGCCGTGCACCCAAACAGTGGTCTTCCTCCAGACATGGAGTATCGGTGTACTCAGGAGAAATTGCACAAGAAATATTGTGGTTCATTTTCTCCTGATACCTTTAAAAAAATGAAAAAAATTGTGTCCGAAATAAATATTTTGTGAAAAAAGTTAAATGTTCATTTTTTGTTTCCACATTGCTTCAATTCTTGTGAGGCACCTGAACAGTTAATAAACTTTTTAATGTGGTTTTGAACACCTTGAGGGGTGCAGTTTTTAGAATGGTGTCACTTTTTGGTATTTTCTATCATTTAGGTCCCCAAAGTCACTTCAAATGTGAGGTGGTCCCTAAAAAAAGTGGTTTTGCAAATTTTGTTGGAAAAATGAGAAATCCCTGGTCAACTTTTAACCCTTATAACTTCCTAATGAAAACAAAACTATGTTTCAAAAATTGTGCTGCTGTAAAGTACACATGTGGGAATGTTATTTATTAACTTTTGTGTAACATAATGCTCTGGTTTAGGGGAACAAAAATTATAAGTTTGAAAATTGTGAAATTTTAAATTTTTTTGCCAAAGGCCTGGTCATTAACCTACAAAGTGGCTTGCTGTGTGTTGTGGTTTTTGGAGAGAGCAAGTCATCAAACGGCAGCTCCAGGTGGAGCTGTATGCACCTGGTGGTCTGACCAGGCAAAACCCTCAGACAAATGGATTTTGTTGTGCATTATCTTTTTGCTTTACCATTATGCCAGAAAGGTTTTGTTTATTTTGTTGAACCCTGCTTTGGTTTATGCTGTTCCATATTAAACCAACAGGTAATTTAACCCAAGAACCATTCTTGTGTCTACCTTGCTATTCAGCTGAGTGTGTCAACCCTTCACACCCTTCCAAGAAAACACATAGAAGCTGTGGACAACTGCATGTCCTGGATAAAATCTGCTATTCAACACTAGACTGCCGGCAGCATGGAAGAGCTTATGAAGCATCTTGTTCAGGTAAAGCAGCAGCACCAGCTCACCAGTCAACAGCAGAAATTAGCACAACAGGAGACAAATAAGCTGTTAGCACAGCGGCAGCTACAGCAGCAGGAGGCGCTTACAAGGCAAATGGAACTCCTCTCAGAGGCGGTTTGTGTGAGGTTGGCAGTCTCCTCTCCATCTCCAGGTGATGATTCATACATCCAAAAATAGGTAAGATGAGCGATGCAGAAAATGACCTTGGGGATGATGTGGAAGCCTTTCTGACTGTTTTCAACAGGGTGGCTGATTGGAAGAGACTTCTGCCAGAACAGTGGGCGGAGATGTTGGCACCGTATCTGACAGGAGAACCTCAAAAGGTGTATTATGACTTAGCCAAGGATTGCAAAGAACACGCCACATTGAAAACTGAAATCTTGGCACACCTGGGGGTAATGATGTCCTTGAGAGCTCAGTGAGTCCACCGCTGTGCTGTGCTGGTGACAAACCCCCTTGCTCACAAATGTTTAATTTGTTGCACCTAGTCCAAAAGTGGCTGCAGCCAGAGACTTCCACTCTGGACGAGATAGTCGAGCAAGTGGTGGTGGACAAGTTCATTTACTCCTGTCCCAGGCCAATACAGACCTGGGTTGCCCAGGGCGACCCTCGGAATGTGGACAACCTGGATGGCCTGTTTGAGAGATACCAGGATGTTAAGAAATCCCCGGAAAACCAGACATTGCTACTTACCAGTACTAGGATAATCAAAGAGGGACAGGCCCACCATGGAGGATGGCTAGACCCACAAAATGGGGGGCATCCCAATCCTGCTGAGGGGTCCCCTAAGGCTGTTATGAAGGACGTGATTTGTTGGCAGTGTCACAATCCTGGACATATAGCAGCCCAGTGTCATATGTCCCCTGAACCCATGGACTGCAGCCTAGGCAGGCGCCGCTCCTATTATGCCTATCTGGCCTGCAGTTTGGACTGCTGTTATGAGCTGGTGGTTTAGGAGCAACATGGGACGTGCTCTGGAGGAAGTGGTACCTGTACTGACCGCAGTTCCTGAGCTTAACACAGCACTAGAAGTAGCCGTGGGATGTTCCTGTCACTCCCTAGACACCTCGTCACAGCCGGAGGACTAACTACCCCTAAAGATAGAAACAGGAAAGCTATCTTGCCTCAGAGACAATCCCCAAAGGATAGGACAGCCCCTCACAAATATTGACTGTGAGTGGAGAGGGAAATGACATACGCAGAATGAAACCAGGATGTAGCAAAGGAGGCCAGTCTAACTAGATAAATAGAACAGGAAAGAAAACTGTGCGGTCAGTATTAAAAACTAGAAAAATCCACCACAGAGTTTACAAAAATCTCCACACCTGACTAAAGGTGTGGAGGGTAAATCTGCTTCCCAGAGCTTCCAGCTTAACTGAATAAATCCATACTGACAAGCTGGACTAGAAAAAACATAGAAAGTGCAGAAAGATTAAGTCCACAACAAGTGGACTGCAAAAGAACAAAGCAAGGACTTATCTTTGCTGAACTGGTCAGAATATCAGGGAAATCCAAGCAGAGATGTGAATCCAACCAGGAACCATTGGCAACTGGCACAGGTTGAAGGATAGAACCAGGCTAAATAGTCGAGCCAGAAAGACAATCAGTGGAAGCAGCTGCTGACTACTAAATCCAAGGAGCAGCAGTACCACTTAAAACCACCGGAGGGAGCCCAAGAGCAGAACTCGCAAAAATGCCACTTACAACCACCGGAGGGAGCCCAAGAGCGGAATTCACAACAGACTGCCAACCCGGTGTCATGCACCATGTCCATCAATGGGGTAATGGTCCTTGGAAGTTTGGACTCTAGTACTCTAGTGATCCTAATATGCTACACTGCCCCACCAGTTAATCCCTAACAAGTTTGTGGATGTCCGCTGAATACATGGACATGCCAAAGACTTCCCTGTAGCCAGAGTAACCATGGGAAAAGACTATGTCAATAAGTTCCATGAGGTTGGGGTAATAAAAGACTTAATTCATCCTGTCATACTGGGGCAGGATTTTTCACTATTTTGGAACTTGTTGCTAAAGGGGGCTGTACTGAGTGTCCCAGACAAAAGGTCCCTCTGGAGAGGCTCCGTCAAAAGAAAAAGGAGTTTCCCCTATGTGTCCTCACTGGAGATGAGGATGAACTATGACAGAGGAGCCGATCTTCCCTGAGCTGGAAGTACTTGAAGAGAACTTTGGGATCCCTTCAATGATTCGACATTGAAGGGATCATTTGATAATGTAATCGTATGTAATGGGGTTGCTCAAGAGCCGGGGGGCTGACACCAGGTTTCCTTACTTTGCACTCAATGGCAATTTGTTGTTTCAGGTGATCAAACTGAGAGGAAGTGAGATAGTGGAGAAGCTGTTAGTTCCAGGTCCCTGCTGGTGGAGGGTTTTAGACATGGCACATTCGCATGTTCAGGGGGACATATGGGGTGGAGAAAATGCAGGAGATAGTAATGCGGAGGTTCCATTGGCCAGGATGTTACCAAGAGATACTAAATTATTGTAGGTCCTGCCCGATGTGTTAGATAACTGCTCCTACTTCTCACTTCCAAAGCCCCTTAGTTCTATTGCCAGTGAAAGAGGCTGTGTTTGAGAGGATTGCCATGGACCAGGTAGGTCCCC
The DNA here is from genome assembly GCF_051348905.1 of Ranitomeya variabilis. NCBI lineage: Eukaryota > Metazoa > Chordata > Amphibia > Anura > Dendrobatidae > Ranitomeya > Ranitomeya variabilis. Next base: position 998,554,249 of record NC_135232.1, on the reverse strand, counting down.
TAGCTAAAGCTGCACGCGACCATCAGTATATCCTAGTGGTCATGGACTACGCGTCCCAGTACAGGGAAGCGGTGCCACTGAGGAATTCATAGGCCAAGAGTATCGCCCAGAGCTTGTCCATTTCTTTTCTAGGACCAGCTTGCCTAAGGAGAATTCAATGGACCAAGGTACTCCCTTTATGAGCAAAGTGATGAGGGAGCTGTGTAGAGTCATTCACATTGTCCAGCTGCGAACCTCAGTTTACCTTCCGCAGACCGATGGCCTGGTGGAGTGCTTCAATAAGACCTTGAAGGCCATGCTCAGGAGGGTCGTTGAGAAGGACGGTAGAGACTGGGACTATGTGCTTCCATTTCTGCTATTTTCCATTAGAGAAGTTTCACAAGCCTCCACTTGCTTCTCGCCATTCGAGCTCCTGTACAGATGACATCTGCAAGGGCTCCTGGACATCACCAAGGAAACCAGGGAAGCCGAGGTCACACAACACCAGAGTGTCATTGAGCATGTCACCCAGTTGCAAGAGAGGATGGTGCATGTGATGCCTATCGTAAATGAACATCTTCTCCAGGCACAGGAGGCACAGGTCAAGATATACAACCAATCACCAAGGCTAAGGGAATTCCAGCCCGGGGATCATGTGATAGTGCTAATCCCCAGGGTGGAGAGGAAGTTCCTGGCCTAGTGGCAAAGCCCATAAGAAGTTATGGGAAAACTCAGTGATGTGAAATACAAGGTACACCAGCCCGGTCGCAGGAAGCCGCACCAGGTGCACCATGTGAACTTGCTTACACCAAGGAGAGGCCAGGAATCGCTGGAAGCTCCTTGCCTGGGTGCCTGTCCCGAAGCCAAGGTAGAGGAGGTCACTATTGCTGAAACACTAACACCAACCTACAAGCAACATTGACGAAAACTGCTGTAGCAGAACTGTAGGGAGACTTCAGCAAGGAGTTTGTGGTCCAGACAGATGCTTCAGAAGTCAGGTTAGGGGCCATGTTGTATCAGGAAATAAATGGTGAAGACCATTTCATCCTATATCTGAGCCAGAAAATTTCTTTTTGCAAGAAAAACTATGCAGTTGTTGAGAAGGAGTGCTTAGCCATAAAATGAGCAGTAGCCACACTGAAGTATTACCTTCTAGGCCATAGGTTTAAGCTAGTGTCAGATCATGCCCCTCTAAGATGGTTCAGAGAGAAAAAGTGTAAGGATGCCCAAGTAACTAGGTGGTTCTTAGTCCTTCAAGACTTCAAGTTTCCATGTATATCATAGGTCAGGAAAGTTACATGGTAATGCAGATACTCTCTCCTGAATTCCCTGTTTGGTGTCTGAAAGTGCCAAAACTTCCATCTTTTGGCAGAGGGGGGGAATATGTGACAGGGTCACTGGCACAGTGTATGAGGGGAGATATGTGTTACTGCACATAATGGCATCAGTGATGTGAAAACAGGATAATTTTCTCTAGTACACTACTTGTTGAGAGAGATAAATTAAAGTGGCCTACGAAGGCTAGTTTTATGTAGGCACTCATAGAGTGGGTGGGAGGGTGCTTAATATATCTCCACCTGCAGATCTGACACAGGAGTGTCAGGATCTGGGATGATGTCATGGTCAGGTGATCATCACATGGTCTGACTTAAATAGCTTGACTTGAGAGTCAGTGTATCTTGTAGTTTTTAATGAACAAGTCTCCAAGCGGCATTCACATGGTGGTCTGAGCAGGCAAAACCCTCATACAAGTGGACTTTGTTGTGCATTATTTTTTTATCTCTTAGTTTTACCGTTATGCTAGAAAGGCTCTATTTATTTTGCTGAACGTTGCTATGGTTTATGCTGTTCCATAACACCGGTCAACACAAAAAAAATCATCAGCAAAGGTAATACAGTTGTGCTCAAAAGTTTACATACCCCAGCAGAATTTTTGCTTTCTTGGCCTTTTTTCAGAGAATACGAATTATATCACCAAAACCTTTTCTCCACTCATGGTTAGTGTTTGGGTGAAGCCATTTAATGTCAAACTACAGGGTGGGCCATTTATATGGATACACCTGGGTAGGCCATTTATAAAGTTTCATTAAAAATGGCCGACTTCAAAATGGCTGCCATGGTCACCACTCATTTTGAAAAGTTTTCCCCCTTCCATATACTAATGTGCCACAAACAGGAAGTTGATATCACCAACTATTCCCATTTTATATAGGTGTATCCATATACATGGCCCACCCAGGTGTATCCATATAAATGGTTCACCCTGTACTGCATTTTCTCTTTTTAAATCATAATGACAACTCAAAACATCCAAATGACCCTTATCAAAAGTTCTCATACCTTGGTGATTTTTGGCTGATATCATGCACAGAAGTTGACACAAGTGGGTTTGAGTTGCTACTAAAGGTAACATCCTCACCTGTGACTTGTTTGTTTGTAATCAGTGTGTGTGCATAAAAGCTGAGTGAATTTCTGGGATCCAAACAGACTCTTGCATCTTTCATCCAGCCACTGATGCTTCAGGATTGTGAGTAATGGGGAAAGCAAAAGAATTGTCAATGGATCTACGAGAAAAGGTAATTGAACTGTATAAAGCAGGAAAGAGATAAGATATCCAAGGAATTGATAATGCCAGTCAGAAGGGTTCAAACTGTGATTAACAAATGGAAAATCAGGGGCTCTGTAAAAGCAAAACCACGGTCAGGCAGACCAACAAAAATGTCGTCCACAACTGCCAGGAAAATTGTTTGGGAAGGAAAGAAAAACCCACAAATAACATCAGCTGGAATACAGGACTCTCTCAAAACTAGTGGTGTGGCCGTTTCAAGATGCACAATAAGGAGGCACTTGAAGAAAAATGGGCTGCATGGTCGAGTCCCCAGAAGAAAGCCATTGCTGCACTAATGCCACAAAGTATATCTCCTACAATAAGCAAAACAGCACAGAGACAAGCCTCAAAACTTCTGGAACAAGGTAATTTGGAGTGATGAGACCAAAATTGAACTTTTTGGCCACAACCATAAACGTTACATTAAGAGAGAGGTCAACAAGGCCTATGATGAAAAGATTACCATTCCTACTGTAAAGCACGGAGGTGGATCGCTGATGTTTTGGGGACAGGAAACTTGGTCAAAGTTGAAGGAAAGATGAATGCAGCACATTATCAGCAATTACTGGAAACAAATTTGCACTCATCAGCCTGAAAGCTGCGCATGAGACGTACTTGGATGTTCCAACATGACAACAAGCCAATACACAAGGCCAAGTCGACCTGTTATTGGCTACAGAAGAACAAAGTGAAGGTTCTGGAGTTGCCATCTCAGTCTCCTGATCTCAATATCATTGAGACACTCTGGGGAGATCTCAAGCGCGATGTTCATGCTAGACAGCCCAGGAATTTACAGGAACTGGAGGCTTTTTGTCAAGAAGAGTTGGCAGCTTACCATATAAGAAAATAAAGAACAATACAAGGCATTAAGAAATGGGTATGCAAACTTTTGATGAGGGTCATTTGGATATTTTGGGTTGTCATTATGATTTAAAAAGAGAAAACATAGTAGTTTGACAGTAAATGGCTTCACCAAGCCACTAACCATGAGTGAAGAAAAAGTTTTGAGCACAATTGTATGCTTAGTTTTGATCTATCACATAAAGTTTCTGAGATAGAAGTATTTTTGTTGTTACTTTATTTCTGCATTTTCAATGTATGTGGTTTTTCCTATGTTATTCCCATTTCTTTCCTTGTCTTACTTAATTGTGAATTTTCTTACAGGGACAACATCAGTGAAGGTTTTAGTGAGTTTTATGGGAAGGAGTATTGACAGTGCAGTCAACCAATGACTGCTTCTCAGAAAGTCACATGTTGGGAAGGAGCTAACTGTTATGAGGCGGTGAGATTTGAGTCAGTCAGAAATGGATGGTGATGGCAGCAAGGACTGATACATGAGACTCTGACAGGAGACAGGCCTCTACAGGGATCTGAGCCCTGCCACAGGGAGATCGAAGGGAAGGCAGCAGACAGACACCATTGTGAGAGGATTTTCACTGCATTTCTGGGAGGGCAAGTCTCCTCCGAGGGAAGGAAACAGCTCAGCCACTGAGGTGTAACTGAGTGAGGGTCTCCACAGAGAGAGAACCTGAAAGCAGCCAATATCACACTGAGAAACTGCCTGTCTGCAATTGTAAGGAATAGGCTGACTCGTTTACCTCACAACTGTATATAGTTATCTATCAGATTACCTCCACTAAAATCAGTTCTTAATACAAGCTGCCTCTTTCACTTCTGGGGAAATATCTACATATAGTTGTTCGGCTCATCACTTTTTTTAGTTTGTCAACACCATTGAACTGAACTTACTCTAATGTTTGATCTTATTTAAAGGAGAGAAATGCCCCAACAGTGTATCAATCATCCAAACAGATTCTGCTATGTGTGTGGTTCTTTTACACCAAAAGGCTATGTATGTTCAATCACTCATGTTATTCAAAAGATGTACCAGACGTGCTTTAAATGTCCACTTGGTGATCAAGACAAAAGCTGGGCCCCTCATGTGATATGCTAGTGCAGCGCCCCAGAGTCCTGGTCGTTGCAGTGATGTCACTCTCCCACCAGGGGGAGTGATATTACATCTGATGGCAATAAAGGAGATCTTCCTACCAGGTATCACAAGCCATACACCACACTTCACACTCCAGTCCACCAGGGGGAGCCTTGCTCCTATCTACTAGGGCACTCCTCACAGAAGGGTAAAACTGGTGGGCTGGATAGAAAGTTAGAGAGAAGCTGGCTGGGCTTTGCCCAGGCAACACCTGTCAGGCAGACAGGGGGAAAGGAGGAACATCGGAGCTGCAGACAGAGGGTCCTTGACAGGGGTGGGATCCTGTCAGAGGCCTAGATAGACAGATAGACACGGAGCTGCACTTGCCCCACATGCGGCAGCATCCTAAGAAAGGACACGAAGAGAATTGTGTTGTAGAGGGTGAGAAACGAAGTCATAGCACAAGGAGATAACACCAGAAGGAGTTCTGCCCTGAAATAGGCTGCCTCCTTCTGAGGCGTGTAGCCGGTGGCCGGAACACCGAGGGAGCAATTGTCTCCAAGCCTAGCTCCAGAGAATGGCAGGACAGTCAATTCCAAGTTGGCTGCCCGACCTTAATACCTAGGAGACACGGTGGCAACTTGTGGGGGTCAGGGTGTCTCTAGGGCCCCTGTAAAAAGCCTCAGGCCATCAGTCATACAGGTTTGTCCTAACCATACCATCTGGGGGACAGAGAGGAAGAAATAACATCTGGAAGATCTACAACAGTTGTGAGGACCTTATCGAGAAGCTCAGCAGGGAGGTACTACAACACACAGGCGCTAGAGGAAGGCTACTGATTTCCACCTGGATAAGGGGACTCTGGATTTGCCTTCAGACCGGCTTGACTCTGCCTATCCTGTGGTCTGTACCCTGGACTGTGGATGAAGTCTTCATTAAAAGGTAAAGAGACTGCAACCTTGTGTCCTCGTTATTCCCTGCACCTTACATCATCCACCATCACCATCTACACTTCTGGCCAGCCCTGGGGATACACTTCACCTGTGGGAAGGGCTACCATCTAGCTGCCATAATATCACCCCAGCGGACCCCTCACAGCAGTGTCGGTCACCCTGACCGAATACCACAGGTGGTGTCATGAACATTATCCCTTTAAAGACCTTTCCCTTTTAATACGGACGTCCCCAGGGCCATGGACCGGGTCAGCCACCATAACATCCCCCTTGAGAACCGAAGGGCCCGGCTCCGAGTACCCCACTGCCCTAATGGGGGGGCGATCCACTCAAGTTCTTCAAATGGTCTTTGTGACTGGTTGAATATGAGAAAAGTGGCTATGCCATTTGCTGCTCCCATGATTTGGAGAGAACCCAAAAATCACAGTGATGACTGCTACTTTTGTTTTGTCAAACTGGAGGGCTTTACTACAAAGAACAAACATAAGATTAATTACCCTGAACTTGAATGTGCAATTAAGGTACCGTCACACTAAACGATATCGCTAGCGATCCGTGACGTTGCAGCGTCCTGGATAGCGATATCGTTGTGTTTGACACGCAGCAGCGATCAGGATCCTGCTGTGATATCGCTGGTCGTTGAAGAAAGTTCAGAACTTTATTTGGTCGTCAGACCGGCGTGTATCGTCGTGTTTGACACCAAAAGCAACGATGCCAGCGATGTTTTACACTGGTAAGGGCCGCGCTTAGTAACCCGATGTTTACCCTGGTTACCAGTGTAAAATGTAAAAAAAACAAACAGTACATACTCACCTTCGTGTCCCCCGGCGTCCGCTTCCTGCACTGACTGAGCGCCGGCCATAAAGTGAAAGCACAGCACAGCGGTGACATCACCGCTCTGCTGTTAGGGCCGGCGCTCAGTCAGTGCAGGAAGCGGACGCCGGGCACCGGAATGTGAGTATGTACTGTTTGGTTTTTTTACATTTTACACTGGTAACCAGGGTAAACATCGGGTTACTAAGCACGGCCCTGCGCTTAGCAACCCGATGTTTACCCTGGTTACCCGGGGACCTCGGCATCATTGGTCGCTGGAGAGCGGTCTGTGTGACAGCTCTCCAGCGACCAAACAGCGACGCTGCAGCGATCGGCATCGTTGTCTGTATCGCTGCAGCGTCGCTTAGTGTGACGGTACCTTTAGGCCAGTTCCACATGATAGTGTCTTGACAGTTCCTGTACCACCATTGTCTGGATTGAAAGAACATGAAGTAGAATATGAAGACTATGGAGCTGAAAATACTGGCGAACACATGGAGACCTCAAGTCAAGATGAGTATGTACCTGATGGAGCAGCCGAGCAGCCAGAATGCTTTACGCAACATGAATTAAATGATCTCATATGAGACCTTTCACTGTCAAAAGATATAGTTGAACTTCTTGCATCTAGCTTGAGACAGAATAATCTTCTTCATCATTATGTCAAAGTGTGTTATTAACAAAACAGAAGTAAAACTTTAACACAATTTTTCACAGTTGATGGACCAATGGTATACTGTAACAATGTGAATGGCCTCTTTGAAGAACTGAATCAAGTTATTTATTTGAAGATGAGCGATTGTTTATTGACTCATTCAAGAGAAGTTTGAAAGCAGTGCTGCTTCTCAATGGAAATATGAAACCATCATTCCCTATTGGTCACTCATGTAATCTAAAGGAAAGTTATGAAAATGTGTCAGTTGTTTTGGATGCTATACAATATAACCATCATCAACGGAATATCTTTGGAAATTTTAAAGTGATTGGTCTGCTAATTGGAATGCAAGGAGGTTTTACAAAATATTGTTGCTTCTTCTGTTTATGGGACAGTTGAGCTACAGTAGAGCATTATGTTCATCGTGATTGGGGACAGAGAAACATCTATGCTCCAGGTAGAGACAATGTTCAGCATAGTCCTTTAGTTGCTCCAACAAAAATCTTTCTTCCTCCACTACATATAAAGTTGGGATTGATTAAGAACTTTGTGAAAGCCATGGAAAATTCACAAGGGTTCCAGTACATTTCACAGAAATTCTCTAGCACTTCACCAGCAAAACTGAAAGAAGGGGTATTTGTTGGTCCTCAAATCAGAGAACTTATGAGAGATGATGTGTTTGAAGGAACTCTAAATGATAAGGAATTGAGATCTCGGGAAAGCTTCAAGTGGAACTTTGAAAACTTCTTAGGAAAAAAAGCTCCAGAATATGTTGAGGAACTGCTATATGCATACCAGTGTCTTGGATCTCGCATGTCTGTGAAAATGCACTTTTTGCATTCAGGTTTAGATTTCTTCCCTCAAAATCCTGGGGATGTAAGCAATGAACAAGGCGAGAGGTTTCACCAGTACATTAAAGTAATGGAACACTGCTACCAGGGTTTTTGGAAAGACTCAATTATGGCAGATTACTGCTGGATATTACATGGGTACAACCCTGAAAAATCGTATCAACGACAGTCTAATGTCAAGTACTTTTAATTTCTGCTCATATTTTGGTTTCTATTTTGCATGTGAAATTATTTTGGTTCAATAAAAACTGTTTTGTAGATTACTGTTTTCTTAATGTCGCCAGTAAATTTTCTATACCTTATAATAATGATACTGCTCCATGGAAATTATACATGCTATAGAAAAACTATATACATTTTTTATATCAGAACAAAAAGATGATTCAGGAAAATACAAAGTCACCAGTGATGATTACAAAAGATATGTTTTGTAGACCTATGTAATAAACCAGCAGATAATTTAACCCAAGAACTGTTCCTGTGTCTACCTTGTGAAGCAACGCAATAAGCTATAGCCATCTTTTGAGTAATCTGTAGCAGTCTCAGCACCTAGCAGCACCTAGACACAGGGCCACCATCAGGGCATTACTGCCCTGACTGGCGTATGGGGCCCGATAAGCAGAGGGGGCCCACATCAGGTCCTGTCTCTTCTGCTCATTGGGCCCCAGCGGCAGGATTCTGCCGGAGCAGAAACTAAACCTGCATCTGAGACGAATGTTCAGTTACACTCTATTGCCCTGCGAGCCCGCAGGGTAATAGTTAAAAGCTTCCAGCCAATCGGAGGGTGGCAGCTGCCATCAGCACTCACATCACCGGCGTATGACGTCATTGTCATTCGCCGGTGAGTCCGTGCTTGAAATGCCTGGAGGGAACATCGCCACAGGAATGCTGCCAGGTAAGGAGAAAGTTTTGTTTTCATTTTTATTGAAAGCAGCAAGCCCAGGGGCAGAATGGATACACAGGGCAGAAAGGAGACACAGGGGCAGTATGGGAGACATGGGGACATGATGTAAACACATGGAACAGAATGGAGACACATAGTGCAGAATGGAGATATGGGGCAAAATGGAGACATGAGGCAGAATGGAGACACGGTGCAGAATGGAGACACGGGGCAGGATGGGAGACACTGGGGCAGGATGGGAGACAAGGGGCAGGATGGGAGACACATGGTGAAGAAAGGAGACATGGAACAGAATGGAGAAATGAAGCAGAATGGAGACATGGAGGCAGGATGGAAGACACAGGGGCAGGATGTAAACACATGGTGCAGAATGGAGACATGGGGCAGAATGGAAACACGAGGTCAGGATGGGAGACACAGGGGCAGGATGGGAGACACAGGAGCAGGATGTAAACACATGGTGCAGAATGGAGAAATGGGGCAGAATGGAGACACGGGGCAGGATGGAGACACGGGGGCAGGATGGGAGACATGGGGGGGCAGGATGGGAGACATGGGGCAGGATGTAAACACATGGTTCAGAATGGAGACAAAGGGCAGAATGCCTTTTCACTAGGCACTGCTCCTAATAGCCAGTTTCCTACTCCACACTGATGAGGGGCAAATACCCCAAAACAGAAACAGCTGTCTGTGGATGGATACCATGTTTTGGCATAGGTGGTTTTCCTTTATTGGATGCTGCCCTTCCTGTGGTTGTTCCTTCCCGGTGAAAGACCTGGCTATTCATTTCTTGCGTTGAGAAACACGTGATGGTGTCTCCGCGGCTTTTCTACATGCAAGGGCAGAATGGAGACATGGGGAAGAATGGAGACACGGGGCAGGATGGAGACAGGGGGGCAGGGTGGAGACAAATGGGGCAGGATGGAGACAGATGGGGAAGGAATATGGAGCAGGATGGAGACAGATGGGGCTGGGTCATGGGGCAGGATGGAGACAGATGGGGCAGGATCATAGAGCTGGATGGATATGATGGAGACAAATGGGGCAGGATCATGGGACAGGTGGGGCAGGATCATAGGACAGATTGGGCAGGATGGGGAGATCATATGGGGGCAGGATGGATACTCATGAGGGCAGGATGGGAGAAACTATGGCTGGAGCAAGGAATGAGATACACAGGGCCAGGATGGGGGATATTATTACCATAGGGGCTAATTAAGGGATATTATTACTGCAGTGATGTTTTTTTTTTTTTTTTAAGGATACTGTTTTAAATGGGGTGCAGTCCTTTTACTGTGCAGAGCGACACTATTTTCCTTTTTTTTCTTAATCTGGTGTAGTGTAGAAGTTTGGAAAAAATTAAATAATGTGCTCTGCAAGCAGAGCTATAGATAACTATATTATTTCCTGCAAAGATGAGCCCTGGCTGGAAGAAGGGATGGCGGTCTGTGCTGGATGAAGATGAAAAGCGAAGATGAAGGACTTCAACTAGAGACGTCATTGATGAGTCAGTGTGTTACCTGCACACTGACACTATACACTGTATACTTTATACAGAGGTCCCAAGTACAATGTCACCAGTGATCACTGTATTACCTTTAAACTGTCACTACAGCATATACAGAGCTCCTGTGTATATTGTCACTGGTAATCACTGTATTACATGTGCACTGACACTATATACAGAGCTCCTGTCTATAATGCCACTGGTGATCCCTATATGACTTGAACACTGACAGTATATACAGAGCTCCTATGTATAATGTCACTGGTGATCCCTGTATTACCTGTACACTATACACTACACACAGCGCTCCTGTGTATAATGTCACTGGTAATCCCTGTATTACCAGTACACTATTGTTATGACCCCAATGGCAGAGGGTCTCAGGAATAATACTAAGTCAGTAAATACAGAAAACCAGCTCATAGGGCAGTGGTAACTGGGCTGACCATATAACTAATCCTAGCACCACAAATACCAGCAGCCGGGGAACGTTCCTACGTTGATCCTAGACGTCTCGCGCCAGCCGGAGAGCTAACTACCCCTAGAAGGGAAAAGAAAGACCTTTCTTGCCTCCAGAGGAAATACCCCAAAAAGTTGGATAGAAGCCCCCCACAAATAATAACGGTGAGGTAAGAGGAAAAGACAAACATAAGAATGAGCTAGGAATTTAGCAAAGAGAGGCCCACTAGCTAATAGCAGAATATAGAAAGATAACTTATATGGTCAGCAAAAAATCCTATCAAAAATATCCACACTGGAAATTCAAGAACCCCCGAACCGTCTAACGGCCCGGGGGGAGAACACCAGCCCCCTAGAGCTTCCAGCAAGGTCAGGAATCACATTTAGTACAAGCTGGACAAAAATGATAGCAAACAAATAACCCAAAAAACAAAGAAGCAAGACTTAGCTTAATTTAGCACGAACCAGGACCAGCAAACAGGAGCAAACAGAATGTGTCTGTTAACACCGATGCCAGGCACTGGACTAAGGTTCCAGGAGGTTTATATAGCAACACCCCTGAAGTAACGACCCAGCTGGGTGCAAACAGAGGGAAGGAAATCCCAGAGTCATATCACTAGTAACCACTAGAGGGAGCCAAAAAAGTCTAATTCACAACAGTACCCCCCCCTTAAGGAGGGGTCACCGAACCCTCACCAAGACCACCAGGGCGATCAGGATGAGCAGCGTGAAAGGCACGAACCAAATCGGCCGCATGCACATCAGAGGCAACCACCCAGGAATTATCCTCCTGACCATAACCCTTCCACTTGACCAAATACTGAAGCCTCCGCCTGGAGAGACGAGAATCCAAGATCTTCTCCACCACGTACTCCAACTCGCCCTCAACCAACACCGGAGCAGGAGGCTCAGCAGAAGGAACCACAGGCACAACGTAGCGTCGTAACAAAGACCTATGGAACACGTTGTGAATGGCAAACGAAACCGGAAGATCCAAGCGAAAGGACACAGGATTAAGGATTTCCAATATCTTGTAAGGACCGATGAAGCGAGGCTTAAATTTAGGAGAGGAGACCTTCATAGGAACAAATCGAGAAGACAGCCACACCAAATCCCCAACACGAAGTCGGGGACCCACACCGCGGCGGCGGTTGGCAAAACGCTGAGCCTTCTCCTGTGACAACTTCAAGTTGTCCACCACATGATTCCAGATCTGCTGCAACCTATCCACCACAGAATCTACTCCAGGACAGTCAGAAGGCTCCACATGTCCCGAGGAAAAACGAGGATGGAAACCAGAGTTGCAGAAAAATGGCGAAACCAAAGTAGCGGAACTAGCCCGATTATTTAGGGCAAACTCAGCCAACGGCAAGAAGGTCACCCAATCATCCTGATCTGCCGAAACAAAACACCTCAAGTAAGCTTCCAGAGTCTGATTAGTTCGCTCAGTTTGTCCATTAGTCTGAGGATGAAAGGCAGACAAGAACGATAAATCAATGCCCATCCTAGCACAAAAGGATCGCCAGAACCTGGAAACAAACTGGGATCCTCTGTCAGACACAATATTCTCAGGAATGCCGTGTAAACGAACCACATTCTGAAGGAACACAGGAACCAGATCGGAAGAGGAAGGCAGCTTAGGCAAAGGCACCAAATGGACCATTTTTGAAAAGCGATCACATACCACCCAGATGACAGACATACCCCGAGACACCGGGAGATCAGAAATGAAATCCATGGAAATATGTGTCCAAGGCCTCTTCGGGACAGGCAAGGGCAAGAGCAACCCGCTGGCACGGGAACAGCAAGGCTTAGCTCGAGCACAAGTCCCACAGGACTGCACAAATGACCGTACATCCCGTGACAAGGAAGGCCACCAAAATGACCTAGCCACCAGATCTCTGGTGCCAAAAATTCCCGGATGACCTGCCAACACCGAGGAATGAACCTCGGAAATGACTCTGCTGGTCCACTTATCAGGAACAAACAGTCTGTCAGGTGGACAAGAGTCAGGTCTACCAGCTTGAAATCTCTGCAACACACGTCGCAAATCAGGAGAAATGGCTGACAAAATAACTCCTTCTTTAAGAATACCAACAGGTTCTGTGACTCCAGGAGAGTCAGGCACAAAGCTCCTTGAAAGAGCATCAGCTTTCACATTCTTTGAACCTGGTAAATACGAGACCACAAAGTCAAAATGGGAGAAAAACAATGACCAGCGGGCCTGTCTAGGATTCAAGCGTTTAGCGGACTCGAGACACATCAAATTTTTGTGATCAGTCAAGACCACCACACGATGCTTAGCACCCTCGAGCCAATGACGCCACTCCTCAAATGCCCACTTCATGGCCAGTAATTCCCGATTGCCCACATCATAATTCCGCTCAGCAGGCGAAAACTTCCTAGAGAAGAAAGCACATGGTCTCATTACCGAGCAACCAGGGCCTCTCTGTGACAAAACGGCCCCTGCCCCAATCTCAGAAGCATCCACCTCGACCTGAAAGGGAAGTGAGACATCAGGCTGGCACAAAACAGGCGCCGAAGTAAACCGGCGCTTCAACTCCTGGAACGCCTCCACGGCTGCAGGAGCCCAGTTAGCAACATCAGAACCTTTCTTGGTCATATCCGTCAAAGGTTTAACAACGCTAGAAAAATTAGCGATAAAACGACGGTAGAAGTTAGCAAAACCCAAGAACTTCTGAAGACTCTTAACTGACGTGGGTTGAGTCCACTCATGAATAGCTCGGACCTTGACTGGGTCCATCTCCACAGCAGAAGGGGAAAAAATAAACCCCAAAAAGGGAACTTTCTGTACTCCAAAGAGACACTTTGAGCCTTTAACAAACAAGGCATTCTCACACAAAACCTGAAACACCATCCTGACCTGCTCCACATGTGAGTCCCAATCTTCAGAGAAAACCAGAATATTGTCCAGATAAACAATCATAAATTTATCCAGATACTTCCGGAAAATATCATGCATAAAGGACTGAAATACTGAGGGAGCATTAGAAAGCCCAAAAGGCATCACCAAGTACTCAAAATGACCTTCGGGCGTATTAAATGCAGTCTTCCATTCATCACCTTGCTTAATGCGCACAAGGTTGTATGCACCACGAAGATCTATCTTGGTGAACCACTTGGCACCCTTAATCCGGGCAAACAAGTCCGACAAGAGAGGCAAAGGATACTGAAATTTTACAGTGATTTTATTCAGTAGCCGATAGTCAATACAAGGTCTCAAAGATCCGTCCTTCTTAGCCACAAAAAAGAATCCCGCACCAAGAGGGGAAGAGGATGGACGGATATGCCCCTTCTCCAGAGACTCCTTGATATATGAACGCATTGCGGCATGCTCAGGTACTGACAGATTAAATAATCTTCCCTTAGGAAATTTACTACCTGGAATCAAATCTATGGCGCAGTCACAGTCCCTATGAGGAGGCAGAGCACTGGATCTGGACTCACTGAATACATCCTGATAATCAGACAAATACTCAGGAACTTCCGAAGGAGTAGAAGAAGCAATAGACACCGGCGGGGAATCAGCATGAATTCCCTGACAGCCCCAACTTGACACAGACATTGCCTTCCAATCCAGGACTGGATTGTGGGTCTGTAACCATGGCAGACCCAAAATGACCAAATCATGCATTTTATGCAGAACAAGAAAACGAATCACCTCCCGATGTTCAGGAGTCATGCACATTGTCACCTGCGTCCAAAACTGCGGTTTATTTTCCGCCAATGGCGTAGCATCAATACCTCTAAGAGGAATAGGATTTACTAACGGTTCAAGAACAAAACCACAGCGCTTGGCAAATGACAGATCCATAAGACTCAGGGCGGCACCTGAATCCACAAACGCCATAACAGGGTAAGAAGACAAAGAGCAAATTAAAGTCACAGACAAAATAAATTTAGGTTGCAAATTACCAATGGCGACAGGACTAACAACCCTTGTTAGGCGTTTAGAGCATGCTGATATAACATGTGTAGAATCACCACAGTAAAAACACAACCCATTCTGACGTCTATGATTTTTCCGTTCATTTCTAGTCTGAATTCTATCACATTGCATTAAATCAGGTGTTTGTTCAGACAACACCACCAGAGGATTAGCGGTTTTGCGCTCCCGCAAACGCCGGTCAATTTGAATAGCAAGCGCCATATAATCATTCAGATTTGTAGGAATGGGGAAACCCACCATCACATTCTTAATGGCTTCAGAAAGGCCATTTCTGAAATTTGCGGCCAGAGCACACTCATTCCACTGAGTAAGCACGGACCATTTCCGAAATTTTTGGCAATACACTACAGCTTCATCCTGACCCTGAGAAATAGCCAGCAAGGCTTTTTCTGCCTGAATTTCAAGATTGGGTTCCTCGTAAAGCAATCCGAGCGCCAGAAAAAACGCATCAATATTCGCCAATGCCGGATCTCCTGGCGCTAGCAAGAAAGCCCAATCCTGAGGGTCGCCCCGTAAAAAAGAAATAACAATTTTAACTTGCTGAGCAGAATCTCCAGATGAACGGGGTCTCAGAGAAAGAAACAATTTACAATTATTCTTGAAATTCCTAAACCTAAATCGATCTCCAGAAAACAATTCCGGAATAGGTGTTTTAGGTTCAGACATAGGACTGCTGGTAACAAAATCTTGTATACCCTGCACACGAGCTGCCAGCTGGTCAACACTTGTAATCGAGGTCTGCACATTCATGTCTGCAGCAAGCACACGCCACTCAAAGGTAAAGGGGAGGAAGAGAAGGAAGGAAAAATAAAACTCAGAATTTCCTTTCTTATTATCCCACTTCTGCAATGCTTTAAACATTCAATATTGGCCAGGCATACTGTTATGACCCCAATGGCAGAGGGTCTCAGGAATAATACTAAGTCAGTAAATACAGAAAACCAGCTCATAGGGCAGTGGTAACTGGGCTGACCATATAACTAATCCTAGCACCACAAATACCAGCAGCCGGGGAACGTTCCTACGTTGATCCTAGACGTCTCGCGCCAGCCGGAGAGCTAACTACCCCTAGAAGGGAAAAGAAAGACCTTTCTTGCCTCCAGAGTAAATATCCCAAAAAGTTGGATAGAAGCCCCCCACAAATAATAACGGTGAGGTAAGAGGAAAAGACAAACATAAGAATGAGCTAGGAATTTAGCAAAGAGAGGCCCACTAGCTAATAGCAGAATATAGAAAGATAACTTATATGGTCAGCAAAAAATCCTATCAAAAATATCCACACTGGAAATTCAAGAACCCCCGAACCGTCTAACGGCCCGGGGGGAGAACACCAGCCCCCTAGAGCTTCCAGCAAGGTCAGGAATCACATTTAGTACAAGCTGGACAAAAATGATAGCAAACAAATAACCCAAAAAACAAAGAAGCAAGACTTAGCTTAATTTAGCACGAACCAGGACCAGCAAACAGGAGCAAACAGAATGTGTCTGATAACACCGATGCCAGGCACTGGACTAAGGTTCCAGGAGGTTTATATAGCAACACCCCTGAAGTAACGACCCAGCTGGGTGCAAACAGAGGGAAGGAAATCCCAGAGTCATATCACTAGTAACCACTAGAGGGAGCCAAAAAAGTCTAATTCACAACACACTATGCACTATATACAGTGCTCCTGTGTATAATGTCACTGGTAATCCCTGTATTACCTGTGCACTGACAATATATACAGAGCTCCTGTGTATAACATCAGCAGTGATCACTGTATTACCTGTACACAGACACTGCATACAAGTACAGATCTCCTGTGTATAGTGGCACTTATGGTGATACTATTGTGTGTTTTTATTAATAATGATCAGTATTGTAGTATTCAGTCACTATGTGATGGTAATATTTTGTTCGGCCATGGTGTGGCGGTATTTGTTCCTTGCATGTGCTATTATTTGGTCACTATGTGGTGGTAATATGTGGTCTGGTCATGGTGTGGTGGTATTTGTCCCTTGTAGGTGCTATTATTCAGTCACTGTGTTTTCGTAATATGTGGTCAGGTCATGTTGTGTTGGTATTTGTTCATTGCATGTGTTATTATTGGTCACCATGTGGTGGTAATATGTGGTTTGGACATGGTGCGGTTGTATTTATCCCTTATATGTGATATTATTCGGTCACTGTGGTGGTAATATGTGGTCGGTGTTAGGGCTAGTGGAACGCACCGAGGAAATATCGTTTTTTATTGATGTTATTGGTGCGTTCGCAGCCCGGGGTCCACCGTGCAGGAAAACCTGCTGCTAGCAAATGGCAGCACTATATGGCGGTATTGGCTAGCTCTGTTAACTCACAGAACAGCCATGAAAGCATAGCACTGCGCCCTGTAGGACTTCACAGGAGCACAGGCTAACTACCCAACAGAGAGCAGTCAGTGGTCATGCATGCACACAAAACTCCTCGCCGGAGGTGCCAGCATGCTAGGGGCTTATTTCAGCCAGGTCCCTGAATACACACAAACACACAAACTCCTCGCCGGAGGTGCCAGCATTCTAGGGGCTTATTTCAGCCAGGTCCCTGAACACAATCTTACATGACCACACTGGCGCAAAGCACATAACTTAGAAAGATACTAGCGCATGGCCATGAGGCCATGTGAGCCTTTTATAGCTGCAGCCAGAACAAGACCTTCCTAAAAGGACCAATGAGAAGCTGCCACAAAGCCTAAGCACCTTCAGGACCTTCCTGGAGGACCAATGGGCTTTGCTGCAGTATCCAAGCATGTGACCCTTGATCTCCAATGAGAGATCTTACCCTGGGCATGCTCAGAAGGAGAAAAGCAGGACTTAGTCCCAAAAGCGTCTGCTCGCCGCTGCCCAGCACTAACTTCAATGGCAGAAGCTGGATAAGCAGCAGTAATCCTCTTCACAGAGTCAGATTGAGCGAGATGCTGAGACCGACATCTCCGGTGAGCAGCCTCCACTGTGGCAGGAGAAGAATGGGAGACTGCAGCGGAGATGGCCCGAGATTCCTCCCATGCAGGAACTTGACCCCTAACATTACCCCCCCTCCTTGGGCCCCCCTCCTTGGACCTGCGTTCGAAGGCAGCAATGAGCTGCGGAGCCCGAATGTGCTCAGCAGGCTCCCAAGACCTGTCCTCAGGACCAGAACCCTTCCAGTCCACCAAATAAAAATTTTTGCCACGTACCACCTTGCACCCCAAAATAGCATTCACCTCGTAATCATCCGTAGACGAACCCGATGTCCCAGCAGATGACACGGAAAACCGGGACATGTATACGGGTTTCAAGAGGGACACATGAAAGGTGTCGTGATACCCAGGCGTGGTGGAAGGGCTAAACGATAGACCACAGGGTTAACCTGTTCGAGGACCTTGAATGGACCCAAGTAGCGAGGTGCAAACTTAGTGGACTCAACTCGCAGCCTGATGTTACGGGTGGAGAGCCACACCAAGTCACCAGGAGCAAAGGTACAAGCGGGGCACCGATGTGCATCGGCGGAGGACCTCATTCTCTCTTTGGAGGCCCGAATGGCATCCTGAGTGCAGTCCCAAATATCCCGTGCTTCCACAGCCCAGTCTGCCATCCTGGAGTCGGCGGAAGACATGGGCATAGGCACAGGTACCCGTGGATGCTGACCATAGTTGAGGAGGAATGGGGTTTGTCCAGTGGAGTCGGCTACGGCGTTGTTCAGCGCAAACTCCGCCAACGGTAGCAAGGATGCCCAGTCATCCTGCCTGGCTGAGACAAAATGTCGCAGATATGTGACCAAAGTCTGGTTGGCCCTCTCTACCAATCCATTTGTCTCGGGATGATATGCGGAAGAGAGGTTTAACTCAATGCTGAGAAGACGACAAAGCTCTCTCCAGAACCGAGACGCAAACTGGGGACCGCGTTAACTGACAATTTTGTCTGGCATACCGTGTAGGTGGAAGATGTGTTTTATGAACAATGCTGCCAAGGCCCGTGCAGAAGGTAACCGTGGAAGCGGCACCAAATGCACCATTTTGGAAAAATGATCAGTGATAACCCAAATGATGGTACAGCCATGAGACTTGGGCAAACCCACCACAAAGTCCATCCCGACCATCTCCCAGGGCCTGTCTGCCACCGGCAAGGGATAGAGTAACCCAGCTGGCCGTTGTCAAGGAGACTTATTTTTGGGGCAGGAGACACACGCCTGAATATAATCTCTTCAAAAAACTGACCGTCACATCCAAACATAGACTAAGTGTGAACAGGTGCTGAACCTAGAGTCACCAACTCATATACAGTCAAGTAAATAAGGCAGCACACTGTAGTGCTGAAACATACAAATATGAAACATGAAAAGTGAACTGCATTACTGCACTAGAAATATGAAAAATGAGAGCGTTTAGCCCATAAAAATGGACAATTTTATGTGTACCTGGCAGCCACTTTAGGGCATCTCTCGTATACCAGGTCCTACGCTTTCTTTTCCTCGCTGAGAATAAATGTCTCCATCTGAATGGGTACCTGTGAAAACCTCTTCTTAGACTAACTTTCTCTCTCTCTGTGGAGGGGTAATGGACCTGTTGCGATTAAAACACCTGTGGCTAGGAGGCGGAGTGCTCGGTCAGAAGGCTAAAGAATACATTTCAAAAAACTCACTGTCACATCCAAACATAGACTAAGTGTGAACAGGTGCTGAACCTAGAGTCACCAACTCATATACAGTCCAGTAAATAAGGCAGCACACTATAGCGCTGAAACTTACAAACATGAAACATGAAAACTGAACTGCATTACTGCACTAGAAATATGAAAAATGAGAGCGTTTAGAGCATAAAAATGGCCAATTTTATGTGTACCTGGTAGCCACTTTAGGGCATCTCTCGTATACCAGGTCCTACGCTTTCCTTTCCTTGCTGAGAATAAACGTCTGCATCTGAATGGGTACCTGTGAAAACCTCTTCTTAGACTAACATTTAGTGTTGAGCATTCCGATACCGCAAGTATTGGGTATCGGCCGATACTTGCAGGTATCGGAATTCCGATACCGAGATCCGATACTTTTATACTTTTTATACTTGTATCGGTATCGAAACAACATTAATGTGTAAAAGAAAGAATTAAAATAAAAAATATTGCTATACTCACCTCTCCGACGCAGCCTGGACCTCACCGAGGGAACCGGCAGCGTTGTTTGCTTAAAATGCGCGCTTTTGCTTCCTTCCGTGACGTCATGGCTTGTGATTGGTCCCGTGCCGCCCATGTGGCCGCGACGCGACCAATCACAGCAAGCCGTGACGTAATTTTCAGGTCCTCAATGCCTAATTCTAGGCATTCAGGATTTTAAAATTACGTTCCGGCTTGTCATTGGTCGCGTCGCGGTCACATGGGTGATGCGACCAATCACAAGCCGTGACGTCACGGGAGGCAGGAGACGTGCGTATTTTTAAAATTACGTCACGGCTTGTGATTGGTTGCGTGCCGCCCATGTGACCGCGACGCGACCAATCACAGCAAGCCGTGACGTAATTTCAGGTCCTGATGCCTATTTCTGCATTTAGGACCTGAAATTACGTCACGGCTTGCTGTGATTGGTCACGTCGCGGTCACATGGGCGTCACGCAACCAATCACAAGCCGTGACGTAATTTTAAAAATGCGTGCGTCTCCTGCCTCCCGTGACGTCACGGCTTGTGATTGGTCGCGTCGCCCATGTGACCGCGACGCGACCAATCACAAGCCGGAACATAATTTTAAAATCCTGAATGCCTAGAATTAGGCATTGAGAACCTGAAAATTACGTCACGGCTTGCTGTGATTGGTTGCGTCGCTGCCACATGGGCGGCACGGGACCAATCACAAGCCGTGACGTCACGGAAGGAAGTAAAAGCGCGCATTTTAAGCAAAGAAGGCTCCCGGTTCCCTCGGTAAGGTCCAGGCTGCGTCGGAGAGGTGAGTATAGCAATATTTTTTATTTTAATTCTTTCTTTTACACATTAATATGGATCCCAGGGCCTGAAGGAGAGTTTCCTCTCCTTCAGACCCTGGGAGCCATCAGGGATACCGTCCGATACTTGAGTCCCATTGACTTGTATTGGTATCGGGTATCGGTATCGGATTAGATCCAATACTTTGCCGGTATCGGCCGATACTTTCCGATACCGATACTTTCAAGTATCGGACGGTATCGCTCAACACTACTAACATTCTCTCTCTCTGTGGAGGGGTAGACTCACATAGACTAAGTGTGAACAGGTGCTGAATCTAGAGTCACCAACTCATACAGTCAAGTAAATATGGCTGTATTCTTTAGCCTTCTGACCGAGCATTCTGCCTCCTATCCACAGGTGTTTTAATTGCAACAGGTCCATTACCCCTCCACAGAGAAAGATAATGTTAGTCTAAGAAGAGGTTTTCACATGTACCCATTCAGATGGAGAGGTTTATTCTCAGCGAGGAAAGGAAAGCGTAGGACCTGGTATACGAGAGATGCCCTAAAGTGGCTACCAGGTACACATAAAATTGGCCATTTTTATGCGCTAAACACTCTCATTTTTCATATTTCTAGTGCACTAATGCAGTTCAGTTTTCATGTTTCATGTTTGTATGTTTCAGCGCTACAGTGTGCTGCCTTATTTACTTTACTGTATATGAGTTGGTGACTCTAGGCTCAGCACCTGTTCACACTTAGTCTATGTTTGGATGTGACGGTGAGTTTTTTGAAATGTATTCTTTAGCCTTCTGACCGAGCACTCCGCCTCCTAGCCACAGGTGTTTTAATCACAACAGGTCCATTACCCCTCCACAGAGAAAGATAATGTTAGTCTAAGAAGAGGTTTTCACAGGTACCCATTCAGATGGAGACGTTTATTCTCAGCGAGGAAAGGAAAGCGTAGGACCTGGTATATGAGAGATGCCCGAAAGTGGCTAACAGGTACACATAAAATTGTCCATTTTTATGGGCTAAACGCTCTCATTTTTCATATTTCTAGTGCAGTAATGCAGTTCACTTTTCATGTTTCATATTTGTATGTTTCAGCACTATAGTGTGCTGCCTTATTTACTTGACTGTATATGAGTTGGTGACTCTAGGTTCAGCACCTGTTCACACTTAGTCTATGTTTGTATGTGACAGTCAGTTTTTTGAAATGTATTCTTTAGCCTTCTGACTAAGCACTCCGCCTCCTAGCCACCGGTGTTTAAATCGCAACAGGTCCATTACCCCTCCACAGAGAGAGAGAATGTTAGTCTAAGAAGAGGTTTTCACAGGTACCCATTCAGATGGAGACGTTTATTCTCAGCGAGGAAAGGAAAGCGTGGGACCTGCTATACAAGAGATGCCCTAAAGTGGCTACCAGGTACACATAAAATTGGCCATTTTTATGCGCTAAATGCTCTCATTTTTCATATTTCTAGTGCAGTAATGCAGTTCAGTTTTCATGTTTGTATGTTTCAGTGCTACAGTGTGCTGCCTTATTTACTTGACTGAATATAATCTCTGACATCACGGACCATATGTGGCCACCAGTACGCCCTCACCAACAGCTCAGTTGTCCTCTTTGTCCCAAAATGTCCACCCACCCTGGGCGAATGAGCCCAAGAGAGAACCTCTGGTCGCAAATTAATGGGTACAAAAGTCTTGCACGGAGGCACAGACTCTAGCAAAACCCGAGCTACGGTTCTCAGACTCTCAGAAGGGACAATAAGCCGAGGCTCTCCTTCCTCCTCCTCCTCAGATGACACAACAGAGCGAGAGAGGGCGTCAGCACGAATGTTCTTCTCCCCAGTGAGATAATGGAGGGTCAAATGGAACTGGGAGAAGAACAAGGACCATCTGGCCTGGCGAGAATTTAGCCGCTGAGCTGTTTGCAAATATAATACATTTTTGAGGTCCGTGAAGACTTGAAAGGGAAAACGAGCCCCCTCCAAGAGATCCACTCCACTCACAGAAAGCCAACTTCATCACTAGCAACTCCCTGTCCCCGATGGAATAATTCCTCTCCACTGGTGTGAATGTCTTGGAGAAGAAGAAGCAAGGATGCTTCCGACCTTGAACATCCTTTTGGAAGAGGACTGCTCCTGCACTAACGAATGAGGCATCCACCTCCATTATAAATGGCTTATCTACATCGGGGCGATGTAGAATGGGAGTGCTAGCAAAATGAGACTTAATAGAAGAGAAGGCCCTGGAGACCTCTTCAGACCACAATTTGGGATTTGCTCCCTTCTTGGTGAGGGCTACCAAGGGAGCCACCAAAGTTGAGAAGTGGGGAATGAACTGGCGGTAATAAATAATGAACCCCATAAAGCGCTGCACCGCTTTAAGAGAATGGGGTTCTTGCCAGTCCATCACAGCCTGTAGTTTGGCAGGATCCATAGCCAATCCCTGGGCTGAGATGATATAGCCCAGGAAAGGTAAAGACTCCTGCTCAAACATACACTTCTCCAACTTTGCGTAGAGAGAATTTGCCTGTAAGAGGTCGAAGACTCTGCCAACATCTCTCCGGTGGGAGTTAATATCTGGAGAAAAGATGAGAATGTCATCCAGATAGACTACGACCGAGGTGGAGAGCATATCCCGGAAGATGTCATTGACAAAGTCTTGGAAAACAGCTGGAGCATTACAGAGCCCGAAGGGCATCACCAGATACTCATAGTGCCCATCTCTGGTGTTAAACGCCGTCTTCCATTCGTCCCCCTCACGGATGCGAATCAGGTTATATGTACCCCGCAGATCTAATTTGGTAAATACCCTTGCTCCCCGTAGCCTATCAAAAAGCTCAGAAATCAGGGGCAGCGGTTACTTATTCTTAATTGTGATGGCGTTAAGACCCCTGTAATCTATGCAAGGATGTAACTCTCCATTCTTTTTCTGAACGAAAAAGAACCCCGCCCCTGCAGGTGACACTGACTTCCTAATGAACCCTCTTGCCAAATTCTCCTGGATGTATTGGGACATAGCCTCCGTTTCCGGGAGAGAGAGGGGATAGACACATCCCTGAGGAGGTTCTGCTCCAGGCAAGAGATCTATAGGACAGTCATAGGGACGGTGAGGTGGAAGGGTCTCCGCAGACTTTTTGGAGAAAACGTCTGCATAGGACCAATAGCATTTGGGAAGAGAAGAGAGATCTGCGGATATCTCCATGGTGGAAACCTGAACGCACTCTTTCACACATCTGCCCTTACAAGATTCACTCCAACCCAATATCCTCCCTGAGGTCCACTCAATATGTGGAGAGTGGAAACAGAGCCAGGGTATTCCCAGCAGAATCTCATCCATTCCCTTGGGAAGGACAAGAAAGGAAATAATCTCCTGGTGGGATGGGGACATGGCTAATGTGAAAGGGACAGTCTGGTGTGTGATTTGTAACGGAAGTGTCGACCCATTCACCACTCTAACAGTTACTGGTTTGGTGAGCATCACCAGAGGTACTGCGTGGCGCAGAGCAAAAGCAGAGGACATGAAATTTCCCTCTGCACCTGAATCCACACAAAGCTCAACTGCAAGAGTGGATGAGCCCAACAGAATTGTCCCTTTAAAGGACAGTTTGGAGGAAAAGGCCGCTGTGTCTAGTGAACCTCCTCCTATGGTCACTAGATGCGATCGTTTTCCCGACCGCTGTGGACACTTATTAGCGGAATGTCCCAGTTGTTGACAATTTTTACACACCACAGGTACTCGAGCGGTCTGAGACTTAGGTCCCACTCGAGAAACCTCCATGGCCTCATGGGAGTCAGACGCCAGAACAGGAGATTCTAGAGGTTTGACGAAGGTGGGAGCCAGCCAAAACCTCTGCCTACACTGGGTCCGCTCCAACCTCCGCTCGTTAAAACTGAGGTCGATGCGGGTAGATACTGAAATGAGCTCCTCCAGTGTGGCCGGAATCTCCCTGGTGGCCAAGGCATCCTTTACATGATCTGCCAGTCCTTTCCAGAACACCAGAATAAGGACTTTATCTGGCCATTCTAGCTCAGAGGCTAGAGTCTGGAATTGAATGGAAAACTGGCTGACCATGGACGAACACTGAGTAAATGCCAACAATTGGAGCGCGGTATCGTGAGTGACACGAGGTCCCAAAAAGACCTGCCTCAGAGCATCCAGGAAGAGAGAAGCACTCTGCACCACACGATCATTGCACTCCCAAAGCGGCGTTGCCCACTCCAACACCCTGCCCAACAAAAGAGATAAAATAAATCCCACTTTCGCCCGTTCCATAGGAAAACGTGTAGCCAGGAGCTCGAGATGTATGGAGCACTGGCTCACGAATCCCCGACATAGCTTACTGTCACCAGCAAACTTGTCTGGAAGCGGGAGACAGGATATAGTCGGAGCAGGGGTGGTTGCGGACAAACTGGCTGCAGCTGCACTTGCAGCCTGAACAGCAACAGCAGTGATGTTCACAGCTGAGGTTGTACGCTCTAGAGCTGCCAACCTACCCTCTAGCTGCTGGATGTACCACTGTAGACGCTGATCGTCCGTCATTTACTAGTCAGACCCTGGCGCTATTATACTGTTAGGGCAAGCAGAACGCACTGAGGAAATATAGTTTTTTATTGTTGTTATTGGTGCGTTCGCAGCCCGGGGTCCACCATGCAGGAAAGCCTGCTGCTAGCAAATGGCAGCACTATATGGCGGTATTGGCTAGCTCTGTTAACTCACAGAACAGCCATGAAAGCAAAGCACTGCGCCCTGTTAGACTTCACAGGAGCACAGGCTAACTGCCAAACTGAGAGCAGTCAGTGGTCATGCATACACACAAAACTCCTCGCCGGAGGTGCCAGCATTCTAGGGGCTTATTTCAGCCGGGTCCCTGAACACAATCTTACATGACCACACTGGCGCAAAGCACATAACTTAGAAAGATACTAGCGCATGGCCGTGTGGCCATGCAAGCCTTTTATAGCTGCAGCCAGAACAAGACCTTCCTAGAAGGACCAATGAGAAGCTGCCACAAAGCCTGAGCACCTTCAGGACCTTCCTGGAGGATCAATGGGCTTTGCTGCAGTATCCAAGCATGTGACCCTCGATCTCCAATGAGAGATCTTACCCTGAGCAATGATCAGAAGGAGAAAAGCAGGACTTAGTCCCAAAAGCATCTGCTCGCCGCTGCCCAGCACTGACTTCAATGGCAGAAGCTGGAAAAGCAGCAGTAATCCTCTTCACAGAGTCAGATTGAGCGAGACGCTGAGACTGACATCTCTGCTGAGCAGCCTCCACTGTGGCAGGAGAAGAATGGGAGACCACAGCAGAGATGGCCCGAGATTCTCCCTATGCAGAGGCGGGAACTCAACCCCTAACAGTCGGGACATGGTGTGGTGGTAATTTGTCCTTGTATGTGGTATTATAGGTCACTATGTGATGGTAATATGGTGTCTGGTTAAGGTGCGGTGATATTTGTCCATTGTATGTGATATTATTGGTCATTTTAAAAATTGAAAAATAAATAAAAATATACCTAAATTGCATTGCATATGTTAACAAATAAAAACACAAAAACTGAGCTTGTATTAAGTTGGTATACATGCAGCACATAAACGCATGTTCACATTGGCAATAAAGTGCACAAAACCTACAAGCAACAAAATGAGCAAAAACCCTTCTGTAACTAAATAAGTAAAAAGCAAGTGCATTTAAATAACTCAGGGTTCTTAGAAACACTGTTTTTGATCAAAAATAGCACAAAAGCCATCCCACCATCGTCAAAGTGCCCTGATTGGGACGGTCCTAAGCTGTCTAATATTAAAAACCTTAGCATGTGTCAAGTTGACCTCAGTGTGTGAATAAGGGCAGACAAAAGGACTGGATTAAAACAGTATTACTAAGAACCCTGAGTTTCTTGAAGGTATATTTTAACAAACGTTTAATAGGTTAGAGTAGAGTAGATCTCGGCCAAAAGAGTCTACCTTGTTGTGGTGGCAGATTAAAAAAATCTTTTGGCCAAAACAAGAGCTGCTGGTTATATATGTGATCTGGTGATGGGAACTAATAATATGTGATTGGTGAGAAGTGGAGTTTTTCCAACAAAGACTGGTGGGACTGTGGACAGTTCGAGAGGTGGAGGCGGGACTGGGGTGGAGCCTGGGTGGAGTCTCAAGGGGGCCCCAAAATTTTACCAGTATGCGGCCCTGAAATTCCACGTGGCAGCCCTGCCTAGATGCCTACTAATATGCAAGCATTTTAAAGTGCCTACAAAATATTAAAAATAAACACAGTTACTCTTTAGACTAAAAACTGTTAAACTTATTGCTTTAATCTATAAAAAGAGCTTTATTTTCTTGTTACTATACTAAATATTTTAAAATGTTCCTGTATCATATTTTGCACACATTACACTGTTAATAAGTTTATTTTTATAGAAATAAAGTAAAGCCATTATTTTTATCACAGCGGATAAACATGATTCACCAGATCTGGATATAGTTCAAGCTCTGGGTTTTTGAAAGTGCTATGTGCCATGAAGAATGAAAGACAGTGAGCTAACTGAAAAATATTGTACTGAATTCCATCATGGATCAGCTGACATAAAGTGAAACACCATAACTCTGAGATGTCAATTTTATTCTGGTTGGTCAGAACCTATTAAAGATGCTCTGGTGAACTTCCATGTCCCTGAGAAGACAGAATTTATTGAAAATGCCAAGAGACACATGAAATCCTTTCTTTAAACATTTAAAGTTTGCAGTAATATCCAAGATACACTAAACAATGTTGTCATTTACTTTGTTTTAGAGAATTTAAGCATCTACTGCTTGTAAAATCAGTTATTCCATCTGTAACCGGTCACATGAATCAACTTTCCCTGTCAGACATTTGTTTTCATAGTAAACCAAAGAAAGCTTTTCATAGAATGTACTATTAAAAGCTACCCAATGTTTAGTTGTAATCAGTGGTGGATTATAATGAGGTCAATCTGGGTGGTAGCCCAGGGCTCATTGGTCTGGGGGGGCCCTGGGCTACCACCCAGATTGACCTCAGGGCAGCCATTAGGGCATTACTGCCCAGACTGGCATATGGGGCCCAGTGGGCAGAGAGGGCCTGCATCGGGCCCAGTCAAGTCAAGTCATCTGCTCACTGAGCACCTACCAGCAGACTAAACCAGGCTCTTATAGGTGCTGCGGCAGTTTAACGCTATTGACATGCGGGTGTGGGCCCGCGCCTGCACGTCAAAAGTTAACAGCCACCAGCCAATCGGAGGCTGGCAGCTGTCATCAGCCGCAGCGTGCACGTCGGCTGACACTGGCGAGTGCACGCTTCAGCTGCGTGGAGGGAGCTTCGCCGCAGGAGCACAGCCAGGTAAGAAGAACTCGTTTTTTTTGTTTGTTTGCTTTTTTATTGAGAGCGGCGGTCCTGGGGCAAAATACTGGACACGGGGGACAGAATGCTGGACACGGGGGACAGAATGCTGGACACGAGGGGCAGAATGCTGGACACAGGGGGCAGAATGCTGGACATGGGGACAGAATGCTGGACACGGGGGACAGAATGCTGGACATGGGGCAGAATGCTGGACACAGGGGGGCAGAATGCTGGACACGGGGGGCAGAATGCTGGACATGGGGGGCAGAATACTGGACATTGGGGCAGAATGCTGGACATTGGGGCAGAATGCTGGACATTGGGGCAGAATTATGGAAATGGGGCAGAATGCGAGACACAGGGGCCAGAATGGAGATACAGGGCATGATTGGAGACACAGGGGGCAGGATGAAAGACATGGGAGCATGACTGGAGACATTGGGGGCATGACTGGAGACACTGGGGCATGACTGGAGACACTGGGGTCAGGATTGGAGACAGATGGGGAAGAATGGAGACTCAGGGGGCATGATTGGAGACACGGGGCAGGATTGCAGACATGGGGGCATGATTGGAGACATAGCAGGAAGAATGGCGATACAGGCATGATTGGAGACACAGGGCAGGATAAAAGACATGGGGGCATGATTGGAGACACTGCGGGCAGGATTGGAGACAGATGGGGCAGGGTTGGAGACAGATCGTGCAGGATCATGGGGCAGGATGGATACGATGGAGACAGATGGGGCAGGATGGGGAGATCATATGGGGCAGAATGGATACTCATGAGGGCAGGATGGGAGAACATATGGCTGAAGCCAGGAATGAGACACACGGGGGCTAGGATGAGGAATACTATTACCATAGGGGCTAATTAAGGGATATTATTACTGCAGTGATGTATTTATTTTATTTTTCTAGTATACTGTTTTAAATGGGGGCGGTCCTGTTACTATGTAGAGTGATACTATGTCGTCTTTTTTTCTTCATGTGGTGTAATGTAGAAGTTGAGAAAAATTAAGTAATGTGTTCTGAAAGAGGAGCTCGAGATAACTGTGTTATTTCCTGCAGAGACGAGCCCTGGCTGGAAGAAGTGATGGCGGTCTATGCTGGATGAAAGATGAAAAACAAAGATGAAGGACTTCACCTAGAGATGTCACTGGTGAGTCAGCGTGTTACCTATACACTGACACTATACACTGTAGTGGTGGAAGTCAGTGGGTGCTCTAGTCGGCTGGCACAAGACCACATCAAACAGGGCTTATCCCACTGAACACCTCCTCTCCTTTTACCGTGGGCATAATACTACTCAGACAACACACGGTGAGAGAAAAACAGCATGGAAACATTTTACTGAGCCACAAAACAGACATTAACACTTAGAACAAACCCAACAAAAATCCAAAGATGGTGGAAAAATTACAGTCTCACCTTTCTATCGACTCACCGGGATTATAGCTGCTGTGACTTCGGAGCTTCCAGGGCTGACTAACCCCACCTGTGGCAAACACAGAGAGGAGGTAATGACAAGCTTAGGAAGCTGACCGAGAGCTGTTAGATATATGCCATGCACAGTATGAGAAGACTAAGTGCAACACAAGAGGAAGAGAGGAAGGAAGCCCAAATGCTAGAGAAAGGGGGAGTTGAGGCCCCTAGGGAGATCGAATAGCACTCTGCCTCCTCTACATCCCTATATTGGTTTCACACCAATCGTTGGTCAGGAGCCTAAGTCCTGTATATCTCTAGAGCAAGGTCCTGAATAGGGGATGAGCACTGGTCAGTCTCCACTGACCACTAAAGATAAGAAGGGAAAAAAACAAGGGGAAGCAACTTAACTTTTGAAGACTAGAGATAACTCCAAACGTCCTCCAACAGCACCAGAGTGGAAGTTAGCTGACTTCTATAGCTCCAAGCCTCTACAATGGTAATATGTGAATATCACTGATGACTCTCTGAAGCAGACAGGGAGTCTATAAATATCCAGGTCCACGTATGTCAATTAGAGCCAGAGGGTGGTTGCCACTGGGTCCCAAATTCAGAAGGATTAAGAAGGCATCTGCAATGCCAAACGCAGAGACCTCCTGCAACCAGATGCAGAGCAACTGACTGTATCATCTTACACATCTTTGACAGGACCCCCCTTCTATGAGTGGCCTCTGGACTCTCGGAACCAGGTTTCTCAGGATAAGAAATGTGCAATGAACGAACTAGCCTCGGGGCATTCACCTCTGATGCTGAAAACCACATTCTTTCCTCTGTGCCATAACCCTTCGAGTGCACCAAATATTAGTTCAAGATTAAATGCTGCTTTGTTAATGACGGTGGCTATTTTATAGTAATCAATAAATCTTGGACCCAACTTCCAGGAATGAACCCTCAACTTGATATTCCTATTAGACAACTACACAAAGTCATTCACATTCAGGTCCGACCTGGCAAGCATTTTCTGTCAGCCACACATTTGTATGTGTCTCCCATGATCTTCAAATTACCCAGAACCCCCCGACACACCAAAGAGACAAAGCAGAATGTTCCTCCTCAGGAACTCCTAAAGCCCCTCCCCAGCTAAAAGTACCAAACTGTAGATGGTAACCGTAAGCACCAAAGAATGAAGACCTGCCCTTGGACTACTGAAGATGATTATTAATAGCAAATTCTGCCAGTGGTGAGTAGGATGCCCAATCCTCCAGATTCTCAGAGACAAAATACCTGATATAAATCTCCAAATTATGATTAATGCTCCCGGTCTATCTATTCGACTGGTGATGTAAGGCAGAAGAAAAGGACAGCTGCATCCCCATTCAAAAACAGAACGCCATCTAGAACTTGGAAACATATTGGGTCCCCTGATCTGAGACCACATCAGAGGGAACCTGGAGAAGCTTCACAATCTCATTTAAAAACACCTGAGAAAGAGTCTTGGCATTTGGAAATGCCAGTAATGTGATAAAATGAACCATCTTACTGAACCTATTTACAACCACCAAAACCACAGTCTTGCCTGCAGACACCGGTAGGTCAGTAATAAAATCCATGGACAAGTCTGTCCATGGCCTGCTGTGAATAGGTAGCGGAAGAAGAGTACCAGACGAACAGATAAGCAATACCTTAGTAAGTGTGCAAATACTACAAGCAGATACAGTGGGGCAAAAAAGTATTTAGTCAGTCAGCAATAGTGCAAGTTCCACCACTTAAAAAGATGAGAGGCGTCTGTAATTTACATCATAGGTAGACCTCAACTATGGGAGACAAACTGAGACAAAAAAATCCAGAAAATCACATTGTCTGTTTTTTTAACATTTTATTTGCATATTATGGTGGAAAATAAGTATTTGGTCAGAAACAAACAATCAAGATTTCTGGCTCTCACAGACCTGTAACTTCTTCTTTAAGAGTCTCCTCTTTCCTCCACTCATTACCTGTAGTAATGGCACCTGTTTAAACTTGTTATCAGTATAAAAAGACACCTGTGCACACCCTCAAACAGTCTGACTCCAAACTCCACTATGGTGAAGACCAAAGAGCTGTCAAAGGACACCAGAAACAAAATTGTAGCCCTGCACCAGGCTGGGAAGACTGAATCTGCAATAGCCAACCAGCTTGGAGTGAAGAAATCAACAGTGGGAGCAATAATTCGAAAATGGAAGACATTCAAGACCACTGATAATCTCCCTCGATCTGGGGCTCCACGCAAAATCCCACCCCGTGGGGTCAGAATGATCACAAGTAGTCCATGAGCCGGGCCAGATATCGGTACCACCCGGAGTGACTAATTTTCTTTGGTATTTTTAGGTAGATGCATGTCTGTAGTTTATTTTTTGATATGATAGCCCTTACATATACGTAGCTTATTAACCCCTTCAGCCCTAGGCCTATTTGTACCCAAGTGCCTAAGCCAATCTGACCTGTGCCACTTCATGGGCTAATAACTTTGGAACGCTTTCACCTATCCAAGCCATTCTGAGATTGTTTTCTCATGACATATTGTACTTCACGTCAGTGCTAAATGGGAGTCAATATATTTTACCTTTCTATATAAAAAAATGCTAAATATTCGGAAATTTTGGAAAAATCGGCAATTTTTTAACTTTGAAATTCTCTGCTTTTTACAAAAATACTGATACCCCCCATAATAGTTATTAATTTACACTCCCCACATGTTTACTTCATATTGGCATCATTTTGAAAATGAAACCTTATTGTTTTACGACGTAATAGGGCTTATAGTTTTATGCGCAATTTTTCACATTTACAGCAAAACCCACTTTTCAAAGGACCAAGTCACTTCTGAAGTCACTTTAAGGGGCTTACATAACAGAAACCACCCATAAATTACCCCATTTTGCAAACTACACCCCTCAAGCTGTTCAAAACTCATTTTTAAAAACTGTTAACCCTTTAGGTGTTCCACAGGAATTTTAGCAGAATGAAGGCGAAATTTCAAAATTTCATTTTTTTTCCAGATATTACATTGTAATCCAATTTTACCTGCAACCTAGCAAGGGTTAACGGCAAACCCAAACTTGGTTACCCTAATTCTGCAGTTTATAGAAACACCCCACATGTACTCGTAAACTAAAGTATGGGCACACAGCACAGCTCAACACGGAAGGAGCGCTATGTGGTTTTTGGGTGGCGGATTCACTGGAAGAAATCTAGGGGGCCATGTCACATTTGAAGGCTGCCTGAGGTACACCCACAGTGGAAACCCCAAAAAGTGACCCTATTTTGGAAACTACACCCCCAAGGAATCTTTTAGGGGGTATAGTGACCACTTTGACCCAACCAGTGTTTCACAGTAGTTGGAAACACTTGGTTGCGAAAATGGAAAAAGTGCATTTTTTACATGAAGGTGTCATTTTAGGCTCATTTTTTTATTTTTAAGAGGTGTACCAGCAAAAAATGCACCCCACTATTTGTTCACCAATCTCTCCCGAACACAACAACACCCGATATGTTGTCGTACACTGCAGTATTGGGGAACGGCAGGCCTCGGAAGGGAAGGAGCGCCAAATGACTTTTGGAGTGCAAATTTTACTGGAAGAAATCTAGGGGGCTATGTCACATTTGAAGACACCCTGAGGTGCCCCAACACACGCACACACACTGACACATACACGTTCTGTGCTGAACAGGACTCTCCGGTCTTCTCTGCAGAGCTCCTATCTCCCTCTGCTTGCATGGAAAAACTTCCTTCCATGGCTAGAAGAAAACCATGCAAGGGACCTTCACCATCTGGATGAAACACTGAAGAACATCACAAACTTTCGCATCAGTGTGTCGCAGGGATCCTTCGAAAAGCTCTTGGATAATGAATCTTGCACACTTACCCTGAAGCTCTTTCAAGTTTATCTTGAGACCCTCAGAAATGAACAACTCTCAGCATTCTGGATGTCATACTTGGACATGGTCGAGACCATGCTGGCCCTGGTTCGAGCTTCAAGAGAAGGCAACTGGATGCTTCACCTAGGAGCAATCCGACAGATGATACCATGGTGTTTTGCCTATGACAAGGTCAACTATGCCCGATACCTAACCTATTACTATGCCACAATGTCTCGGCTGCCCATAGAACACCCAGAGGTCCATGAATACTTCATGCAAGGTGGCTTTTCGGTCCAGATCGGTAGCAAGAATCCTTTTGGACGAATTCCTGTGGACCAGACCATTGAAGAGACAATCAACAAAGACACCCAGACACCAGGGGGCACAAAAGGCTTCAGCCTCAAAGTTGGAGCTGTTTCCAGGTTCTACCTGACATCAGAGTACCGCAGTATGTACTTGAGGCAGCTGAGGGCCCTGGTAGGCCAACAATATACTGACTTCAGCCATTCAGACCTACAGGTGTCTAGGATTAGAAGAGATGAAGCCGATGTCCAATCTTTCGTTCAACTGCTGGAGACAGGTTGGGTGAACCCCTTCAACAAAGAGCATAATGGTGAACTTATCAGTTTGTCAACAGCGACTGTAGCACCACCAGATGTAGCCAAAGACCTTCAAGGGGCATACAGTATAGGAGAGGATGCATATCAAACATTCAAGGATGAGCGTTTGGGTACCGATAAGCCAACTACATTGTTTCATGACAAGATGACGAAGAACAAACTTAAAACGTTCTCTAACATCCAAATGAAGACACGCAGACAAGGTCTTGGCAAGGAGGTAATTTTGAAGGCTGACAGAAACCTATTTGGCCAGATGATACTTGTAGCTGAGAACAGAAAGCTACAAATGAGTGATGTCTTGACTCATCCCCTGGGTCCATTGCCATGGGCACTTGCCAATGGTGATGGGTCTATCCGCAAGACCAACAAGGCTGCCCTCGCAAGGGAGTTGGAGAGGAATGCTCGTCCTGCAGAAGTGATCCCCGAGCCCTCTGCAACCATCATTGATGGGATGAGCCTGGTTCAGAAACTGAAGGGAAACAATGCAACATTTGGCCAGCTAGCAGGCACAGCAATGAGTCGCGCTATCCATGAGGGTGCTAAGAGCAAGCGCATTGATATTGTCTTTGACGTCTACAAGGAGACATCCATCAAAGATACAGAAAGAGTCAACAGATATGAAGGCACAGGGATCCATTTCAAGAACATTCAACATGGGCACAACATCCAGCAGTGGAAAAAGCTTCTAAGTAGTTCCTCCAACAAGGCAAGTCTCATAAAGTTTCTGGTAGAAGAATGGAAGGCGAAACACCACAGGGAGAAGCTTGAGGAGAAGGAGCTGTATGTCACATGTGAGCAGCTCTGCTTTAAGATCACCAAAGAACAGTGGGAAGAGGCTGCTGACCTTAAGTCAAATCAAGAAGAAGCAGACACACGCCTCCTTCTCCATGCTCTTCATGCAGCAGAATCTGGTTACAAGTCGGTCATCATCACTTCGGAGGATACTGATGTCATGGTCCTGTGTCTGGGCATGTGCCACAAAATCCCATCCCACCTGTTCCAGAAATGCGGTACACAGAACCGGACAAGATTCCTGGATATCACCACTCTGAGCCGAACATTGGGAGGCAGCGTATGTGATTCATTGATTGGTATGCATGCATTTACAGGCTGTGACACCGTCAGTGCATTCGCTGGCCGTGGGAAGATGACGACACTCAAGCAGTTGAAGATGAACAAGACATACCAGGATGCCTTTCAGGAAGTTGGTCGTTCATGGGAAGTGTCTACCGAACTTTTTGAGAAGTTACAGGAAATCACCTGCCACATGTACCTGCCAACTACCCAAACAACTGAGGTAAACAGGCTCCGTTATCAGCTGTTCTGTGCCAGACGTGGAGTGGTAGAGTCAAGTCAACTCCCTCCTTGCCAGGACTGCCTTTTCATGCATGCACTGCGTGCAAACTACCAGGCTGCGATCTGGAGGAGAAGTCTGCAGAGCCAGCCATGGGTTGCAAACCCAACAGACTGCGGTTGGATGATAGATAACGACGGAAAGCTTGTTGTCAAGTGGATGCAAGGGGCACCAGCACCAGAAGCTATTATACAGCTACTGTCCTGCAAGTGTGTGCGGTCATGTGAACTTCCTCAGTGTACTTGCCTCAGCAATGGCCTGAAGTGCACAGACATGTGCAGATTACAGACATGCCAGAACAAGGGTACTGAAGACGAGCCAGTAGAACAACAGTCAGATTCAGAGTCCGATGTTGAAGATATTATGGAGTAACATATATATATATATATATATATATATATATATATATATATATATATATATATATATATATATATATGCACATGACATGTTCAGTGTGTATTTACATAACTTGGATTAAATTTTGTTACAAATACTACATCTAGTCACTCCGGGTGGTACCGATATCGTCATATTTGGTTCTTGGCTCATGCTAAAATTCCTGTGGAACACCTAAAGGGTTAACAGTTTTTAAAAATGAGTTTTGAACAGCTTGAGGGGTGTAGTTTGCAAAATGGGGTAATTTATGGGTGGTTTCTGTTATGTAAGCCCCTTAAAGTGACTTCAGAAGTGACTTGGTCCTTTGAAAAGTGGGTTTTGCTGTAAATGTGAAAAATTGCGCATAAAACTATAAGCCCTATTACGTCGTAAAACAATAAGGTTTCATTTTCAAAATGATGCCAATATGAAGTAAACATGTGGGGAGTGTAAATTAATAACTATTATGGGGGGTATCAGTATTTTTGTAAAAAGCAGAGAATTTCAAAGTTAAAAAATTGCCGATTTTTCCAAAATTTCCGAATATTTAGCATTTTTTTATATAGAAAGGTAAAATATATTGACTCCCATTTAGCACTGACGTGAAGTACAATATGTCACGAGAAAACAATCTCAGAATGGCTTGGATAGGTGAAAGCGTTCCAAAGTTATTAGCCCATGAAGTGGCACAGGTCAGATTGGCTTAGGCACTTGGGTACAAATAGGCCTAGGGCTGAAGGGGTTAATAAGCTACGTATATGTAAGGGCTATCATATCAAAAAATAAACTACAGACATGCATCTACCTAAAAATACCAAAGAGAATTAGTCACTCCGCTTGGTACCGATATCGTCAAATTTGGTTCTTGGCTCATGGACTAAAGAACGGTGAGCAAAAATCCCAGAACCACGCGGGGGGACCTAGTGAATGAACTGCAGAGAGCTGGGACCAATGTAACAAGGCCTACCATAAGTAACACACTACGCCACCATGGACTCAGATCCTGCAGTGCCAGACGTGTCCCACTGCTTAAGCCAGTACATGTCCGGGCCCGTCTGAAGTTTGCTAGAGAGCATTTGGATGATCCAGAGGAGTTTTGGGAGAATGTCCTATGGTCTGATGAAACCAAACTGGAACTGTTTGGTAGAAACAGAACTTGTCGTGTTTGGATGAAAAAGAATACTGAGTTGCATCCATCAAACACCATACCTACTGTAAAGCATGGTGGTGGAAACATCATGCTTTGGGGCTGTTTCTCTGCAAAGGGGCCAGGACGACTGATCCGGGTACATGAAAGAATGAATGGGGCCATGTATCGTGAGATTTTGAGTGCAAACCTCCTTCCATCAGCAAGGGCATTGAAGATGAAACGTGGCTGGGTCTTTCAACATGACAATGATCCAAAGCACACCGCCAGGGCAAAGAAGGAGTGGCTTCGTAAGAAGCATTTCAAGGTCCTGGAGTGGCCTAGCCAGTCTCCAGATCTCAACCCTATAGAAAACCTTTGGAGGGAGTTGAAAGTCCGTGTTGCCAAGCGAAAAGCCAAAAACATCACTGCTCTA
Organism: Ranitomeya variabilis; assembly: GCF_051348905.1. Classification (NCBI taxonomy): domain Eukaryota; kingdom Metazoa; phylum Chordata; class Amphibia; order Anura; family Dendrobatidae; genus Ranitomeya; species Ranitomeya variabilis. The sequence goes on along the minus strand of NC_135232.1, from coordinate 998,517,110 downwards.
GAGGAGATCTGCATGGAGGAATGGGCCAACATACCAACAACAGTGTGTGGCAACCTTGTGAAGACTTACAGAAAACGTTTGACCTCTGTCATTGCCAACAAAGGATATATTACAAAGTATTGAGATGAAATTTTGTTTCTGACCAAATACTTATTTTCCACCATAATATGCAAATAAAATGTTTAAAAAAACCAGACAATGTGATTTTCTGGATTTTTTTGTCTCAGTTTGTCTCCCATAGTTGAGGTCTACCTATGATGTAAATTACAGACGCCTCTCATCTTTTTAAGTGGTGGAACTTGCACTATTGCTGACTGACTAAATACTTTTTTGCCCCACTGTATGTGTTCAACTACATCCCGATGTATCCCTGGCCACCAAAAGGGATGAGAATTGACATCTGCAGTTGCTTTACCACCTGGATAGCCAGCAATCACAGAGCTGTGATGTTCCTTAATTACTTTGGGGCACAGACTAAATGGTACAAATAACCTTTCTGAAGGACAGGAGGCTGGGGCGTCCCCTTGGGCTTCCAGCACCTCATCCTCCAGCTCTGGATACAATGACTACCCCCTTCCACAAAATCAGTGTTAGGGGTCAAGTTCCTGCCTCTGCACAAGGGGAATCTCGAGCCATCACCACTGCGGTCTCCCATTCTTCTCCTGATGCAGTGGAGCATGCTCAGCGGAGGCGTTGGTCCCAGCATCTTGCTTAGTCTGACACTGTGCAAAGGGTTACAGCTGCCTTTCCAGCTTCTGCCATTGTAGCCGGTACTGGTCAGCGGTGAGCAGACGTCTTTGGGACTAAGTCCTACTTTTCCCCTTCTGAGCATGCCCAGGGTAAGATCTCTCATTGGAGATCAAGGGTCACATGCTCAGGTACTGCAGCAATTCCCATTGGTCCTCTAGGAAGATCCTGAAGTTGCTCAAGTTCTGTGGCAGCCTCTCATTAGTCCTTCTGGGAAGGTCCTGTAGTTGCTGCAGCTATAAAAGGTTTGCATGACTGCACAGCCATGTGCTAGTATCAATCTAAGTTATGTGCTTTGCGCCAGTGTGGTTATGTGTGTATGTATTCAGCGACCTGGATGAAATAAGCCCCTAGAATACCGGCACCTCCGGTGAGGAGATTGTGTGTTGTGTATGTATTCAGTGACCCAGTTAAAATAAGCCCCTAGAATACCGGCACCTCCGGTGAGGAGATTGTGTGTTTGCATGACCACTGACTGCTATCAGCTTGGCAGTTAGCTTGTGCTCCTGTGAGTCTAACAGGGCACAGTGCTTTCCTTTCACAGTGACTCTGTGAAGTAACAGAGCTAGCTTATACCGCCAAATAGTGCCACCATTCACTAGCAGCAGGTTCCTCCTGCACGGTAGACCCCGGGCTGCGAATGCACCAATAATAAACATCTATATATACTCAGTGCGTTCCGCTAGCCCTAACAATCGGGGCAGGGTTATCATAGTCCCCACCACCAGGGAAACTCCGGGACAAAGCATCAGCCTTGACATTTTTGATCCTTGAAAGGAAAGAGACAACAAAATTGAACCTAGCAAAAAACAGGGACCAGCTAGGGTTGAGACTAGTGATGAGCGAGTATACTTGTTGCACGGGTTTTCCCAAGCTCGCTCGGGTGATCTCCGAGTATCTGTTAGTGTTCAGAGATTTAGATTTCATCGCGGCAGCTGAATGATTTACAGGTATTAGCCAGGCTAAGTACATGTGGGGGTTGCCTGGTTGCTAGGGAATCCCCACATGTAATCAAGCTGGCTAATAGCTATCAATCAGCTGCGGCGATGAAAACTTAATCTCTGAACACTAGCAAATACTCAGAGATCACCCGAGCGTGCTCAGGAAAACCCGAGCAACGAGTATGCTCATTCATCACTAGTTGAGACATTTAACCAATTGAAGATATGAGGGGTTCTTATGGTCAGTAATAACAGTAATGGGATGGACAGCCCCCTCCAACCAATGTCACTATTCTTCAAATTCCAATTTAATCGCCAAAAGTTCCCTATTGCCCACATCATAATTTCTCTCAGCAGAGGACAATTTCAGCCCCAACCACCACCTCCAACACATCAACCTCCGAAACAAAGGTTGGGAAACATTGGGTTGAATGAGTATAGGGGCAGTGAAAAAACAGCTCTTTAGGGGGGAGACAGCCTGCAGGGCAGCATCCCACGATTTGGAAAAATCAAGCCCCTTCCTTACCATGTCAGTAAGGGGTTTCACAACTACAGAATCATTTTGGATTAATTTCCAGTAAAAATTAGTAAAGCCCAGAAAACATTGTAGAAACTTTAGGTTCTTTGGAAGGTACCAATCAAGGGACAGCACGGACCTTCTCCGAATCCATCCGAATACCCGAAGATGACAACAGGTACCCCAAAAACTTTACCTCCTGGACAGCGAAAACACATTTCTCTACTTTGGCATATAGTTTGTTAATTATCCCTTAATATTGGCAACACCTGTTTAATATGTGTGATTTTGTGTTTCAAAATCTGGTGAGTAAACCAAAATATTGTCCAGATAGACCATCACAAACCTGCCCACCAAATGATGGAAAATATCATCCATGAAATGTTGGAAAATAATGCACTGGTGAGACCAAAAGGCATGACCAGACTTTCAAAGTTACCTTCAGGGGTACTGAACACCATTTTCCGTTCATCCCCTTCTCTGATTATAATCAGGTCGTAGGTCCCCCTTAAATCCATCTTGGAGAACACTTTAGCTCCCATGACCTGGCTGAACAGATTAGGAATCAGAGGAAGAGGATATGGATCTTGGATGGTAATATGATTTAATTCCCGGAAATCTTAACTGGGACGTAAACTGCCATATTTTTTCTTCACAAAGAAGAACCCTGCTGCCATAGGTGAAGATGAGGGCCCAATATGTCCCTTCTCCAGACTTTCCACAGTGAAATCCTTCATGGCTAGTATGTCAGAAAGATTATACAGTCTGAACTTTGAAAGTTTAGCTTCCAGGGTCAGGTTACTAGGACAGTCATAAATACGGTGAGGAGGCAAATTATGACAGCCTCTCTTTTAAAAGAAAAAACTTCCTCAAAACCAATCAAAAATGCAGGTAAGGTTACTGTAGATACTGTAGAAAGAGAACTATTTAAACAGTTCTAATAGCAGTAATGTCCTCACTCAGCGATCTCCCTGGCTTGGCAGTCCACCAACAGATTATGTTTCACCATCCAGGGAAGACCTAATAAAATTGGGGTGGGAAGATCATTCAGGACAATGCAAGAAATTATTTCACAATGAACCGACACAACCCTCCATCTTACATTTTGTACAATCTGAGTAAGAACTTTTTGTGCAAGTGGCGCTGAGTCGATGGCGAAGATGGGAATGGGTTTAACTAAAATACAGCAAGCCAGCCCAAGAGTTTTAGCAGTCTTCTTTTGCTTAGGCATCAAAGGACAGGCCCCAATAAAATGTCCCTTTTTTCCACAAAAAAACACTCTTCTTTTTGTGAATCTCCAGGGAAATGGACAATGCAGAGGCACCTCCTAACTGCATGGATTCCTCCGCCTTCACCAGAATTGGTTAACCACCATACCGCTCCCTTGGCAAAGGGGCAATACCCCAAAAAAGGGGCTCTGGAGAAGGTTGTCTTGCCCAACTATCCCAAAGGCGTCTATCAACACATATAGCCAAGGACATAGCAGACTCCAAGGGGTGTCATACACTGCCAAAGTATCGTTTCAGTGAGGTCCTGAAGAAATTGGCTTCTGAGAGTCGGGTCATTCAATTTTGTATCAGTTGTCCATCTACAGAATTTGGAGCTATAAGTCTCCACTGACCATTTCCCCTGCTGAAGGCAACGCAACCTTGACTCAGCCAAGGAGACTCAGTCAGGGTCATCATAGATAAGGGCTAGAGCCAAAAAAATCCCTTCACCGACTGGAGACAAACTGAATACTGTGGAAAAGAGCAAGCCTAGAATTCAGGATCTCCTTGCAGCAGAGAGATCACAATACCAAGTCGTTTCTCTTCATTTCCGGAGAGTGGATATGAAGTTTAAAATACTGTTTGCAAGTTTCCTTGAACACAAAAAAATTGTCTCTACCGGAAAACCTCTCCAGGAGTGCAACCTTAGGTTCCAGTGAGACCGGCCTTCCTGCAGAGACCCCAACATCAGCAACCTGCAGCCGCTGTTCCTGCTGCCAAACCTCATAGCGGAGGTCATTCACCTCCAGAGTCAGACAGCGTAGCTGCTCTGCCGGCCCTGCAACCAGATCCATAACCAAAGGAGAAAAGAAAAAAAACACGCTTAAGGAAAAAAGCACACGCAAATAAAACCACGTGTCAGTTTTTTTCCTAAATATGCATGGCCAGTGATAATATCACACACAGTGTTGCAAGACTAAATGCAACATGAGGGGAAGGAAGCCCAAATTCTAGGGAAGGGGGAAGTGGAGACCCCTAGGTATATCTAATAACACCCTGCCTCCCCTGCCATACCTATATTGGTTCCACACCAATCGCCGAGCAGGAACCTAAGCCCTGTATATCCCTAGAGCTAGTCCCTGCATAGGAAAGGGGGGATAGCACTGGTCAGTCCCTACTGAACACTAAAGAAAAGAAGGGAGACAAGTAAGGGGAAGCAACTTAACTCTAGCAGACTCTAGAGAGGTAACACCAAACATCCTCCAACAGCACCAGAGTGGAAGTAAGCCGACTGCTATAGCTCCAAGCCTTCACATGGGGAAAATGTGAATATCAGCGGCGACTCCATGAAGCAGACTGGGAGTCCACAAACATCCAGGTGTGTAAATTAGAGCTGGAGGAAGGTAGCCACTGGGTCCAAAAGTCAGAAAGATTAAGAAGGTGCCTGCAATGTCAAACACAGAGACCTGCAGCCAGATGCAGAGTGACTGTCTCTAGCATCTGACACACCCGCGACAGTATGTGGAAAGGTGTATCAACAAGTAGAAAGAACAGCGCTCCAAACACTTCTACTTCTTGATATACGTTTTCCCAGGAGGGTTCCCTGGACCTGGAACGAGCGCCCCCAAATAGTGAGTGCTGTTGGTCAACCTGTATATTATTTATAGTATGTGGAAAGGTGACCTGATTGTCCCAACCTAGATTCTTCAAGACCTCTCTGAGGGTTCAGCGATAGTCAATAGAGAAGATCTGTGTTCTTCCAGCTGGTGCCATAATCTCCTAAGCTGACATCCTGTTGAAGGTTCCTGACTGAGGTTTTGTAAAGTCTCTGGACTCTCCTTTGTATAATTCACAACTGTTGTCCTTAAAGCCATCATCCAGAAGTCAAGATGAAGGTGTGATGAGATTAACGTTGTTTGAGTTTTTAATCAGTATGCATTGTTCATTCTTCCCCGTTTTGCAGGCCAACAACACACAGGGCACTCACAATGATCAATCAATATATTAAGCAAACATCCATTGTTCATTGACCCTGTGTTCCTGCCTTGCAAAGATGGCAGACTATAAGTTACAATAAACATTAACTGAAAAGTCAACATAAAGACAATAGTCTATGTCTCTGTGCCTGCTGAATTTATGTCTGGCATCATTAAAAAGAAATGCTGTGTTGTCACAATAAACTATACATATTAACTTAGCATATACAGTGGGGCAAAAAAGTATTTAGTCAGTCAGCAATAGTGCAAGTTCCACCACTTAAAAAGATGAGAGGCGTCTGTAATTTACATCATAGGTAGACCTCAACTATGGGAGACAAACTGAGACAAAAAAATCCAGAAAATCACATTGTCTGTTTTTTTTAACATTTTATTTGCATATTATGGTGGAAAATAAGTATTTGGTCAGAAACAAAATTTCATCTCAATACTTTGTAATATATCCTTTGTTGGCAATGACAGAGGTCAAACGTTTTCTGTAAGTCTTCACAAGGTTGCCACACACTGTTGTTGGTATGTTGGCCCATTCCTCCATGCAGATCTCCTCTAGAGCAGTGATGTTTTTGGCTTTTCGCTTGGCAACACGGACTTTCAACTCCCTCCAAAGGTTTTCTATAGGGTTGAGATCTGGAGACTGGCTAGGCCACTCCAGGACCTTGAAATGCTTCTTACGAAGCCACTCCTTCTTTGCCCTGGCGGTGTGCTTTGGATCATTGTCATGTTGAAAGACCCAGCCACGTTTCATCTTCAATGCCCTTGCTGATGGAAGGAGGTTTGCACTCAAAATCTCACGATACATGGCCCCATTCATTCTTTCATGTACCCGGATCAGTCGTCCTAGCCCCTTTGCAGAGAAACAGCCCCAAAGCATGATGTTTCCACCACCATGCTTTACAGTAGGTATGGTGTTTGATGGATGCAACTCAGTATTCTTTTTCATCCAAACACGACAAGTTCTGTTTCTACCAAACAGTTCCAGTTTGGTTTCATCAGACCATAGGACATTCTCCCAAAACTCCTCTGGATCATCCAAATGCTCTCTAGCAAACTTCAGACGGGCCCGGACATGTACTGGCTTAAGCAGTGGGACACGTCTGGCACTGCAGGATCTGAGTCCATGGTGGCGTAGTGTGTTACTTATGGTAGGCCTTGTTACATTGGTCCCAGCTCTCTGCAGTTCATTCACTAGGTCCCCCCGCGTGGTTCTGGGATTTTTGCTCACCGTTCTTGTGATCATTCTGACCCCACGGGGTGGGATTTTGCGTGGAGCCCCAGATCGAGGGAGATTATCAGTGGTCTTGAATGTCTTCCATTTTCGAATTATTGCTCCCACTGTTGATTTCTTCACTCCAAGCTGGTTGGCTATTGCAGATTCAGTCTTCCCAGCCTGGTGCAGGGCTACAATTTTGTTTCTGGTGTCCTTTGACAGCTCTTTGGTCTTCACCATAGTGGAGTTTGGAGTCAGACTGTTTGAGGGTGTGCACAGGTGTCTTTTTATACTGATAACAAGTTTAAACAGGTGCCATTACTACAGGTAATGAGTGGAGGAAAGAGGAGACTCTTAAAGAAGAAGTTACAGGTCTGTGAGAGCCAGAAATCTTGATTGTTTGTTTCTGACCAAATACTTATTTTCCACCATAATATGCAAATAAAATGTTAAAAAAACAGACAATGTGATTTTCTGGATTTTTTTGTCTCAGTTTGTCTCCCATAGTTGAGGTCTACCTATGATGCAAATTACAGACGCCTCTCATCTTTTTAAGTGGTGGAACTTGCACTATTGCTGTCTGACTAAATACTTTTTTGCCCCACTGTATTAGCAACAGGTGCTACTTGTTTATCACATAAATCTTGCATATAACAATGACATGAACCTGCATATCTACAGAAATAGACGTCCCCCACCTGCCAAAGCCAGATTTGCAGCACTAAGCAAAAAATCCATTGAGAATAATTAGTGCCACTTACTGCAACCAGTAACTGTAGAAAACTGACAAGTAGTGTTGAGCATTCCGATACTGCAAGTATCGGGTATCGGCCGATACTTGCGGGTATCGGAATTCCGATACCGAGATCCGATATTTTTGTGATATCGGGTATCGGTATCGAAACAACATTAATGTAAAAATGTGTAAAAGAGAGAATTAAAATAAAAAATATTGCTATACTCACCTCTCCGACGCAGCCTGCACCTTACCGAAGGAAGCGGCAGCGTTCTTTGTTTAAAATTTGCGCTTTTCTTTCCTTTACGTGAGTCCCGGCTTGTGATTGGTTGCGTGCCGCCCATGTGACCGGGACGCAACCAATCACAGCAAGCCGTGACGTAATTTCAGGTCCTTCAGGATTTTAAAATTACGTTCCGGCGTTGTGATTGGTTGCGTCGCAGTCACATGGGAGACGCAACCAATCACAGCAAGCCGTGACGTAATTTCAGGTCCTTAAGGATTTTAAAATTACGTCCCGGCTTTGTGATTGGTTGCGTCGCAGTCACATGGGAGACGCAACCAATCACAAGCCGTGACGTCACGGGAGGCTGGACACGCGCGCATTTTAAAATGGGCGCGTGTCCAGCCTCCCGTGACGTCCCGGCTTGTGATTGGTTGCGCCGCGATCAACCAATCACAAGCCGGGAGGCTGGACACGCGCCCATTTTAAAAAGCGCGCGTGTCCAGCCTCCCGTGACGTCACGGCTTGTGATTGGTTAATGGCGGCCATGTTGCCGGGACGCGGACCAATCACAGCAAGCCGTGACGTAATTTCGTCACGGCTTGCTGTGATTGGTCCGCGTCCCGGCAACATGGGCGCCCTGACCAATCACAAGCCGGGACTTCACGTAACCAAGTAAAAGCGCGAATTTTAAACAAACAACGCTGCCGGTTCCCTCGCTGAGGTCCAGGCTGCGTCGGACAGGTGAGTATAGCGATATTTTTTATTTTAATTCTTTCTTTTACGCATTTATATGGATCCCAGGGCCTGAAGGAGAGTTTCCTCTCCTTCAGACCCTGGGAACCATCAGGAATACCGTCCGATACTTGAGTCCCATTGACTTGTATTGGTATTGGGTATCGGTATCGGATTGGATCCGATACTTTGCCGGTATCGGCCGATACTTTCCGATACCGATACTTTCAAGTATCGGACGGTATCGCTCAACACTACTGACAAGCAAACAACAAAACATTCCAAAAGTGGAAAAAAAGTTAATGAAATATGGATTCTCAATGTTCTTTCATATGGCACATACTAAAAATGTATTTGCACTTTGTTAACAGAGGGATTGTGTAGTGGAAATGTAAACTATTAATTAGACATTGCCCATCTAGTGCTTATTTAGAGTTTTACTTCTATTCCCTTTGCTGAAGAAAAGGTGAAGTAATGTAATTGTCCTTTGTTCTTTCTCGTAGGAAATGCAAAAGGCTGATTAAATGTGCCAGTGAGCGCATCATCTCATTATTATTCTCACAGGGGGAAATTAGTTAACGTATTATAATCACTGGTGATTGTCTTCTATATTTAGCTTATTTTCATCAGCTTTTTTTCATTAACATGGACATATTAGGACACCGCATGCATAGACTACCTGGTAATAGATATTACACCAGTAATTGCCACAAACCAGCAAGTATTTCATTTGTTTTGGAAACATAAACACAACATGGACTGTAAAATCTGCTATCTACTGCAGACATAGCTAGCCTGTGGCTTCTCAGCTCTTACTAAACTACAATTTCCAGCATGAGGTAATATAATCTTTTTGTTCTGTATCAACAAGTTTAGTTGATAGTTTATTAAATATTGGAAAATAATGTAAATTTATGCAAACAAGTACAGGCAATAGAACAAAAGTCATAAAAAAACATGTTCTGCATTATGTTACAAAAAATACTTCAATACTGATTTCTAAATTTCCACCAAATTTCTAGTTTTGTGATTACAGTTTATTACCATAATAAGCACATGTGAATTATTAAAAAAGTTGAATAATTCATTGCAGTTTGAGTACAGGGTCACAGCAAAACATATTGATCCATGTGCTGGGAAGATGGAGGTCCTCAGCGAAGCCAGTTATTCACATGCAACATTCTACACAAGTAATGTGCCACTGTCCGCAACTGTCAAGTGTAATCCTCTGTCATATTGTGCAGAAGAGAAAGATAAGCATTGCTCCTGTTACACCTTGTACAAATGTTCTAAACCCAGCAAACAAGCGGTGAGGCTGTTTCAAGATGCACAATAAGGAGGCACTTGAAGAAAAATAGGCTGCATGGTCCAGTCGTCATAAGAAAGCCATTACTGCGCAAATGCCACAAAGTTTCTCACCTACAATACGCAAAACATCACAGAGACAAGCCTCAAATCTTCTGGAACAAGGTACGTAATTTGGAGTGGTGAGACCAAAATTTTACTTTTTAGCCACAACCATAAATGTTACATTTGGAGAGAGGTAAATAGGCCTATAATGAAAGGAGAACCATTACTACTGTAAAGCACGTAGGTGGATCGCTGATGTTTTAGGGATGTGTGAGCTACAAAGGCACAGGAAACTTGCTCAAAGTTGAAGGAAAGATGAATGCAGCATATTATCAGTAAATACTGGAGGCAAATTTGCAATCATCAGCCATACTTGGACGTTCCAACATGGCAGTGATCCAAAACACAAGGCCAAGTTGACATGTCATTGGCTACAGCAGAACAAAGTAAAGGTTCTGAAGTGGCCATCTCAGTTTCCTGACCTCAATATCATTGAGCCACTCTGGTGAGATCTCAAGCACAATGTTCATGCTAGACAGCCCATGAATTTACAGGAACTTGAGGCTTTTTGCCAAGAAGAGTGGGTAGCTTTAGCATCTAAGAAAATAAAGAACCTCATCTACAACTACCACTAAAGACTTCAAACTGTCATTGATGTTAGAGGGGGCAATATGTAGTATTAAGAAATGGGTATGTGAACTTTTGATCAGGGTCATTTGGATGTTTGGGCTGTCATTATGATTTAAAAAGAGAAAACACAGTAGTTTGACAATAAATAGCTTCACCCAACCACTAACCATGGGGGAGAAAAAGTTTTGGTGTTATCATTCATATTCTCTGAAAAAAGGCCAAGAAAGAAAAAATTCTGCTGGGGTATGTAAACTTTTGAGCACAACTGTAGGTTGGACTGTGCTGCTGGAGTGAATCAATTCTTCAAGGTGTCAGTAACCGTATCAAAAAACACATCCAGGGACCCCTATGTAAAGTTAGGGATGCGGAAATAGTCTTCTGCCAAATACCCCCCACTACAGCGATAATCACCCATGAAAAAGAGATGGAAATGCTCCATGAAGAAGTCTACTTTCTTAACAATAACTAAGATTATTAAAATAGGGCTTGGGGAGTAAAATCTGCATCAGATGCCTGTAATTTATAAGGCGCATAAGGATTAAAGTAGGTGAGAAAGTCAAGGGAAGGGACTAGTCATAGAAAGTGAGTAAAAACAGAGAAAAAATAAATAATAATTATATAACAGGAGGGGTAAATAAAGGTATGGGTGAAAAAAGAGAGTAAAAAATTCAGCAATAAAATGGAGAGCACAGGCTAAAATATGGAATGCAACAAACGATTATGATGGAAAATGAAGGCAAACAGGAGGGAACTAGGAGTGAGGAGAAGTGAGGACTGCAATGCAATAAATAAAAATACTTTGAAAAAAGAGTCTACATGACAGATAACTGGTAAAGGAGCACAGGGAGGAGGCGTCACAAGCACTCACAGGTCAGGGGAGACAGATGTCCATCTGCTGCTGCTGAAGATGCAGGAGGTGTCAGCAAGCCTGGTTTGAATAAACCGCTGGTGCTGGAGAAGATGACATCATGCTGTGATTGCAAACCAGAAGTGTGGCAGAGAGAGTACACTATGCAGGACGGAAGTGGGGCAGGGGGGAGGGGCAGAAGTGAGGCACTAAAATAACACACACTGAGAAGAGGCGGAAGTACATAAGAAGTGGGGCAAAAGAATATGCAAAAACAGGCAAACAGGCTTTCAGCACACTACAGTGTGGGTGTCCCGATGACACCAACACTGTTATCAACAAAGCTGACAATGCGGCCCACTACAGGCACTGGCCCTTCTGGCATTTGCCAGAAGTGCCTGATGCTCAGTCCAGCCATGGTTACTGCTGACCCTTTAAGGGCCTCTTCGTTCTTACCCTAAAATTTTGCCCTCTAGAGTTCAAGTTAGAGCCACATCCGAATCAAGATCCCCCCACCATAATTCAACCTAATTACTATACACCTCGGCACTGAGATTACACCCACTACCCAATTCTTCAGCTAAACCCACAATTGTCAATTGCATGATCTGGTTCACCCTACAGGGAATAGCAAGTACACTACCACCTACGCTAACCTAATACATCATAACCCCTTTCAAGACCTCATCACTGTTATAGCTACTTTACATTTAGTCATGTTGTTCCTTACAAACTCACATGGTCCTACAGTGTTTCTACATACTGTTGCTCAGCATACTGTGCTCGGCCTTATTCACTTTTTGTCATGCCCCTCCAGTTCACATTTGCCTTCTACATTTCATTTATGCTGCTCCCCCCATTCAACTGGCCTATCTAACCCTACCTTCAACTCCCTTACCCACCCAAGGGAACACAAAACACTTTACCACTCCCAAACTGGAACCACCAAGACCAATCATAGGTCAAAGGTGAAGTGTTTACATAAGACTCAAACATTTCCAACACCATGTCTCTAACCATTTTATCACACAATGTGCGGGGCCTTAATTCCATGCACAATTGCACTAAAGCTTTCCACTATTATAGATCCCTACAAACAGACGTGATTTGTCTTCAAGAGACACATTTCTCTAAAACATTGTTTCCAAAGCTTATGTCCTCCTCTTACACACTTTTCTACCTGACAATGCTTTAAATAAAACCAAAGGTGTAGCCATTTGTTTTAATAAATATTTTTCTTTTGCCTTCAAATCACTAGTTGCAGACAAAGAAGGACATTACCTATTGGTGACAGGCACGATTTCAGTTAAACTGGTGACCATTGTTTCCTATCACGCCCCCAAAACACACCAATCTACCCTTTTCTACCGTCTACTTTACTTAGTCTCCAAATACACTCAAGGTACTATGCTGCTTTGCAATTACTTAAAGTGTATGGTTAACTCTAAGCTCGATAAAAATATGGACCCCCAACCTCCAGCTTTCTCACCAACCCCGCTTTTAGCACATTCGGTCTCCCTTAACAAACACCTTTCCCACTACCAGTAGGTACATCTGTGGAGAGAGATGTACCCTTCAGTCAAGGATTACACTTATTTCTTCCCTCATAACTTAGTCTATATTAGACAGATCATATATTTGCAAACCCATTGTTCATTCCCAACATAACAAACAATTCTATTTTTTCCACTCCCTAGTTGGACCTTTCTCCAATCCAGCTTCTCTGCTCCTCTCCACACCCATGACCTCGCTCATTCAACTGGACTTTGAATGATTCCTTGCTTTTTTATCCAGAAATTTCCCAAAGTTTAAGCGACCACCTGGAAGATTGTTTCTTTGAACCAGCAGACAGACTCTTCACAAAGTTTCCCTTTGGGAAGCTCACAAAGCAGTGCTTTTGTATTCAATAAGCTGCTCGCAGGAAAAAAGAAAGACTTGCCAGAACAGCTAATTTTGAGAGCAGAGTGTCGGCATTAGAGTCCCAGATGTAGAGCTCACCTTCCCCCTCTACATATCGAGACCTTACACACGCACACTCTGAACTTGAGCTCTCACTCTCTGAAAACCCAGAGCAAGTCCACCATTAGTCCCAACAGCATTTCTAAGCCCTTAGTAATAAGAACAACCCCAAGAAAGCGAGATGGCTCAAATGCTTCCTGGTACCACGTGCCCCAGTAAGACTGTTCATCTACACTGGTCTAACATCCAACCAGCATCAGATTACGGGTGTGTTCCAGCTACAACTCCAGCAGCTATATAGCGATCCTTCCCCAAACAATACACAGCAAATAAAATCCTTCCTTAAATCTATTTCACTGCCAGTTCTATATTCCAATATGATTGATATCCTAAATCAACCCATCACCTCCCCCAAAATAGAAGCACCTAACCAACAACTAAGACTTTATTAAAACCAGGCCCAGATGGTTTTTTCAGGTCTTTACTATAAGAAGTACATCCATTTCCTTATTCCCCTTCTAACTAACTACTTCAAGTCCCTGAGAGACAGACAAGAACCAAAATGTTTTGGGGTTGTTATTCTGCCTCTAGTACTGGGTGACTTGACTGTGTGCAAGGCATCAGGAAATCTGAAGATTGTGAAAAGATTTTGGGTCTCAACGTAGTGCCCAGTGTCAGAAAGCTGTGTTTGCATCCTAGAACATGGGTCTTTCAGCAGGACAATGACATTAAACATACTTTAAGAAGCACCCAGAAATGAATGGAAACAAAGTGCTGAAGAGTTCTGAAGTGGATAGCAATAAATCCCATTGAGCACCTGTGGAGAGATTTTAAAATTGATGTTGGGAGAAGGCACCTTTCAAATCTGAGAGATCAGGAGCAGTTTGCAAAAGAAAAGTGGTCAAATATTCCAGTTGAGAGATGTAAGAAGCTTGTTGATAGTTATAGGAAGCAATCGATTTCAGTTATTTATTCCAAAGAATGTGCAACCAAATATTAATTTGACTGTGTGATGGTGTGATATGCTATGTGGGTATCATTTTTGTGTATATTTCTATTTTACTTATTTTCATGGTGTTTTCTTGTAGAAGGAGTAATTTGCTAATTTATGAATGGCTGTTGCTGCCATCTGATATCAGCCCCCACTCTACTGTATTTTTTGCTAATATGCTAATGACATGTTGTCCTAGCTTGTGGAAACAATGAGCCCCTGAGACCTTCTCCCTCCTGACCTGTGAATGAGGAGGGAGATTTTTCAAAATATCAGGGAGGTGAGACACAGATCAGTCCTGTGTGGAATGATGATGTGTTCACAGCACCTCAGAGAGAAAGAAGAGTATATGGACTATGTGATCCTCTGTCTGCTGGATTGTTGGACTTTTATCCTGTTACTGAACTGCATTCGTGTTCTGGACTATTTTATCCTTTATGTGGTGGACCATATATGGACCTTTCGTATTTTTGCCTAAATAAAGGTCTTGGAATTGTTTACTATACTCTACCTCTGTTGATTGTGTGATACCGGAGAAGGACCTTGTGACAGAGGGTGCCAACAATTTTGTCTGGACCATTTTTGGAGTTTTGTATGAAATTATGTCCAATTTTCAATTTTTTCTTAGAGTTTTGTGTTGTTCCAATACAAACAAAGGAAATAAACATGTGTATAACAAAACATGTGTAATTGCAATAATTTTCTGGGAGAAATACTTCATTTTCTGGAACAATTTCAAGGGTGCCAACACTTTCGGCCATGACTGTGCATAAAGGTCAGCCCTCAGAACTCACTGATACACTGACCTGATCATGATAATTTCTGATTCCAATAATATTAAGGGCTAACTTTAATGTACAGAATGATGCTAATGACTCTTGTATAGGTCCAGTAGTATTTCAACCAGAGTATTCAGTGAAAAGTGCCCTGCAGAGTAGCAATTCTCCAAACTGTCTATCGACATCTAGTGTGAAGCTGCAAGTTCCGGATGTGACATTCTCAGAAACACAATGTATTGTATGTGGACCTTGCTTTGGACCTAATATCTCAACCATTATAATTTAAAGACTTAAAAGAATTACATGAAACTACAAATTTCAGGAACTACAACTTGAATGTGATCCTCCGCAGATCAATCCACTCATCTCTACTTGTCAGTCCATTAGACAATAAATGGAATGGAAGTTGCACATGAGCACCCCTTGCTCCAGTCAGGATGGGGCTGCAGACTTCCAATCTGTGTTCTAAAGCCCTAGTCTTGAGATTGCTAAGGATCCCAATGTTCGAACCCCCAACGATCAGCAATTTATCCCTAACTAACATACTCTATATTGTGGTATTCTAAGATGAGCTGCAATACTAATATTGGTGTATCAGACTAAGAACCACTAAACGTGAATTTTAAATATTAGAATTGTAATTAACAATTTACATCACTGGTCTTATTCTGTACAGTGATCGAGTAATATTTTATTTGAGTAGTAGTTCTACTATTGTTTATTAATTGAGCCTAAATATTCTGCTAAATGCCACTTAAAATAAAAGGAAAAGTGTGAGATTTTATAGTGATGACTAGGGTTGAGCGAAACGGGTCGGCCATTTTCAGAAGTCGCCCCTGTGTGGGGTCGGCCATGAGGTCGGCGATCTTCTGAATCTGGTATCGGAATTCCGATACCGAGTTCTGATATGTTTGCGATATCGGAAATCGGTATCGGAATCCACATTTAAGTGTAAAATAAAGAATTAAAATAAAAAATATTGATATACTCACCTCTCCGACGCAGCCTGGACATCGCCGCTGGTAACCGGCATCTTCCGTTCCTAAGAATGGCACTTGAAAGACCTTTCGATGACGTCACGGCTTGTGATTGGTCGCGGCCGCCCACGTGACCGCTCAGCGACCAATCACAAGTCGTGACGTAATTTTCAGGTCCTCATTCTAGGAATTTAGGACATGAGAATTACGTCACGGCTTGTGATTGGTCGCTGAGCGGTCACGTGGGCCGCCGCGACCAATCACAAAGCCGTGACGTCATCTAAGGCCCTGAACGCGCTCATTCTTAAGAAGGAAGGCTGCCGGAAAGAAGCCGAGGGTGAGTATATTCCTATTAGGTATATACTGACCCTCGGACGTGCCCTGCTTCTTTCTGGCAGCCTTCCTTCTTAAGAATGAGCGTGTTCAGGGCCTTAGATGACGTCACGGTTTTGTGATTGGTCGCGGCGGCCCACGTGACCGCTCAGCGACCAATCACAAGCCGTGACGTAATTCTCATGTCCTAAATTCCTAGAATGAGGACCTGAAAATTACTTCACGGCTTGTGATTGGTCGCTGAGCGGTCACGTGGGCGGCCACGACCAATCACAAGCCGTGACATCATTGAAAGGTCTTTCAAGCGCCATTCTTAGGAACGGAAGATGCCGGTTACCAGCGGCGATGTCCAGGCTGCGTCGGAGAGGTGAGTATATCAATATTTTTTATTTTAATTCTTTATTTTACACTTAAACATGGATCCCAGGGCCTGAAGGAGGAGTTTCCTCTCCTTCAGACCCTGGGAACCATAGTATCCCATTGCACTGCATTGGGTTTCGTGTTTCGGCCGACCCCGACCCCGACTTTTTTATAGGATCGGCCGATTTCACTCGACCCGACTTTTGAGAAAGTTGGGTTTCGTGAAACCCGACCCGATCCTATAAAAATAAAAGTCGCTCAACCCTAGTAATCACTTTTCTCATGATGTTTATCATAAGAGAATAAACAAGGGCAATACAAGCAATGTCTTTGAAATTGAGTACTTAGTCTCAATGCATCTAATGAAAAAATCCCATTAGTCCTTTGCTGACTTTGTTTTTAAGAAATGCCACCCTTTCATATAAAATAATGCAATTATTCAATTCAATAAATATTCAAATTACTGCTTACCGCATACTTGTGCTTCAAAATTTCACACGCGTATACAACAAAAGATTCACTTTATCTTTCACAGTGGACATTAAATATTAGGTAAAAACTGCTGAAGACTTGCATTAATCATAATGATGATAAAACAACTGCATATGTTACAGCATATTACATGCTAAACTAAGATTATTATGTGTTTCCTTTCTAAGGGAAATATATTTTATCTCAATTTCAAATAGACGTTATTGAAATTGTTTGATACTCATTAGCAAAAATAAATCCCTACTGCTGTTCGGGAATAACTTGAATACTTTGAAATTAATTCTAGCTGGACCCATAAAATGTTCATTTTTATTTCAGAATTATAAAGCCGGTCTGACATGGAATTTCAAAGTAAGTACACCAGTCTCACTATTTCTAAGAAATAAATTTGTCAGGTCTAAGAAAGCTATTAGATAATATGTGTATGTGGTTTGTATTGTGAAATTTGGTGATGGACCCTTTTAATTCTGCTGGTCTGCATCTGTTTATCTTCTTAGCATGCATTTTCAGCATGACTCGGCAGCACATTATGTCCTTGGTGTCACACTTCATAAATGATCCATATTGGAAGCCAATAATTAACGCCTAGTATTATACATTTCCTTTGCTGTGGTCACAGAAACACAATAGTTGTACCTGTGTGAATGACTACTGGGGCATTTGCAAGTTACAGTCACCACCATACGGCAAAATATAAAAATCTTGACTGTTTAAACTACCCTTGTGACATTACTATAAATAG
Organism: Ranitomeya variabilis; assembly: GCF_051348905.1. Taxonomy (NCBI): domain Eukaryota; kingdom Metazoa; phylum Chordata; class Amphibia; order Anura; family Dendrobatidae; genus Ranitomeya; species Ranitomeya variabilis. The sequence goes on along the minus strand of NC_135232.1, from coordinate 998,499,339 downwards.
CATTTTGCCCCTTCCTGTGCAATGTATTGTGGTAGATCGTCTCACTAGGCCTTCTGGGGCTCACCAGTCAAATAGGGGACCAACATCTCTGCCCACTGCTCTGGTGGTAGCTTCTCACGCTTCGCTACCCGCTCAAACACAGTAAAAAATGCCTCCACATTATCACCCTGGCTCATTTGTTGCATAGCTCATCTTACTGTCTTCCGGACCTATGTGTCTTAACCCAGACTTGGGGGAGGGTCTGCCAGCCTTCCATGAACCACCTCTGCCAGTAAGTCAATCTGCTGCTGGTGTTGCTGGTGCTGCTGCATCTGCTGTATAAGCAGCTTATTTGTCTTTTGTTGTGCCATCAGTTGCTGCTGTAATTGCTACTGATGTTGTAGCTGCTGTTGCTGCTGTGCTTGTAGTAGATGATTGAGTAGGTCCTCCATCTTGCCTAACGTTGTCCGCTGGTTTGTGCCCATCACATGTGTTTGCTAGAAACTTTGCCGCACTTCTAACACCACCTGTGTTAGATTGACTTACTCAGCTGCACATGGAGGTAGTAAATGAAAAACTGTGCCTTAAAGAATGCACTTGGTTTATTATTACCCCATAAACCAAGGTGTGGTAAAGAAAATACAGCCCTCTGGGCAAAACAGCAAGACAAAACAAAATGATAGCACTTCGTGCAGTCCTTGCACTAGTGGGGGTCAGCCCACTCAGGATTAACAATGTCCTTGCACAAGTACTATGTGCACCAATACTGTCCTGGGAGCCTTCCAGGCCCTCAATACCCCAGACTAACCCTGGAGTTCAGCTATTTAAAGCCAGACCATGTGACTCTCCATCATGTGACTGATAACATGATCCTGACATCACACAGGTCATGTCAGAACTCTGCATGTGGAGATACGTACACATTCTCCCTCCCACTCTATGAATGTCCACAAAAACCAGCCCATAATATAACTTTAAATAAACTGACCCAACACATTGTGTGCTGGAGGAAACTATTCTGGTTTTACATCACTGACACCATCATGAGCAGTGACACGTATCTCCCCTGCATCACTTTACCAGTGACTCTGTCACAGTATTAAAATATTAACAAAAATAAAATGTACAATAAAGTCTCGTTAAGAAATAATACAAATTTTTTTTAAAAATACACAAAAATAGAAATCAATTGTCCATAGAGTAAAGTGCTTTCATGAATGACTTATAGCTGACTGATTTTCATGGACCAGTCACAAGAATACACATGGATAAAGCCCTCTTTGGCCTTTCTTTCCATTTTAATTTTACCACATATGAAAAACTCATGAGACATAGCTTTAAAAAAAATCAACAAGATGCTTAAAAATGGGTCAGTGATCTATCATTTGTGCCTACGTTTTGATTAACACCTTTTGGTTCTGTATTTTACTGTATATAATCTAACTATTTTTTGTCCAATTTTTTACTTGAACACTTTGATACTCATATGACTTGGTCCACCATTCCAGTCATACTAATATTGTGAGTCTTTTTTGTCACACTTGCATTGTGAGTTAATTATCTTGTGGGCTTTTTTTTGTGAACCATCCTGCTATTTATGCTGATATCTTTACATATCACTAGTGTTGAGCATTCTGATACCGCAAGTATCGGGTATCGGCCGATATTTGCTGTATCGGAATTCCGATACCGAGTTCCGTTATTTTTGTGATATAGGAAATCGGAATCGGAAGTTCCCAGTGTATGGTTCCCAGGGTCTGGAGGAGAGGAGACTCTCCTTCAGGCCCTGGGATCCATATTCATGTAAAAAATAAAGAATTAAAATAAAAAATATGGATATACTCACCCGTCCGGCGGCCCCTGGACCTTAGCGATGTAACCGGCAGCCTCCGTTCCTAAGAATGAGAAGTTTAGGACCTGCGATGACGTCGCGGCTTGTGATTGGTCGCGTGAGCGGTCACATGAGCGGTCACGCGACCAATCACAAGCCGCGACATCATCGAAGGTCCTAAACTCCTCATTCTTAGGAACGGAGGCTGCCGGTTACATCGGTAAGGTCCAGGGGCCGCCGGACGGGTGAGTGTATCCATATTTTTTATTTTAATTCTTTATTTTTTACATGAATATGGATCCCAGGGCCTGAAGGAGAGTTTCCTCTTCTTCAGACCCTGGGAACCATCCAGGATACCTTCTGATACTTGTGTCCCAGTGACTTGCATTGGTATCGGGTATCGGTATCGGCGATATCCAATATTTTTTGGATATCGGCCGATACCATCCGATATTGATACCTTTGAGTATCGGAAGGTATCGCTCAACACTACATATCACCTTTCTATCATGCATAGTGTTTCACTCTTTAAATATATTTTATTGTTCTGTGTAATTATGCTTTATTGCTTGTGCGGGCACCTCTTTTGCATGTAGTGCTACGTATTACTACCCTCACTAAAAAAGGTATTTTAGCCTTAATTCTATTGTCCCATTTCTTCTTTTTTGACCATAGGTTTGGTTGGTTCTCTCTTTTGGTCTAATGTAACAAAACAGCAGCCATTGTAATTCCTCTCTTGAGGAAAATATTGGAATTTGCTAATTAAAAGTATGTAGACATTTATTTATAATGACATTTTCTTTAATTATATATTTTCTGTCCCCAGAGATTGCCTTCCTTTTGCCATGAAAGATATTTCCAAGCTATGACCCTTTACACCAGGGGTGTCAAACTGCATTCCTCGAGGGCCTCAAACCATGCGTGTTTTCAAGATTTCCTTCTCATTGCACAAGGTGCTGGAATCATTCTGTGCAGGTGATTAATAGTGTTGAGCATTCCGATACCGCAAGTATCGGGTATCGGCCGATATTTGCTGTATCGGAATTCTGATACCGAGATCCGATACTTTTGTTGTATCGGGAATCGGTATCGGGATCGATATAATGTGTAAAATAAAGAATTAAAATAAAAAATATTGATATATTCACCTCTCCGACGCAGCCTGCACTTTACCGAAGGAACCGGCAGCCTTCTTTGCTTAAAATGCACGCGTTTACTGCCTTCCGTGACGTCACGGCTTCTGATTGGTCGCGTGCCGCCCATGTGACCGCGACGCGACCAATCACACAAGCCGTGATGTAATTTTCAGGTCCTGAATGCCTAATTCTAGGCATTCAGGACCTGAAAATTACGTCATGGCTTCTGATTAGTCGCGTGCCGCCCATGTGACCGCGACGCGACCAATCACACAAGCCGTGACGTAATTTTCAGGTCCTGAATGCCTAATTCTAGGCATTCAGGACCTGAAAATTATGTCACGGCTTGCGTGATTGGTCGCGTCACGGTCACATGGGCGGCACGCGACCAATCAGAAGCCGTGACGTCACGGAAGGCAGGAAACACGCGCATTTTAAGCAAAGAAGGCTGCCGGTTCCCTCGGTAAGGTGCAGGCTGCGTCGGAGAGGTGAGTATATCAATTTTTTTTTATTTTAATTCTTTATTTTACACATTAATATGGATCCCAGGGCCTGAAGGAGAGTTTCCTCTCCTTCAGACCCTGGGAACCATCAGGGATACCATCCGATACTTGAGTCCCATTGACTTGTATTGGTATCGGGTATCGGTATCGGATTAGATCCGATACTTTGCCGGTATCGGCCGATACTTTCCGATACCGATACTTTCAAGTATCGGACGGTATTGCTCAACACTAGTGATTAAATGATCACCTGTGCAATACAAGGAAATCCTGAAAACACGACCTGTTTGCAGCCCTTGAGGAATGCAGTTTGACACCCCTGCTTTACACTACACATTCTAGCACAAAGCACTGCCAAGAGTTTAAGTGTCCTTCATCACATGGTGGATTTTGCAAGTTCTACACTTTTCCATATAGAGTGACTTCAGCTACAACACGATGTCTTGTAGTGTGACCAGTTGCTTTTATTCCGTTAGAAAATATGCAAAGTATCATACAGAATGATATACTTTCCCCGGGTTACAAATAAAGGATCAAAGCTCTTAGATAACCTTGTTTGTACAAGTTGTACAATTTAAGCTGTAACATAATCTTTATTACCATAGGAAAAGATTTTATTATGTTTTTCAGTAAACTGAAAAAAAAATCTTGCTTAGAGCATTTGAACTGTGTTGACGAGTTCAGAAAGATTAATGTACCCCCAGAGAATGTTATACAGCTGATTTTAATGTTTCACTTGAAGCAGTTTAGGTAGGGATAATAAACTCTCTGCTGTACACTTTGTTTAAAGAGTTTTACAGTATGAGGAAAAGCAAAAAAGTCAGACATCTTTATTGCTGAGTATTTGTCTTGTTATTCCAAGGTCTGTAAATGCCTTGGCTATCACGTCCAACACAGATCATTCATTTTGAATTTTGTAACAATATATATTTCAGTTTTTTTTGCTGTATTTTCCAAGGATATTTATAATATTGTTTTAATTGGAATTACATTATTGAGAGAAAACAACTAAAATTGTCTAATAAAAGCCTTCATATCTCACTTTGTTCCAAGGTGATGCAGTAAATAGATGCCTGATCTATTCATTATGGAAAAAATAACCTGAAAGTATATCATAATTCTAATTCACATGTATTTTACCATTATGAACATGGTAATTAGCAAAAAGTGAATGGGACAATACCTAACGCCTCCTTCGCGCGTCCTGAAGATTTCTGAACAGGAAAAAACAGTACTGGTGAGATCCATGGTTCATGTCAGTGTGCCATCCGTATGTACCTCATGACATTACTGCTCATCACTGAAGCTACACTCCAAGCTCAGCTCAGTGTCTCCTAAATATCAGGGTCAACAGTCACATTGTGCCACCATTCATCAAGACATCCAGACGTAACAGAGATGGATAATGGTGTGGGACAAATGGATTATCTTCTCCTCAGAGAGGTGAGGAATATTTTTTTTTATTATTTTCATTTTCATAGTTATAAATGGGAATAAGTGGGTCAGTGAATATTTATTTCAAATGAAGTATTTTATTCTTGTTGCGTGTTTATTTAAAAACTTACTATTAGGTTAGTAATGGCGGTGTCTTACAGACACCTCACCATTACTAACATTTGGGTTTGATGTCAGCTGACAATACAAAGTTGACATCAACCCCAACCCTATTACCCCACTTGCCACTGCACCAGGGTAAGTCGGAAGAGCAAGGCTAATCTCCAGATTTGGCACATCTTATGTATGTGCCATTTCTGGGCCGGCTGATTTTGATAGCCTGGGAGGGAGGGCAAGATCCCTAGCCCCTTCCCAATCTATTAATATCAACCCACAGCTGTCTGTTGAGCCTTTGCTGGTTATAATTTATAGGGGACCATGCATAATTTTTTCTGGGGTTCCCCGTAAACTAACCAGTAAACGCTAAGCAAACGCTGTGAGCTGCTATTAATAGCCTGAAAACCTTTTGCGACATTGTCCCCTTTCCTAAATTAGTAATATAAACCCCCAGCCATGAGCTTTCCCTCTGCTGGTTATCAAAATTAAGTGGGAGCCCATTACATTTTTTTAAATTAATTCTTTATTTTTCACAAGATGTACACAGCGCGTGCTCACTACAACGGCCAACATTGTCGCCTGGTCGCGCTGGTCACAGGGTGACCAGGAGACAATGATAAGAGCTGTTTTCAGCAGCCAGTGCCTGTGAGCAGTGTAAACCACACCACATTTTCCCAAGCGCCGATATGTGTCACACTGATGAAACAGGGATTTAATTAAACACAGACCACACACGGACACAATAAACGGGCATGTGCAGGGGTTCTAAGATTGGTCATAAAATGTGCAAAGGCATAAATAAGACAACACAGAAAAAAGCTCTTTACTGATAAAGACTGTTTGTAAAGAGCAACTTACTGCTGCCTATATGTTTTTGATAATGGAAAAAAACACAATGAATATTGATCAAAAAGTTGTAAGTACACGAAAATGTTGCTAAACTAGAGTTCAACCTGTGATCTACATTATGGGTCTTTTTATTTAGGAAAACAGAAAAATGTATGTTAATTTGGAATTGTCATATTAACTGAAAGAATTAAGTTTGATTTATAAGACAATTTAAATACACATCTTAAACAGTCGCATATTAATCAGTCGCAAATACACATCTTAAACAATGGTAAAAATAAAGTTTAGACATCTTATACAGTTGCAAATATGCATCTTAAACAATCTTAAACATGTATTTGACAATCTTAAATATGCAGAAGATGCAAAATTAATAGTAACACAAAGGCTCGGACTGGCCCACCGGAGAACCGGAGGATTCTGAGGATACTGGCCAGCAGCTGCCTAGGGCCCCCACTGCTCCAGGGGCCCCTTGCCAGTGGCTATAGGGCCCCTGAGTCAAGCGGGCCAGCCCTGTGCCAGTAGCAGCAGCTGGAGACAGGATCCTGTCCCTGCTGCTAAAGCCAAATGAATATTCACACTTCCCCACACCCCTATGGGCGTGAAGAGGCATGAATACCATTTCTCTTTAATAGCGGGCAGCGTTAGCTGCAGGGTGCAGCTAACACTGCCCGCATGTAAAGCCGCACCACACACAAACACTCACAAAGTACCGCACACCCACATACACACACAGCACCGCACACATACACACGCAGGCACACAGACTCACAGAGCAGCACACCTCCCGGCATCCTGCTTCCTGTTTGAGACAGCCCAGCTGGATGACGTCATCATCCAGCGTGCTGCTGTCTCAGTCATAAAGCTTCCAGGAATGCAGCGAGGAAGAGGCTGCTGGAATGAGCTGCTGCTGCGGGGTGGTGAGCTGTGCTGCATGCCTGCCTGCATGTGTGTGTGTGTGAGAGAGTGTGTGAGTGTCTGAGAGTGTGTGTGCATGTGTGTGTGTGTGATGAGCTGCTGCTGCAGTGAGCTGTGTGTGTGTGGTGAAGGACAATGATATTGGTGGGGGGGAAACAATGATGGAGGTGATGGGCAATGATGGTGGTGGGGCGAGAGAATGATAGAGGTGATGGGCAATGATGGTGGGAGGGAAGACAATGATGGAGGTGATAGGCAATGATGGTGGTGGTGGGGAGGCAATGATGGAAGTGATGGGCAATGATGGTGGGGGAGACAATGATGGAGGCGATGGGCAATCATGATGAGACAGGGAATGATGGAGGTGATGGGCAATGAGGGTGAAGGGAGGCAATGATGGTGGGGGAGGCAATGATGGAGGTGATGGGCAATGGTGGTGCTGGGAGGCAATGATGGAGGTGATGAAATGGGCAATGGTTGTGGGAGACAATGATGGAGGTGATGGGCAATGGTTGTGGGAGGCAATGATGGAGGTGATGGGCAATGATGGTGGTGGGGGAGAGGCAATGGTGGAGGTGATGGGCAATGGTGGTGGTGGGAGGCAGTGATGGAGGTGATGAAATGGGCAATGATGGTGGTGGGGGGAGGCAATGATGGTGGTGGGGGAGGCAATGATGGAGGTGACAATGGAGGTGATGAATTGGACAATGATGGTGGGGGAGGAATCAATGATGCAGGTGGTGGAATGGGCAGTGATGGAGGTGGTGGGGCATAATGATAGGGGTGGTGGGGGAGAAGGCAATGATGGAGGTGGTGATGAGGACAATGATGGGGGTGGAGAGGGGCTGCATTATAGTTTATGAGGGGGCTACATTATATTCTGTGGGGGGACTGCATTATTCTCAGGGGAGTGCATTATGTTTTGGGGGGCTACATCATACTATGTGAGGGGGCTACAGTATATTCTATGGGGGGCTGCATTATATTCTTTGGTAGGGCTGCATTCTCACAGTTGACTACATTATATTCTGTGGTGGCTGCATTATACTATATGAAGGGGTTGCCTTATACCCTATGAGGCTGCTACATTATATTCTATGGTGGGGAATGCATTATACCTGAGGGGGTTGCATTATATTTTGTGAGGTGCTGCATAATATTCTATGAGAGGAGACTGCATTATATTTTATGAGGGGGCTACATTATATTCTGTGAGAGGGGCTACCCCAACCCTTGCTACATAATTAAGACGTGAACTACCTTATATTATACCCTGATATTAGCACTTTTTACTGCACAATTGGTGGTCTTGTATCTATTTCTATGTAGCTACATAGTGGGCCCCAAGAACGATTTTCTCTGGTGGGCCCAAGGTGCTCCAGTCCGACGCTGGTAACACACGTCAATGGAATGAAAAATTTATTACAGAGTTTCAAGATGGAGATCTCAAACATGGAACTGCTACTTAACAGAAAGAAAACAATGATATTGACACTGGCAGGTATGACTGAGATAGATGGTGACGAACTGAAAGTTATACAGGACTTCAAGGTACACTGATCAATAATCACTCAAGAAGCAGCGACAAAACAATAATTAAATAGGAGAATAGCTCTCAACAATGAAATCAATGGACAAGGTCTTCAAGTCGAGGAACATTTCCGTGGCATCAAAGGCATGGCTTGTACATAGTCTGGTCTTTTCTGTAGTAACATATGAGTTGCCAAACCTGGACAATAAAAAAACAAGACAGAAGAAGAATCAGCGCCTTCAAAATGTAGTGCTGGAAAACGACATTATCAATACTATTGATGGCAAGAAGAAGAAACAAATCAATTTTGGAACAAATCAAGTCAGACATGTCATTCAAAGCGAGCTATAACTTGACTACTTTGGACACATTACATGAACAGAGTAGTCACATGGTTGGAAAAATAGAAAAAACAAGAAAAAGAGGAAGACCAGCAAGTCAATGACTTGATACTATCAAGATAATGGTGTAGAAGACTCTGGTGAACCTATATAGAATTTCACAAGATCAGTCTTTCTACAAATCATTCATCCATCAAGTTTCCATGACTCGAGTTTGAGCCGAAGGCCATTAAAAAAAAATCTATGAGGTTTCAGAAAAGTAATGCACAAACCTTGGTTTTTCGCTTCTTTCAGCATTTTTATAGCATTTTTCACCCATTGAAAGCAATGTGTAGTTCAAAAAACACAGAAAAAAACACTATAAAAAACACAGATATTAGGTTTTGCCTAGTTTTTAGTGCCAAAAACTGATGAAGTTGAATCATATTATATTTTTATGCACTGAACTTTATCAGCAGGTACAAGATATAAACATACCCTGATAAAAAGCAGCATTAAAAACTCAGCAAAAAATGCAGCCAAAAAATAAGCAAAACTTGCTTTTTGTATGAAGCTTAAATGCAGCTTAAACTTTGCATTAAAAAGGCTGCAATAACGCAATGTAATAATAATCTTTAATAATCTTTACTTTTATATAAAGTGTGAACATAGCCTAAAAAGGGTGTCCACCGTTGTCCTTTTCAGTTTCCACAGTGTGCTGCAAAAATATAAACAATATCTATCCTTACCTCCTGTATCAGCTCGGTCCTCTCCTCTTAACCATGTGCTTCAGCTGATTCATGACAAACAATTTCAATTTAAGGGAACCTGTCACCCCCAAAATTGAGGGTGAGGTAAGCCCACCGGCATCAGGGGCTTATCTACAGCATTCTGTAATGCTGCAGATAAGCCCCCGATGTATCTTGAAAGATAAGAAAAAGAGGTTAGATTATACTCACCAAGGGACGGTCCCGGTGCGGTCCGGTCCGGGGCCTCCCATCTTCTTACGATGACGTCCTCTTCTTGTCTTCACGCTGTGGCTCCAGCGCAGGCGTACTGTGTCTGCCCTGTTGAGGGCAGAGCAAAGTACTGCAGTGCGCTGGCACCGGGCCTCTCTGACCTTTCCCGACGCCTGCGCACTGCAGTACTTTGCTCTGCCCTCAACAGGGCCGACAAAGTACGCCTGCTCCGGAGCCACAGCGTGACGACAAGAAGAGGACGTCATCATAAGAAGACGGGAGGCTCCGGACCACGACGCCCATCAGACCGGACCACAGTGGGACCGCCCCTGGGTGAGTATAATCTAACCTCTTTTTCTCATCTTTCAGGATACATTGGGGGCTTATCTACAGCATTACAGAAAGCTGTAGATAAGCCCCTGATGATGGTGGGCTAAGCTCATGTTCGATTTTCAGGGTAACACGTTCCCTTTAACCCCTTCATGACCCAGCCTATTTTGGCCTTAATGACCTTGCCGTTTTTTGCAATTCTGACCAGTGTCCCTTTATGAGGTAATAACTCAGGAACGCTTCAATGGATCCTAGCGATTCTGAGATTGTTTTTTCGTGACATATTGGGCTTCATGATAGTGGTAAATTTAGGTCGATAATTTCTGAGTTTATTTGTGAAAAAAATGGAAATTTGGCGAAAATTTTGAAAATTTCGCAATTTTCACATTTTTAATTTTTATTCTGTTAAACCAGAGAGTTATGTGACACAAAATAGTTAATAAATAACATTTCCCACATGTCTACTTTACATCAGCACAATTTTGGAAACAAATTTTTTTTTTGCTAGGAAGTTATAAGGGTTAAAATTTGACCAGTGATTTCTCATTTTTACAACAAAATTTACAAAACCATTTTTTTAGGGACCACCTCACATTTGAAGTCAGTTTGAGGGTTCTATATGGCTGAAAATACCCCAAAGTGACACCATTCTAAAAACTGCACCCCTCAAGGTGCTCAAAACCACATTCAAGAAGTTTATTAACCCTTCAGGTGTTTCACAGCAGCAGAAGCAACATGGAAGGAAAAAATGAACATTTAACTTTTTAGTCACAAAAATGATATTTTAGCAACAATTTTTTTATTTTCCCAAGGGTAAAAGGAAAAACTGGACCACGAACGATGTTGTCCAATTTGTCCTGAGTACGCTGATACCTCATATGTGGGGGTAAACCACTGTTTGGGCATACGGCAGGGCTTGGAAGGAAAGGAGCGCCATTTGACTTTTTGAATGAAAAATTGGCTCCAATCTTTAGCGGACACCATGTCGCGTTTGGAGAGCCCCCGTGTGCCTAAACATTGGAGCTCCCCCACAAGTGACCCCATTTTGGAAACTAGACCCCCCCAAGGAACTTATCTAGAAGCATAGTGAGCACTTTAAACCCCCAGGTGCTTCACAAATTGATCCGTAAAAATGAAACAGTACTTTTTTTTCACAAAAAAATTATTTTAGCCTCAATTTTTTCATTTTCACATGGGCAACAGGATAAAATGGATCCTAAAATTTGTTGGACAATTTCTCCTGAGTACACTGATACCTCACATGTGGGGGTAAACCACTGTTTGGGCACATGGTAAGGCTCGGAAGGGAAGGAGCGCCATTTGACTTTTTGAATGAAAAATGATCTCCATCGCTAGCAGAGACCATGTCACGTTTGGAGAGCCCCCGTGTGCCTAAACATTGGAGCGCTCCCACAAGTGACCCCATTTTGGAAAGTAGACCCCCCAAGGAACTTATCTAGAAGCATAGTGAGCACTTTAAACTCTCAGGTGCTTCACAAATTGATCCGTAAAAATGAAAAAGTACTTTTTTTTCACACAAAATTTCTTTTAGCCTCAATTTTTTCATTTTCACATGGGCAACAGGATAAAATGGATCCTAAAATTTGTTGGGCAATTTCTGCTGAGTATGTTGATACCTCATATGTGGGGGTAAACCACTGTTTGGGTGCACGGCAAGGCTCGGAAGGGGAGGCGTGCCATTTGACTTTTTGAATGGAAAATTAGCTCCAATCGTTAGCGAACACCATGTCGCGTTTGGAGAGCCCCTGTGTGCCTAAACATTGGAGCTCCCCTACACGTGACCCCATTTTGGAAACTAGACCCCCCAAGGAACTTATCTAGATGCATAGTGAGCACTTATAACCCCCAGATGCTTCACAGAAGTTTATAACGCAGAGCCGTGAAAATAAAAAATAATTTTTCTTTCCTCAAAAATGATTTTTAGCCCAGGATTTTTTAATTTTCCAAGGGTAATAGGAGAAATTGGACCCCAAATGTTGTTGTCCAGTTTGTCCTGAGTACGATGATACCCCATATGTGGGGGTAAACCACTGTTTGGGCACACGGCAGGGCTCGGAAGGGAAGGCACGCCATTTGGCTTTTTGAATGGAAAATTAGCTCCAATCATTAGCGGACACCATGTCACGTTTGGAGAGCCCCTGTGTGCCTAAACATTGGAGCTCCCTAACAAGTGACCCCATTTTGGAAACTAGACCTCCCAAGGAACTAATCTAGATGTGTGGTGAGCACTTTGAACCCCCAAGTGCTTCGCAGAAGTTTATAACGCAGAGCCGTGAAAATAATAAATGTGTTTCCTTTCCTCAAAAATATTTTTTTAGCCCAGAATTTTTTATTTTTGCAAGGGTAACAGGAGAAATTGGACCCCAAAAGTTGTTGTCCAGTTTCTCCTGAGTACGCTGATACCCCATATGTGGGGGTAAACCACTGTTTGGGCACATGCCGGGGCTCGGAAGGGAAGTAGTGACGTTTTGGAATGCAGACTTTGATGGAATGCTCTGCGGGCGTCACGTTGCATTTGCAGAGCCCCTGATGTGCCTAAACAGTAGGAACTCCCCACAAGTGACTCCATTTTGGAAACTAGACCCCCCAAGGAACTTATCTAGATGTGTGGTGAGCACTTTGAACCCCCAAGTGCTTCACAGAAGTTTATAATGCAGAGCCGTGAAAATAATAAATGTGTTTCCTTTCCTCAAAAATATTTTTTTAGCCCAGAATTTTTTATTTTTGCAAGGGTAACAGGAGAAATTGGACCCCAAAAGTTGTTGTCCAGTTTCTCCTGAGTACGCTGATACCCCATATGTGGGGGTAAACCACTGTTTGGGCACATGCCGGGGCTCGGAAGGGAAGTAGTGACGTTTTGGAATGCAGACTTTGATGGAATGCTCTGCGGGCGTCACGTTGCATTTGCAGAGCCCCTGATGTGCCTAAACAGTAGGAACTCCCCACAAGTGACTCCATTTTGGAAACTAGACCCCCCAAGGAACTTATCTAGATGTGTGGTGAGCACTTTGAACCCCCAAGTGCTTCACAGAAGTTTATAACGCAGAGCCGTGAAAATAATAAATGTGTTTCCTTTCCTCAAAAATATTTTTTTAGCCCAGAATTTTTTATTTTTGCAAGGGTAACAGGAGAAATTGGACCCCAAAAGTTGTTGTCCAGTTTCTCCTGAGTACGCTGATACCCCATATGTGGGGGTAAACCACTGTTTGGGCACATGCCGGGGCTCGGAAGGGAAGTAGTGACGTTTTGGAATGCAGACTTTGATGGAATGCTCTGCGGGCGTCACGTTGCATTTGCAGAGCCCCTGATGTGCCTAAACAGTAGGAACTCCCCACAAGTGACTCCATTTTGGAAACTAGACCCCCCAAGGAACTTATCTAGATGTGTGGTGAGCACTTTGAACCCCCAAGTGCTTCACAGAAGTTTATAACGCAGAGCCGTGAAAATAATAAATGTGTTTCCTTTCCTCAAAAATATTTTTTTAGCCCAGAATTTTTTATTTTTGCAAGGGTAACAGGAGAAATTGGACCCCAAAAGTTGTTGTCCAGTTTCTCCTGAGTACGCTGATACCCCATATGTGGGGGTAAACCACTGTTTTGGCACACGTCGGGGTTCGGAAGGGAAGTAGTGACGTTTTGGAATGCAGACTTTGATGGAATGGTCTGCTGGCGTCACGTTGCATTTGCAGAGCCCCTGATGTGCCTAAACAGTAGAAACACCCCACAAGTGACCCCATTTTGGAAACTAGACCCCCAAAGGAACTTATCTAGATGTGTGATGAGCACATTCAACCCCCAAGTGCTTCACAGAAGTTTACAACGCAGAGCCGTGAAAATAAAAAATCATTTTTCTTTCCTCAAAAAAGATGTTTTAGCAAGCAATTTTTTATTTTCACAAGGGTAACAGGAGAAATTGGGCCCCAATGTTTGTTGCCCAGTTTGTTGTGAGTACAGTGATACCCCATATGTGGGGGTAAACCACTGTTTGGGCGCACGTCAGGGCTCGGAAGGGAAGTAGTGACATTTGAAATGCAGACTTTGATGGAATGGTCTGCGGGCGTCACGTTGCATTTGCAGAGCCCCTGATGTGCCTAAACAGTAGAAACACCCCACAAGTGACCCCATTTTGGAAACTAGACCCCCCAAGGAACTTATCTAGATGTGTTATGAGCACGTTCAACCCCCAAGTGCTTCACAGAAGTTTACAACGCAGAGCCGTGAAAATAAAAAATCATTCTTCTTTCCTCAAAAATTATGTCTTAGCAAGTAATTTTTTATTTTTGCAAGGGTAACAGGAGAAATTGGACCCCAACAGTTGTTGCCCAGTTTGTCCTGAGTACGCTGGTACCCCAAATGTGGGGGTAAACCACTGTTTGGGCACACGTCGGGGCTTGGAAGGGAGGGAGCACCATTTGACTTTTTGAATGCAAGATTGGCTGGAATCAATGGTGGCGCCATGTTGCGTTTGGAGACCCCTGATGTGCCTAAACAGTGGAAACCCCTCATTTCTAACTTCAACACTAACCCCAACACACCCCTAACCCTAATCCCAACTGTAGCCATAACCCTAATCCCAACCCTAACCCCAACACACCCCTAACCACAACCCTAACCCCAACACACCCGTAACCCTAGTTCCAACCCTAGCCCTAATTCCAACCCTAACCCTAAGGGTATGTGCCCACGTAGCGGATTCGTGTGAGATTTTTCCGCACGACTTTTGAAAAATCTGCAAGTAAAAGGCACTGCGTTTTACCTGCGGATTTACAGCAGATTTCCAGTGTTTTTTTGTGCGGATTTCACCTGCGGATTCCTATTGAGGAACAGGTGTAAAACGCTGCGGAATCCGCACAAAGAATTGACATGCTGTGGAAAATACAACGCAGCGTTTCTGCACGGAATTTTCCGCATTATGGGCACAGCGGATTTGGTTTTCCATAGGTGTACACGGTACTGTAAACCTGATGGAAAACTGCTACGAATTCGCAGCGGCCAATCCGCTGCGGATCCGCGGCCAATCCGCTGCGGATCCGCGGCCGATCCGCTGCGGATCCGCTGCGGATCCGCGGCCGATCCGCTGCGGATCCGCGGCCGATCCGCTGCGGATCCGCGGCCGATCCGCTGCGGATCCGCGGCCGATCCGCTGCGGATCCGCGGCCGATCCGCTGCGGATCCGCTGCCAAATCCGCACATGCCATAACCCTAACCCTACCCGTAACCCTAACCCTAGTTCTAACCCTAACCCTAGTTCTAACCCTAACCCTAGTGGGAAAAAAAAAATATATATTTTCTTTATTTTATTATTGTCCCTATCTATGGGGGTGATAAAGGGGGGGGTTTATTTATTATTTTTTTTATTTTGATCGCTGTGGTAGAACCTACCACAGCGATCAAAATGTACCTGTAAGGAATCTGCCGGCCGGCGGGCGTACTGAGCATGCGCCCGCCATTTTGGAAGATGGCGGCGCCCAGCGAGGAGACGGCCGGACACCGGGAGGATCGGTAAGTATGAAGGGGTGGTGGGGGGGTGGATCTGAGCACAGGGGGGGTGATCGGAGGACGGGGGGAGCGGACAGCAGGACGGGGGAGCGGGCAGGAGCACGGGGCAGCGGAGCACAGGACGGAGGGGACCGGACCACGCACCGGAGCACTGGGGGGGCGATCGGTGGGGTGGGGGGTGGTCACTTCAGGTTTTCCAGCCATGGCCGATGATATTGCAGCATCGGCCATGGCTGGATTGTAATATTTCACCTGTTTTTTAGGTGAAATATTACAAATCGCTCTGATTGGCAGTTTCACTTTCAACAGCCAATCAGAGCGATCGTAGCCATGGGGGGGTGAAGCCACCCCCCCTGGGCTGAAGCACCACTCCCCCTGTCTCTGCAGATCGGGTGAAAATGGAGTTAACCCTTTCACCCGATCTGCAGGAGCGCGATCATTCCATGACGCATACGCTGCGTCATAGGTCGTTTTGGCACCGACTTTCATGACGCAGCGTATGCGTCAAAGGTCGTTAAGGGGTTAATCACTACAGCCCAATTTGTCCTTAGATGAGCATAGCAAATGTGATGAACAGCATTGTCATTGTGAAGAACAGTGTAGTAATTGTGAAGGCTGCAATCACTTAAGGTACCGTCACATTTAGCGACGCTGCAGCGATCTAGACAACGATCCCGATCACTGCAGCATCGCTGTGTGGTCGCTGGAGAGCTGTCACACAGACAGCTCTCCAGCGACCAACTATGCAAAGTCCCCTGGTAACCAGGGTAAACATCGGGTTACTAAGCGCAGGGCCGCACTTAGTAACCCGATGTTTACCCTGGTTACCAGCGTAAACGTAAAAAAAACCAAACACTACATACTTACATTCCGGTGTCTGTCCCCCGGCGCTGTGCTTCTCTGCACTGTGTAAGTGCCAGCCGGAAAGCACAGCGGTGACGTCACCGCTGTGCTTTGCTTTCCGGCCGGCCGGCGCTTACACAGTGCAGAGAAGCACAGCGCCGGGGGACAGACACCGGGATGTAAGTATGTAGTGTTTGGTTTTTTTTTACGTTTACGCTGGTAACCAGGGTAAACATCGGGTTACTAAGCGCGGCCCTGCGCTTAGTAACCCGATGTTTACCCTGGTTACCAGTGAAGACATCGCTGAATCGGCGTCACACACCGATTCAGCGATGTCTACGGGAGATCCAGCGACGAAATAAAGTTCTGGCCTTTCTGCTCCGACCAACGATGGCACAGCAGGATCCTGATCGCTGCTGCCTGTCAAACTCAACGATATCGCTAGCCAGGACGCTGCAACGTCACAGATCGCTAGCGATATCGTTCAGTGTGAAGGTACCTTTAGAGGCTGCTAATTGGCTGCAGTGGTTATATGACACCGAGGACAAAGAACACAGAGCAGAGGAGCATGTCTGGGGGGTATATATATATATATATATATTTTCATTTATTTATACAATGTACAGTTAATAAGAGATTGTCCATTTCTTAACAACCTCTTTAACGTGAGTAATGGTCATTTTTTTTAAATCACATTTCCTGCTTTTTTTCTTTTTAAATCTTGAACAACCCTTTAAAACTGTCTGCATCTTTCAACGGTTAATTTTACTAGCATTTTCCTTGACCTTTTTCCATGAGTATTTCTATCTTTCAAATCCAATTATTTTCACCACCTCCAATTATTTACATTCAAGCTCTGCAGATGTGTGATGCACAAATACTGCATGATTTATGGGATAAGCACTGTATCTTATTTAAAAGAGAAACAAAACTAAATTAAAAATTAATTTGAAATTAATTGAGCACAGATGATGCCCAGTTCTAAAGAAAAGTGTGATTATTTCCCACCTTGTGACTTTAAGCTGAAACATTATGCTTGTATTCAAAGGACTAAGTCCTTTGAGTGACACTGAAGTTTAGATGGATGTGCAGGACTATAATTTTAGTGTGTGGTGAATCTGGTACTGATAAAGACTGTGCAAAGTATGAGAATCCGTAAGATGTCAACTGCATGGCATAATGGGGAGGCCCACGTGCAAATCCAAAATGATGTTTGCCTGCTCTCTGATGCTTCAGCAGTGTGGGAAATGATGCCAGGAATATTTTTGTTGTGATCCACAAATTGCATCTCAAAATATTGATGTGAATACCTTTCAGCCCAATGATGACAAAAGTATTCTCGGAGCGATACCTTTATTTATGTCATCATTGGGCAGAAAAATATTCACATCTGGATAACACAACATAACTTGTTATTCTAGATCATCTCAAAATATTAAAATTAGTGTGAAACTGAAGATTTCAGGAAATTCTACACAAACTTGATTATTTATTAGTGTTGAGCGATACCTTCCGATATCAGAAAGTATCGGTATCGGAAAGTATCGGCCAATACCGTCAAAGTATCGGATCTAATCCGATACCGATACCCGATCCCAATGCAAGTCAATGGGACGAAAATATCGGAATTAAAATAAACCCTTTCTTTCCTTGTAGGTTAATTCTACATGAAGGAAAACAACTAAGAATAATGTAGGATGTATTGGGGGAGGTGGCGGAGACATTAAAGGCACAGAGGTTTAGCCCAAACAAATAGAATAGCAGGTTTTTTTGTGTTTTTTTATGACGTTCGGCGTTAGAAAGATTTTGACTATTTTTTTTTTTTTTTTTAATTTTGTCAGATATTGATGTTTCATTACTTCCACGTCCTTCACCTTCTTTTTTACTTCTCCCACACTTTCTTCTTCATTATCCTCATCATCAGCTTCTTTGACATCAACTATCTTCACCTTATTCATCTTCTTCTTCTACCTATAATTTTTTTTTTTTACATTGTTCATATTCTTTTTATTTAACTATTATCTTTTTCATATTCAACTTCTTCATCATATTCTTATTTGTGACAGGCATTCCCGTAGTTGTTATCTATAAAAGTTTGAAGATTACACCTTCCGTTCTGCCTGTCACAAAAGAGTTACATTTGTCCGCGTTCAGTTTGGCCTGCAGCATCAGGCTTTATCCAGGGGCACCACGAGGAGGAATGGACTAACCCCCATACACTGCTTAGTCTTCTTCTGCTTATAATTTAGATAATATCTTTTGCTCTGATATTTAGTCTTATGCTTAATGTTCTTCTGCTCTTTGTTCTGCAGCCTCTTGTTCTTCTGCTTCTCGGTCTCCCATGTCGTCGTCGTCTCCAGGGTCATCGTCTCCGGGGTCGTCGTCATCAGGGTCGTCGTCATCGGGGTCGTCTTCAGGGTCATCGTCTCCAGGGTCGTCGTCATCTCGGTGGTTGTCGTCTCTGGTGTCGTCATCATCTTAGGGGTGGTCTTCAGGGTCATCGTCTTTAGGGTCTTGAACTTGGAAATGTAGCAGAAGGTACAAGAAGGCTGAGAAAATGCCGAGAAACAGCTGATGGAACTGGAACTCAGATGGCTACCCGAAGGTCCAAGAGCCAATGGAACTACCGTGGACCAGCTGACGTTACTGGAACCCGGTTACTAAGCAGGAGGTACCCGTGCCTGAAAGCACTACCAAGGACCACCTGACGTTGGTGTAACTCGGATACCCATAGGGAGGCACCTAAGCCAAAGGCTCTGCCCGGAACCAGCTGACGGTACTGGAACCAGGATGGGGAGCAGAAGGTACAAGAGAAAAAGACACTGCCGAGAACCAGCTGACGGTACTGGAACCCGGATGGGTAGCCGAAGGTCCAAGAGCCAATGGAACTACCGAGGACCAGCTGACGTTACTGGAACCTGGTTAATAAGCAGGAGGTACCCGTGCCTGAAAGCACTACCAAGGACCACCTGATGTTGGTGGAACTCGGATACCCAGAGGGAGGCACCTAAGCCAAAGGCTCTGCCCGGAACCAGCTGACGGTACTGGAACCAGGATGGGGAGCAGAAGGTACAAGAGCAAAAGACACTGCCGAGAACCAGCTGACGGTACTGGAACCCGGATGGGTAGCCGAAGGTCCAAGAGCCAATGGAACTACCGAGGACCAGCTGATGTTACTGGAACCCGGTTACTAAGCAGGAGGTACCCGTGCCTGAAAGCACTACCAAGGACCACCTGACGTTGGTGGAACTCGGATACCCAGAGGGAGGCACCTAAGCCAAAGGCTCTGCCCGGAACCAGCTGACGGTACTGGAACCAGGATGGGGACCTATTCAAGCTTGTCTTCCTAGAGCCCCAACTGGCGGTGTTAGAGCCCAGGGTGAGCAGAAGGAGGAGCAGGGGGAGGGGAGTGTAGGCCGAAGCCTGCACTGGCGGCAGCTTTGGGTCTGTTGTGCCTGCGTGGCGGTCGCAGGACACGTTGCCGGCTACACAGCAGGGGAACAGCTGGCGGTGCTGAACCCCACTGACACATTGGCGAGGTGTTTGGCTCTGTGCAGCCAGCACTTCCGGACAGCAACTAGCGGTGTTGGAGCCCGGGCTCTGCCGGTGGAGCAGAGTGTAGGCCGAAGCCTAATTGAACCGATTTCAAAGGTAACCTTTAACCCCCCCTCAGGGGTTACAAACTAGAAGAGCCACAGCTTATGCAGCAGTAGTGCCGCACAAGTCAAAGGTTGCTCTTTTAATTTTTCTCCTTGCACACGCCGAATGAAACACGTATAACATTTAGCCCTTTATACAGTCAAACTGTGTTGGAGGCGTGAGTTCCCTTCGTAATGAGACGCAGCACAGCTGACAAAAATGCCACCTTGGTGCTTTTCGCGGCCTCCTGAGCTTCGTTATTTGCTGCACAGGAGTCTGCGCTGTCTGTTATCCCTTGGCCTTGCGCTGTTAGCGCTGCCCGTCCTCTGACAACATTTGATGTCGGCCGGTGCGGTACGCGATGACCATGAATCCCAGCCCCGCAGTGTCTTAACATTGTTAAAACACTGCGGGGCTGGGATTCATGGCCTGGCGCAGAACATATGTTCGCCTCTCGCTCGGGTTCTTACACCCGCTTCAGACTATGCGGCGTCAGCTGATCCCTTATCGCATGCCACGGCCATGAAGCCGCACAGTCCGAAGAAGGCGGAAGGAGATGAGGGATAGGCGAAGAAATGCACCGTTCATGCCCGTCAATCACACCCTCGCAGTCAAAATAAATAAGACACCGAGGGGCGTTGTGTGGGGCAAGGCGGCGGCAGAGGCGCAGCCAGCCAAACAATGAGGTCAGAAGACGGGCAGCGCTACCAAGGAGCTTGTTGCGTGTCAATACAAAGGAAAATCACACCTGAGGGACGTTTTAATGGTCTCAGAGGACTCATTTTAGACGTGTTCAGTTCCCCATGGGCAAGGAGAATAAGTTTCCTAGCCACCTTGCACACATGCAGCATTACTGCTGTACAAGGTGGCTGTAAACCATAGAAACACCTGGGGGAGGGGGACAGGTTCCCTTCAATTTCAGTTCTTGTGTCTGCGTGGCTGTCGCAGGACACGTTGCCGGCTACACAGCAGGGGAACAGCTGGCGGTGCTGGACCCCACTGACACACTGGCTGGTGTTCTTCTCTGTGCAGCTAGCAGTACCGGGCCCCAACTGGCGGTGTTAGAGCCCAGGGTCATCAGGAGGAGGAGCAGGAGGAGGAGCAGGGGGAGGGGAGTGTAGGCCGAAGCCTGCACTGGCGGCAGCTTTGGGTCTGTTGTGCCTGCGTGGCGGTCGCAGGACACGTTGCCGGCTACACAGCAGGGGAACAGCTGGCGGTGCTGAACCCCACTGACACATTGGCGAGGTGTTTGGCTCTGTGCAGCCAGCACTTCCGGACAGCAACTAGCGGTGTTGGAGCCCGGGCTCTGCCGGTGGAGCAGAGTGTAGGCCGAAGCCTAATTGAACCGATTTCAAAGGTAACCTTTAACCCCCCCTCAGGGGTTACAAACTAGAAGAGCCACAGCTTATGCAGCAGTAGTGCCGCACAAGTCAAAGGTTGCTCTTTTAATTTTTCTCCTTGCACACGCCGAATGAAACACGTATAACATTTAGCCCTTTATACAGTCAAACTGTGTTGGAGGCGTGAGTTCCCTTCGTAATGAGACGCAGCACAGCTGACAAAAATGCCACCTTGGTGCTTTTCGCGGCCTCCTGAGCTTCGTTATTTGCTGCACAGGAGTCTGCGCTGTCGTGTTATCCCTTGGCCTTGCGCTGTTAGCGCTGCCCGTCCTCTGACAACATTTGATGTCGGCCGGTGCGGTACGTGATGACCATGAATCCCAGCCCCGCAGTGTCTTAACATTGTTAAAACACTGCGGGGCTGGGATTCATGGCCTGGCGCAGAACATATGTTCGCCTCTCGCTCGGGTTCTTACACCCGCTTCAGACTATGCGGCGTCAGCTGATCCCTTATCGCATGCCACGGCCATGAAGCCGCACAGTCCGAAGAAGGCGGAAGGAGATGAGGGATAGGCGAAGAAATGCACCGTTCATGCCCGTCAATCACACCCTCGCAGTCAAAATAAATAAGACACCGAGGGGCGTTGTGTGGGGCAAGGCGGCGGCAGAGGCGCAGCCAGCCAAACAATGAGGCCAGAAGACGGGCAGCGCTACCAAGGAGCTTGTTGCGTGTCAATACAAAGGAAAATCACACCTGAGGGACGTTTTAATGGTCTCAGAGGACTCATTTTAGACGTGTTCAGTTCCCCATGGGCAAGGAGAATAAGTTTCCTAGCCACCTTGCACACATGCAGCATTACTGCTGTACAAGGTGGCTGTAAACCATAGAAACACCTGGGGGAGGGGGACAGGTTCCCTTCAATTTCAGTTCTTGTGTCTGCGTGGCTGTCGCAGGACACGTTGCCGGCTACACAGCAGGGGAACAGCTGGCGGTGCTGGACCCCACTGACACATTGGCTGGTGTTCTTCTCTGTGCAGCTAGCAGTACCGGGCCCCAACTGGTGGTGTTAGAGCCCAGGGTCAGCAGGAGGAGGAGCAGGAGGAGGAGCAGGGGGAGGGGAGTGTAGGCCGAAGCCTGCACTGGCGGCAGCTTTGGGTCTGTTGTGCCTGCGTGGCGGTCGCAGGACACGTTGCCGGCTACACAGCAGGGGAACAGCTGGCGGTGCTGAACCCCACTGACACATTGGCGAGGTGTTTGGCTCTGTGCAGCCAGCACTTCCGGACAGCAACTAGCGGTGTTGGAGCCCGGGCTCTGCCGGTGGAGCAGAGTGTAGGCCGAAGCCTAATTGAACCGATTTCAAAGGTAACCTTTAACCCCCCTCAGGGGTTACAAACTAGAAGAGCCACAGCTTATGCAGCAGTAGTGCCGCACAAGTCAAAGGTTGCTCTTTTAATTTTTCTCCTTGCACACGCTGAATGAAACACGTATAACATTTAGCCCTTTATACAGTCAAACTGTGTTGGAGGCGTGAGTTCCCTTCGTAATGAGACGCAGCACAGCTGACAAAAATGCCACCTTGGTGCTTTGCGCGGCCTCCTGAGCTTCGTTATTTGCTGCACAGGAGTCTGCGCTGTCGTGTTATCCCTTGGCCTTGCGCTGTTAGCGCTGCCCGTCCTCTGACAACATTTGATGTCGGCCGGTGCGGTACGCGATGACCATGAATCCCAGCCCCGCAGTGTCTTAACATTGTTAAAACACTGCGGGGCTGGGATTCATGGCCTGGCGCAGTACATATGTTCGCCTCTCGCTCGGGTTCTTACACCCGCTTCAGACTATGCGGCGTCAGCTGATCCCTTATCGCATGCCACGGCCATGAAGCCGCACAGTCCGAAGAAGGCGGAAGGAGATGAGGGATAGGCGAAGAAATGCACTGTCATGATCTCCATGGCCAGAGAACTAGCATAAGCCTCAATAGGAACAAGCTCTTGGAAGATGTAACTATACTGACCATGAACTAAACCTACCGCATCATCTAGAAGTAGCCAGGTAGCATGTCCTACTTTTTATCCCTATATGCCCAGCGCCGGCCGGAGAACTAAATAATGCTAGCAGAGGGAAATATAAGACCTGACTCACCTCTAGAGAAATGCCCAAAAAGGAGACAGAGGCCCCCCCACATATATTGGCGGTGATATGAGATGAAACAACAAACGCAGCAGGAAAATAGTTTTAGCAAATTTGAGGTCCGCTTTCTAGATAGCAGAAGACAGAAAGCATACTTTCATGGTCAGTAGAAAACCCTAACAAAACACATCCAGAAATTACTTTAGGACTCTGGCATTAACTCATAATACCAGAGTGGCAATTCCTGATCAACAAGAGCTTTCCAGACACAGTAACGAAACTGCAGCTGTGAACTGGAACCAAAATACAAAAACAAAACATGGACGAATGTCCAACTTATCTAGTAGATGTCTGGGAGCAGGAACAAGCACAGAGAGGCTTCTGATAACATTGTTGACCGGCAAGCATCTAACAGAGAAGCCAGGTTATATAGCGACACCCAGATCTAATCAGAACAGGTGAACAGGGAAGATGATGTCACAAGTTCAATTCCACCAGTAGCCACCGGGGGAGCCCAGAATCCAAATTCACAACAGTACCCCCCCCTCAAGGAGGGGGCACCGAACCCTCACCAGAACCACCAGGGCGATCAGGATGGGCCCTATGAAAGGCACGAACCAGATCAGAGGCATGAACATCAGATGCAGTGACCCAAGAATTATCCTCCTGGCCGTATCCCTTCCACTTGACCAGATACTGGAGTCTCCGTCTGGAAACACGGGAGTCTAGGATTTTTTCCACAACGTACTCCAACTCACCCTCAACCAACACCGGAGCAGGAGGCTCAACGGAAGGCACAACCGGTGCCTCATACCTGCGCAATAACGACCGATGAAAAACGTTATGAATAGAAAAGGATGCAGGGAGGTCCAAACGGAAGGAAACAGGGTTAAGAATCTCCAATATTTTATACGGACCGATGAACCGAGGCTTAAACTTAGGAGATGAGACCCTCATAGGGACAAAACGAGAAGACAACCACACCAAATCTCCAACACAAAGCCGAGGACCAACACGACGGTGACGGTTGGCAAAAAGCTGAGTCTTCTCCTGGGACAACTTTAAATTGTCCATCACCTGCCCCCAGATATGATGCAATCTCTCCACCACCGCATCCACTCCAGGACAATCCGAGGATTCCATCTGACCGGAGGAAAATCGAGGGTGGAACCCCGAATTACAGAAAAACGGGGACACCAAAGTGGCAGAGCTGGCCCGATTATTGAGGGCGAACTCCGCCAATGGCAAAAAAGCAACCCAATCATCCTGGTCAGCAGACACAAAACACCTCAGATATGTCTCCAGGGTCTGATTAGTCCGCTCGGTCTGGCCATTAGTCTGAGGGTGAAAAGCAGACGAAAAAGACAAATCTATGCCCATCCTAGCACAGAATGCCCGCCAAAATCTAGACACAAATTGGGTTCCTCTGTCAGAAACGATATTCTCAGGAATACCATGCAAACGAACAACATTTTGAAAAAACAGGGGCACCAACTCGGAAGAAGAAGGCAATTTGGGCAGGGGAACCAAATGGACCATCTTAGAAAAACGGTCACACACCACCCAGATGACAGACATCTTCTGAGAAACAGGCAGATCTGAAATAAAATCCATCGAGATGTGTGTCCAAGGCCTCTTAGGAATAGGCAAGGGCAACAATAATCCACTAGCCCGAGAACAACAAGGCTTGGCCCGAGCACAAACGTCACAAGACTGCACAAAGCCTCGCACATCTCGTGACAGGGAAGGCCACCAGAAGGATCTTGCCACCAAATCCCTGGTACCAAAAATTCCAGGATGACCTGCCAATGCAGAAGAATGTACCTCAGAGATGACTCTACTGGTCCAATCATCAGGAACAAACAACCTATCAGGCGGACAACGATCCGGTCTATCCGCCTGAAACTCCTGCAAGGCCCGCCGCAGGTCTGGAGAAACGGCTGACAAGATAACTCCCTCCTTAAGAATACCTGTGGGGTCAGAGTTGCCGGGTGAATCAGGCTCAAAACTCCTAGAAAGGGCATCCGCCTTAACATTCTTAGAACCCGGTAGGTACGATACCACAAAATTAAACCGAGAGAAAAATAATGACCAGCGCGCCTGTCTAGGATTCAGGCGCCTGGCGGTCTCAAGATAGATCAAATTTTTGTGGTCAGTCAATACCACCACCTGATGTCTGGCCCCCTCGAGCCAATGGCGCCACTCCTCAAACGCCCACTTCATGGCCAAAAGCTCCCGATTCCCAACATCATAATTCCGCTCAGCGGGCGAAAATTTACGGGAAAAGAAGGCACAAGGCCTCATCACGGCGCAGTCAGAACTTTTCTGCGACAACACTGCCCCAGCCCCGATCTCAGAAGCGTCGACCTCAACCTGAAAAGGAAGAGTCACATCAGGCTGACGCAACACAGGGGCAGAAGAAAAACGGCGCTTAAGCTCCTGAAAGGCCTCCACAGCATCAGGGGACCAATTAGCAACATCAGCACCCTGTCTAGTCAAATCGGTCAATGGCTTAACGACATCCGAAAAACCAGAAATAAATCGACGATAAAAGTTGGCAAAGCCCAAAAATTTCTGAAGACTTTTAAGAGAAGAGGGCTGCGTCCAATCACAAATAGCTTGAACCTTGACAGGATCCATCTCAATGGAAGAGGGAGAAAAAATATATCCCAAAAAGGAAATTCTCTGAACCCCAAAAACGCACTTAGAACCCTTGACACACAGAGAATTAGACCGCAAAACCTGAAAAACCCTCTTAACTTGCCGGACATGAGAGTCCCAATCATCCGAAAAAATCAGAATATCATCCAGATACACTATCATAAATTTATCCAAAAAATCGTGGAAAATATCATGCATAAAGGACTGGAAGACTGAAGGGGCATTAGAAAGACCAAAAGGCATCACCAAATACTCAAAGTGGCCCTCGGGCGTATTAAATGCGGTTTTCCACTCATCCCCCTGCCTGATCCGCACCAAATTATACGCCCCACGGAGATCAATCTTAGAGAACCACTTGGCCCCCTTTATGCGAGCAAACAAATCAGTCAGCAACGGCAATGGGTATTGATATTTAACCGTGATTTTATTCAAAAGCCGATAATCAATACATGGTCTCAAAGAGCCGTCTTTTTTTGACACAAAGAAAAAACCGGCTCCTAAGGGAGATGACGATGGACGAATATGTCCCTTTTCCAAGGACTCCTTTATATATTCTCGCATAGCAGTATGTTCAGGCACAGACAGATTAAATAAACGACCCTTTGGGTATTTACTACCCGGAATTAAATCTATAGCACAATCGCACTCACGGTGCGGAGGTAGTGAACCCAGCTTGGGTTCTTCAAAGACGTCACGATAATCAGACAGGAACTCAGGGATTTCAGAGGGAATAGATGATGAAATGGACACCAAAGGTACGTCCCCATGAGTCCCCTTACATCCCCAGCTCAACACAGACATAGCTCTCCAGTCAAGGACTGGGTTGTGAGCCTGCAGCCATGGCAATCCCAGCACCAAATCATCATGTAGATTATACAGCACCAGAAAACGAATAGTCTCCTGGTGATCCGGATTAATACACATAGTCACTTGTGTCCAGTATTGTGGTTTATTATTAGCCAATGGGGTGGAGTCAATCCCCTTCAGAGGAATAAGAGTCTCCAAAGGCTCTAAATCATACCCACAACGATTGGCAAAGGACCAATCCATAAGACTCAAAGCGGCGCCAGAGTCGATATAGGCGTCCGTAGTAATAGATGACAAAGAGCAAATCAGGGTCACAGACAAAATAAATTTAGACTGTAAAGTGCCAATGGGAACGGATTTATCAAGCTTTTTAGTACGCTTAAAGCATGCTGATATAACATGAGTAGAATCCCCACAATAGAAACACAACCCATTTTTCCGTCTAAAATTCTGCCGCTCGCTTCTGGACAGAATTCTATCACACTGCATGTTTTCTGGCGTCTTCTCAGTGGACACCGCCAGATGGTGCACTGGTTTGCGCTCCCGCAGACGCCTATCGATCTGAATGGCCATTGTCATGGACTCATTCAGACTTGCAGGCACAGGGAACCCCACCATAACATCCTTAATGGCATCAGAAAGACCCTCTCTGAAAGTAGCCGCCAAGGCACACTCATTCCACTGAGTAAGCACAGACCATTTACGGAATTTTTGGCAGTAAATTTCAGCTTCATCTTGCCCCTGCGATAGGGACATCAAAGTTTTTTCTGCCTGAAGTTCCAAATGAGGTTCCTCATACAGCAAGCCCAAGGCCAGAAAAAACGCATCCACATTGCGCAACGCAGGATCCCCTGGTGCCAATGCAAAAGCCCAATCTTGAGGGTCGCCGCGGAGCAAGGAAATCACAATCCCAACCTGCTGTGCAGGGTCTCCAGCAGAACGAGATTTCAGGGACAAAAATAACTTACAATTATTTCTAAAATTCTGAAAGCTAGATCTATTCCCTGAGAAGAATTCCGGCAAAGGAATTCTCGGCTCTGATACCGGAGCATGAACAACAAAATCTTGCAAACTTTGTACTTTCGTGGCGAGATTATTCAAACCTGCAGTTACACTCTGTAGATCCATTATAGACAGGTGAACATAGAGCCATTCAAAGATTAGAAGGAGAGAGAAAAAAAAGAAAGACTGCAGCATAGACAGACTGGCAAGTGATCCAATTAAGAGCACACTAACTACTAGAGAAAAAAAAAAAAAAAAAAAAAAAAAAATTTTCAGCAGACTTCTTATTTCTCTCCTTTCTCAGCCAAGGATTTTAACCCTTTAGTGGGCCGGTCAAACTGTCATGATCTCCATGGCCAGAGAACTAGCATAAGCCTCAATAGGAACAAGCTCTTGGAAGATGTAACTATACTGACCATGAACTAAACCTACCGCATCATCTAGAAGTAGCCAGGTAGCATGTCCTACTTTTTATCCCTATATGCCCAGCGCCGGCCGGAGAACTAAATAATGCTAGCAGAGGGAAATATAAGACCTGACTCACCTCTAGAGAAATGCCCAAAAAGGAGACAGAGGCCCCCCCACATATATTGGCGGTGATATGAGATGAAACAACAAACGCAGCAGGAAAATAGTTTTAGCAAATTTGAGGTCCGCTTTCTAGATAGCAGAAGACAGAAAGCATACTTTCATGGTCAGTAGAAAACCCTAACAAAACACATCCAGAAATTACTTTAGGACTCTGGCATTAACTCATAATACCAGAGTGGCAATTCCTGATCAACAAGAGCTTTCCAGACACAGTAACGAAACTGCAGCTGTGAACTGGAACCAAAATACAAAAACAAAACATGGACGAATGTCCAACTTATCTAGTAGATGTCTGGGAGCAGGAACAAGCACAGAGAGGCTTCTGATAACATTGTTGACCGGCAAGCATCTAACAGAGAAGCCAGGTTATATAGCGACACCCAGATCTAATCAGAACAGGTGAACAGGGAAGATGATGTCACAAGTTCAATTCCACCAGTAGCCACCGGGGGAGCCCAGAATCCAAATTCACAACAATGCACCGTTCATGCCCGTCAATCACACCCTCGCAGTCAAAATAAATAAGACACCGAGGGGCGTTGTGTGGGGCAAGGCGGCGGCAGAGGCGCAGCCAGCCAAACAATGAGGCCAGAAGACGAGCAGCGCTACCAAGGAGCTTGTTGCGTGTCAATACAAAGGAAAATCACACCTGAGGGACGTTTTAATGGTGTCAGAGGACTCATTTTAGACGTGTTCAGTTCCCCATGGGCAAGGAGAATACGTTTCCTAGCCACCTTGCACACATGCAGCATTACTGCTGTACAAGGTGGATGTAAACCATAGAAACACCTGGGGGAGGGGGACAGGTTCCCTTCAATTTCAGTTCTTGTGTCTGCGTGGCTGTCGCAGGACACGTTGCCGGCTACACAGCAGGGGAACAGCTGGCGGTGCTGGACCCCACTGACACATTGGTTGGTGTTCTTCTCTGTGCAGCTAGCAGTACCGGGCCCCAACTGGCGGTGTTAGAGCCCAGGGTCAGCAGGAGGAGGAGCAGGAGCAGGAGAAGGGGGAGGGGAGTGTAGGCCGAAGCCTGCACTGGCGGCAGCTTCGGGTCTGTTGTGCCTGCGTGGCGGTCGCAGGACACGTTGCCGGCTACACAGCAGGGGAACAGCTGGCGGTGCTGAACCCCACTGACACATTGGCGAGGTGTTTGGCTCTGTGCAGCCAGCACTTCCGGACAGCAACTAGCGGTGTTGGAGCCCGGGCTCTGCCGGTGGAGCAGAGTGTAGGCAGAAGCCTAATTGAACCGATTTCAAAGGTAACCTTTAACCCCCCCTCAGGGGTTACAAACTAGAAGAGCCACAGCTTATGCAGCAGTAGTGCTGCACAAGTCAAAGGTTGCTCTTTTAATTTTTCTCCTTGCACACGCCGAATGAAACACGTATAACATTTAGCCCTTTATACAGTCAAACTGTGTTGGAGGCGTGAGTTCCCTTCGTAATGAGACGCAGCACAGCTGACAAAAATGCCACCTTGGTGCTTTGCGCGGCCTCCTGAGCTTCGTTATTTGCTGCACAGGAGTCTGCGCTGTCGTGTTATCCCTTGGCCTTGCGCTGTTAGCGCTGCCCGTCCTCTGACAACATTTGATGTCGGCCGGTGCGGTACGCAATGACCATGAATCCCAGCCCCGCAGTGTCTTAACATTGTTAAAACACTGCGGGGCTGGGATTCATGGCCTGGCGCAGTACATATGTTCGCCTCTCGCTCGGGTTCTTACACCCGCTTCAGACTATGCGGCGTCAGCTGATCCCTTATCGCATGCCACGGCCATGAAGCCGCACAGTCCGAAGAAGGCGGAAGGAGATGAGGGATAGGCGAAGAAATGCACCGTTCATGCCCGTCAATCACACCCTCGCAGTCAAAATAAATAAGACACCGAGGGGCGTTGTGTGGGGCAAGGCGGCGGCAGAGGCGCAGCCAGCCAAACAATGAGGCCAGAAGACGGGCAGCGCTACCAAGGAGCTTGTTGCGTGTCAATACAAAGGAAAATCACACCTGAGGGACGTTTTAATGGTCTCAGAGGACTCATTTTAGACGTGTTCAGTTCCCCATGGGCAAGGAGAATAAGTTTCCTAGCCACCTTGCACACATGCAGCATTACTGCTGTACAAGGTGGCTGTAAACCATAGAAACACCTGGGGGAGGGGGACAGGTTCCCTTCAATTTCAGTTCTTGTGTCTGCGTGGCTGACGCAGGACACGTTGCCGGCTACACAGCAGGGGAACAGCTGGCGGTGCTGGACCCCACTGACACACTGGCTGGTGTTCTTCTCTGTGCAGCTAGCAGTACCGGGCCCCAACTGGCGGTGTTAGAGCCCAGGGTCATCAGGAGGAGGAGCAGGAGGAGGAGCAGGGGGAGGGGAGTGTAGGCCGAAGCCTG
Organism: Ranitomeya variabilis; assembly: GCF_051348905.1. NCBI lineage: Eukaryota > Metazoa > Chordata > Amphibia > Anura > Dendrobatidae > Ranitomeya > Ranitomeya variabilis. Next base: position 998,468,526 of record NC_135232.1, on the reverse strand, counting down.
CACTGGCGGCAGCTTTGGGTCTGTTGTGCCTGCGTGGCGGTCGCAGGACACGTTGCCGGCTACACAGCAGGGGAACAGCTGGCGGTGCTGAACCCCACTGACACATTGGCGAGGTGTTTGGCTCTGTGCAGCCAGCACTTCCGGACAGCAACTAGCGGTGTTGGAGCCCGGGCTCTGCCGGTGGAGCAGAGTGTAGGCCGAAGCCTAATTGAACCGATTTCAAAGGTAACCTTTAACCCCCCCTCAGGGGTTACAAACTAGAAGAGCCACAGCTTATGCAGCAGTAGTGCCGCACAAGTCAAAGGTTGCTCTTTTAATTTTTCTCCTTGCACACGCCGAATGAAACACGTATAACATTTAGCCCTTTATACAGTCAAACTGTGTTGGAGGCGTGAGTTCCCTTCGTAATGAGACGCAGCACAGCTGACAAAAATGCCACCTTGGTGCTTTGCGCGGCCTCCTGAGCTTTGTTATTTGCTGCACAGGAGTCTGCGCTGTCGTGTTATCCCTTGGCCTTGCGCTGTTAGCGCTGCCCGTCCTCTGACAACATTTGATGTCGGCCGGTGCGGTACGCGATGACCATGAATCCCAGCCCCGCAGTGTCTTAACATTGTTAAAACACTGCGGGGCTGGGATTCATGGCCTGGCGCAGAACATATGTTCGCCTCTCGCTCGGGTTCTTACACCCGCTTCAGACTATGCGGCGTCAGCTGATCCCTTATCGCATGCCACGGCCATGAAGCTGCACAGTCCGAAGAAGGCGGAAGGAGATGAGGGATAGGCGAAGAAATGCACCGTTCATGCCCGTCAATCACACCCTCGCAGTCAAAATAAATAAGACACCGAGGGGCGTTGTGTGGGGCAAGGCGGCGGCAGAGGCGCAGCCAGCCAAACAATGAGGCCAGAAGACGGGCAGCGCTACCAAGGAGCTTGTTGCGTGTCAATACAAAGGAAAATCAAACCTGAGGGACATTTTAATGGTCTCAGAGGACTCATTTTAGACGTGTTCAGTTCCCCATGGGCAAGGAGAATAAGTTTCCTAGCCACCTTGCACACATGCAGCATTACTGCTGTACAAGGTGGCTGTAAACCATAGAAACACCTGGGGGAGGGGGACAGGTTCCCTTCAATTTCAGTTCTTGTGTCTGCGTGGCTGTCGCAGGACACGTTGCCGGCTACACAGCAGGGGAACAGCTGGCGGTGCTGGACCCCACTGACACATTGGCTGGTGTTCTTCTCTGTGCAGCTAGCAGTACCGGGCCCCAACTGGCGGTGTTAGAGCCCAGGGTCAGCAGGAGGAGGAGAGGGAGCAGAGTGTAGGCCGAAGCCTGCACTGGCGGCAGCTTTGTGTCTGCGTGGCTGTTGCAGGACACGTTGCCGGCTACACAGCAGGGGAACAGCTGGCGGTGCTGAACCCCACTGACACATTGGCGGGTGTTTTTCTCTGTGCAGCCAGCACTTCCGGACAGCAACTAGCGGTGTTTGAGCCCGGGCTCTGCAGGTGGAGCAGAGTGTAGGCCGCAGCCTGCACTGGAGCAAGTTGAAAGGGAACCTTTAACCCCCCCCCCAGGCGTTTGTAGCTGAAAGAGCCATCTTCTACAGCACTAATGCTGGAAAAGGTAAACTTAGCTCTTTTAATTATGGTCCTTGCACATGCTGAACCTAACACTTTTGAAATGTGTCCCCTCACACGGTTAAACCGTCCGGTCGGTGGAACTTTCCTTTGTCATGTGACGCAGCACAGCTGTCATTCTTACCCCCTTGGCGCCGTGCGCCTCCTCCTCAGCGTTGTTTGAATCTGTCCCGGAGTCTGCGCTGTTATGTTATCCCTTGGCCAGGCACACTTAGCGCTGCCCGTCTTCTGACATCATTTGGTGTCAGGATGGCTGCGCCTGTGCGGCCGCGCTGGACGAGATCCCGCCTCGCCGTGTCATCTAATGTAATCACTCTGCGGACCTGTGATCCATGGGCATGAGCAGTGCATATCCTCGCCTCTCACTCCCCTCCCTACGGCTTCTTCAGACTGTGCGGCGTCACGGCCGTGGCATGCTATTAGGGATCAGCTAACAGCGCACAGTCTGAAGAAGGCGTAGGGAGATGAGTGAGAGGCGGAGGTTAAGATATGCACTGCTAATGTCCATGGATCACAGGTCTGCAGTGGGATTAAATCAGAAGACACTACGAGGCGGGATCTCGTCCAGCGCGGCCACACAGGCGCAGCCATCCTGACACCAAATGATGTCAGAAAACGGGCAGCGCTAAGTGTGCCTGGCCAAGGGATAACATAACAGCGCAGACTCCGGGACAGATTCAAACAACGCTGAGGAGGAGGCGCACGGCGCCAAGGGGGTAAGAATGACGGCTGTGCTGCGTCACATGACAAAGGAAAGTTCCACCGACCGGACGGTTTAACCGTGTGAGGGGACACATTTCATAAGTGTTAGGTTCAGCATGTGCAAGGAGCACCACGAAAAGAGGCACTTTTTCCCTTTGCATCATTACTGCTGCACAAGGTGTCTCCTTCAGTAACAAACGCCTGGGGGGGGGACAGGTTCCCTTAAATTTAACTTGTTGTGCCTGCGTGGCGGTCGCAGGACTCATTGCCGTATACACAGCAGGGGAGCAGCTGACGTTACTGAACCCCAATAACAGAGGAGGGACTGTTGACTGTGCGTACAGCACTACCAGGCAACAACTAGCGGTGTTGGAGCCCAGGGACAGGAGGAGGAGGAGGAGGTGGAGGAGATAGGAGGGATTGCCACACACACAGCAGGGGAGCAGCTGACGTTACTGAACCCCAGTAACAGAGGAGGGACTGTTGACTGTGCGTACAGCACTACCAGGCAACAACTAGCGGTGTTGGAGACCAGGGACAGGGGGAGGAGGAGGTGGAGGAGATAGGAGGGATTGCCACACACACAGCTGGGGAACAGCTGACGTTACTGAACCCCAATAACAGAGGAGGGACTGTTGGGACTGTGCGTACAGCACTACCAGGCAACAACTAGCGGTGTTGGAGCCCAGGGACAGGGGGAGGAGGAGGTGGAGGAGATAGGAGGGATTGCCACACACACAGCTGGGGAACAGCTGACGTTACTGAACCCCAATAACAGAGGAGGGACTGTTGACTGTGCGTACAGCACTACCAGGCAACAACTAGCAGTGTTGGAGCCCAGGGACAGGAGGAGGAGGAGGAGGTGGAGGAGATAGGAGGGATTGCCACACACACAGCAGGGGAGCAGCTGACGTTATTGAACCCCAATAACAGAGGAGGGACTGTTGACTGTGCGTACAGCACTACCAGGCAACAACTAGCAGAGTTGGAGCCCAGGGACAGGAGGAGGAGGAGGAGGTGGAGGAGATAGGAGGGATTGCCACACACACAGCAGGGGAGCAGCTGACGTTACTGAACCCCAATAACAGAGGAGGGACTGTTGACTGTGCGTACAGCACTACCAGGCAACAACTAGCGGTGTTGGAGCCCAGGGACAGGGGGAGGAGGAGGTGGAGGAGATAGGAGGGATTGCCACACACACAGCTGGGGAACAGCTGACGTTACTGAACCCCAATAACAGAGGAGGGACTGTTGGGACTGTGCGTACAGCACTACCAGGCAACAACTAGCGGTGTTGGAGCCCAGGGACAGGGGGAGGAGGAGGTGGAGGGGATAGGAGGGATTGCCACACACACAGCTGGGGAACAGCTGACGTTACTGAACCCCAATAACAGAGGAGGGACTGTTGGGACTGTGCGTACAGCACTACCAGGCAACAACTAGCGGTGTTGGAGCCCAGGGACAGGGGGAGGAGGAGGAGGTGGAGGAGATAGGTGGGATTGCCACACACACAGCAGGGGAACAGCTGACGTTACTGAACCCCAATAACAGAGGAGGGACTGTTGACTGTGCGTACAGCACTACCAGGCAACAACTAGCGGTGTTGGAGCCCAGGGACAGGAGGAGGAGGAGGTGGAGGAGATAGGAGGGATTGCCACACACACAGCAGGGGAACAGCTGACGTTACTGAACCCCAATAACAGAGGAGGGACTGTTGGGACTGTGCGTACAGCACTACCAGGCAACAGCTAGCGGTGTTGGAGCCCAGGGACAGGAGGAGGAGGAGGAGGTGGAGGAGATAGGAGGGATTGCCACACACACAGCAGGGGAGCAGCTGACGTTACTGAACCCCAATAACAGAGGAGGGACTGTTGGGACTGTGCGTACAGCACTACCAGGCAACAACTAGCGGTGTTGGAGCCCAGGGACAGGGGGAGGAGGAGGAGGTGGAGGAGATGGGAGGGATTGCCACACACACAGCAGGGGAACAGCTGACGTTACTGAACCCCAATAACAGAGGAGGGACTGTTGACTGTGCGTACAGCACTACCAGGCAACAACTAGCGGTGTTGGAGCCCAGGGACAGGAGGAGGAGGAGGAGGTGGAGGAGATAGGAGGGATTGCCACACACACAGCAGGGGAGCAGCTGACGTTACTGAATCCCAATAACAGAGGAGGGACTGTTGACTGTGCGTACAGCACTTCTGGACAGCAACTAGCGGTGTTGGAGCCCAGGGACAGGAGGAGGAGGAGGTGGAGGAGATAGGAGGGATTGCCACACACACAGCAGGGGAGCAGCTGACGTTACTAAACCCCACTAACACATTGGCGAGGTGTTTGGCTCTGTGCATACAGCACTTCTGGACAGCAACTAGCGGTGTTGGAGCCCAGGGACAGGAGGAGGAGGAGGTGGAGGAGATAGGAGGGATTGCCACACACACAGCTGGGGAACAGCTGACGTTACTGAACCCCAATAACAGAGGAGGGACTGTTGGGACTGTGCGTACAGCACTACCAGGCAACAACTAGCGGTGTTGGAGCCCAGGGACAGGGGGAGGAGGAGGTGGAGGAGATAGGAGGGATTGCCACACACACAGCAGGGGAACAGCTGACGTTACTGAACCCCAATAACAGAGGAGGGACTGTTGACTGTGCGTACAGCACTTCTGGACAGCAACTAGTGGTGTTGGAGCCCAGGGACAGGAGGAGGAGGAGGTGGAGGAGATAGGAGGGATTGCCACACACACAGCAGGGGAGCAGCTGACGTTACTGAACCCCACTAACACATTGGCGAGGTGTTTGGCTCTGTGCGTACAGCACTTCTGGACAGCAACTAGCGGTGTTGGAGCCCAGGGACAGGAGGAGAAGCAGAGGAACACAATGTAGGCCGAAGCCTGATTGGAGAAAGTCGAAAGGGAACCTTTAACTCCCCCCCCCCAAGGCGTTTGTAGCTGAAAGAGCCAGCTTGTGCAGCACAAAAGATGCAAAAGGAAAAGGTGGCTCTTTTCATTATGCTCCTTGCAAACACAGAACTAAACACTTATAAAATGTGTCCCCTGAAACTGTGAGACCGTCCCGGAGGTGGGACTTTCCTTCGTAATATGACGCAGCACAGCTGTCATTCCTACCCCCTTGGCGCCGTGCCCCGGCTCCTCAGCGTTGTTTGAATCTGTCACGGAGCCTGCGCTGTTATGTTATCCCTTGGCCAGGCACACTTAGCGCTGCCCATCTTCTGCCATCATTTGGTGTCAGGCTGGCTGCGCCTGTGCGGCCGCGCTGGACGAGATCCCGCCTCGCAGTGTCGTCTAATGTAATCCCACCGCGGGCCTGGGATCCGTGGCCATGCGCAGTGCATATCCTCGCCTCTCACTCCCCTCCCTACGGCTTCTTCAGACTGTGCGGCGTCACGGCCGTGGCATGCTATTAGGGATCAGCTGACGGCGCACAGTCTGAAGAAGGCGTAGGGAGATGAGTGAGAGGCGGAGGTTCAGATATGCACTGCGCATGTCCATGGATCTCAGGCCCCCAGTGGGATTAAATCAGAAGACAATGCGAGGCGGGCTCTCGGCCAGCGCGGCCGCACAGGCGCAGCCAGCCTGACACCAAATGATGTCAGAAGATGGGCAGCGCTAAGTGTGCCTGGCCAAGGGATAACATAACAGCGCAGGCTCCGTGACGGAATCAAACAACGCTGAGGAGCCGGGGCACGGCGCCGAAGGGGGTAGGAATGACAGCTGTGCTGCGTCATATTACGAAGGAAAGTCCCACCTCCGGGACGGTTTTACGGTATCAGTGGACACATTTTATAAGTGTTAAGTTCTGCGTGTGCAAGGAGCATAATGAAAATAGCTACCTTTTCCTTGTGCAGCATTACTGCTGCACAAGGTGGCTCTTTCAGTAACAAACACCTTGGGGGGGGGGGGACAGGTTCCCTTACATTTCAGTTGTTGTGTCAGCGTGGCGGTCGCAGGACACATTGCCGGCTACACAGCTGGGGATCAGCTGACGTTACTGAAACCCAATAACACTGGGTCGTATGTTTTGACTGTGCAGACGGCACTTCTGAGCCTCAACTGGCGGTGTTGGAGCCCAGGAATTTAAGTTCAGGTGGTAGAAAGATGAACACAACAGGAGACCTGGATAACGTAGACAGTCACCTAATTATTTAATCAGGAAGAGGAGTGGCAAATTCCTTCGAGATCCAGGCCTTGTTCATTTTCAGGAAAGTAAGCCGGTCAACGTTATCGGAGGATAGTCGCATGCGACGGTCAGTTAGTACACCACCCGCAGCACTAAAGACGCGTTCCGATAATACACTAGCCGCAGGGCAAGCCAGCACCTCCAATGCATACTGGCTTAGCTCTGGCCATGTATCCAGCTTTGAGACCCAAAACTTGAAAGGGGAAGAGCCGTCTGGGAGTACAGCAAGAGGGCAAGACATGTAGTCTGTCACCATCTGACGGAACCGTTGCCTCCTGCTGACTGGAGCCGTCTGTGATGGTGTAGACTTTTGTGGCGGACACAGAAAACTGTGCCACAGTTGGGCCATACTGGTCTTGCCTTGGGCAGAGGCACTGCTTCTGCTCCCTCTTTGTGCAGAGCCTCCACCACTGCCTGGACGCACTGAGCTGCTTTGTAATGCACTAGCAGCACTTCTCTCACTTGGAATGGAGAAGATAATGGAATTCACCAGTGTGTCTTGGTACTCCCGCATTTTTCGCTCCCGGTTCAACGGTGTGATGAGGCTTTCTACGTTGTCCCGGTAGCGAGGATCGAGGAGGGTGAACACCCAATAATCAGACATGTTGAGAATGTGGGCGATGCGGCGGTCGTTTCTCAGGCACTGCAGCATGTAATCCACCATGTGCTGCAGACTGCCAACTGCCCAAGAAACGCTGCCCCCTGCTGGAGGCGTGATCTCTGCCCGCTCGTCATCACCCCACCCTCGCTGTACACACTGAGTACTGGACAATTGTGTAACTCCCTCCTCTGGACGGATGTCTTCCTCCTCCATTGACTCCTCCTCATCCTCCTCACAAACTGTCCCCTGCCTACGCGTTTGTGAGGAACCACGTGGCGCTGACTGTCCAGAAGATGATGGAAGTGGTGAATCCTCATCCTCCACCTCTTCCACAACATCATCCCTTAGCGCTTGCAGTGATTTTTCAAGCAGGCAGATAAGGGGGACAGTCATGCTGACTAGTGCATCATCTGCACTCGCCATCCGCGTGGAATAATCAAAGGGACGCAAAACCTGGCAGACGTCATTCATAGTGGCCCACTCTGTGGTTGTGAAGTCTGTACGGCGCGGAGTGCGACTTCTTTGCGCCTGATACAGCTGGTACTCCATTACAGCTTGCTGCTGCTCACACAACCGCTCCAACATATGTAACGTGGAATTCCACCTGGTAGGTAGGTCACATATGATGCGATGTTCCGGCAGGTGGTGTCGGCGCTGCAGAGCCGCAATGCGCGCTTTTGCCGTGCTGGAACGCCGCAAGTGAGCACACTCTAGGCGGACCTTGTGCAGCAGCGCATCAAGATCCGGATAGTCCCTCAAAAAACTCTGCACGACCAAATTGAGCACATGTGCCAGACATGGGATGTGAGTGAGGTTGCCGAGGCCCAGAGCTGCCACCAGATTTCGGCCATTATCACACACTACCATGCCTGGTTGGAGATTCGCTGGCACAAACCACACATCGCTCTCCTGCTTGATGGCATTCCAGAGCTCCTGCGCTGTGTGGCTTCGATTCCCCAAAGAAATTAATTTCAAGACGGCCTGTTGACGTTTGGCCACGGCTGTGCTCATGTCGGTCGTAACAGGTAAACGTTCATCACGGGTCCATGTGGAGGTGGACTGTGACGGCTCCTGCAGCGATGATTCTGAGGAACTGGTGTAAGAGGAGGAGTCAATGCGTACAGAATGGATTCCTGCAATCCTTGGAGTGGGCAGGACACGTCCTGCGCCACTCGCACGATCTGTATCCGGCTCAACGACATTAACCCAATGGGCAGTGAGGGAAAGGTATCGCCCCTGTCTATGTTGACTGGTCCACGCATCGGTGGTGAGGTGGACCTTGCTACTGACGGCATTCAGTAGCGCGTGTTTTATGTGTCCCTCCACATGCTTGTGCAGGGCAGGGACGGCTTGCCTGCTGAAGTAAAAGCGGCTGGGCACATTGTACTGTGGGACTGCCAATGACATCAAGTCATGGAAGCTGTCAGTCTCCACCAGCCTGAATGGCAGCATTTCCAGTGACAAAAGTTTGGCAATGCCTGCAGTCAGAGCCTGTGCTCGTGGGTGGTTTGACGAGAAAGGCCGCCTTTTCTCCCATGCCTGTACTACCGATGGCTGTAGACTGGGCTGGGAGTGTGTGGATGACTGGGAAAGTGGTGCTGCGGGTGGAATTACAGTGGGTCTCTGGACAACAGGGCCAGAGGTTCTTCCACGGCGATCCTGGGAGGAAGCCGAACCAGCTGCGTGTGAGCTGGAGGAAGAGGCAACACGAGCTGAAGAGGTGGTAGCTGCCGCTGTTGGTTGGCCTAGCTCTTCAGTGTGTTTTTCTAACTCCGCCGCATGCCTGTTGCGCACATGTTTCCACATGTTGGAGGTATTGAGGTTGCTGACATTTCGACCTCTTTTTACTTTGTGATGACATACCTTGCATTTGACATAGCAAATGTCATCTGCAACTGTGTCAAAAAAGGACCAGGCACTGCAAGTCTTGGGAGCGCCCTTTTTGGCTTTTGGAAGAGACATGCTCCTAACGGGTGCCAAAGCGGAGGCTGCAGGATCCGCAGTCTTCCCCCTCCCTCTCCCTCTTTGGGCTGTACTAGGAATCTCTTCCTCAGAGCTGCTCCCACCACCTTCCTGTCCCTCACGCCAAGATGGGTCAAGGACCTCATCATCTACACTACCCTCTGCCCCCAACTGCTCCTCCTGGGTAGTCTCAGCAGCAGAGCACGCACCAGTAAGTGGCACCTGAGTGTCATCATCAGCGGATGCGGCCTGCGATGTGGTGACCGGAGGCACTGGCCCACCCGCCTCTTCAGACTCAGAGAGAAAAAGCTGTTGGGCACCCTGCCTCTTCTTCCATTTCTCCAATGCTGCTTGGCTGGCCCCCTGTTTCCAAGCCAAGAGATTCAGAGAACAGAAGTAGAGACGGCTCCTGTCCTGGGCTCTCTGTCTGCCTGGGCAATTTGGCAGGTGGTGAAGAGACAGATGGCTGCTCTCCAGTGCTCTGTGTCTGAGAGGATGTGGCACTAATTGAAGTTGATGCATTAGCTGCCATCCATCAGACAACGGCTTCAATTTGTTCTTCACGCAGCAGCGGTGTACGGCGCTCTGCGACAAAGCTGCGCATGAATGACTGTTCCCTGGTGAAAGTGGGTGCTGATGAGTCACCGGTGCCCGCAGCAGGCACAGAATCCCCACGTCCCCTCCCTGCTCCGCGCCCACGCCCATGCCCACGTGCCTTACTCACTGCCTTCTTCATCTTGGTTGACTGATAAAGATAAGCAGAAAAGTACTAACGGCTTTGTGTGCTTATTCCTGAACAACTCCTAACAGGTATAAGAAACACTAATTTTCTAAAGTGTGGACTAGACTTTAATATGAGCTAATGTGGCCTACACAAATGTAAAGTGGTGTCACTGGTGTGTTTGGTGAACTTTATTATTTATTTTTTTTTGGGGGGGCTGAACTGACAACAGAGAGAGCTGCAGTCACACGGAGACCGTGCAGACAGCCGTAAACGGCGCTGCAAGGCCAGAAAACCCTCCTCTACGTTATCCTATGTAGTGTTTTTCCACAAATTAGCTGGAGACGGGTGGAAAGACACTAATAGGATTTTTTTGAAAAAATGTGCAGCAGCCTGCACTACTTAAAAGAAAAGGAAAATTGATTTTACGGTATGACGCAGTGAAGAACCCTGAGCTGGAAACAACCAGGCTATGGCTGCTCACAGACTACAGGGCGAGCTGCAGTCACACGGAGACCGTGCAGACAGCCGTAAACGGCGCTGCAAGGCCCAAAAACCCTCCTCTACGTTATCCTATGTAGTGTTTTTCCACAAATTAGCTGGAGACGGGTGGAAAGACACTAATAGGATTTTTTTGAAAAAATGTGCAGCAGCCTGCACTACTTAAAAGAAAAGGAAAATTGATTTTACGGTATGACGCAGTGAAGAACCCTGAGCTGGAGACAACCAGGCTATGGCTGCTCACAGACTACAGGGCGAGCTGCAGTCACACGGAGACCGTGCAGACAGCCATAAACGGCGCTGCAAGGCCCAAAAACCCTCCTCTACGTTATCCTATGTAGTGTTTTTCCACAAATTAGCTGGAGACGGGTGGAAAGACACTAATAGGATTTTTTTGAAAAAATGTGCAGCAGCCTGCACTACTTAAAAGAAAAGGAAAATTGATTTTACGGTATGACGCAGTGAAGAACCCTGAGCTGGAGACAACCAGGCTATGGCTGCTCACAGACTACAGGGTGAGCTGCAGTCACACAGAGACCGTGCAGACAGCCGTAAACGGCGCTGCAAGGCCCAAAAACCCTCCTCTACATTATCCTATGTAGTGTTTTTCCACAAATTAGCTGGAGACGGGTGGAAAGACACTAATAGGATTTTTTTGAAAAAAGTAGCAGCAGACTACACTACTTGGAAAAAAAAAAAAAAAAAAACAGTATGAGGCAATGAACCACCTTCCCTGAACTGAATACAACCAGCTATGGATGGCCTATGTGGCTGCACTCAGACTAGAGAGTGGGCTGCACTCACACACACACACACACAGACCTTGCAGATCGCTGTGAAAACAGCGCTACAAGGCAAAAGCAAGGTGAATAGTAGGTGAACACAGCGGTTGCTAAATTAGCCTTTGAAAAGCACAAAAAAGCAAATCGCTATCTCTAAACTGGCCCTCAGTCAGCAAACAGCGTCCTGTCACTAACTGAATTCACAGCAGAGTGAGCGCAAAATGGCGCCAGCGACTTTTAAACTGCATCATGACATCATTTCAGCAGCCAATCACAGCCATGCCAGTAGTTTCATGCCCTCCATGCTGAACAGGATGTGCCCACACTTGGAATCATTGTCATTGGCTGAATTTGTGCAGTTTGAATCTGGGAACTTCCGATTCCGGTATCCGATACGCGGCAAGTATCGGAATCCCAGGATCGGAATTCCGATACCGCAAGTATCGGCCGATACCCGATACTTGCGGTATCGGAATGCTCAACACTATTCTTTATGAATTGATCCGCTGATCACTAACTATGATCACATTGGAACAGCATTGGACAAAGTATTTTTAGATTTTGCCTCTGCAATGTGCCTCTAAGCTCGGTGATCTGACAGAGTGCTGTGCACACTGTCAGGTCATCGATCTGTGATGTCCCCCCCTGGGACAAAGTAAAAAGGTAAAAAAAAAAATGTCCACATGTGTAAAAAAAAAAAAAAAAATTCCTAAATAAAGAAAAAAATATATATATTCCCATAAATACATTTCTTTATCTAAATAAAAAAAAATCACACAATAAAAGTACACATATTTAGTATCGCCGCATCCGTTACGACCCCACCTATAAAACTATATCACTAGTTAACCCCTTCAGTGAACACCGTAAAAAAAACCAACAAAAAACGAGGCAAAAAACAACGCTTTATTCTCATACCGCCAAACAAAAAGTGGAATAACACGCGATCAAAAAGACAGATATAAATAACCATGGTACCACTGAAAACGTCATCTTGTCCCGCAAAAAAAAAGCCACCATACAGCATCATCAGCAGAAAAATAAAAAAGTTATAGCTCTCAGAATAAAGCGATGCAAAAACAATTATTTTTTTATATAAAATAGTTTTTATTGTGTAAAAGCGCCAAAACATAAAAAAATTACATAAATGAGATATCGCTGTAATCGTACTGACCTGAAGAATAAAACTGCTTTATCCTTTTTACTAAACGCGGAACGGTATAAACGCCCCCCTAACAGAATTTCAGGAATTGCTGGTTTTTGTTCATTCCGCCTCCCAAAAATCGGAATAAAAAGCGATCAAAAAATGTCATGTACCCGAAAATGGTACCAATAAAAACAGCAATTCGTCCCACAAAAAAACAAGATCTCACATGACTCTGTGGACCAAAATATGGAAAAATTATAGCTCTCAAAATGTGGTGATGCAAAAACTATTTTTTGCAATAAAAAGCGTCTTTTAGTGTGTGATGGCTGCCAACCATAAAAATCCGCTAAAAAACGCTATAAAAGTAAATCAAACCCCCTTCATCACCCCCTTAGTTAGGGAAAAATAATAAAATTTTAAAAAATATATTTATTTCCATTTTCCCGTTAGGCTACTTTCACACTAGCGTCGGTACGGGGCCATCGCGCTGCGTCGGCCCGACATACCGACGCATACTGTGCAAGTGCCGCACAACGGGGGCAGCGGATGCTTTTTTTCCACGCAACCGCTGCCCCATTGTGAGGTGCGGGGAGGTGGGGGCGGAGTTCCAGCCGCGCATGCGCGGTCGGAAATGGTGGACCGTCGGCACAAAAAAAGTTACATGTAACGTTTTTTGCTGCCGGCGGTCCGCCACAACACGACGCAACCATCGCACGACGCTTGCGACGTGTGTCAATATGTCGCTAATGTTAGTCTACGGGGAAAAAACGCATCCTGCAGATGACTTTGCAGGATGCGTTTTTTCGCCAAAACGACGCATTGCGACTTATGCAAAAAAATGCTAGTGTGAAAGTAGCGCTAGGGTTAGGACTAGGGTTAGGGCTGGGGTTAGGGTTGGGGTTAGGGTTGGGGTTAGGGTTTCAGTTAGAATTGGGGAGTTTTCACTGTTTAGGCACATCAGGGGCTCTCCAAACGCGACATGGCGTCCGATCTCAATTCCAGCCAATTCTGCTTTGAAAAACTAAAACAGTGCTCCTTCCCTTCCGAGTTCTCCTGTGCGCCCAAACAATGGTTCCCCCCAACATATGGGGTATCAGCATTCTCAGGACAAGTTGGACAACAACTTTTGGGGTCCAATTTGTCCTGTTACCCTTGGGAAAATAAAAACATGGGGGCTAAAATATAATTTTCGTGGAAAAAAATATATTTTTTATTTTCGCGGCTCTGCGTTATAAACTGTAGTGAAACACTTGGGGGTTCAAAGTTCTCACAACACATCTAGATAAGTTCCCTGGGGGGTCTAGTTTCCAATATGGTGTCACTTGTGGGGGGTTTCTAATGTTTAGGTACATCAGGGGCTCTGCAAATGCAACATGACACCTGCAGACCAATCCATCTAAGTCTGCAATTCAAACGGCAATCCTTCCCTTCCGAGCTCTGCCGTGCGCCCAAACAGTGGTTCCCCCCATATATGGGGTATCAGCGTACTCAGGACAAATTGGACAACAACGTTTGTTGTCCAATTTCTCCTGTTACCCTTGGGGAAAAAAAAAAGTGGGGGCTAAAATATAATTTTCGTGGAAAAAATAATAATTTTTATTTTTACGGCTCTGCGTGATAAACTGTAGTGAAACACTTGTTGGTTCAAAGTTCTCATAACGCATCTAGATAAGTTCCGTGGGGGGTCTAGTTTCCAATATGGGGTCACTTGTGGGGGGTTTCTACTGTTTAGGTACATCAGGGGCTCTGCAAATGCAACATGACACCTGCAGACCAATCCATCTAAGTCTGCATTTCAATAGGCGCTCCTTCCCTTCCGAGCTCTGCCGTGCGTCCAAACAGTGGTTCCCCCCAATGTATGGGGTATCATCATACTCAGGACAAATTGGACAATAACTTTTGTGGTCCAATTTCTCCTGTTACCCTTGGGAAAAAAAAAATTGCGGGCTAAAACATCATTTTGTGGAAAGAAAAAATGATTTTTTAATTTTCACAGCGCTACATTCTAAACTTTAGTGAAACAATTGGGGGTTAAAAGTGCTCACCACACATCTAGATAAGTTCCTTAGGGGGTCTTCTTTCCAAAATGGTGTCACTTGTGGGGGTTTCCACTGTTTAGGCACGTCAGGGGCTCTCCAAACACGACATGGGTTCCGATCTCAATTCCAGCCAATTTTGCATTGAAAAGTCAAATGGCGCTCCTTCCCTTCCGAGCTCTGCCATGTGCCCAATCAATGGTTTACCCCAACATGTGGGGTATCGGCGTACTCAGGACAAATTGTACAACGACTTTTTTGGTCCAATTTCTCCTGTTACCCTTGGTAAAATAAAACAAATTGGAACTGAAGTAAAAATTTTGTGAAAAAAAAGTTAAATGTTCAATTTTTTTTAAACATTCCAAAAATTCCTGTGAAGCACCTGAAGGGTTAATAAACTTTTTGAATGTGGTTTTGAGTACCTTAAGGGGTGCAGTTTTTAGAATGGTGTCACTTTTGGGCATTTTCTGTCATATAGACCCCTCAAAGTCACTTCAAGTGTGAGGTGGTCCGTAAAAAAAATGGTTTTGCAAATTTTGTTGCAAAAATGAGAAATCGCTGGTTAACTTTTAACCCTTATAACTCCCTAACAAAAAAAAATGATGTTTCCAAAATTGTGCTGATGTAAAGCAGACATGTGGGAAATGTTGTTTATTAACTATATTATGAGATATTTCTCTCTAATTTAAGGGCATAAAAACTAAAAGTTTGAAAATTGCATAATTTTCGACAAATTTTTGTTTTTTTCACAAATAAATGCAAGTCATATCAAAGAAGTTTTACCACTATCATGAAGTACCATATGTCACGAGAAAACAGTGTCAGAATCGCCAGGATCCGTTGAAGCGTTTTAGAGTTATGACCTCATAAAGTGACAGTGGTCAGAATTGTAAAAATTGGCCCTGTCACTTAGGTGAAAACAGGCTTTGGGGTGAAGGGGTTAAGCATTGGAGCTTCTTTAATTATAGTGGGAAGCTCTTTATTTGTAGTGGGAATTTTTTTAGTGCAGGTTTTAATAGGCATGTAAAAAGGTCAACTGTGCATATCTGGAAGTCTCTATGCAGTTTATTACTGCTGCTGAAGGGAATGATTGTTCAGGAAAACAAGACTAAAGGTACCGTCACACATTGAAATTTTCATCGCTGCGACGGCACGATTCGTGACATCGCAGCGTCGTATAATCATCGCTCCAGCGTCGTAGACTGCGGTCACACGTTGCAATCACGGCGCTGGAGCGATGCCGAAGTCCCCGGGTAACCAGGGTAAACATCGGGTAACTAAGCGCAGGGCCGCACTTAGTAACCCGATGTTTACCCTGGTTACCAGCGTAAACGTAAAAAAACAAACAGTACATACTCACCCGTCGGTGTCCTTCAGGTCCCTTGCCGTCTGCTTCCTGCTCTGAGTGCAGCCGTACAGTGAGAGCAGAGCGCAGCACCGCTCTCACTTTCCGGCCGGCACTCAGAGCAGGAAGCAGACGGCAAGGGACCTGAAGGACACCGACGGGTGAGTATGTACGGTTTGTTTTTTTACGTTTACGCTTGTAACCAGGGTAAACATCGGGTTACTAAGCGCGGCCCTGCGCTTAGTTACCCGATGTTTACCCTGGTTACAAGCGAACACATCGCTGGATCGCTGTCACACACAACGATCCAGCGATGTCAGCGGGTGATCAAGCGACGAAAGAAAGTTCCAAATGATCTGCTGCGACGTACGATTCTCAGCAGGGTGTCTGATCGCAGTAGCGTGTCAGACACAGCGATATCGTAACGATATCGCTAGAACGTCACGAATCGTAACGTCGTAGCGATGGAAATTTCAATGTGTGACGGTACCCTAAGGCTTTGTTCACACTATCAGTATTTTGTCAGTATTTCAGTATTGGAGGAAGTTCAGTTGCAGCTTCTCTCTCCAGCTCTTAACACTCCTTTGCTCCTTTTCCTCCTTCACACTCTATACAGCTTGTTCTGTCCTTTTCTCTCTTCTTTCCAGGAGCTGCAGCACCTCACATGGCTGCACGGCACCTCTGTCTTCCTGACTCTGTCTATCTCTTCCTCTCTCCTCACTCCTCTGTAACAGACTGTCTTAACTTCACAAAGGTGTCACAGACTGCAATAATCCAAGACCAATGCAGCACACTAAAATCTACACCATTGCCTAGTCTGCCAAACTTGCAACTGGGGTGCAAAAGTCTTTGGAGATCCATGACTGTTCATTTTGATGAAAGTTAGGCAGTCTACACTTTCAGGGGACATCCGGATGTGCTTATCTGTCAAGACATCACAAGCAGCGCTGAAGACACATTTTGAGATAACCTGGCTAGGAGGCATATCAAAACCTCCAAGATGTGACAAGAGAGCTCAGGCCACACTTCCATTTTTGAAGATCAAAATGCAAAAGGGTCCAAACGTCCCCTGATGGAATTTTTGAAGATCAAAATGCAAAAGGGTCCAAACGTCCCCTGATGGAATTGATATTGATCTCCAGATACTCCTGCACCATCTTCTCTAGTCAGTCACAATGTGTCAGACTTGTACTCTGCTATACTGGTGCACAGGCTGGTCTAAAAAATGTGTGAAATGACTCACAGAAATTGCTTATGCCACTTTCATTGCTGCTGCTAATGTTTTTGTGATGACACTTTGACGTTCAAGTGATGCATACTGTGTTTCTCATTCCTGTTCTGGGGAAAACCACTCTTAAGATTATCCTTTTCATCTCCTGACTGTTGCACCTCATCCTCCTCCATTTGTTCCTTGGCTCCTGCACCTTGACTAACAGTTTGTCTGGTACCATGAAGCCCCCTGGATCACTGTAAGCTAGTCTGTAGTGATGACTGAATATGCTTGTTACTTGAGTTTCTCTAAGCATGCTCGGGTGGTCTCCGAGTATTTCGGCTTTTTGGAGATTTAGTTTATGTTGCCGCAGCTGCATGATTTGCGGCTGCTAGACAGCATGAATACATGTGGGGATTGCCTAACAAACAGGCAATCCCTGCATGTATTCAGGCTGTCTAGCAGCCACAGCTCATGCAGCTGCAGTGACATAAACTAAATCTCCGAGCACGCAGAAATACTTGGAGACCACCCGAGCATGCTCAGAGAAACTCGAGTAACGAGCATACTCGCTCATCACTACTAGCCTCCAATGGCACCTTCCTGTGCAACGACAGTCCTGAAATTTGACAGTTATCCCTTCTGCATTCTCCTCTGCTTCCACCTCTTCCTCTGGGACCACCTATGTGGTGGTCAAAAGGACATACTGCACCAGGACTAGTCGCTGCTGCCACAGTCGCAGAGTGGAATTCCACCATGTCAGAACATCACAAATCAAACAGTTAACTGGTAGGCCAAAAGACCTCTCTAGCGAGGGAAGTCAATGACCTGCGGGATGCGATTGACTGAAGTGAGCACACAGCGACTTTCAGCTGCAGCAAATTTTGGCTGGGATGGTGGCGAAGTAATTGCTATACCACTAAGTTGAGGACGTGAACCATGGAAGGCACGTGTGTGAGATTGCCTCGGCATAGGATCACCACCAGGTTTGCACTATTATTGCACATGGCCTTCCCTGGTTCCAGGTTCAGTGGAGACAGCTATTGCTCTAACTCAGTCTGCATAGCTGTCCACAACTGTTGACCTGTGTGACTGCGATATCCAAGGCATATTAATTTGAACACTGCCTGATTGTGGTGAGCCATGGATGCAAAGTACTGGGCGTCAGCGTTTGGGATGGACCCTAGGACATAAAAGGGTTCCAGCGAATCATGCGGGCGTGCTAGTATCACTTATGTGGTGTATGTGAGTGGATACTTTACCACTCTGTTTACATGTGACACTCTAAACCCTGTGAGTCCTTGCATAGGCAGGTAGGGTCAGGACTGGATTTCTTTCCCTTGGCTTTACATCTGTCTCCTTCATGTGTGTGGTTAGCACAGTAGAATTACAGAGCAAGTCCAACCCTCAGGCTACTCCTTTCAGGGAAGCGACAGGTCTTTGCACCTAGCGTCATATGAGTTCTTTTCTTTTGGCTCAGCATCTGCTACATTCTTGTGTGCAATTGACACAGTGTAGTAGCAAAGCGAGCGCAACCCACATGCTATCATCCCTGTGATATTTAACATGGTATAGTATAGCATATTGTGTGCTGTACCTTTCAGTGAAGTAACTGAGTTTGGTACTTTGCATTCTGTTCATACTATGTGGAGTTAATGCAGTCTGATTTAGGTTAACGCTCACTGCTTCATTCTGCCATTGTTTACTAGCCACAGTTATCCACCTCTGCATGGTGGACCCCGAGTTGCGATTGCACTTCATTATTTATTTTTATTTAGTGCAAGCTGCCAACCCTAACAGCGCATGTGGCAGCTCATACATGAAGTTGATAAATTATTGCAATATTTTATCTACTGATTTTTTTCTTGCAGATTTGACAGATAACTAGTGTTGAGCGATACCTTCCGATATCGGAAAGTATCGGTATCGGAAAGTATCGGCCGATACCGGCAAAATATCGGATCTCGCCGATACCGATACCCGATACCAATGCAAGTCAATGGGACGAAAATATCGGAATTAAAATAAACCCTTTCTTTCCTTGTAGGTTCATTCTACATGAAGGAAAACAACTAAGAATAATGTAGGATGTATTGGGGGACATGGTGGAGACATTAAAGGCATAGAGGTTTAGCCCAATCAAATAGAATAGCAGAAATTTTAAAAATGTTTAAGACGTTCGGAGTTACAAAGATATTGACTATGTTAAGATTTTTTTTATTTTGTCAGATATTGATGTTTCACTACTTCCACGCCCTTCACCCTCTTTTTTACTTCTTCCACACTTTCATCTTCATCATCATCAGCATCTTTGACATCAAGTTCTTCTTCACCTTATTCATCTTCTTCTTCATCTTCTACCTATAATTTTTTTTTGTTACATTGTTCATATTCTTTTTATTTAACTATTATTCTTCTTCATATTCAAGTTCTTCATCATATTCTTATTTGTGACAGGCATTCCCGTAGTTGTTATCTATAAAAGTTTGAAGATTACACCTTCCGTTCTGCCTGTCACAAAAAAGTTAGATTTGTCTGCGTTCAGTTTGGCCTGCAGCATCAGGCTTTATCCAGGGGCACCACGAGGAGGAACGGACTCACCCCCATACACTGCTTAGTCTTCTTCTGCTTATAATTTAGATAATATCTTTTGCTCTGATATTTAGTGTTATGCTTAATGTTCTTCTGCTCTTTGTTCTGCAGCCTCTTGTTCTCCTGCTTCTTGGTCTCCCATGTTGTCGTCATCTCCAGGGTCGTCGTCTCCGGGGTCGGCGTCATCGGGGTGGTCTTCAGGGTCATCGTCTCCAGGGTCGTCGTCATCTCAGTGGTTGTCGTCTCTGGTGTCGTCGTCATCTTAGGGGTGGTCTTCCGGGTCATCGTCTTTAGGGTCTTGAACTTGGAAATGTAGCAGAAGGTACAAGAAGGCTGAGAAAATGCTGAGAAACAGCTGATGGAACTGGAACTCGGATGGCTACCCGAAGGTCCAAGAGCCAATGGAACTACCGAGGACCAGCTGACGTTACTGGAACCCGGTTACTAAGCAGGAGGTACCCGTGCCTGAAAGCACTACCAAGGACCACCTGACGTTGGTGGAACTCGGATACCCAGAGGGAGGCACCTAAGCCAAAGGCTCTGCCCGGAACCAGCTGACGGTACTGGAACCAGGATGGGGAGCAGAAGGCACAAGAGCAAAAGACACTGCCGAGAACCAGCTGACGGTACTGGAACCCGGATGGGTAGCCGAAGGTCCAAGAGCCAATGGAACTACCGAGGACCAGCTGACGTTAATGGAACCCGGTTACTAAGCAGGAGGTACCCGTGCCTGAAAGCACTACCAAGGACCACCTGATGTTGGTGGAACTTGGATACCCATAGGGAGGTACCTAAGCCAAAGGCTCTGCCCAGAACCAGCTGACGGTACTGGAACCAGGATGGGGAGCAGAAGGTACAAGAGCAAAAGACACTGCCGAGAACCAGCTGACGGTACTGGAACCCGGATGGGTAGCCGAAGGTCCAAGAGCCAATGGAACTACCGAGGACCAGCTGACGTTACTGGAACCCGGTTACTAAGCAGGAGGTACCCATGCCTGAAAGCACTACCAAGGACCACCTGACGTTGGTGGAACTCGGATACCCAGAGGGAGGCACCTAAGCCAAAGGCTCTGCCCGGAACCAGCTGACGGTACTGGAACCAGGATGGGGACCTATTCAAGCTTGTCTTCTTACAGCCCCACTGACACATTGGTGGGTGTTTTTCTCTGTGCAGCCAGCACTTCCGGGCACCAACTGGCGGTGTTAGAGCCCAGGGTCAGCAGGAGGAGAGGGAGCAGAGTGTAGGCCGAAGCCTGCACTGGCGGCAGCTTTGTGTCTGCGTGGCTTTTGCAGGACACGTTGCCAGCTACACAGCAGGGGAACAGCTGGCGGTGCTGAACCCCACTGACAGAGTGGCGGGTGTTTTGCTCTGTGCAGCCAGCACTTCCGGGCACCAACTGGCGGTGTTAGAGCCCAGGGTCAGCAGGAGGAGAGGGAGCAGAGTGTAGGCCGAAGCCTAATTGAACCAATTTTAAAGGTAACCTTTAACCACCCCCTCAGGTGTTACAAACTAGAAGAGCCACACCTTGGGCAGCAGTAATGCTGCCCAAGTCAAAGGTTGCTCTTTTAATTTTGTTCCTTGCACACGCTGAATGAAACACGTACCACATTTAGGCCCTTATACAGTCAAAACTGTCTTGGAGGAGGGAGTTCCCTTCTTAATGAGACGCAGCACAGCTGGCAAAAATACCACCTTGGTGCTTGGCGCGGCCTCCTGAGCATCACATTTTGCTGTACAGGAGTCTGCGCTGTTGCGTTATCCCTTGGCCATGCGCTGTCCATCTTCTGACATCATTTGATGTTGGCTGGTGCGGTTCGCGATGCCCATGAATCCCAGCCCAGCAGTGTCTTTACATTGTTTCACACTGTGGGGCTGGGATTCATGGCCTTGCGCAGTACATATGTTCGCCTCTCACTCGGGTCCTTACACCTGCTTCAGTCTGTGCGGCGCCAGCTGATCCCTTATCGCATGCCACTGCCATGAAGCCGCACAGTCTGAAGAAGGCGGAAGGAGATGAGTGACAGGCGAACATATGCACTGCTCATGCCCATCAATCACACCCTCGCAGTCAAAATAAATAAGACACCGAGGGGCGTTGTGTAGGGCAGAGCGGCCGCAGAGGCGCAGCCAGCCAAACAATGATGTGAGAAGACAGGCAGCGCTACCAAGGGGGGTGCAGCGTGTCATTACAAAGGAAAGTCACACCTGAGGGACGTTTTAATGGTCTCAGGGGACACATTTTAGACGTGTTCAGTTCCACGTGAGCAAGGAGAATAAATTTATGAGCCACCTTGCACAAATGCAGCATGACTGCTGTACTAGGTGGCTGTAACACATACAAACGCCTGGGGGGGGACAGGTTCCCTTCAATTTCAGTTCTTGTGTCTGCGTGGCTTTTGCAGGACACGTTGCCAGCTACACAGCTGGGGAACAGCTGGCGGTGCTGAACCCCACTGACACATTGGCTGGTGTTTTTCTCTGTGCAGCCAGCACTCCCGGGCGCCAACTGGTGGTCTTTGAGCCCAGGGTCAGCAGGAGGAGAGGGAGCAGAGTGTAGGCCGAAGCCTGCACTGGCGGCAGCTTTGTGTCTGCGTGGCTTTTGCAGGACACGTTGCCAGCTACACAGCTGGGGGAACAGCTGGCGGTGCTGAACCCCACTGACACATTGGCTGGTGTTTTTCTCTGTGCAGCCAGCACTCCCGGGCGCCAACTGGCGGTGTTTGAGCCCAGGGTCAGCAGGAGGAGAGGGAGCAGAGTGTAGGCCGAAGCCTGCACTGGCGGCAGCTTTGTGTCTGCGTGGCTTTTGCAGGACACGTTGCCAGCTACACAGCAGGGGAACAGCTGGCGGTGCTGAACCCCACTGACAGAGTGGCGGGTGTTTTGCTCTGTGCAGCCAGCACTTCCGGGCACCAACTGGCAGTGTTAGAGCCCAGGGTCAGCAGGAGGAGAGGTAGCAGAGTGTAGGCCGAAGCCTGCACTGGCGGCAGCTTTGTGTCTGCGTGGCTTTTGCAGGACACTGTTGTGAATTAGACCTTTTGGCTCCCTCTTGTGGTCACTAGTGATATTACACTTTGATATTCCTTCCCTTGCTTGGTATCCTCCTGGCCTCGTTAGTCCAGGGGTGTCGCTATTTGAACTTCCTGGATTTTCAGTCTGGTGCCTGGCATCGTTGTAATCAGATCCTTCTGTTTGCTCCTATCTGCTGGTCCTGGTTCTTTGCAAAATTAAGCTAAGTTCTGCTTTCTTGTTTTGGGTTATTTTCTGTGCTCTTATTTTTGTCCAGCTTGTACTAAATGTGATTCCTTATTTTGCTGGAAGCTCTAGGGGGCGGATGTTCTCCCCCGTGCCGTTAGACGGTTCGGGGGTTCTTGAATATTCCACGTGGAGTTTTTGTGAGGGTTTTTGCTTACCATATAAGTCATCTTCCTATATTCTGCTATTAGTTAGCGGGCCTCTCTTTGCTAAAACCTAGTTCATTTCTTGCGTTTGTCTTTTCTTCTTACCTCACCGTTATTATTTGTTGGGGGCTTGTATCCAACTTTTTGGGGTATTTCCTCTGGAGGCAAGAAAGGTCTTTCTTTTCCCTGCTAGGGTTAGTTAGTTCTCCGGCTGGCGCGAGACGTCTAGAATCAACGTAGGTATGTTCCCCGGCTGCTGTTATTTGTGTGCTAGGTTCAGGTATATGGTCAGCCCAGTTACCACTGCCCTATGAGCTGGGTTTTATGTTTGCAGACTTCGCTATTGTCTCTGAGACCCCCTGCCATTGGGGTCATAACAGTATGCCAGGCCATAAGTGAATATTTAATGCATTGCAGAAGTGGGATTATAAGAAAGGAAATTCTGAGTTTTTTTTTTTTGTTTTTTTTTTCTTTCTTTCCTCCCCTTTATCTCAGAGTGGCTGGAGCCTTGCTGCAGACATGAATGTCTAGACCTTGATTACTAGTGTGGATCAGCTTGCTGCTCGTGTGCAGAGTATTCAAGATTTTGTTACTAGCAGTCCTATGTCAGAACCTAAAATACCTATTCCGGAATTGTTCTCTGGAGACCGATTTAAATTTAGAAAATTCAGGAATAATTGTAAATTGTTTCTATCTCTGAGACCTCGTTCGTCTGGAGACTCAGCTCAGCAAGTAAAAATTGTTATCTCTTTCTTACGGGGCGACCCTCAGGATTGGGCCTTCTCGTTAGCGTCAGGCGATAAGGCTTTGGCAGATGTTGATGCGTTTTTTCTGGCGCTTGGGTTGCTATACGAGGAGCCCAATCTTGAAATTCAGGCAGAAAAAGCTTTGCTGGCTATCTCTCAGGGCCAGGATGAAGCTGAAGTTTATTGCCAAAAATTTCGGAAATGGTCCGCGCTTACTCAGTGGAATGAGTGTGCTCTGGCCGCAAATTTCAGAAATGGCCTTTCTGAAGCCATTAAGAATGTGATGGTGGGTTTCTCCGTTCCTACAAGTCTGAATGATTCCATGGCGTTGGCTATTCAAATTGACCGGCGTTTACGGGAGCGCAAAGTCGCTAATCCTCTGGTGGTGTTGTCTGAACAGACACCTGAGTTAATGCAATGTGATAGAGTTCAGACTAGAATTGAACGGAAAAATCATAGACATCAGAATGGGTTGTGTTTCTACTGTGGTGATTCTACACATGTTATATCAGCATGCTCTAAACGCTTAACAAAGGTGGTTAGTCCGGTCGCCATTGGTAATTTGCAACCTAAATTTATTTTGTCTGTGACTTTAATTTGCTCATTGTCTTCCTATCCTGTTATGGCGTTTGTGGATTCAGGTGCTGCCCTGAGTCTTATGGATCTGTCGTTTGCCAAGCGCTGTGGTTTTGTTCTGGAGCCTTTGGTTAATCCTATTCCTCTGAGAGGTATTGATGCTACGCCATTGGCGGAAAATAAGCCGCAGTTTTGGACACAGGTGACCATGTGCATGTCTCCTAAACATCGAGAGGTGATTCGTTTTCTTGTTTTGCATAAAATGCATGATTTGGTCATTTTGGGTCTGCCATGGTTACAAAACTCACAATCCAGTTTTGGATTGGAAGGCTATGTCTGTGTCAAGTTGGGGCTGTCAGGGAATTCATTGCGATTCCCCGCCGGTGTCTATTGCTTCCTCTACTCCTTCGGATGTTCCTGAGTATTTGTCTGATTATCAGGATGTATTCAGCGAGTCCAGGTCCAGTGCTCTTCCTCCTCATAGGGACTGTGACTGCGCTATAGATTTGATTCCAGGTAGTAAGTTTCCTAAGGGAAGATTATTTAATCTGTCTGTACCTGAGCATACCGCAATGCGTTCGTATATTAAGGAGTCTCTGGAGAAGGGACATATTCGTCCATCCTCTTCCCCTCTTGGTGCGGGATTTTTCTTTGTGGCCAAGAAGGACGGATCTTTGAGACCTTGTATAGACTATCGACTTCTGAATAAAATCACTGTTAAATTTCAGTATCCTTTGCCTCTGTTGTCGGACTTGTTTGCCCGGATTAAGGGTGCCAAGTGGTTCACCAAGATAGACCTTCGTGGTGCGTGCAACCTTGTGCGCATTAAGCAGGGAGATGAATGGAAAACTGCATTTAATACGCCCGAAGGTCATTTTGAGTACTTGGTGATGCCTTTTGGGCTCTCTAATGCTCCTTCAGTGTTTCAGTCCTTTATGCATGACATCTTCCGGAAGTATCTGGATAAATTTATGATTGTTTATCTGGATGATATTCTTTTTTTTTCTGATGATTGGGACTCCCATGTAAGGCAGGTCAGGATGGTGTTTCAGGTTTTGCGTGAGAATGCTTTGTTTATTAAGGGCTCAAAGTGTCTCTTTGGTGTGCAGAAGGTTCCCTTTTTGGGTTTTATCTTCTCCCTTTCTGCTGTGGAGATGGACCCAGTCAAGGTCCGAGCTATTCATGATTGGACTCAGCCCACGTCGGTTAAGAGTCTTCAGAAGTTCTTGGGTTTTGCTAACTTCTACCGTCGTTTTATCGCTAATTTTTCTAGCGTTGTTAAACCTTTGACGGATATGACCAAGAAAGGTTCTGATGTTGCTAACTGGGCTCCTGCAGCCATGGAGGCTTTTCAGGAGCTGAAGCGCCGGTTTACTTTGGCGCCTGTTTTGTGTCAGCCTGATGTCTCGCTTCCCTTTCAGGTTGAAGTGGATGCTTCTGAGATCGGTGCAGGGGCCGTTTTGTCGCAGAGAAGCCCTGGTTGCTCAGTAATGAGACCATGTGCTTTTTTTTCTAGGAAATTTTCGCCTGCTGAGCGGAATTATGATGTTGGCAATCGGGAGTTGTTGGCCATGAAGTGGGCATTTGAGGAGTGGCGTCATTGGCTCGAGGGTGCTAAGCATCGTGTGGTGGTTTTGACTGATCACAAAAATCTGATGTATCTCGAGTCTGCTAAACACCTGAATCCTAGACAGGCCCGTTGGTCATTATTTTTCTCCCGTTTTGACTTCGTGGTCTCGTACCTGCCTGGTTCAAAGAATGTTAAGGCTGATGCTCTTTCTAGGAGCTTTGTGCCTGACTCTCCTGGAGCCTCAGAGCCAGTTGGTATTCTTAAAGAGGGTGTAATCTTGTCGGCCATTTCTCCGGATTTGCGACGTGTGTTGCAGAGATTTCAGGCTGATAGACCTGACTCTTGTCCACCTGACAGACTGTTTGTTCCTGATAAATGGACCAGTAGAGTCATTTCCGAGGTTCACTCCTCGGTGTTGTCAGGGCATCCGGGTATTTTTGGCACCAGAGATTTGGTGGCAAGGTCCTTTTGGTGGCCTTCCTTGTCACGGGATGTGCGGTCATTTGTGCAGTCCTGTGGGACTTGTGCTAGGGCTAAGCCTTGCTGTTCTCGTGCCAGCGGGTTGCTTTTGCCCTTGCCTGTCCCGAAGAGGCCTTGGACACACATTTCCATGGATTTCATTTCGGATCTTCCAGTGTCTTGGGGCATGTCTGTCATCTGGGTGGTATGTGATCGCTTTTCCAAGATGGTCCATTTGGTGCCCTTGCCTAAGCTGCCTTCCTCTTCTGATCTGGTTCCGTTATTCTTTCAGAATGTGGTTCGTTTGCACGGCATTCCTGACAATATCGTGTCTGACAGAGGATCCCAGTTTGTTTCCAGGTTCTGGCGATCCTTTTGTGCTAAGATGGGCATTGATTTGTCGTTTTCATCTGCCTTTCATCCTCAGACTAATGGCCAAACTGAGCGAACAAATCAGACTCTAGAGGCTTATTTGAGATGTTTTGTTTCTGCAGATCAGGATGATTGGGTGACCTTCTTGCCGTTGGCTGAGTTTGCCCTTAATAATCGGGCTAGTTCCGCTACCTTGGTTTCGCCATTTTTCTGCAACTCTGGTTTCCATCCTCGTTTTTCCTCGGGACATGTGGAGCCGTCTGACTGTCCTGGGGTGGATTCTGTGGTGGATAGGTTGCAGCAGATTTGGGATCATGTGGTGGACAACTTGTAGTTGTCACAGGAGAAGGCTCAGCGTTTTGTCAACCGCCGCCGCGGTGTGGGTCCCCGACTTCGCGTTGGGGATTTGGTGTGGCTGTCTTCTCGCTTTGTTCCTATGAAGGTCTCCTCTCCTAAATTTAAGCCTCGCTTCATCGGTCCTTATAAGATTTTGGAAATTCTTAATCCAGTGTCCTTTCGCTTGGAACTTCCTGTCGTTTGCCATTCACAACGTGTTCCATAGGTCTTTGTTGCGGCGGTACGTTGTGCCTGTGGTTCCTTCTGTTGAGCCTCCTGCTCCGGTGTTGGTTGGGGGCGAGTTGGAGTACGTGGTGGAAAAGATCTTGGATTCTCGTCTCTCCAGGCGGAGGCTTCAGTATCTGGTCAAGTGGAAGGGCTATGGTCAGGAGGATAATTCCTGGGTGGTCGCCTCTGATGTGCATGCGGCCGATTTGGTTCGTGCCTTTCACGCTGCTCATCCTGATCACCCTGGTGGTCTTGGTGAGGGTTCGGTGACCCCTCCTTAAGGGGGGGGTACTGTTGTGAATTAGACCTTTTGGCTCCCTCTTGTGGTCACTAGTGATATTACACTTTGATATTCCTTCCCTTGCTTGGTATCCACCTGGCCTCGTTAGACCAGGGGTGTCGCTATTTGAACTTCCTGGATTTTCAGTCTGGTGCCTGGCATCGTTGTAATCAGATCCTTCTGTTTGCTCCTATCTGCTGGTCCTGGTTCTTTGCAAAATTAAGCTAAGTTCTGCTTTCTTGTTTTTGGTTATTTTCTGTGCTCTTATTTTTGTCCAGCTTGTACTAAATGTGATTCCTTATTTTGCTGGAAGCTCTAGGGGGCGGATGTTCTCCCCCCGTGCCGTTAGACGGTTCGGGGGTTCTTGAATATTCCGCGTGGAGTTTTTGTGAGGGTTTTTGCTTACCATATAAGTCATCTTCCTATATTCTGCTATTAGTTAGTGGGCCTCTCTTTGCTAAAACCTAGTTCATTTCTTGCGTTTGTCTTTTCTTCTTACCTCACCGTTATTATTTGTTGGGGGCTTGTATCCAACTTTTTGGGGTATTTCCCCTGGAGGCAAGAAAGGTCTTTCTTTTCCCTGCTAGGGTTAGTTAGTTCTCCGGCTGGCGCGAGACGTCTAGAATCAACGTAGGTACGTTCCCCGGCTGCTGTTATTTGTGTGCTAGGTTCAGGTATATGGTCAGCCCAGTTACCACTGCCCTATGAGCTGGGTTTTATGTTTGCAGACTTCGCTATTGTCTCTGAGACCCCCTGCCATTGGGGTCATAACAGGACACGTTGCCAGCTACACAGCAGGGGAACAGCTGGCGGTGCTGAACCCCACTGACAGAGTGGCGGGTGTTTTGCTCTGTGCAGCCAGCACTTCCGGGCACCAACTGGCGGTGTTAGAGCCCAGGGTCAGCAGGAGGAGAGGGAGCAGAGTGTAGGCCGAAGCCTAATTGAACCAATTTTAAAGGTAACCTTTAACCACCCCCTCAGGTGTTACAAACTAGAAGAGCCACACCTTGGGCAGCAGTAATGCTGCCCAAGTCAAAGGTTGCTCTTTTAATTTTGATCCTTGCACACGCTGAAGGAAACACGTACCACATTTAGGCCCTTATACAGTCAAAACTGTCTTGGAGGAGGGAGTTCCCTTCTTAATGAGACGCAGCACAGCTGGCAAAAATACCACCTTGGTGCTTGGTGCGGCCTCCTGAGCATCGCATTTTGCTGTACAGGAGTCTGCGCTGTTGCGTTATCCCTTGGCCATGCGCTGTCCGTCTTCTGACATCATTTGATGTCAGCTGGTGCGGTTCGCGATGCCCATGAATCCCAGCCCAGCAGTGTCTTTACATTGTTTCACACTGCGGGGCTGGGATTCATGGCCTTGCGCAGTACATATGTTCGCCTCTCACTCGGGTCCTTACACCTGCTTCAGACTGTGCGGCGCCAGCTGATCCCTTATGGCATGCCACGGCCATGAGGCCGCACAGTGTGAAGAAGGCGGAAGGAGATAAGTGCCAGGCGAAGATAGGCACTGGTCATGCCCATCAATCACACCCTCGCAGTCTAAAGAAATTAGACACCGAGGGGCATTGTGTCGGGCAGCCTCTGCGGCAGCCAGCCAAACAATCATGTGAGAAGATGGGCAGCGCTACCAATGGGCTTGCTGCGTGTCATTACAAAGGAAAGTCACACCCAAGGGACGTTTTAATGGTCTCAGGGGACACATTTTAGACGTGTTCAGTTCCACGTGTGCAAGGAGAATAAGTTTATGAGCCACTTTGTACAAATGCAGCATTACTGCTGTACAAGGTGGCTGTTATACATGCCAATGCCTGGGGGGGGACAGGTTCCCTTCAATTTCAGTTCTTGTGTCTGCATGGCGTTTGCAGGACACGATGCCGGCTACACAGCAGGGGAACAGCTGGCGTTGCTGAACCCCACTGACACATTGGCTGGTGTTTTTCTCTATGCAGCTAGCACTTCCGGGTGCCAACTAGCGGTGTTAGAGCCCAGGGTCAGCAGGAGGAGCAGATAGGAGGTATTGCAGCACACACAGCAGGGGAGCAGCTGACGTTACTGAACCGCAATAACAGAGGAGCTTCTGTTGACTGTGTGGACAGCACTTCCAGGCACCAACTAGCGGTGTTAGAGCCCAGGGACAGCAGGAGGAGCAGATAGGAGGTATTGCAGCACACACAGCAGGGGAGCAGCTGACGTTACTGAACCCCAATAACAGAGAAGCGACTGTTGACTGTGCGGACAGCACTACCAGGCACCAACTAGCGGTGTTAGAGCCCAGGGACAGCAGGAGGAGCAGATAGGAGGTATTGCAGCACACACAGTAGGGGAGCAGCTGACGTTACTGAACCCCAATAACACGGCAGCAAGTGTTAACTGTGCATCCAGCACTTCCAGGCACCAACTGGCGGTGTTAGAGCCCAGGGACAGCAGGAGGAGAGGGAGCAGGGTGTAGGCCGAAGCCTGCACTGGAGGCAGTTTTAGGTCTGTTGTGTCTGCGTGGCGTTTGCAGGACACGATGCCAGCTACACAGCAGGGGAACAGCTGGCGTTGCTGAACCCCACTGACACATTGGCTGGTGTTTTTCTCTGTGCAGCTAGCACTTCCGGGCGCCAACTGGCGGTGTTAGAGCCCGGGGTCAGCAGGAGGAGCAGAGTGTAGGCCGAAGCCTGCACTGGAGCAAGTTGAAAGGGAACCTTTAACCCCAACCCCAAAAGGCGTTTGTAGCTGAAAGAGCCAGCTTTTGCATCACAAAGGATGCCAAAGGAAAAGGTGGCTCTTTTCATTATGCTCCTTGCAAACACAGAACTAAACACTTAAAGTGTGTCCACTGATACCGTAAAACCATCCCAGAGGTGGGACTTTCCTTTGTAATGTGACGCAGCCCAGCCGTCATTCCTACCCCCTTGGTGCCATGCACCGCCTCCTCAGCGTTGCTTGATTCCGTCCCGGAGCCTGTGCTGTTCTGTTATCCCTTGGCCAGGTGCACTTTGCGGTGCCCGTCTTCTGACATCATTTTGTGTCAGGCTGGCTGCGCCTGTGCGGCCGCACTGGCCGAGATCCCACCTCGCAGTGTCGTCTAATGTAATCCCACCGCGGGCCTGGGATCCGTGGCCATGCGCAGTGCATATCCTCGCCTCTCACTCCCCTCCCTCCAGCTTCTTCAGACTGTGCGGTGTCACGGCCGTGGCATGCTATTAGGGATCAGCTGACGGCGCACAGTCTGAAGAAGGTGGAGGGAGATGAGTGAGAGGCGGAGGTGAAGATATGCACTGCGCATGCCCATGGATCCCAGGCCCGCAGTGTGATTAAATCAGAAGACACTGCGAGGCGGGAACTCGTCCGGCACGGCTCCACAGGCGCAGCCAGCCTGACACCAAATGATGTCAGAAGACGGGCACCGCAAAGTGTGCCTGGCCAAGGGATAACATAACAGCGCTGGCTCCGAGACAGAATTAAACAACGCGGAGGAGGCGGCGCACGGCGCCAAGGGGGTAGGAATGACGGGTGTGCTGCGTCACATTACAAAGGAAAGTCCCACCTCTGGGATGGTTTTACGGTATCAGTGGTCACACTTTAAAAGTGTTAAGTTCTGCGTGTGCAAGGAGCTAAACAAAAATAGTTACCTTTTCCTTGTGCCGCATAACTGCTGCATAAGGTGGCTATTTCAGTAACAAACGCCTGGGGGGGGACAGGTTCCCTTACATTTCAGTTGTTGTGTCAGCGTGGCGGTCGCAGGACACATTGCCAGCTACACAGCTGGGGATCAGCTGACGTTACTGACACCCAATAACACTGGGTCGTATGTTTTGACTGTGCAGACGGCACTTCTGAGCCTCAACTGGCGGTATTGGAGCCCAGGAATTACAGTTCAGGTGGTAGAAAGATGAACACAACAGGAGATACTGTATCTACTGATACTGTAGACAGTCACCCAATTATTTAATCAGGAACAGGAGTGGCAAATTCCTGCGAGATCCAGGCCTGGTTCATTTTCAGGACAGTAAGCTGGTCAACGTTATCGGAGGATAGTCGCATGCGACGGTCAGTTAGTACACCACCTGCAGCACTAAAGACGCATTCCGATAGTACACTAGCCGCAGGGCAAGCCAGCACCTCCAATGCATACTGGCTTAGCTCTGGCCATGTATCCAGCTTAGAGACCCAAAACTTGAAAGGGGAAGAGCCGTCTGGGAGTACAGCAAGAGGGCAAGACATGTAGTCTGTCACCATCTGACGGAACCGTTGCCTCCTGCTGACTGGAGCCGTCTGTGATGGTGTAGACATTTGTGGCGGGCACACAAAACTGTGCCACAGTTGGGCCATACTGGTCATGCCTTGGGCAGAGGCACTGCTTCTGCTCCCTCTTTGTGCAGAGCCTCCTCCACTGCCTGGACGCACTGAGCTGCTTTGTAAAGCACTAGCAGCACTTCTCTCAGTTATACTGGAGAAGATGATGGAATTCACCAGTGTGTCTTGGTACTCCCACATTTTACGCTCCCGGTTCAACGGTGTGATGAGGCTTTCTACGTTGTCCCGGTAGCGAGGATCGAGGAGGGTGAACACCCAATAATCAGACATGTTGAGAATGTGGGCGATGCGGCGGTCGTTTCTCAGGCACTGCAGCATGTAATCCACCATGTGCTGCAGACTGCCAACTGCCCAAGAAACGCTGTCCCCTGCTGGAGGCGTGATCTCTGCCTGCTCGCCATCACCCCACCCTCGCTGTACACACTGAGTACTGGACAATTGTGTAACTCCCTCCTCTGGACGGATGTCTTCCTCCTCCATTGACTCCTCCTCATCCTCCTCACAAACTGTCCCCTGCCTACGCGTTTGTGAGGAACCACGTGGCGCTGACTGTCCAGAAGATGATGGAAATGATGAATCCTCATCCTCCACCTCTTCCACAACATCATCCCTTAGCGCTTGCAGTGATTTTTCAAGCAGGCAGATAAGGGGGACAGTCATGCTGACTAGTGCATCATCTGCACTCGCCATCCGCGTGGAATAATCAAAGGGACGCAAAACCTGGCAGACGTCATTCATAGTGGCCCACTCTGTGGTTGTGAAGTCTGCACGGCGCGGAGTGCGACTTCTTTGCGCCTGATGCAGCTGGTACTCCATTACAGCTTGCTGCTGCTCACACAACCGCTCCAACATATGTAACGTGGAATTCCACCTGGTAGGTAGGTCACATATGATGTGATGTTCCGGAAGGCGGAATCGGCGCTGTAGAGCGATTTTGCCGTGCTGGAACGCCGCAAGTGAGCACACTCTAGGCGGACCTTGTGCAGCAGTGCATCAAGATCCGGATAGTCCCTCAAAAAACTCTGCATGACCAAGTTGAGCACATGTGCCAGACATGGGATGTGAGTGAGGTTGCCGAGGCCCAGAGCTGCCACCAGATTTCGGCCATTATCACACACTACCATGCCTGGCTGGAGATTCGCTGGCACAAACCACACATCGCTCTCCTGCTTGATGGCATTCCAGAGCTCCTGCGCTGTGTGGCTTCGATTCCCCAAAGAAATTAATTTCAAGATGGCCTGTTGACGTTTGGCCACGGCTGTGCTCATGTCGGTCGTAACAGGTACACGTTCATCACGGGTCCATGTGGAGGTGGACTGTGACGGCTCCTGCAGCGACGATTCTGAGGAACTTGTGTAAGAGGAGGAGTCAATGCGTACAGACTGGATTCCTGCAATCCTTGGAGTGGGCAGGACACGTCCTGCGCCACTCGCACGATCTGTACCCGGCTCAACAACATTAACCCAATAGGCAGTGAGGGAAAGGTATCGCCCCTGTCCATGTTGACTGGTCCACGCATCGGTGGTGAGGTGGACCTTGCTACTGACGGCGTTCAGTAGCGCGTGTTTTATGTGTCCCTCCACATGCTTGTGCAGGGCAGGGACGGCTTGCCTGCTGAAATAAAAGTGGCTGGGCACATTGTACTGCGGGACTGCCAATGACATCAAGTCACGGAAGCTGTCTGTCTCCACCAGCCTAAATGACAGCATTTCCAGTGACAGAAGTTTGGCAATGCCTGCAGTCAGAGCCTGTGCTCGTGGGTGGTTTGCCGAGAAAGGCCGCCTTTTCTCCCATGCCTGTACTACCGATGGCTGTAGACTGGCCTGGGAGTGTGGGGATGACTGGGAACGTGGTGCTGCCGGTGGAATTACAGTGGGTCTCTGGACAACAGTGCCAGAGGTTCTTCCATGGCGATCCTGGGAGGAAGCCGAACCAGATGTGTGTGAGCTGGTGGAAGAGGCAACACGAGCTGAAGAAGTGGTAGCTGCCGCTGTTGGTTGGCCTAGCTCTTCAGTGTGTTTCTGTAACTCCGCCGCGTGCCTGGTCCGCACATGTTTCCACATGTTGGAGGTATTGAGGTTGCTGACATTTCTCCCTCTTTTGACTTTGTGATAACACACCTTGCATTTGACATAGCAAATGTCATCTGCAACTGTGTCAAAAAAGGACCAGGCACTGCAAGTCTTGGGAGCGCCCTTTTTTGGCTTTTGGAAGAGACACGCTCCTAACGGATGCCAAAGTGGAGGCTACAGGATCCGCAGTCTTCCCCCTCCCTCTCCCTCTTTGGCCCATTCGGGGAATCTCTTCCTCAGAGCTGCTCCCACCACCTTCCTGTCCCTCACGCCACGATGGGTCAAGGACCTCATCATCTACACTACCCTCTGCCACCAACTGCTCCTCCTGGGTAGTCTCAGCAGCAGAGCACGCACCAGAAAGTGGCACCTGAGTTTCATCAGCGGATGCGTTCTGCGGTGTGGTGACCGGAGGCACTGGCCCACCCGCCTCTTCAGACTCAGAGAGAAAAAGCTGTTGGGCATCGCTGCACACTGCCTCTTCTTCCATTTCTCCAATGCTGCTTGGCTGGCCCCCTGTTTCCAAGCCAAGAGATTCAGAGAACAGAAGTAGAGACGGCTCCTGTCCTGGGCTCTCTGTCTGCCTGGGCAATTTGGCAGGTGGCGAAGAGGCAGATGGGTGCTCTCCAGTGCTCTGTGTCAGAGAGGATGTGGCACTAATTGAAGTCAATGCGTTAGCTGCCATCCATCCGACAACGGCTTAAATTTGGTCTTCACGCAGCAGCGGTGTACAGTGCTCTCCGACAAAGCTGCGCATGAAGGATTGTTCCCTGCTGAAACTGGGTGATGATGAGTCACCGGTGCCCGCAGCAGGCACAGAATCCCCACATCCTCTCCCTGCTCCGCGCCCACGCCCACGTGCCTTTCTCCCTGCCTTCTTCATCTTGGTTGACTGATAAAGATAAGCAGAAAAGTACTAATGGCTTAGTGTGCTTATTCCTGAACAGCTCCTAACAGGTATAAGAAACACTAATTTTCTAAAGTGTGGACTATACTTTAATATGAGCTAATGTGGCCTACACAACTGTAAAGTGGTGTGTTTGGTGAACTTTATTCATTATTTATTTTTTTGGGGATGAACTGACAACAGGGAGAGCTGCACTCACACGGAGACCGTGCAGACAGCCGCAAACGGCGCTGCAAGGCCCAAAAAAACCTCCTCTACATTATCCTATGTAGTGTTTTCCCACAATTTAGCTGGATACGGGTGGAAAGTCACTAATAGGAATTATTTGAAAAAAATGTGCAGCAGCCTGCACTACTTGCAAAAAAAGGCAATGGAATGGATAGAACTGTATGAGTCAGTGAACCACCCTGAGCTGGATACAACCGGCTGTGGCTGCACACAGACTACAGGGCGAGCTGCACTCAAACGGAGACCGTGCAGACAGCCGTAAACGGCGCTGCAAGGCCCCAAAAACCTCCTCTACGTTATCCTATGTAGTGTTTTTCCACAATTTAGCTGGATACGGGTGGAAAGTCACTAATAGGAATTATTTGAAAAAAATGTGCAGCAGCCTGCACTACTTGCAAGAAAGGACAATGGAATGGATAGAACTGTATGAGTCAGTGAACCACCCTGAGCTGGATGCAACCGGCTGTGGCTGCACACAGACTACAGGGCGAGCTGCAGTCACACGGAGACCGTGCAGACAGCCGTAAACGGCGCTGCAAGGCCCCAAAAACCTCCTCTACGTTATCCTATGTAGTGTTTTTCCACAATTTAGCTGGATACAGGTGGAAAGTCACTAATAGGAATTATTTGAAAAAAATGTGCAGCAGCCTGCACTACTTGCAAAAAAGGACAATGGAATGGATAGAACTGTATGAGTCAGTGAACCACCCTGAGCTGGATACAACCGGCTGTGGCTGCACACAGACTACAGGGCGAGCTGCACTCACACGGAGACCGTGCAGACAGCCGTAAACGGCGCTGCAAGGCCCCAAAAACCTCCTCTACATTATCCTATATAGTGTTTTTCCACAATTTAGCTGGATACGGGTGGAAAGTCACTATTAGGAATTATTTGAAAAAAATGTGCAGCAGCCTGCACTACTTGCAAAAAAGGACAATGGAATGGATAGAACTGTATGAGTCAGTGAACCACCCTGAGCTGGATACAACCGGCTGTGGCTGCACACAGAGTACAGGGCAAGCTGCACTCACACGGAGACCGTGCAGACAGCCGTAAACGGCGCTGCAAGGCCCCAAAAACCTCCTCTACATTATCCTATGTAGTGTTTTTCCACAATTTAGCTGGATACGGGTGGAAAGTCACTAATAGGAATTATTTGAAAAAAATGTGCAGCAGCCTGCACTACTTGCAAAAAAGGACAATGGAATGGATAGAACTGTATGAGTCAGTGAACCACCCTGAGCTGGATATAACCGGCTGTGGCTGCACACAGACTACAGGGCGAGCTGCACTCACACGGAGACCGTGCAGACAGCCGTAAACGGCGCTGCAAGGCCCCAAAAACCTCCTCTACGTTATCCTATGTAGTGTTTTTCCACAATTTAGCTGGATACGGGTGGAAAGTCACTAATAGGAATTATTTGAAAAAAATGTGCAGCAGCCTGCACTACTTGCAAAAAAGGACAATGGAATGGATAGAACTGTATGAGTCAGTGAACCACCCTGAGCTTGATATAACCGGCTATGGCTGCACACAGACTACAGGGCGAGCTGCACTCACACGGAGACCATGCAGACAGCCGTAAACGGCGCTGCAAGGCCCCAAAAACCTCCTCTACGTTATCCTATGTAGTGTTTTTCCACAATTTAGCTGGATACGGGTGGAAAGTCACTAATAGGAATTATTTGAAAAAAATGTGCAGCAGCCTGCACTACTTGCAAAAAAGGACAATGGAATGGATAGAACAGTATGAGGCAGTGAACCACCCTGACCTGAATACAACCAGCTATGGCTGCACACAGACTACAGAGTGGGCTGCACTCACACACACACACAGAGACCTTGCAGATCGCTGTGAAAACAGCGCTGCAAGGCAAAAGCAAAGTGAACACACAGCGGTTGCTAAATTAGCCTGGGAAAAGCACAAAGAAGCAAATCGCTATCTCAACTGGCCCTCAGTCAGAATACAGCGTCCTGTCACTAACTGAATTCACAGCAGAGTGAGCGCAAAATGGCACCAGCGACTTTTAAACTGCAGCATGACATCATTTCAGCAGCCAATCACAGCCTTGCCAGTAGTTTCATGCCCACCATGCTGAACAGGATGTGCCCACACTTGTAGTCTGTCCTCATTGGCTGAATTCGTGCATTTTGAATTGAGAACTTCCGATTCCGGTATCCGATATGCGGCAAGTATCGGATCTCGGTATCGGAATTACGATACCGCAAATATCGGCCGATACCCGATACTTGCGGTATCGGAATGCTCAACACTACAGATAACATGAGTTGGGTCATCCTTTGTGGTCTCAAAAAAGGCCTAGGCTACGCAACCCTTAACCCTTGTTAACGTTTGGTAACAAGGGTCGGGAATCTGCTCTGACCCTACTTCATCCGGCCCCGGATCCAACATGAAAAATTTTTGTTCATCAGTGCAGATACTTTCCTCCTCTGGATTCTGCAAATCTTTGGAGCAAACCTCTGATGCCCATGGAATAGAATGTGTGAACAGCTCTGATATGAGGTCTGGTGCCTGCACCAGACTACAATTATCCTAAACGATTTGGAGTATGAAATGAAACCTGGTGCCTGTGGATCACCCCCACGTTAGGGCAATGGGGTACTCGGTACTGGGTCCTTCGGTTTGGGGGATGTCACGGTGGCCTGACCTGGTATGTGGCCCAATTAAAGGTGTAGTTTGTCTAAGGTTCATGACACCACCTGTGGTGTTCGGTCAGGGTGACCGACACAGCTTAGGGGTCCGCTGGGGTGATGTTATGGCAGCAAGATGGTATACCTTCCCACAGGTGAAGTGTATCCCCAGGGCTTCCCAGAAGTGTAGATAGTGATGGTGGATGATGTAAGGCGCAGTGAATAACGAGGACACAAGGTTGCAGTCTCTTTTCCTTTTACTGGAAGCTTCAGCATTCACAGTCCAGGGTACGGACCACGTCTGACTCACTCTCTATCCAAGAGTCCACTCTCTACGGACTCTGGGGTGCTGCACTCCCCCCCCCCGTTAAGTCCAGCACTCCCAGGCTGGGAAAAGAAAACAATAATACATAAGCAAAAAAACATATACATTTTTGGAATGCTGTAAAACAAGTTAATATAACAATGCTTCCCTTTATGGGAGGTAAGAACACTTGAATGTTGCAAAACATGAACATATTTACATTGCCAGCTTACTTCTGTAGATTGACACACTTTCTAACTATGGAATACTATTACCCATACAGGTATACTATCTATTAACTATTAAGTGCAATTTTCAGAACAATAAATTTACATTTTTTTTATTCAAGTGCAGGTACTATAAAGCCTTTTTAAGAATCAAGTAACATTTTTCTCATCTCTTCTTTCACTTCCACATATGCAGGACTATCTATCTACCCCTACGGGCTCACTGCATTTTTCTTTAGTTTACTTCAATTTTATTCCTATTCTTAGCTACATTCTATCAGCTATGTATAAACATTATTACTATTTAACTTCTTAAGGCAACTTTGTTTAAGAACATTCCCTTTAAGGGCAAACCCAAGTCTTTTCGAGGTAGTGCAAAATGATCACATCAGCAGTATGCAAGTCAGTTTAAAGGTGACGTGATGCAATATGAGGGACCCGTTACGAACCCCCGAACGTTGGTCTTGGGTGCGCTACAAGACGTGTAATCCTGACCTGGAATTCTGCCACACCAACGGATTTTTCTTCAGGTCTGTAAGGCAAAGCAGTTATTTTTACAGCATAATTAACAGCAGTTTCCGTTAAGAGGCAATCTCTGTAAAAGCCTCCTATGTAAAACCAGTAAAGAGCACCTTTAAGAAGGTGCAAACTATATACAGGAACAGTTTGTGAATCATTCACCGTCCATGATTCAAATGTTCTTTAAAAGCAACGATGAACTTGTGCAAAAACATAGGATCCCTTTAAACAGGGGATCCCTTTAAGAGTTAACCCTGGCAGCAAAGAAAGAACAGTTAACTATTTACATTCGGTGTTTCGAGGCTTATTGTAGTTCTGGAGGTAGCAATGGTGGAGGTAGCCCAGTTGGATACTGGCAGCTACCAGGTGCTACATAGGGTGCGCCCTCGCTCCAGATGGGGCTCTGGGTACCCACAATGTTCCGTTCAGGGGTAACCTGGGCACAGGTTACCATTGGAATTGGCTCTGTGGCCATGACAGTTTCAGTATTTGTGACAGTGCACATAGTTGTCTTAGTAAAGGTACAAGTAGGCGTAATAGTTGTAGTGGTAGCAGTGTTGGGACCCGCTAGTTCAGAGACTAGGTAGTTAATGTCGTTAATCTTAGTTGTGGCAGCAGGTAGCACTGCTACAGGGCCTATCAGCAGTCCTTTGGTCACCGGGGCAGGGTCGTTCCTCATCTCTGCTTCAGATGCGGTTCCTCCGGTGCCGGTCTGCTCCGTCTCCGCTAGGGTCTGGAATGCTGGTTGCAGGGCCTTGTGCTGCGACGTTGTCATCACTGTTTGCAGCATCTCGCTTTCCAGCAGGGCCTTGCTTTCTGGCTTCGGAGCACTGGAACTTCTTTCTTGCTCTGGACCAGACGAGGCTGCCGACAGATGTCTGGTGAGGCTCTCGATGAAGATCTTCTTCCACCTGGCCTCAGTGCTCAGCTGCGTCCGCAGGAGTTGGTCGTCAAGCTCTTCCATGCCGGCCGGCAGGAAGTCAGCACCAACTGTGGAGGCCTGGTCATGGTGTCTCTCCAGGTGGCTGGGGGAGTCCTCTGCTCCGGCCCCACGCTCTGGTCCCGGGCGGCTGGCCATGGTGTTCTCCACGTGGCTAGCTCCTTCCTGGTCTTTTTCCCACTCCCTATTTCTGGGGCAGCCCCGTTTTCGTTGTCTCCGCCCTTCATAGAGGATCAGGAGGTGGGTCTCAGCTGCTGACGGACACGTCCACAAGGTACAGAGATATTTAGATTGGGCGGCCATTATTTTTTGCGCTTCCCAGTTCATTCACGCCCACAACTCCATGCCCTTCTTCTTCATCTGCGCTCATCGTGGCGCTGTAATGGCGGCAGTTTTGGCGGGAATTTTGGTGGCAAATGGCAATACACAGTCTTTAAGCAAATCACAGTTTAAATACAGTTCTGGCACAGTTCCTAGGCACACATGACCCGATTTTCAGGCTTAAGTAGATCCTGTTCGTGATGCCAAAGATGGATCGCCCCCACGTTAGGGCAATGGGGTACTCGGTACTGGGTCCTTCGGTTCGGGGGATGTCACGGTGGCCTGACCCGGTCCATGGCCCTTTGAGGGGCATCCAATTAAAGGTGTAGTTTGTCTAAGGTTCGTGATGCCACCTGTGGTGTTTGGTCAGGGTGACCGACGCTGCTTAGGGGTCCGCTGGGGTGATGTTATGGCAGCAAGATGGTATACCTTCCCACAGGTGAAGTGTATCCCCAGGGCTTCCCAGAAGTGTAGATGGTGATGGTGGATGATGTAAGGCGCAGTGAATAACAAGGACACAAGGTTGCAGTCTCTTTATCTTTTACTGGAAGCTTCAGCATCCACAGTCCAGGGTACGGACCACAGGGAAGGCAGAGTCCAGCCGGTCTGAAGGCAAATCCAGAGTTCCCTTATCCAGGTGGAAATCAGTAGCCTTCCTACTAGTGCCTGTGTGTTGTAGTACCTCCCTGCTGAGCAAATCGGTAAGGTCCTCACAACTTTCGTGGATGTTCTAGATGTTGTTTCTTCCTCTCTGTCCCCCAGATGGCATGGATAGGACAAACCCGTTTGACTGATGGCCTGAGGCTTGTTTATAAGGACCCTAGAGACGCCCCGACCCCCACAATTTGCCACTGTATCTTCATAGGTATTTAGGTCGGGCAGCCAACTTGGAATTGACTGTCCTGCTGGTCTCTGAAGTAAAGCAAATTGGGCCTCCTGGCTCAACCCCTATATTAGGCCTAACAATTTTTAAGAGGAAATGTGTCCTTCTGATTCCTCACTGCAAACAGTTTGATCACAAACTATTTGGATTAGGTAACTGTGCTTACTGGCTGCATACAAAATCTCTGAAGGTGTCCTATAGGATCTGGTACTAACACATTAGCAGCAGATGTTTTGTGAGGTGAAGTCTTCAAGTTTTGGACCTAGTTTTGAACCTCAGATTGTGATTTTGGAAATTTAAACTCAATGCCATAAATTTAGAGACAATACAAGCAAGATGTTATGCACTTTCAGGTGGATTTATCAACAATAGAATTTCATCCTCCAGTCCTCAAGCTAGCTATCTATGAACTAGTTGTGTATATTATAATAAAATGTGTCACAAGGCATTTGACCACGCCACCTTTTGCTAAACCCCACATTTTTAGAAAATGAATTGGGCTGGTGCAAAAGGGCAAAAAGATTCTACATTGTTAAAAGTGGATATTGAACCCATTTCTTCTGATTTTTTTCTGAACCACAAAACCACCGTTGATAGCAGCAATTTTTTAACAATCTGTACTTTTTCTGTTGTAAAAGACCAGTCAGACTAGCCTTGATAGAAGTTAATCTCCATATGCAAGCCAACTGTCAGTTAAAAACTAAAAAGAGAGCATTTCGAGGAAAATACTGATGAAAGAAACCAGGATATTATAGTCATATGGTATCTTAAAATTATGTTATATGTATAAGTCATATACATGCTTATGACAGCTTTTTTATTATCTAAAAATACACCATGATTTGTCCCCAATAGTGGCACTCATGGTTTTAGGCTATATTCACACATCCATGTGTTACAGTACAAGTAAAAAGAAGATGCATGTATTGACAACAGATCTCATGACGTGAACTCAACAGCCTCATACTGTACGTGCCTATGAGGTTGCTGAGATTGGGTGAGGAGATTCATGGCAGGTCTGTGCTTCAGGAACCATGACAAACAAATGTATGTCTTACAATCACAAAGTGTGAATAGAGTTTTGAAAATTTCCATACCAATCTGTGTGTCATGTAACCCATTACAACTTTGATAAATTGCTGGTGTGAAGATACGGGGTGTCAGTGGGTGCTTTCATCCGCTGGATCAAGATCACATGGACCAGGGATCATCCCACTGAACGCCCGCTCTCATTTTACTGTGGGCATAATACTACTCAGACAACACAGGGTAAAATAGTATGGTAATAATTTATTGAACCACCAATACACAATAGAGTATAGAACAGTCAATGCACATGAGAGAGTCTCATCCTTCCACTGGCTCGCTAAATTAGAGCTGCTGCAAGTTTGGAGCTTCCAGGGCCGACTACCCACCCCACTATTGTTGGGTACACACCAAGAGGACGTAATAACAAACTTAGGAAGCTGATAGGCTATTGATATATGAGGCCAGGTGACTTGATT
Organism: Ranitomeya variabilis; assembly: GCF_051348905.1. Lineage (NCBI taxonomy): Eukaryota > Metazoa > Chordata > Amphibia > Anura > Dendrobatidae > Ranitomeya > Ranitomeya variabilis. Next base: position 998,426,251 of record NC_135232.1, on the reverse strand, counting down.
GTCCCAACCTGTATTCTCTAAATGACTTTGAGGGTTCAGTGATTCAGGTCAATGGTCAGTTGGTGCCATGATGCCATGGCAACTGTAATGTAGGGTCTCCCTAAACACAGGTAGAATAGAAGCAAGGAAAACACAAAAGGCACCAAAAGAATTGTATGAACATTGTAGTTCAAAAATAATTATACATATAATTATATAGCCTTTGTATTGGAAAAATATGGGACACACTGTAAACTTGGACAAAGAATAAACCACGAAAAAATCACAGTGTAGTAGTAAAGAAATTAAACAAATATTTGCAAAGTTTATTGGATATACAAAAAGGTCTCTAACAAGTAGATGGGCTAAAATTGGCAATCAAGTGCATATTAAAAGGCAAGGAAGACAGGATGACAATCCTGCTCTATATATATCAAGCTCATGATAGTAAATATGTCCACCCAGATGCCACATGAATAGTTCATCATTATAGTACCAATAGATATACCTAATTACATCATAAAAAGAGTCATGTTGCAATATATTCAAGAAGGTACATAGACATACATCACAAATGTGAGAAGCAACATACCAAGTGGAACTACACAGGATGTCAAGTCGTCTCCTGCCCACCCCAACACGCGTTTCGGATATTTTCTTCCTCAGGGGGCGTACCGGGATAAGAAAACATTAGCTATTTATAGCTGCCATTCCCATTAAACAGCCAGTCACCTTCCGCAAGCCAGACACACCGGCCGACGTTGATACACACGGGCCCATGTGACCACACATCAGTCGGTGGACGGAAGTGGAGAAGGTGGAACTGAGTGGCGATCAGTGCATGTGCGGAAGTCCTCCAGCGGCCATATTGGTACAGGGCAGAATACTAATAAGGAGTATATAGCCAAAATAGGTAATTAAAAGGTAAGTAAGTATTGTATAGATAGGTAATAGTCCCATTGATTATAATGCCTGATTCTAGTATTCCTAAGAGGAAAACAGATCAAATCAGCAAATGCGCCAAATAGCCACCCAGCCTGGGAAAAGGCATAGCAACATAGAATAGATAAGGGGCATAGCCTCAAGCAGTACTACATGTGTGTGCTACAGGAAAAGTGCAGATACACAACATCACAGTGCAGATCACAACAAAATTGTATATCGCAAATAAGAGGCAAAACAACAACAACCCCAGAAAAAATTATAGGATATTGCAATAACAATATTAATGGATACCCAATCAAACTGGTAAATATTCATATGGTATGGACAAATGGACAAATAGCTAAAGGCGGAACAAAAAACAAGATACTAATACAAATATAAGCAAATGAACACAACATAAACAGATATATTAATATACAATCAATAACTTGATTGACACACGATGTTCATGACTCTTCTCGTTCTGTCTTTGTGTGATCTTCATGGACAAAAAATGATACACTGAAAAGCATAAAATATTGTTAGGCGTCGAGTTCCTGCCACTACACAGGGCGAATCTCAAGCCATGTCTGCTGCAGTCTCCCATTCTTTTCCAGCTGCAGTGGAGCCTGCTCAGCAGAGACGTTGGTCCCAGCACCTGGCCAGGACACATACTGCACGTTTGGTTACTGCTGCTCTTCCAGGTTCAGCCATTATAACTAGTACTGTTCGGCGGCGAGCAGGCGCTCCTGGGACTAAGTCCTGCTTTTCCCCTCCTGAGCATGCCCAGGGGAAGACCTCTCATTGGAGGTCGGGGGTCACACACTCAGGTCCTGTAGCAGCTCCTATTGGTCCACTAGGAAGGTCCTGAACTGCTACAGCTATAAAAAGATTGCATGGCCGCACGGCCATGCGCTAGTATAATTTGTGTTTGGCAGTTGCCAGTGGATACTCTGCCACACTGTATATAAGTGGTGTGAGTCTGTTTAGCCTTGGGGCTGTACACTCATGCAGGCAGCTAGCATCAGAGGGGGCAATTAGCCTTGGCTTAGCATCTGGTTCCTGCATGTGGTGTGCGGTTAGCACAGAAGATTTCCAGAGGAAGCACAACTTTTAGTTAGGGTTTTAGTCCCTGCATACAGCGCGACTCTGTGAGGCAACAGAGCTCGCTTTCATTTCACACAGGGTGAAGTTTAACCCACGTGTGAGCTCAGTGTCCATCAGCCAATACTTGAAGCAGGTATCTCTGCACGGTGGACCCCAGGCTGCAAGCGCACCTCGTATCTATCACCCTATTACTTGGTGCGTTCCGCTAGCCCTAACAGTATACTAGCGCCAGGGTCTGGCTAGCAATGGCAGATGAACAGCAACTGCTGTGGTACATCGAGCAGCTGGAGGGCAGGTTAGCGGCTGTCGAGCGCACAACCTCAGCTGTGGATGTTTCCGCCTTGGCTGTTCAGGCTGCAAGCGTGGCTGCCGAAAGTTTGTACACTGCCATCCCTGTTCTGACCTTATCTCACCTCCCGCTGCCAGATAAATACTCTGGTGATAGTGCATCTTGTAGGGGTTTCGTGAGCCAGTGCACAATACACTTCGAGCTCCTGGCTGCACGATTTCCCACAGAGCGTCAAATGTGGGATTTCTTATATCTCTTCTGTGGGACAGGGCGTTGGAGTGGGCTACGCCGCTGTGGGAGCATGGTGATCATGTGGTGCAGAGTGCTCCGCTGTTCTTGAGCACTCTGAAACAGGTCTTTTTGGGACCATGAGTCACCCATGATATGGCACTCCAGCTGTTGGCATTGACTCAGGGCTCGTCCATGGTCAACCATTTTGCCGTCCACTTCCGGACGTTAGCATCTGAGCTAGAGTGGTCTGATAAAGCCCTCATCCCTGTATTTTGGAGGGGACTGGCTGACCATGTGAAGGACGTTTAGCCACTAGGGAGATTCCCGCCACACTGGAGGAGCTAAGAGCTGTATCCACTTGCATTGACCTCCGTTTTAACGAGTGGAGGTTAAAGCGAGCCCAGTGTAGGCAGAGGTTTCGGCTGGCTCCCATCTTCACCAAACCTTTGGAATCTCCGGTCCAGGTGCCCAAGTCACATGAGGCCATGGAGGTGTCACGAGCGGGATCTAAGTCCCGGACCGCTCCTGCACTCAAGGTCTGTCATGTCTGCCAGCAGTCAGGACATCTTACCATCCAATGTCCCCAGTAGTTGGGGAAACATCAGCGTCTAGTGGTAGTAGGTGGAGGTACACTAGACACGGCAACTTTTGCCTCCAAACTGTCCTTTAAGGGGACAATTACCATAGGCTCATCCACTCATTCGGTAGAGCTTTGCGTGGATTCCGGGGCGGAGGGCAAATTTATGTAATCTGCCTTCACCCAACGACACGCAATACCCCTGGTGATGCTTGCCAAACAGGTGACTGTGTGAGTGGTGACTGGGTTGACATTGCCCTCACAGACAACACTCCAGACCACACCATTTACTCTATCTATGTCGCCATCTCATCAGGAGATTATATCTCTGCTTGTCATTCCTGAGGGAATTGATGAGATCCTGTTAGTTGTTAGTTGGTCCACAGGCAGAATTTTGGGATGGAGTGAGTCTTGTGGGGGTATATGTCAGAGGGAATGCGTTTAGGTTGCTACTACTGAGGTACCCGCAGATCTTTCCTCTCTCCCCAAGCAATATTGGTCCTATGTGGACGTGTTCTCCAAAAGGGCTGCGGAGACCCTTCCGCCTCACCGCCCCTATAACTGTCCTATTTGCCTGGTGCTGAGCCTACCCGGGGTCGAGTCTACCCATTGTCTCTCCTGGAGACGGAGGCAATGTCTCAGTACATCCAGGAGAATCTGGCAAGAGGATTCATTAGGAAGTCAGTGTCACCTGCAGGTGCTGGGTTCTTCTTCGTGCAGAAGAAGAACTGAGAATTTTGTCCATGCATAGATTGCAGGGGTCTTAACGCCATCACCGTTAAGAACAAGTACTCATTGCCCCTGTTATCTGAGCTTTTTGATAGGCTTCGGGGAGCAAGGGTGTTTACTAGTGTTGAGCGATACCGTCCGATACTTCAAAGTATCGGTATCGGAAAGTATCGGCCGATACCGGCAAAGTATCGGATCTAATCCGATACCGATACCCGATACCAATACAAGTCAATGGGACTCAAGTATCGGACGGTATCCCTGATGGTTCCCAGGGTCTGAAGGAGAGGAAACTCTCCTTCAGGCCCTGGGAACCATATTAATGTGTAAAATAAAGAATGAAAATAAAAAATATTGCTATACTCACCTCTCCGACGCAGCCTGGTCCTCACCGAGGGAACCGGCAGCGTTCTTTGCTTAAAATGCGCGCATTTACTGCCTTCCGTGACGTCACGGCTTGTGATTGGTCGCGTCGCCCATGTGACCGCGACGCGACCAATCACAAGCTGTAACGTAATTTTAAAATCCTGAATGCCTAGAATTAGGCATTCAGGACCTGAAAATTACGTCACGGCTTGCTGTGATTGGTCGCGTCGCGGCCACATGGGCGGCACGCGACCAATCACAAGCCGTGACATCACGGAAGGCAGTAAACGCGCGCATTTTAAGCAAAGAAGGCTGCCGGTTCCCTCGGTAAGGTGCAGGCTGCGTCGGAGAGGTGAGTATATCCCTATTTTTTATTTTAATTCTTTATTTTACACATTAATGTTGTTTCGATACCGATACCCGATACCACAAAAGTATCGGATCTCGGTATCGGAATTCCGATACCCGCAAGTATCGGCCGATACTTGCGGTATCGGAATGCTCAACACTAGTGTTTACTAAACTAGATCTGCGGGGTGCTTACAACCTGATTCGCATCCGTGATGGGGACGAATAGAAGACGGCTTTTAACACCAGGGATGGGCACTATGAATACCTGGTGATGCCCTTCGGGCTCTGTAATGCCCCAGCCATTTTCCAAGACTTTGTGAACAATATCTTCCGGGATATGCTCTCCTCCTCGCTTGTAGGTCTTTTATTAAATAAAAAATACTTAACGTGACACTAACTATGATACATTACAAATATAACACAACAGAACAAAACATAAAAACAAAGCTCCAATCAGACAACACCAAACGACAAAAATCACAAAGAAATAAACCAGAAATGGAACCAAAATGGAGAAAGTTCATGACCTACAAATCAGGGACAAATAAGAAAAATTCCAATCAAATAAAAAAAGCAAAACTAAAAGACAACAAACAAAATACTCATAACTTACATGAATACCCCCGTAAAATTATAAATCATAAATAGTATAAAATCATGTAAGATCCCCGGCACAGCTTCATTCATACTATTATATACAACCCCAACTACATTCACACTATAAACATATTACACTAAACCGATTTATACAACACCGCAAACACAACAAAACCCTACTGGTCCCACTGCCTTACCTTACAGCCACCCCCTTACACCACCACATTCACCCTACAACAAACTTAAATATAATACAGTGTACAAAATTAAAATTTTTTCCCATTTATTTTTTTTTCCTTTTTCCATTATTATTATTTTTTTTAAATATATATATATATATATATATATATATATATATATATATATATATATATATATATATATATATAAACAAACACACACCTATACTAACTATCCCGCCACGCCTGATCCAGCTCTGGCCACAAAGTTCAGGAATTATCCAAGCTAGGATCAGGCCCCAAAGTTTTTCCCAAGGCGGGGCCTGGGCCAGGCCAGATCAGTCTCTTATCACCGCCGTTGTACCCCCTAATCCCCCCACCCAACCTAACTGAGACCCTCTATTATACACAATATATACAATACATACAATACACTAGATACAATATGTACATAAACAACATCACAGAACACAACCTACATACTCAGCACCCAAGGCTCAAGTTCGATGCCTGCAAACCTTCTATTCAGGGAAGGGAAATACAAAACAAAAATCTAGGGTGTAAAGACATCAGCCCACCACCAGGATATAGGAGCGCTAATGGACTAAGGCACCCCGAAGGAGAAACCCCTCCAGAGATGGGCACCCAGTCTTTCGCACTCCAGAGAACGCACCTTCACCAGGGCACCTAGGATGCTGCTACAAACTTCATCTTCACTGAGGATTTTACTCTGCGTCGAAACTAAAACTCGTGCATTCCACGTGAAGTACCTGACCACTGCGCTGGCTAAGAATAAAGTGGCTCGGTCCCTTCTCCCGAGCGTTCAGAGACCTCTATAGGCCCTCTCGGCATAGGACAGAGTGGCCAGCCATGACCAACCAATGGAAGCGCCCACCCTGTTGTACACCTCTGTATTAAAGGGACAATGAAGCAGGAAGTGCTCCATGCTTTCCAGCATGGTAGCACAAGCCTCACGGGGACAATTCCTGTCCTCGGAGGTCCTGTACTTCAAATTGTCCCTCACATACTACTTGCCTTGGAAGCAGCATCAAGTCAAGTCCCAATACTTCTTGGGGATACCCAGCCTCTAGATCCCGACTTGGGCTGTCCTTGAGAACCAATGATTTCTGAAAATGCGAAAGCAAGACCCGCATGTTAAGGAGTTTCCTCGGGAGGGACCTCACCTCCCACATTCCCAGACCCCACCGACGCATCATTTTCAGAACCGGGGTAACATAAGCCGGGAGATGCCCGTGCGGTGTGCGAAGATCCCTCAATCTTCCCCCTATCTCCCATTCCTGAAAGAAAGGCTGAAACCATCCCTTGCAGGAGAATACCCATGGAGGAGCCCTCTCTTTCCAGAGGTTTGCCACGTTAACTTTCAAAAAGGTGTTCACTAGGAACACCACGGGGTTCACCATATTCAACCCCCCTAGTCTCCTCGTGCGGTAAGTGACCTCCTGTTTGACTAGGTTTAGTCTATTCCCCATAACATCTGGAAGAACAGACTGTAGACCCGTGTCCAGAGAGGCTCTGGCAAGACACAGACGCTGCCCAGGTAGATTAGCAAGGGGAGCAGGAAAGCTTTGCACAGGTCAAGCCTTTCCCTCAGAGTCAAAGACCAACCCTTCCATTGGTCCACTCTTTGGGTGACACCTTTGATTCTGCCTTCCCAGTTTTTCGTGGGGTAATCACCTTGGCCAAATTTGATGCCTAGGACTTTGGCATGTTCTTGGGGTTTGGGGAGGGTGACCGGAAGATCAAACGTGGGATCCCCACCTCCCAGCCAGAGACTCGCACACTTGTCCTGGTTGACCTTGGACCGGATGCCTCCGAGTAGCTCTCCACTTCTGACATCACCACTATCGCCTCCTCTTGCGAAGAAACAAAGACGGTGACATCGTCCGCGTAGGCCACTACCCTCAGGATAGCCTCCGGCGCCATCCCGCCCATCCTCACCCCCGCCAATGGTCCACAATCGACCCTTCTAGGAAGGGATCGATCGCAAACGTGTAAAGCAAAGGGCTGAGAGGGCAGCCCTGGCGGACACCAGATCCTACTCCGAAAGGTTGTCCAAGCCACCCGTTTACCAGAGGGAAAGTCTCAGCCCCTGCGTACAAGGTCTTAAGCCAGTCTACAAACCCTCCAGGCAGACCATACCTCAAAAGAGTGGACCAGAGGTACTTGTGGTTGACATGATCAAAGGCTTTTGCCTGATCCAGAGTCAGCAAGAACCACTTCCAAAGGCCTGCCATGCCTTGTTCCATGGCCTCTCGAACACCCAGAACAGCATTAAAAGTGTTACGGCCAGGAACGCAACAGTGCTGGGCCTCCGAAAGGAGCCGCGGTGCAAACTTTACCAGCCTGTTGAAGAGTATCTTAGCCAAAACCTTCCTGTCCACATTGAGAAGTGCTATGGGATGCCAATTCTCAATGCGTGATGGATCCTTACCCTTTGACAAAATGATCATAGCCGACCTCCTTAATGATCTTGGCAGAGTGCCTGAGGAGAGACACTCATTAAACACCTGAGCCAAGAGGGGGACCAAGGAGTCTCTAAAGGTCCTAAAGAACTTGGATGTTAAGACATCCGGACCTGGTGATTTTTTGGGCCAGAGCCCATCGATCGCCAGTATCACTTCCTCTTCTTTGATCGCTTCTGCCAAACCGCCCAGCGAGAGGTCAGCCCCTGGCTCAGGAACAGCTTCAGCCAGGAAAGCCAACATTCTGTCATGATCCAGTTCCTTCCTTCACAAGAGGTGTAAGTAGTATGAACTGACGACCTCCAAGATCCCTGATCTGGACCTTCTCATGGATCCCATACTGTCCATCAGCCCCATCACTATCTTACTATTCACTGACATCTTGCAGCTTCTGTAAGGGTCGGGCGAGTAGTACTTCCCGTAGTCCCTCTCAAAAACCAAAGATGTGTGCCTATCGTACTGACACTTCTGTAGCAAGGATTTCACAATGGAGATCACCTCGCGGCTACCCCCAGTCGAGACAAGATGCTTGAGTTTCCTCCTCAGGCTCTGATACAGGGGATCCCTGTTCAGGCTTCTGAGGTTCGAGAGTTGCCGGAAGAATCTCGCCACCCGATGTTTGAACATCTCCCACCACTCAGACTTAGTGTTACTTAGGCCCAGCAGCGGTACCTGGCTCTGAAGAAATTCTTTAAAGAACCGTCTTACAGCTTCTTCCTCAAGGAGTGACAAATTCAGCTTCCAATAACTTCTTCCCATCCGAGGAGTCTCTGTAACGCTCAGGGAAGACATAATCAAACAGTGATCGGAGAACTCCACCTCCACAACCGACAATGGCGAGGAGACTGCCTCCTCCTTCAAATAAAACCTGTCTAGCCTAGACCTGCACTGACTACCTCTAAAAAAGGTGAAACCCGCGTGGCTTGTGTTGTGCCGGATGTGGACATCCACCAGGCGTGCCTCACTTACTATCCTATTTAGCGCGACACAATCGTAAGCCAGCCGGTCTCTGGAACCTCATCTATCACAGGGTCTCATGATGTTGTTGAAATCCCCTCCAAAGACCACCTGCCGACTCGACAAATAAGAAAGGTTTGATCTTCATGAAGAGACACTTGCGGTCCCTCTTGGACTGGGGACCGTAGATGTTAATGAGCCAAAGCTCCTGTCCCCCCATGGAGACATCTAGAATCAAGCATCTCCCCATTTCTAACTCGATCAATCGTCTGCATTCAACCGCTGCGGTCTTAAAAAGGACCGCCACCCCGCTATACGGCTCGGCCGCAAGAGACCAGTAGGATGGCCCATGCCTCCACTCCCACCTTGCTTTATGCATGGTTGATAGGTCAGTCAACCTGGTCTCTTGCAAAAACAAAATGTCGGCATCAAGTTGGCCAAGAAAATGAAAGGCCGTGTACCTTGCCGCTTCTGACTTTATGCTGGCAACAATAATGGTTGCCAGCATCAACAGGGTGGGTGCCGCCATCATGATTGATTGAATTAGATAGCCTTTTTCTTCCCACCCCAACAGTTTCACCCTCTTCCTCAGACAATGATGAGCTTTTAGTGTGCTTAAGACAAACAGACTCATCCATTCTCTCCTTACATACACTCTGGCCCTTGTCTGGTGGTCCTGAGGTAGTCCCCCCCAGAAGGCTTTGTATTTGCCCCCTGAGAAGAAGACCCAGTGACCTCCAGAGCCCCAACACCCTTGTCCGCAACCTCATGGTCCCCATCGCCCCCCTCTGGAGGGGAGTCCTGGAGGGCCCGAAACCGGTTAGAGAGAACCACCAGAGGGGGGCAGCTGGACCTTCCAATGGCATCTGGATCAGGGCCAGAGAGTCAGAGGGGTTGCACTTCAAGGAGGAGGCTCGAGGCCCGGACCGTCTCTTATCCTTAGTTGTTTTCCTGTTACCCTTTTTCTTTTGCTGTGACCGCTCCCCCTCTCCCTCATCCAGACTGTCACCAGAAGAAGGTTCCTAGGCAGGCATGGCATCCTTTTGCTCCTTTTGCATCTCTAGACTTCCTCGCTCAATTCACTGTCTTTAGGATTCTCAGCTGCAAGTGAAGCACCCAGGTCAGCGTTTAGAGTCATTACTCCCTGCCCCCTGTTCCCATGGCGCTGCTCCTGCCACCTGATATTGGATGGCGGCAGCATGCTCCTCACTGGTTCCCTGCCTCCTCTGCCCCTACTGGTCCCTTTACCGGTGAGATTAGTCCCGGCTTTCGCCTGACCCGCACCCGCTTTCAGGACCGCATTGGCAAAGGAACGCGGACAGCGACTGAACGGGTGACCGAGGTCACCACACAAGTTACACCTAATCCTGCCACAGGTAGCAGCAAGATGGCCGAGGTTCCCACACAGTGCGTATTTCTGGGTGGTACACTGTGCTCCTCCATGGTTGTAGTCTACCTGGATGATATTCTCATCTACTCTACAGATATAGACTCCCACCGGAGAGATGTTTGCAAAGTCTTCAACCTCCTACGGGCAAATTCCCTCTATGCCAAGTTGGAGAAGTGTGTGTTTGCCTTTCCTGGGCTATATCATCTCGGCCCAAGGATTGGCTATGGATCCTGCCAAGCTACAGGCTGTGATGGACTGGCAGGAACCCTATTCTCTCAAAGCGGTGCAGCGCTTTATGGGGTTCATCAACTATTATCGCCAGTTCATTCCCCACTTTTCAACTTTGGTAGATCCTCTGGTTTCCCTCACCAAGAAGGCAGCTAATCCCAAATTGTGGTCGGAGGAGGTCTCCAAGGCCTTCCTCTCTATCAAGTCACACTTCGCTGGCGTTCCGATTTTGCATCGCCCCGATGTTGATAAACCATTTATCATGGAAATGGATGCCTCTTCCGTCGGTGCTGGAGCAGTCCTCTTCCAGAAGGATGCTCAAGGTCGGAAGTATCCTTGCTTCTTCTTCTCCAAGACCTTCACACCGGCGGAGAGGAATTATTCCATCTGGGATAGAGAGTTGCTAGCCATGAAATTTGCCTTTTCGGAGTGGAGACACCTCCTGGAGGGGGCTTGTTTTCCCTTCCAAGTTTTCACCGACCACAACAATTTGGTGTATTTGCAAACCACCCAGTAGCTAAACTCTCACCAGGCCAGATGGTCCCTGTTCTTCTCCCGGTTCCACTTTACCCTCCATTTTCTCTCTGGGGAGAAGAACACTCGTTCCGATGCTCTCTCTTATATGGCTTGGCACATGCTCTCTCGTATATGGCCCATGACGTCGGGGACTATATTCGGGCGTGTGTCTCCTGCGTCAAGAATAGGTCTCCTCGGCAATGGCCTGCTGGGCTACTTTACCCCCTGCCGGTTGCAGACAGGCCCTGGGAAATGGTCGGGATGGATTTTGTGGTAGGCTTACCCAAGTCTCGCAGATGCACAGTTATCTGGGTAATCACTGACCATTTTTCCAAAATGGTGCACTTGGTTCCGCGTCCACGGTTACCTTCTGCACGGGCCTTAGCGGCGTTGTTCATTAGACATGTTTTTCGTCTACATGGCATGCCTGACAAAATTGTCAGTGATGGGGATCCTCAGTTTGTGTCTCGATTCTGGAGAGAGCTCTGTCGTTTACTCAGCAATGAGCTGAATATCTCTTCTGCATACCATCCCGAGACGAATGGGTTGGTAGAGAGGGCCAACCAGACTCTGGTCACATACTTGCAACATTTTGTCTCCTCCAGGCAGGATGACTGGGCATCTTTGTTACCTTGGGTGGAATTTGCTTTGAACAACGCTGTAGCCGATTCTACTGGGCAGACTCCTTTTCTCCTTAATTACGGCCAGCATCCGCGTGTCCCTGTGCCCATGCCCGTGTCATCCACTGATTCTAGGGTGGCAGACAGGGCGGTGGAGGCACGTGACATTTGGGACCGCACAGAGGATGCCATCCAGGCCTCCAAGGAGAGAATGAGGGTTTCTGCTGATGCACACTGGCGTCCCGCTCCAACCTTTGCTTTTGGTGACTTAATGTGGCTCTCTGCCCATAACATCAGGCTGCGAGTCCACCCTGTGGTATACCATTAGGCTATTCCTCTGTGCCTAGGTATCACCGACACTTTTCATGTATCCCTCTTAAAGCCCGTCTACATGCCCCAGTTTTCTGAGTCATCTGCCGGAACATCGGGTTAGTACACGGATGAGTACGGGGTACAAGGTGTTATGTGGCAAAAAATACTATCTGGTGTACTGTAAGGGCCATGGCCCAGAGGATAGAACCTGGGAGCCTGTGGAGCACATTCGGGCTCTGCTGCTCATTGCAGCCTTTGAGCGTAGCGAGGCCCAAGGATGGGGGGCCCTAGGAGGGGGGAAATGTTAGGCATCAAGTTCCTGCCGCTGCACAGGGGGAATCTAAAGCTATGTCCGCTGCAGTCTCCCATTCTTCTCCAGCCACAGTGGAGCCTGCTCAGTGGAGATGTTGGTCCCAGTGCCTGGCCAGGACAGATACTGCACATTTGGTTACTGCTGCCATTCCAGGTTCAGCCATTATAACTTGTGCTGTTCGGTGGCGAGCAGGCGCTCCTGGGACTAAGTCCTGCTTTTCCCCTCCTGAGCATGCCCAGGGGAAGACCTCTCATTGGAGATTGGGGGTCACATGCTCAGGTCCAGAAGCAGCTCCTATTGGTCCACTAGGAAGGTCCAGAACTGCTACAGCTATAAAAGGTTCGAATGGCCGCACGGCTATTCGCTAGTATCATTTGTGTTTGGTAGTTACCAGTGGATACACTGCCACACTTTATATAAGTGGTGTGAGTCTGTTTAGGCTCGGGGCTGTACACTCAGGCAGGCAGCTAGCGTCAGTGGGGGCAATTAGCCTTGGCTTAGCATCTGGCTCCTTCATGTGTGCGGTTAGCACAGAAGAGTTCCAGAGCAAGCACAACTATTAGTTAGGGTTTTAGTCCCTGTGTACAGTGTGACTCTGTGAAGCAACAGAGCTTGCTTTCATTTTACATGGGTTGAAATTTAACCCACGTGTGAGCTCAGTGTCCATCCGCCACTACTTGCAGCCGGTACTGTACCTCGGCACGGTGGACCCCGGGCTGCGAACGCACCTCATATCTATCACCCTATTATTTAGTGCGTTCCGCTAGCCCTAACAAATATAACCAGATTAAAAGCAAAAATAGACATAAACATGCAGATGAGAGCACAATACAGATGCAGAGCAGCCAGAAGATTAAAGAAAGGGAGAAAACGAGAGACACTCATTTAAGCCAAATGGTTGGACTGTATTCAGTTGCCAAATCCATCTCGTCTCCAGTCTACCAAGTCGTTTGGACAAGCCCCCTCCTCTGATGTTAATTTTGAGAGTATCAATACCCCTTACCCTCAAAAGGGTACTATCACAATTATGAAATTTTTAAAAATGTCGATGCATAGTTTTTAGAGTGGAGGCGTCCATGTGGCTGACCTGAATCCCTAATACATGCTCCCTCGTGCAGACCTTGAGCTGACACGTAGCATAATAAACCACATATCTTGTAGTACAAGTGATATGATGAACTATTTTATAGTTCTTAGTGCCATCCGAGTTAACAAAGGTATCACACCAATCAATGTTGGGACAGGCGACACATCTGCCACACGGAATGCATCCACCCTTTGTTGTAAAATTGTCCAAAAATGTGGGTTTTTGATGACAAGTGTAATGACTGAAGGCAAGATGGTCCCTAAGATTTTTTGTCCGTCTGAATGCCATAGAGGGTTTCTCAGGGATAAATTTAGCAATGACCGAATCAACCCTAAGAATCGGCCATGCTCCTTGAAAAATGGATCTTACTTTGTCAGACTGAGAGCAATAGGTGGTGACAAACCTCACCATCTGATTGTCCCTGGATCTAGATGGGGATACATTGCCATAGAGGAAGGCCTGACGGGAAGCGTGTTTAGCTCTATTATATTCACGTTTGATCATTCTCCCACTGTATCCATAAGATCAGAACCGTTCTTTCAGCTCCTCTGCTCTGTGTTCAAAATCGCTGTCCGACGAACAAATTCAACGGAGCCGGAGGAACTGAGGAACTGTCCGACCTGAACGGATCTGATCATATGGAATGGATGTCCGGAGAACGTGTGCAACAGTGTATTAGTGGCTGTTTCCTTTCAGAAGATATCAGTCTGCAGCATACCCGAGGGGTCTCTCCTAATAGTCACATCCATAAAATCCAAAGAAGTGTCACTATATATGAATGTCAGATGGATATTGAGGCCATTGCTGTTCAGGGTATGGATAAGTTGCTCAAAGTCGACAGGGCTGCCCTGCCAAACGAACAAGATATCGTCAATGTACCGCATCCAAAAAAGAACGTTGACCAATGACTCCAATTCATCTGACAGGAAGAGGTCCCTCTCCCACATCCCCAGAAAGAGACTGGCATAGGAGGGTGCAAAGGCCGCCCCCATAGCAGTCCCCTGGAGCTGCAGGTAGAAGTTCCCCTTAAACACAAAAAAGTTGTGTGTGAGAGTGAATTCTAACAGTTCTATCAGGAGGTCCCTGAGTCCTGCAGATAAGGAGGATGTACCCAAAAAGAACCGTACAGCTGATAAACCATCCTTATGTTTTATGTTGGTATACAGAGACTCAGTATCCGCTGAAACAAGTAGAGTATCACTCTCAAGACACAACCCGTCGACCCTGCGCAACAAATCCCCCGTGTCTTTAAGGAAGGAAGGCCCGAGACTAGACGTTGTAGATGATAATCCACTTATTGATATTCTCCAGGAAGTTCACCTGCCAGAGATAATTGGTCTGCCAGGCGGTGAGGAGACACTTTTATGAATTTTTGGGAGGAGGTAAAGGGTTGAGACAGTTGGTTCAGGAACCACCAGTGCCGACGCTAAATCTTTGGAGATAATGCCCTCCTGCAAGGCCCATTTAAGGATATTAACAGGTTGGAAAGAATAAGTAGAGAGAGGATTATATGTAAGCTTCCAGTAGCAAGTTGCTTTATTCAATTGATGGAAGGCCTCTCTCTCATGCATACTAGTGGGCCAGAGAACGACATTTTCCCCTTTGTCAGCCGGTTTAAGAAGTACATCCAGTAGTTCCTGAAAATATCTCAACCTATTCCTCTCCCCCCATGTCAGATTATCATTAGTCACAAATTTAGGTATTTTATATAGTTCCTTCATCACCACCTGGACAAATAGCTCAATGTTGGCACAAGATGACAATTGGGGGAACTTAGTATAGAGTGGACGAATGGAAGGAGGAATCTTACCTCCTCCACCAGTATGTTCAATTGCCAACTCCTCCAGAATTCTCAGAGCTTCCTGTTCCTCCTCTGTGGGAAAAAGAGAGTTCAGATTATTGGTATTAAAATATCTCTTAAACAGCAGTGACATCGCAAACATATGTAGATCTTTAATAGTGGCAAACAAGTCAAATCTGGATGTAGGTGCAAAGGAAAGACCCCTACCAAGAAGCCACAGATCTATCTCTGAAAGTATATAGTGACTTAAATTAATCACCTTGTAATCCCTATTGGTCCTTGATGATGATACATTTCTCTTATAGGGATGATATGAGTGGTCACGAAGCCTAGTGTCCTCCATAGATGCAATGGTTGTAGCGGATACAGAGGATATATTAGAGTGTCCACTTAATGGTGAGATGGAAATATTAGATGCACTTTTATGCAAATTTACGTGATTTATATTCCTCCAAAGATGTACCCTTTTGGATTGGTAATCCTTCAGATCTCTAGTGTATTTTGTCATATGAGTGTCTTGAATTTTCTTCACTATTATGTCCATAGATTTATCAAGATCAACTTCAAATTGTTTAATTTTCTCAGGTGAGAAATCAGATCGCAATTCAATTTAGGTCGATCATAAACTGCATTAATGAGATGGAGCAATTGTTGCATGTCTCCTCCCATTTATCAATAAATCCGGAATCATCAACCGGGAAGGATGGAATCACCCTAACCCTCAGTCCTCTAGGGATCATTTTGTTGGTCTTATATCATTCAAGGAATAATCTATTCCACCACAATCTAGCTCTTTTCTCGATATGATTTTTAATGGTGGAAAATGTATCCTCCCAAATTGAATCAACAGGCTGCTGTGCATCTGCCCCGCTACTGCCAAAAGACCTTGTCCATCTCGTTGAGCCACGATTTCTCTCTAGCTCGAAAATCTATTCTGTTAACCAATATACCTGTGCATGACGCAGAAAAGATTAAATAGAAGCAAGGAAAACACAAAAGGCACTAAAAGAATTGTATGAACATTGTAGTTCAAAAATAATTATACATATAATTATATAGCCTTTGTATTGGAAAAATATGGGACACACTGTAAACTTGGACAAAGAATAAACCACGAAAAAACCATAGTGTAGTAGTCCAGAATTTAAACAAATATTGCAAAGTTTATTGGATATACAAAAAGGTCTCTAACAAGTAGATGGGCTAAAATTGGCAATCAAGTGCACAGGTAGATCCACCTTTTTATAGTTTACAACATCTCATTCAGACATTTCTCCATAGTCTTGAGGGAAAATGGAAGGAGGTTATCCCTCACTGCTGGAGTGTTGGAACAACATGCATAGATTGTCCTTCATTTTTGCAGGGTTGTCTGTGCCTTTCTTTCCCAAAGATAGTAGAATAATGCTAGGACTGCAATACTAGGACAGATACAATAGCTAATCAGTAGCCAGTCAAAAATGGCAGCCATTGAACATTAATTCAATAGACAATAAGCGTCAATATTCATAGAGCTCATGTCCCTGTGTTGTCACAGTTGGTTGTGGTGATTTGCATGTAATTGAAATAAAATCTGTTGCCAGATTTTTGCCACCTGATCTGGGAGAAGCATGATGTGGAGACCCTTAATTCCATCATTGTATCACTTATTGGACTGCTTGCTGTAATTTTCATAAAATCACTGTTTTATCAGCATGAGATTATAAATAGAGGACTAGTAAACCTTCTAGCATGTAGTCCTCCATATTCATGAGCTGGTTATAACCCCTACCCTAACACTGATTGGCAGCTATCTGCAGATGGATAGTGTGCACAGAAAGCTGTCAATCAGTGGTGTGGGAGGCATTATAGAGAGCTCTGCATTCAGGGAGCTACTAGATCTTAAACAGGTAAAATAGATTTATTATCAACCAGTAAAGTAAGTGATACATCACTGTAATCGGGGTCTCTGCCCCAACATCGTTCTGCTCTCAGATTTGGTAGCAAAAACTTGGCCAACAGACTACCTTTAACTGTTACTTATAAATTACTCAGCATTTTAAGCAACTAACATGTTATTGTTCAATTAAATCACATAATTAACTTATATTGCATTATTAAAATACTGATCCCCAAACGAACATAAAAATAATTATGCTTGACATGTCCTCATCACAGCCCATCACTTCAATGCATGCTGGATACATCATGATTTAGTTAGGTCTATTTATGAAATCAAAGATGTTATCACGAGGAGTAGACTATACACAGTGCTAAATACAAAGTGCTATGGCAGCTGCACAAGGAGCCTAATTATAGGCCTTTTTATCTTTATACGACATGAGTAATTGATGCAGAAACCTGTGAATCAAACATCATCAGCCAAATATTCCTAAAAATGTTTTCAAAGCAGCTCATTGTCACATTTGTTTCAGATCAGGGGCATCTGTCTCCCTCATTTGTGAATTTCTTTTCATCTATTTCCAGAAATGTCGTATAATTTTAATAATTCATTTAGTACCCTTCTAACATGTATTTCCTGCTGAGATTACTGTCTCATACCAAGAAACTTTTAGATTTTATATATTCAAAAGATGTAATTTAAAACAAAAGTCTTTTTATATTTGCTACTTTATTTTCCTTTAACAATTTTGCCATTTAAGTAAATTTGGAGTCCCACTGTTACTGAAATCAAGTGTAGTATATTCTATTCATTCATCAAACAGTTGCATATAATGCATGCAATTCAATGTAAGTGGGCAAGGCTTCTAAATACTGTCGAAAATGTGAAGTATAGAGACAAGTAGAACAAATTCCAGCTTCTGGCAACAATCCATAAAAATATGAAAATCCTTTATCAAAGACACTTTAAAATTCCAAAAATTCCATGGCACATGACACATTGCTGGGGACAGGGAACAACATGGTGACGCATTTCGAACGCAAATAGCGTTCTTCCTCAGGCCTTGTTTTGGTCAGAACATCATTCTGTGCATACTGGACTACATAACGCATGACGTGGTGAGCTGGTTCCAATTTTCCTTTTCACTTCTAAATACTGTACAAGTAGTCATGGATATGACAAGGCAAGTTTGAAATATGTGGCTCTTTTGGTGTCAGACTCACTGTGGGACTTGTATACCTCATCATTAGCTAGACATAATTACAGTATGTTTATAAATCAGCTCCACCCTACATCTCCTCCCTGGTCTCAGCCTACCACCCTACCCGTGCTCTCCATTCTGCTAATGACCTGAGGATAACATCCACAATAATCAGAACCTCCCACTCCCGTCTCCAAGACTTTTCACATGCTGCGCCGATTCTTTGGAATGCACTACCCAGGTTAATACGATTAATCCCCAATCCAAACAGTTTTAAGCGTGCCCTAAAAACGCGTTTGTTCAGACTGGCCTACCGCCCAATGCATTAACCTAACTATCCCTGTGTTGCCCATTCACAAAACCTTAAACCATAACCAGGTTCCTCGCATCGTGTTCTCACACACTTTATGCAATTAATAGCCCTCTGTGTCTGTACTGTTACATACTTAGGCTGATAACCGGTTCATGCAGCATTACATGAACATCCGATTCTTAGACTGTGGTTGGTCCGAACAATTAAATCAATTGTTACCATCCACCTCTTGTGTCTTCCCTTTTCCTCATAGATTGTAAGCTTGCGAGCAGGGCCCTCATTCCTCTTGGTATCTGTTTTGATCTGTGTTTGTTATGCTGTAATGTCTCTTGTCTGTACAAGGCCCCTCTATAATGTAAAGTGCTGCGGAATATGTTGGCGCTATATAAATAAAAAGTATTATTATTTTTATTATTATTATTAAATCTATGGTGGCCATCAACCCTGAATCAGACCTGGCAGCTAACCAGATTTACTGGTCCTGATATTAGCTCTGAATAAAGCAATGATCAAAGCTTTGTGTATAACCATTCATGAATGATAGAGACTGGGGAAAAAATTCAGTTTGGCCTTCCCCTTCCCTGTAAAATTTGCACACAGTCATTTAAAAAAGTTTGGTTCAAGTACCAGAACAGTACTTGAATCCAAACCTGAACCCCATTCACATGAATGGTTGCCCGGAAGTACAGTGTTTGCCATGCTGTCATGTGCAGGACAGCACTGCAAACGCTGTATCTGATGGTCGATAAGATAATTTCCTCTGGTCAGAGAGACGCGACTCCCATGCTGTCAGATGACAGTGTGAGCCCACAGCTGTGACTCGAGGTCAAAAGTTATCCTATGGTCACATGCGTCAGCTGATAGAACTACCATTCCCATGAGACTATGCCTGCTGCCGCTAATAGTGAGGGCAGGCGGCGGCTGATGGTAGTATTCATCAGCCAGCGCCTGGACTATAAATTAAATAAATAAAAAATTGACATGGGTTCCCCTGTATTTTTTATATCCTGCCAGGCAAAACTGACAGCAGCGGGCCGTAACCCTCAGCTGTCAGCTTTAGCAAGACTGGATGTCAAGAATACAGAGGTCCCTATGTTGTTTTTTTAAAACTAAATTAAAGCTAAAGCAGACAACTGAGAGCTGCTACTCTCAGGATGGTCAGGGGCCATAGATGTAGCCCCCCCAGCCTAAAAATAATGGTGTGCTTTCACCCCAGAAAAGGTGCATCTATTAGATGCACCAATTCTGGTGTTTTGCCAAGCTCTTCCCACTTGCCCTGTGGTGGTGGCAAGTGAGGTTCTTTTTGTGGGGTTGATTTCACCTTTGATTTGTCTGGTGACATCAAACCCACGGCTTTATAATAGACAGACATCTATATCACACCTATCTATTAATATTCATATAATTATATCATAAATAAATAAATAAATAAATAGCCAGTATAAAGCTCTTTATTTAAAATAAAAAAGCACACTTTTACTTTTTTTATTTAAAGATAAACACAGTTATACTCACCAAATCCCATTTTATTGAAGCCATCGTCTCCTGTGAAAATAATAAATAAATAAAAAACAACCATATTCCTCACCTGTCCGACGTTCTGTCCCACACTGTAATCCATGTCTGGGATAAGTAGTTTTAAACGTGGATGGTGCCAGTATAAGGAACTGTACATTATCACTGCATGCTTTGACTGTCTATCTTTCTTTTTCTTTCTTTACTACATTTTTTATTGTTTTTCAGCTCATTTGTTTACTTTAACTGTGTGAATGTACTGTAACTAGAAATTAGCACCGTGCTACTATTGACGAGATTGTTATGCAAAATTCTCAGGTTAATTAGTGATTGCATGTTAGGGTACTGTCACACAGTGCAATTTTCGTCGCTACGACGGCACGATCCGTGACGTCGCAGCGTCGTATGATTATCGCTCCAGCGTCGTAGACTGCGGTCACACTTTGCAATCACGGCGCTGGAGCGATGCCGAAGTCCCCGGGTAACCAGGGTAAACATCGGGTAACTAAGTGCAGGGCCGCGCTTAGTAACCCGATGTTTACCCTGGTTACCATCGTAAACGTTAAAAAAACAAACAGTACATACTTACATTCCGGTGTCTGTCCCCGGCGTCTCAGCTTCTCTCCACTGTGTAAGCACCATAGCCGGAAAGCAGAGCGGTGACGTCACCGCGTCACCGCTGTGCTCGCTTTCCGGCCAGCAGGCGCTCACACAGTGCAGAGAAGCTGAGACGCCGGAGGGCAGACACCGGAATGTAAGTATGTACTGTTTGTTTTTTTAATGTTTACGCTGGTAACCAGGGTAAACATCGGGTTACTAAGCGCGGCCCTGCGCTTAGTTACCCGATGTTTACCCTGGTTACAAGCGAACACATCGCTGGATCGCTGTCACACACAACGATCCAGCGATGTCAGCGGGTGATCAAGCGACGAAAGAAAGTTCCAAACGATCTGCTACGACGTACGATTCTCAGCAGGATCCCTGATCGCTGCTGCGTGTCAGACACTGCGATATCGTAACAATATCGCTAGAACGTCACGAATCGTACTGTCGTAGCGATCAAAATTGCACTGTGTGACAGTACCCTTAGTGTTACACCCTTGGAACTGTTATTTGCACATTGAAAAATTCCCCCCTGAAGCCTGGTTTATTAATATTTAGAATAACAACAAAAATACTTGCTACAATTAGGTTGCATTGATGTTCTTATGTTAATAAGCCCAATATTTCTTACTTTTCATAAGATCTGTCAGCGGTAATAATAATAATAATAATTTTTATTTATATAGCGCCAACATATTTCGCAGCGCTTTACAAATTATAGAGGGGACTTGTACAGACAATAGACATTACAGCATAACAGAAATCACAGTTCAAAACAAATACCAGTAGGAATGGGGGCCCTGCTCGCAAGCTTACAAACTATGAGGAAAAGGGGAGACACGAGAGGTGGATGGTAACAATTGCTTTAGTTACTTGGACCAGCCATAGTGTAAGGCTCGGATGTTCATGTAAAGCTGCATGAACCAGTTAACTGCCTAAATATGTAGCAGTACAGACATAGAGTGCTATTAACTGCATAAAGTGTATGAGAACATGATGAGAGGAACCTGATTATGTTTTTGGTTTTTTTGAATAGGCCACACAGGGATGGTTAGGTTAATGCTTTGAGGCGGTAGGCCACTCTGAACAAATGAGTTTTTAGGGCACGCTTAAAACTGTGGGGATTGGGGATTAATCGTATTAACCTAGGTAATGCATTCCAAAGAATCGGCGCAGTACGTGTAAAGTCTTGGAGACGGGAGTGGGAGGTTCTGATTATTGAGGATGCTAACCTGAGGTCATAAGCGGAGTGGAGGGCACGGGTAGGGTGGTAGACTGAGACCAGAGAGGAGATGTAGGGTGGTGCTGAGCCATGGAGTGCTTTGTGGATGAGGGTAGTAGTTTTGTACTGGATTCTGGAGTGGATGGGAAGCCAATGTAATGACTGGCACAAGGTAGAGGCATCGGTGTAACGGTTGGTGAGGAATATGATTCTGGCAGCAGCATTCAGGACAGATTGGAGAAGGGAAAGTTTGGTAAGAGGGAGGCCGATTAGTAGAGAGTTACAATAGTCCAGACAAGAATGAATAAGTGAGACAGTAAGAGTTTTTGCAGAGTCGAAAGTAAGAAAAGGGCAAATTCTAGAAATGTTTTTGAGATGCAGATAAGAAGAGCGAGCCAGTGATCGGATGTGGGGGGTGAATGAAAGCTCGGAATCAAGAAGGACCCCAAGGCAGCGGGCATGTTGCTTTGGAGTAATGGTGGAACCACACACGGAGATGGCAATGTAAGGCAAAGGTAGGTTAGTAGAGGGAGAGAACACGAGGAGTTCAGTTTTTGACAGGTTCAGTTTCAGATAGAGGGAGGACATGATGTTAGAGACAGCGGTAAGACAATCACTGGTGTTTTCTAAAAAGGTCGGCGTGATAACAGGAGAAGAGGTGTATAATTGGGTGTCGTCAGCATATAGATGGTACTGGAAACCAAATCTACTGATTGTTTGTCCAATAGGGGCAGTATACAAAGAGAAGAGGAGGGGGCCTAGGACTGATCCTTGAGGAACCCCAACAGTAAGGGGAAGGTGAGAGGAGGAGGAACCAGCAAAACATACAGTGAAGGATCGGTCAGAGAGATAGGAGGAGAACCAGGAGAGAACGGTGTCCTTGAGGCCGATGGAGCGGAGCATAGTAAGGAGGAGCTGATGATCCACAGTGTCGAATGCTGCGGAGAGATCCAAGAGAATTAGCATGGAGTAGTGACCATTAGATTTAGCTGTTAGTAGGTCATTAGAGACTTTAGTGAGGGCAGTTTCAGTAGAGTGTAAAGAGCGGAAGCCAGATTGAAGAGGGTCGAGAAGAGAGTTATCTGAGAGATAGCGGGTAAGATGGGAGTGGACCAGGCGTTCGAGGAGTTTAGAGATGAAGGGAAGATTAGAGACAGGTCTATAATTAGCGGCACAATTTTGGTCGAGGGAGGGTTTTTTAAGTAATGGATGTATGATGGCATGCTTAAATGAGGAGGGAAAAATACCGGAAGTGAGGGAAAGGTTGAATATTTTTGTTAGGTGAGAGGTGACAGCCCGGGAAAGGAACTGGAGGAGATGTGATGGAATGGGGTCACTGGTGCAAGTGGTCGGGCGAGAAGATGCAAGGAGCCTGCTCACTTCTTCTTCTGTAACTGGTTCAAAGTCAGAGAGTGAACTAGATGCAGTGGGGGAGGGAGGACAGTGCATGGTATGAAGAGATTGGGAGATGATTTCCTGTCGAATGTGGTCAATTTTTTCTTTTAAGTAATTGGCCAGATCGTCAGCGCGGAGATCTGTGGTTGGGGCCTGCTCTCTTGGGTTGAGTAGGGACTGGAAAGTGTCAAAGAGAAGTTTAGGGTTATTTGACAGTGAGGTGATGAGAGTGTTTAAATAGGTTTGCTTGGAGAGGTGAAGGGCAGAGTTGTATGTATTTAGCATGAACTTATAATGGATGAAATCTTCGGGTAGATTAGATTTTCTCCACAGACATTCGGCGCACCTGGAGCACCGCTGCAGTAAGCGTGTTTGCAGCGTGTGCCACGGTTGTTGCCGTCTGTGCCGAGTTGTTCTATGTATAGGAGGTGCAGCTTCATCCAGGGCACTTTGCAGGGTTTCATTGTAATGCTTCAGAGCAGAATCAGGACATGAGATGGAGAAGATTGGAGCCAATGAGGACTGCAAGTTCTTCATAAGTTTCTGGGTGTTAATGGCCTGTATGTTTCTATAAGTGTGGAAAGTGGGGGTGACCTGAGCGGGGTGGCAGTTCTTGATAGAGAATGAAAGAAGGTTGTGGTCAGAGAGCGGGAGAGAGGAGTTTGTGAAATCATCCACTGAGCAAAGCCGGGAGAAGACCAAGTCAAGGGAGTTTCCATCTTCATGCGTTGGAGAGTTAGTATGCTGCGAGAGGCCGAAAGAGGAGGTTAGAGATAAAAGGTGAGAAGCAGATGGGGAGAGGGGAGAAGCAATGGGGATGTTGAAATCACCCATGATAAGGGTGGGGGTGTCACAGGAGGAGTAAGTCAAAAACATGAAAAAAGGATGTAATATAATATAATATAAAATGATGGCTTTCAAATGCATTTATCATTAACCCCTTCATGACCTTGGGATTTTCCATTTTTCCGTGTTTGTTTTTTGCTCCCCTTCTTCCCAGAGCCATAACTTTTTTATTTTTCCGTCAATATGGCCATGTGAGGGCTTATTTTTTGCAAAACAAGTTGTAATTTTGAAAGACATCATTGGTTTTAGCATGTCATGTACTAAAAAATGGGAAAAAAATTCCAAGTGAGGTGAAATTGCAAAAAAAGTGCAATCCTACACTTGTTTTTTGATTGGCTTTTTTACTAGGTTCCCTAAATGCTAAAACTAACCTGCCATTATGATTCTCCAGGTCAGTATGAGTTCATAGACACCAAACTTGTCTAGGTTCTCTATTATCTAAGTGGTGAAAAAAAATTCCAAACTTTGCTAAAAATAAAAAAAGAATTGCGCCATTTTCCGATACCCGTAGCGTATCCATTTTTCATGATCTGGGGTTGGGTGAGGACTTATTTTTCGCGTGCTGAGCTGGCGTTTTTAATGATAATCCAAGTAAAAGAGAAAAATGTTCCAGCTTCTTTGATAAAATATAAAACTTTAATCCATCATATAAAATAGTAGAGGACACACTCCTGGGACAATGCCATATCACAAGTGAA
Source organism: Ranitomeya variabilis (assembly GCF_051348905.1). NCBI lineage: Eukaryota > Metazoa > Chordata > Amphibia > Anura > Dendrobatidae > Ranitomeya > Ranitomeya variabilis. Next base: position 998,401,543 of record NC_135232.1, on the reverse strand, counting down.
GAAAGCTACGCGTTTCGACCATACGGTCTCTGTCACAGCTGTGACAAAGACCGTATGGTCGAAACGCGTAGCTTTCTTCACTTGTGATATGGCATTGTCCCAGGAGTGTGTCCTCTACTATTTTATATGATGGATTAAAGTTTTATATTTTATCAAAGAAGCTGGAACATTTTTCTCTTTTACTTGGATTTGCATCACGTCGAGTCAGGACGAAGTTCCGTGCTTCTTGCATATATCGGTGAGCAGGCTTTTTTTCTTTCTTTGTACTTAGTTTTTAATGATAGCATCTTGGTTTAGATACGTTCTTTTGATCACCCGTTATTGCATTTTAATGCAATGTCGCGGTGACCAAAAAAACGTAATTCTGGGGTTTCAATTTTTTTTTTCGCTATGTTGTTTAGCGATCAGGTTAATCCTTTTCTTTTATTGATAGATCGGGCGATTCTGAATGCGGCGATGCCAAATATGCCAAATATGTGTAGATTTGATTTTTTTATTGATTTATTTTGAATGGGGCGAAACAGGGGTGATTTAAACTTTTATATATTTTTTCACATTTTTTCACATTTGTTTTACTTTTTCCATGCTTCAATAGCCTCCATAGGAGGCTAGAAGCTGGCACAACGAGATCGGCTCTGCTACATAGCAGCGATCATCAAATCGCTGCTATGCAGCAGAAATGCAGGTGTGCTATGAGCGTCAACCACAGGGGGGCGCTCACAGCAGGCCGGCATCAGTAACCATAGAGGTCTCAAGGACCTCTATGGTTACAATGCAGAAGCATCGCTGACCCCCGATCATGTGACGGGGGTCGGCGATGTGCTCATTTCCGGCCGCCAGGCCGGAAGCGCCGGTTAAATGCCGCTTTCAGCGTTTGACAGCGGCATTTAACTAGTTAATAGCGGTGAGTGAATCGCGATTTCACCTGCTGCTATTGCGGGCACATGTCAGCTGTTCAAAACAGCTGACATGTCCCGGCTTTGATGCGGGCTCACCACCGGAGCCCTGCATCAAAGCGCGGTATCTGACCTCGGACGTACTATCCCATCCGAGGTCAGAAAGAGGTTAAAGCAACAATTGCCATATATTTCACAAAGAATAGATATGTGGCACTTGCCACATATTAGTAAAATAAATGAAAATATGTATTTATTATTTATTTCATAGATAAAATAGTCAGGCTGTATATAATAATAATAATCAACAGCACACAGAGCATTATTGCTTTACACCTCATTATTTTATCTATGAAATAAATAAATATATTTGTGAATTTTACTACTATGTGGTTTATTGCTTGTTGAAAACATTGTTGGACTCTCTTTGAACGTTGAGTACCATCAATGCAAAAACACGCTTAATCTTTGTATTTGGAATTCCTGATGAATTTATGTGGCAGTGCTGACCAATCGATCAAGAATATGAATAATTTCCATATGTAATTTTAGTGAAAGGTTAGTTTAATCCCTTTGTGCATCATGTTATGGACATTAAAAAGCCACTATTTTACATTTTTTTTTACATACAAGCATAAAAGTGCTTGTTTCTTTTGCTGGCTAGTTTTTAGTCCCTTTATGCTGCAGCCCTTTTTCTTTTTGCGTTTCTGTTTTTTGCTCCCCTTCTTCCCAGAGCCATAACTTTTTTATTTTTCAATTATGGCCATGTGAGGGCTTGTTTTTTACTGGATACATTGTACTTTTGAACGACACCATTGGTTTTAACATATTGTGTACTCAAAAACGGGAACAAAATTCCAAGTACGGTGAAATTGCAAAAAAATAGCAATTCCACAACAATTTTTGGGATTTTTATTTTTTACCAAGTTCACCAAATGCTAGAACTAACATGACATTATCATTCTCCAGGTCATTACAGGTTCGTAGCTACAAAACATGTATAGGTTGTTTTTTATTTAAATGGTGAAAAAAAAATCCAAAGTTTGCTAAAAGAAAAAAATTGCTTCATTTTCCGAGAGACACAGCGTTTCCATTTTTTGTGATCTCGGGTTAGGTGAGGGTTAATTTTTTGCATGCTGAGCTGACATTTTTAATTATACCATTTTGGTGTGGATATGATCTTTTGATCTCCCGTTATTGCATTTTAATGCAATATTGCGGTGACCAAAATAACTTAATTCTGGCATTTTGACTTTTTTTTCACTATGCCGTTTACCGATTGGATTAAGTCTTTTTATAGCTTGATAGATCGGGCGATTCTGGATGTGGCAGTACCAAATATATGTATTTTTTATTTTTTTTATTTGTTTTATTTTAAATGGGGGTGATTTGAACTTTTATATTTTTTTATTTTTTTTAATATTTTTGTGGTAGGGATTGACATAATCCTGGGTATTGGCAGGGCCCATTTGTGTATAACCCCCAGAATGGCCATGTCGACCATACCCATGTAGTGCCCACTCTCCTACACTGGGTAAGGTTAAGTGGTCATACTGGTGAGGTGCAGCTATAGCCATAAAATGCCCATATTGTGGCTGGTGTTGGGTTGGGCCTTCATGGAGTTCCGGTGAAGGACTCCATGTGGAAGTGGGTTCACTCACTGATCTTGCTGGCTCCTCGGGTATTCCAGGCATTTGGAGTTGATTTTGTCTCAATAGTTGCCATTTTTCAAGGTATGCCAAGACCGGTGTTGGGTTATTGGGTGGGGTGCATGCATCAATAACTATTTGAAGTGCACCTCTGGCCCGCAGCCACACTTCATGGGGAATTGTGTGCAGATAGCATGCAAGACTCCATGAATAGGCCTCCTTACGTCATCATTGGCATTGTGGGACAGGTAGTCCAATACCCCAGTGTCCAGTGGAAGTGCTGGGCTGCTACTGTGCCCACAGTCATCCTCTTCTTGAGTTACCCCCTGTGCTGCAGAAGGTCATGCTGGTGGTGGTTGGTGGCTTGGTGATGGTTGGGAAGATGGCCTAGCCACTTCTTCCCCTTCACCAACAGGGTGGACTTGGATCTTGGAGTCCGATGCAGTCTCTCGCTCAATAAGGTTTGATTCAGTTCTGTTTTTCATGAAAAAAACAAAACAAGAAAAACATATTACTATTGTACCGTAATGCGACGTGTCAAATGTGTGATGTGGTGATGCATGCACTTACGGACAGAGATCCAGAACAGGAGCAAGAAAATGTAAGCAATCATAATAAAGATATTTTCTCTTCTTTGTCCCCTATGCCCCACTCCTGACTCGCTGCTGCCGCTCATGACAGAACTTGGTCACGGCAGCTACGCCACCGTCTAGTGACATCACACACTGCAAAGTAAGACAAGAAATGTTTGACATTTGCAACAGTGTTTGCCTAGGCAAATGTAGGTTACAGGCTAATGTGGCATGCAGTGGCGTAACTTGAATCTCATGGGTCCCAATGGAAAAGCTCCAATGGGGCCCCCAAATAATTTAAATCTTTAATAGCAAAAGTCTTTTTCCATAGGCCAAAGGGACATTTAGGGCCCCCTAGGCTCCAGGGCCCAGGTATGACTGTAACCCCTGCACCTGTTGTAGTTACACCCCTGGTGGCATGCTACTTGACAAGTGTAAAGTGTCAAACAGGCAGGATAGTAATCACAACATCACATATGATGATGTTAGGTTCATTTTTTGCTTCATTTAAACTTTTTACATTTTTTTCTATTTTTGGATTGTACTTACTCATTTCCTGCTGCACCTCAGGTGTACTTTCTTCATAAGTTGGAAACATTTGCCTGCAGATCCATTTCCATGTTACATCCTTGCAAGCACGGTCTGAATAATGTGCGTCATATACATCCAAATTTCTGTCCTGTCCTGCACCAGAACGATCAAAAGCTCAACATTAATGTGTCTGGCCATCTAGCTGGACTCCGTAGAGGTGTGGTGGTGGCTTTTTCTTGAGCTTGCCAGGGCAATTAGCATGCCAAAGCTTCCTGAATAATGGCTCAGGCAATTTCCTGTCACCTGGCCAATGCTTGCGTATTTCTCGCAAGACACATTGATGATCTGTATGGTGTGCTGTTTTTTCTCGCACCCATAGACTTGGATTGGTGAGACTCGGTTGACATATGCGGGAATCGCAGCATGCTGCGATTTCTCTCACATGTACAATACTGATGAGAATAAAAACGGTGATCTGAGTTTCCCCATAGATTAATACTGGTCTGAGTGCTATGCGATTTTTTTATTGCATAGCACTCGTCTGTATTCAACAGTAGTGTGACTCCGGCCTCAGGTTCAGTCCACATTTACTTTACTGTGTCCTGAGCTTTACAGTGAACACTTCCCTGGGTTTTCAGTGTAAATATGTGATTGAAATGGAACCCCTGAAGGAAGATTCAATATAATGAGGCAGATGGAAACACTGTGGACTCTGTCTGGCCTATGATCGTCCTTGTCCGTCTTATTAAGCATGCATAAAAGAGCGATTGACCACAGCTTTGTGCACCTCTGAAAAGATGAACACAGCAAAAATGAGGCCAAACAGAGTCCAGAGTACCTCTGCTGCCTCATAGTGAATTAATCTGTCAAGGGTTTCATCTGAATCACGTCATTTGGAGAGTTATATGGAAACCCCACTGTAAGTGTTCAGGGTAGCACATAGGAAAAATGTGATCTAAATTTGTATGTAAAATGTTCCCAATAAAAGCTTCATCTCAATGCACAAAAAAAAAGTCCCCACTCAGGTTTGTCATCTGTTAACAGAAATATAGGGGGCTTCCATGTTAGTAGTAGTGAAGAGACCGCAGGTAAAGAAGGATGCAGGGACAAAAAGGAGCCAGAAAGCAAGTAACGTTTTTGTTAACTTTCCTTTAACTTCCCACCCAACAAAGATAACAACAGTTTTCCACGCAGGGAACTTAAATACAAGATCACAATTTCTCAGTAAATCCTATCTACTATATAGGCGCCCTGAACTATACCCGCGGAACGCGACAACGCTTCACTAGTGGCCCCCTAACAAGAAAAAGTCAACAAAGTTCACTTATCAGCGCTGTTTCAACGATGCAGTCCTGATGGTGAAGTTCCGTCAGCGACGTAGTCCTGATGGTGAAGTTCCGTCAGCGACGTAGTCCTGATGGCGGGGGAAGGAGGTGTCCTCTGTCGACGAGCCCAGGTGCAAATTCGAGACCAGAATGTCTGTTGCGGTGCTGCGTCACCCCCTGCAGGCGGACGTTGATCCGGGGTAACAGTTTCCAAGTCCAAAGAGGAGTCTTTTCGAGGAGAATTAGCAGAGTAATCCGTATCAGTGACAGCTGAGACAAACCCAGGAGGAACCGGAGCACTTTCTGGCAAGATACTCCCGGGAAGCGCGGTAATACTGTCCCTGAGATGATCAGCGTTACCCCTATGCTTTGGGGGTCGCTGACGACGGTTGCGCCGCTTTCTGGGGGCTCTGGTAATTGTCCGCAGCATCTGCTGCACGTTCTCCCCCTGTTTCCAGCAAGTTTTACTGCGGCCTGCACACACACGACAACTCCGCTGCAGTTTCCTCCCCTCAGAGATCTCCCGCGCTTCTCTGCCCCTGCTTTCGCGCGCTTTTCCTTTTATCAACCCCTCTCCCTGCGTCACTCCGTCTCCTGTCACCTCCGCCTGGCTTCTCATCCGCCCTTCAAATCCGTCCCCCGGAACCCCGACTCCCGGCAACAATGGTTCCACCCGTCCGTACGGCTCGCCAGGTCCCCGTCCCCTACATTCCCCCACCCTGTATGCTCGCCAGTCCCTGGGCGAGGCCTTCGAACTGACAGGTCGCCCACCCGACGGATTGTTCCACACTTGAGTCTGTCTAGCGTGTAAGTCAGGACTGTAGCGAGTTGGGGGTCTACCTGCAGTAGAACGTTCAGAACGTCGTAGCTCGGGTCCTTGTGTAGGGGGTGTCGGGGGAATGCAGTCAACGGAGGGGCGTCTGATTAGGGGTAGTGTAGTAGTCGAGATAGGGGGAGTATTTTGACGCCGTTCTTCTTCTTCATCATCCTCTTCATCCCACCAATGGTTGTTGGGGGACTTGGTCGTAGGTGGCTCTTCCCTGATTGCGGATTCTGGGGTGTCCGAGTCAACAGAGCGACACAAACGGAGCATGTTGCGATGGAGTATGCGAGTACCTGTACTTCCGGGGACTTCAGATCGCACTTCATATACAGGTCCATGCGGGTCTAAACGGCGAAGTACCCGATAGGGTGTTTTTTCCCAACGGTGGTCTAACTTGTTTTGTGGTCTTCGCTCTCGAACTAGTACTCGATCACCTGGCCGGAACTCTGGGGGTTCTGCTGTAGGGGTGCTCCGATGCTCCACTTCCCGAATTCGAGTGTGCACCATCCGGTGTAAGGTCCGCAGCCGATGTCGATGATCACGCACCCACGAAGCCATCCCTGCTCGGGGGCCCTCTTCCTCTGAAGACAGTTCCAGATCTGTCACGCCTTTCCCTGGGCGTCCAAAGATCACTTCATACGGGGTGCGTCCTGTGACTTGATGAACTCTATTGTTGTAGATCCACACTAGGTCAGACACATACTCCGGCCAGCGGGTCTTTTGATCCTGTTCTAGCGCACGCAACATTTGAAGCAGAGTCCGGTTAAACCGCTCACAAGCCCCATTTCCCTGGGGGTGATACGGTGTGGTGCGTGACTTATCAATGCCGTAGAGACGATGCAGCTCATCCATGACTTTGCTCAAGAAACAGGCGCCTTGATCCGAATGTATTCGCCTCGGACAGCCGTAAACTTGAATAAAGTTCTTACAGATAGCGCTCGCCGCCGACTCCGCTGTCTGATCACGGGTAGGGGTGACTACCGCGAATTTTGAAAAATGATCTACCATAACAAGGCAGTATTCGTAGCCTTGATGCGCTGCTCCAATGGTAATGTAGTCTATCATTAATACTTCAAAAGGGGCAGACGTCGTGATGCTCTGCACAGGCGCCCTTTCCTCCGGTGACTTGGTTAACTCACATTGTCGACATTGTCTACAGGCAGTTTGTACTTCCGCAAGCAGCCGAGGATGATAGAACCGAGTTTGCAGCCACTTAAACGTCCTCTTCACCCCGAAGTGTGCCCCGGACTCATGAGCTTCTTTAGCAACTGCGGCCACCACGGGCCCTGGTAAGACCATCTGCCACGTCGGCTCGGAATCTGCCTGAGCCATGGTTAAGTGGCATAAGAGCCCGTCCTGAAGAGTTAGGCGCTCCCATTGCCGCAGAAGAAGGTTCAAGTCTGACGGGAGAGTTTGTCCAGGAGTTCTCATGGGCAATAGACCATTCGTTATACACTGTCGTAAGGGAGCTAGTTCCTGGTCTTCCTGTTGCAGCCGTATCCATTCGTCCCGACTCTGAACCAACAGTCCTGTAGCCGTTCCGTTCCCAGTCTGCTCCCGGCTCACAGCCGTCCGAGCAGCGCCCCCGATGGCGTAGGGGATTTCTTCTCCCTCCAGCTCCTCATCTCGGTTAGTTCTTGGGGTGTTCTTTCGCAGACGGGATAATGCGTCAGCATGAACATTCTCCGCTCCTCGCTTGTAGAGGATACGGTATCTGTACTTGGCCATCCGGGCTACCCAGCGCTGTTCCAGGGCACCCAATTTCGCTTTTTCCAGATGTGCCAATGGGTTGTTATCCGTGCGTATCAGCACCTCAGAACCGGCCAGGTACTCAGCGAACCGCTCTGTCATAGCCCACACCACGGCCAGCAGCTCCACCTTGAAAGAACTGTAATTGTCCGGGTTCAACTCAGAGTCATGAAGAGACCGACTCGCATAGGCGATCACTCTCTCCCGCCCATCCTGAACCTGAGACAACACAGCCCCCAATCCCTGAGAGCTGCCGTCGGTGTGTAGGATGAACGGTTGCGAAAAGTCCGCATAAGCCAACACCGGCGGCTCCATGAGAGCCGTCTTCAAGTCCCGGAACGCTGCTTCTTGTGGCTTCTGCCATTGTATCTTCTTTCCCCATTCCTTGGGGGAGCTTCCTTTCAGCAGGACTTGTAGATTGTGAGAACGGCGAGCAAAGTTCTTCACGAAGCGCCGGTAGTACCCAGCGAGGCCCAAGAACGCCCGTACATCCTTGGCGGTCTCCGGTGTGGGCCACTCCTGGATTGCGGCAATCTTCTCCTGTGATGGCCGGACTCCATCGGCGGACACCACATGCCCCAGGTACTCGATCTGTTCTCGGAACAAGTGACACTTCTGGGGTTTCACCTTAAACCCGTATTTCAGTAACCGGTCTAGTACCTGCTCCAGTCGGCACAGATGTTCCTCGAATGTTGGGGCATAGATGATGATGTCATCCAGATAAATGAGAGTGGCCTCGAAGTTCAAATCCCCCAGACACCGCTCCATTAATCGTTGGAAGGTGCCTGGAGCGTTGGCCAGCCCAAACGGCATCCGATTGAACTCGAATAGTCCCATGGGAAGGATAAACGCTGTCTTAGGACGATCTGCTTCTGTCATCGGGACCTGCCAGTATCCGCTGGCTAGGTCTAAGGTGGAAAAATATTTGGCCCGACCCAGCACGGAGAGAGACTCCTCAATACGGGGAAGTGGATAAGAGTCTCGGACGGTGCATGCATTTAGCTTACGGTAGTCCACACAGAACCGGAGCGTGCCGTCCTTTTTCCGCACCAGCACGATCGGGGCAGCCCACGGGCTCTGACTCTCGTGGATCACTCCCTTTTGTAGCATCTGGCCTAACAACGTCTTTACTTCCTGGTACATCTGCGGGGGGAATCTGTCTGTACCGTTCCCTGATGGGCACTGTATCCCCGGTCGGAATTCCATGTTCGATGGCCGTGGTACAGCCAAAATCATCTTCATGTTGTGCGAACACTTTAGCATAATGTCCAAGGAGTCGCTGCACTTGTGAGATCTGTGATGGATCTAGGCCCGATAATTCTGTCCGCATGTGCTCCAGAATAGTTTGACCCTTCCGAAACGCTATCGGCTCAGGATCCTGCGTAGACCGGACACTGACCATCCAGGGATCAGGGGAATCCACCTTTAACTGCAAAGTATCTGGAGGGGGCATCACTTCTAAAGGTTGTAACACTTTGGCCATCTCACTTCGGACCCGTAGCACGACATCGTGTTCGTCCACATTCACACATCGCACTGGTACGGCCCCATTTTTAACAGTAGCCAGAGATCGGGCCACCAGCAGTCCTGTGGGCAAAGGGGATGTAAAGGTGGGCTCAATCTGTACTTGTACTCCTTCTAGAGGGATGCAAGCTCGTATGGGCAGGGATATAACAGTCTGTCCTGGGGGGAACGTCACCTTTGTTGTCGGGGAAGTAATTACTCTCCCTAGTATGTCTCCCTCCTGACAGGTCTCTTGTACCCGGACTTCCCTCACTAACTGTCTGAACACGGAGCCCTGAGGTGTACTGGTCCCCCACTGATTGAGTGTCCCTTGCGTAGTCTCCCATAACAGAAAACTGCCAAAATCTTTCAATACGTTCATCCCCAAGGTCACAGTATGTTGTGGGCTGGGATCTCCCCGTGTTAACACAACCCCCCGGCGGCCCAGGTCCTTCCCACATAAAGATATTTGCATCCAGGTGACCCCTTCCACTGGGATGGGCAGCTGATTGGCGGCCTGTAACCGAATTACGGGACCCCATTGGGGTCTGACTGTCAAAGGAAAGTGTTTTCTAAAATATGCCTCGGGCATAGTCGTGACTTGGGACCCGGTGTCCACCAGACAACGTACAGCCCGCCCTTCAAACTCTGCCCAAACCAGGGGGCAGCTGGCAACCAAATTTCCGGGACTTTCACCACCCATCCGCGGGGACTCTGACTCCGAGCGTCGTCCCCTTAGCTCGGAGTCCTCTAGTTTAACGCCTGACGGGACGAGGCCCTCCCTCCCCGGGGGCACTCCCGTGCGAAATGTCCGGCCTCCCCGCAACCATAGCAAACACCGGGGGCCGGATAATATCCTGGACGAGCGCCACGAGCTGGACTCCTAGACCCTTGTCCCCGGGGTAACTCCCTTGGGCTTCGTGCATTCTTTTTAACTTCAGCCAGTTCGTCTCTGATTTGTTTTAGCTCCTGCCGCATCTCTTGAACCCACGACGGCTCACCCTCTCCTGCGGCGGCGGTCTGGATAACCCTAGTCTCTCCTGTCGGGACCATCACCCCCCTCTCTTGCTCCCGGGTGCGGGCCTCATTGCCTATGTCGGAGAAAGTCAGGCGCGGGTCGACCCGCACTCGCTCACGTAGAGCCTGTTTGGTCAACTCATCTCTCAGTCCCGTCACCAGCTGGTCGCGCAGGGTCACGTCCACATGTCCCATCCCCATACCATCTTTCCGCACAATTGCAATGTTTAGCTCTTGCAGAGCATTCATGTACTGAGTGACAGTCTCGCCCTCTTTTTGTCGCCGTCTAAACAACCGGGCCCGCAGCTCTCCCACGTCGGTGGGGTCCCCGTGCGTCCCCTCTAACACATTTAACACCCAGGTAAAAGTATTCCGCTCTGTGGGGGGTCTCAACATCACTGAATCCCGGGCCTCTCCGTCTAAGGCCATAATGGCCACCTCTGCTTCCAGGGCCGGGGTCATAGGATGCATTCTTAGCAGCCCCCGCATCCTTTCAGTCCAGCTCCAAAACAACATGTTGCTCCCATTAAATTTGGGCAGATTATTTAACATGGCCCCCAATGAGAGAGACGCTCTCGGCCCAGCCCCATCCTCCGTATCTTCTGGCTCCCTCTTTGGATCCTGCATCCTGCCGACTACGCCAAATGAAGAGACCGCAGGTAAAGAAGGATGCAGGGACAAAAAGGAGCCAGAAAGCAAGTAACGTTTTTGTTAACTTTCCTTTAACTTCCCACCCAACAAAGATAACAACAGTTTTCCACGCAGGGAACTTAAATACAAGATCACAATTTCTCAGTAAATCCTATCTACTATATAGGCACCCTGAACTATACCCGCGGAACGCGACAACGCTTCACTAGTGGCCCCCTAACAAGAAAAAGTCAACAAAGTTCACTTATCAGCACTGTTTCAACGATGCAGTCCTGATGGTGAAGTTCCGTCAGCGACGTAGTCCTGATGGCGGGGGAAGGAGGTGTCCTCTGTCGACGAGCCCAGGTGCAAATTCGAGACCAGAATGTTTGTTGCGGTGCTGCGTCACCCCCTGCAGGCGGACGTTGATCCGGGGTAACAGTTTCCAAGTCCAAAGAGGAGTCTTTTCGAGGAGAATTAGCAGAGTAATCCGTATCAGTGACAGCTGAGACAAACCCAGGAGGAACCGGAGCACTTTCTGGCAAGATACTCCCGGGAAGCGCGGTAATACTGTCCCTGAGATGATCAGCGTTACCCCTATGCTTTGGGGGTCGCTGACGACGGTTGCGCCGCTTTCTGGGGGCTCTGATAATTGTCCGCAGCGTCTGCTGCACGTTCTCCCCCTGTTTCCAGCAAGTTTTACTGCGGCCTGCACACACATGACAACTCCGCTGCAGTTTCCTCCCCTCAGAGATCTCCCGCGCTTCTCTGCCCCTGATTTTGCGCGCTTTTCCTTTTATCAACCCCTCTCCCTGCGTTACTCCGTCTCCTGTCACCTCTGCCTGGCTTCTCATCCGCCCTTCAAATCCGTCCCCCGGAACCCCGACTCCCGGCAACAATGGTTCCACCCGTCCGTACGGCTCGCCAGGTCCCCGTCCCCTACAGTAGCTCAAGGGCTCTGTACAAGCATTTAAGATCTCTCCCATCCCTCAAAAAATTAATTACAACAAAATTTGTGCTCCCAAATCCAAATGTCCTCCTCTCTTCTGAGCCCCACAGTGTACCTAAACCACATTTAGCGACCCAATGGTTGGCATCTCTGTAGCGATGAGAGCCTGTTTCATTTCTAGGGTGCTTGTTTCAGAAGCAAGAGCTGGGCACAACGTACTGGGCACTACAATGTAAGGGCACTATAATGGCAGATTTGCCCTTTTACTCAGCAACATCCATTGTTGTTTTTTTCTGGAAAACACGTGTGGAGTTAAAATCATCACTACACCAGTAGATATAAATTCCCAGAGGAGTGTAATTTCTCATATAGGGTCACTTGATGGGGGATTATGCTCTTCCGGCACTTGGGGGTTCTGTATACTAAGTCCTCAAATTATTCTTCAAAAATATGTTGTCAAAGAGTCAAATAGCACTCCTTCCCTCCCGAGTCTTGCCATATGGCTAAGCAGTACTGTACAGCCAAGTTCAGCAGAATTTGAGTGTCACATTTTGATGTCATTTTTACTAATTTCACAAAATAAAGATACAGCCTTACCAACTCCATATCAGATTACCAATGCTCTTAGCAGGATGCACCAGACCCACATGATAAAGGTGGGGGCAGCACAGGTGCAAAATACTGATGGAAACAGCCACTCACAAACCTACTAATTCATGGAGTTGATGATCTAATATGGGCATCATCAGTAGGCTGTAAGCCAGACACTATGTATCACACGGGTCTGTATGACTGGCATCCTATGCAAGCTCCATCTGGGTGCATGTTTAACCCCTTCACCCCCAAGGGTGGTTTGCACGTTATGGACCGGGCCAATTTTTACAATTCTGACCACTGTCCCTTTATGAGGTTATAACTCTGGAAAGTTTCAACAGATCCTGGTGATTCTGACATTGTTTTCTCGTGACATATTGTACTTCATGATAGTGGTAAAATTTCTTTGATATTACCTGCGTTTATTTGTGAAAAAAACGGAAATTTGGCAAAAATTTTGAAAATTTTGCAATTTTCCAACTTTGAATTTTTATTCAATTAAATCACAGTGATATGTCACACAAAATACTTAATAAGTAACATTTCCCACATGTCTAGTTTACATCAGCACAATTTTGGAACCAAAATTTTTTTTTGATAGGGAGTTATAAGGGTTAAAAGTTGACCAGTAATTTCTCATTTTTACAACACCATTTTTTTTTAGGGACCACATCTCATTTGAAGTCATTTTGAGGGGTCTATATGATAGAAAATACCCAAGTGTGACACCATTCTAAAAACTGCACCCCTCAAGGTGCTCAATACCACATTCAAGAAGTTTATTAACCCTTCAGGTGTTTCACAGGAATTTTTGGAATGTTTAAATAAAAATGAACATTTAACTTTTTTTCACACAAAATTTATTTCAGCTCCAATTTGTTTTATTTTACCAAGGGTAACAGGAGAAAATGGACCCCAAACGATGTTGTACAATTTGTCCTGAGTACGCCGATACCCCATATGTGGGGGTAAACCACTGTTTGGGCGCATGACAGAGCTCGGAAGCGAAGGAGCGCCATTTGACTTTTCGATGCAAAATTGACTGGAATTGAGATGGGACGCCATGTTGCGTTTGGAGAGCCCCTGATATGCCTAAACATTGAAACCCCCCACAAGTGACACCATTTTGGAAAGTAGACCCCCTAAGGAGCTTATCTAGAGGTGTGGTGAGCACTTTGACTTACCAAGTGCTTCACAGAAGTTTATAATGCAGAACCGTAAAAATAAAAAATCATATTTTTTCACAAAAATGATCTTTTCACCCCCAATTTTTTATTTTCCCAAGGGTAAGAGAAGAAATTGGACCCCAAAGGTTGTTGTACAATTTGTCCTGAGTACGCTGATACCCCATACGTGGGGGTAAACCACTGTTTGGGCGCAAGACAGAGCTCAGAAGCGAAGGAGCGCCATTTGACTTTTCAATGCAAAATTGACTGGAATTGAGATGGGACGCCATGTTGGGTTTGGAGAGCCCCTGATATGCCTAAACATTGAAACCCCCCACAAGTGACACCATTTTGGAAAGTAGACCCCCTAAGGAGCTTATCTAGAGGTGTGGTGAGCACTTTGACTCACCAAGTGCTTCACAGAAGTTTATAATGCAGAACCGTAAAAATAAAAAATCATATTTTTTCACAAAAATGATCTTTTCACCCCCAATTTTTTATTTTCCCAAGGGTAAGAGATGAAATTGGACCCCAAAAGTTGTTGTACAATTTGTCCTGAGTACGCTGATACCCCATATGTGGGGGTAAACCACTGTTTGTGCGCATGACAGAGCTCGGAAGCGAAAGAGCGCCATTTGACTTTTCGATGCAAAATTGACTGGAATTGAGATGGGACGCCATGTTGCGTTTGGAGAGCCCCTGATATGCCTAAACATTGAAACCCCCCACAAGTGACACTATTTTGGAAAGTAGACCCCCTAAGGAACTTATCTAGAGGGGTGGTGAGCACTTTGACCTACCAAGTGCTTCACAGAAGTTTATAATGCAGAACCGTAAAAATAAAAAATCATATTTTTTCACAAAAATGATCTTTCACCCCCAATTTTTTTTTCCCAAGGGTAAGAGAAGAAATTGGACCCCAAAAGTTGTTGTACAATTTGTCCTGAGTACGCTGATTGTTATGACCCCAATGGCGAGGGTCTCAGAGGAACGTGGAAGTCTGCAGAATACAAAAATCCAGCTCATAGGGCAGTGGTAACTGGGTTGACCATATATCTACTCCTAACGCCAACACTAGAAGTAGCCGGGGATCATTCCTACGTTGATTCTAGATGACACGCGCCAGCCGGAGAATCTAGCTACCCCTAGTAGAGGAAAACAAAGACCTTTCTTGCCTCCAGAGAAGGGGACACCAAAGCTGGATAGAAGCCCCCCCACAAATAATGACGGTGAGGTAAGAGGAAATGACAAACACAGAAATGAACCAGGTTTAGCACAGAGAGGCTCGCTTACTGATAGCAGAATAAAGAAAGGTAACTTATATGGTCAACAAAAACCCTATCAAAATCCACACTGGAAATTCAAGAACCCCCGAACCGTCTAACGGTCCGGGGGGAGAACACCAGCCCCCTAGAGCTTCCAGCAAAGGTCAGGATATATGTTGTGAATTTACTTTTTGCTCCCTCTAGTGGTTACTAGTTTTTTGACTCTGGTTTTTCTGTCATTCCTTTTATCCGCACCTGGGTCGTTAGTTAAGGGTGTTGCTATTTAAGCTCCCTGGACCTTCAGTTCAATGCCTGGCAACGTAGTTATCAGAGCTAGTCTGCTGTGCTCTTGTCTACTGATCCTGGTTCCAGTTATATCAGCTAAGTCCGCTTTTTGCTTTTTGCTATTTTGTTTTGGTTTTGTATTTTTGTCCAGCTTGTTCCAAATATATATCCTGACCTTTGCTGGAAGCTCTAGGGGGGCTGGTGTTCTCCCCCCGGACCGTTAGACGGTTCGGGGGTTCTTGAATTTCCAGTGTGGATTTTGATAGGGTTTTTGTTGACCATATAAGTTACCTTTCTTTATTCTGCTATCAGTAAGCGGGCCTCTCTGTGCTAAACCTGGTTCATTTCTGTGTTTGTCATTTCCTCTTACCTCACCGTTATTATTTGTGGGGGGCTTCTATCCAGCTTTGGGGTCCCCTTCTCTGGAGGCAAGAAAGGTCTTTTGTTTACCTCTACTAGGGGTAGCTAGATTCTCCGGCTGGAGCGTGTCATCTAGAATCAACGTAGGAATGATCCCCGGCTACTTCTAGTGTTGGCGTTAGGAGTAGATATATGGTCAACCCAGCTACCACTGCCCTATGAGCTGGATTTTTGTATTCTGCAGACTTCCACGTTCCTCTGAGACCCTCGCCATTGGGGTCATAACAGTTTGCCAGGCCCGTATTAAATGTTTAATGCATTGCAGAAGAGGGATTATAAGAAAGAAGATTCTGAGTTTTTTTTTTTTTTTTTTCTTCTTCCCCTTTACCTCAGAGTGGCTATGCTTGCTGCAGACATGAATGTCCAGACCTTGATTACAAGTGTGGACCAGCTGGCTACTCGTGTGCAGGGCATACAAGACTATGTTATCAGTAATCCTAGGTCAGAACCTAAAATACCGATTCCTGAACTGTTTTCCGGAGACAGGTTTAAGTTTAGGAATTTTGTGAATAATTGTAAATTGTTTTTGTCCCTGAGACCCTGTTCATCTGGAGACTCTGCTCAGCAAGTAAAAATTGTTATTTCGTTCTTACGGGGCGACCCTCAGGATTGGGCTTTTTCGCTGGCGCCAGGAGATCCGGCATTGGCTGATATTAATGCGTTTTTTCTGGCGCTCGGTTTACTTTATGAGGAACCCAATCTTGAGATTCAGGCAGAAAAGGCCTTGCTGGCTATGTCTCAGGGGCAGGACGAGGCTGAAGAGTACTGCCAAAAATTTCGGAAACGGTCCGTGCTGACACATTGGAACGAGTGTGCACTGGCCGCTAATTTTAGAAATGGCCTTTCTGAAGCCATTAAGAATGTTATGGTGGGTTTTCCCATTCCCACAGGTCTGAATGATACTATGGCACTGGCTATTCAAATTGACCGGCGGTTGCGGGAGCGCAAAACCGCAAATTCCCTCATGGTGTTGTCTGAACAGACACCTAATTCGGTGCAATGTGATAGAAAAATCGCAAATTCCCTCATGGTGTTGTCTGAACAGACACCTAATTCGGTGCAATGTGATAGAAAAACCGCAAATTCCCTCATGGTGTTGTCTGAACAGACACCTGATTTAATGCAATGTGATAGAATCCTGACTAGAAATGAGCGGAAAATTTATAGACGCCGGAATGGCTTGTGCTACTACTGTGTTGATTCTACACATATTATCTCAGCATGCTCTAAACGTATAGCTAAGGTTGTTAGTCCTGTCACCGTTGGTAATTTGCAACCTAAATTTATTCTGTCTGTAACTTTGATTTGCTCACTGTCGTCTTTTCCTGTCATGGCGTTTGTAGATTCAGGTGCTGCCCTGAGTCTTATGGATCTGTCATTTGCTAAGCACTGTGGTTTTACTCTTGAACCATTAGAAAATCCTATTCCTCTTAGGGGTATTGATGCTACGCCATTGGCAGCAAATAAACCGCAGTATTGGACACAGGTTACCATGTGCATGACTCCTGAACACCGCGAGGTGATACGTTTCCTGGTTTTACATAAAATGCATGATTTGGTTGTTTTAGGGCTGCCATGGTTACAGACCCATAATCCAGTCCTGGACTGGAAGGCTATGTCAGTCTCAAGTTGGGGCTGTCGTGGTATTCATGGGGATTCCCTGCCTGTGTCTATTGCTTCTTCTACGCCTTCGGAAGTTCCGGAGTATTTGTCTGATTATCAGGATGTCTTCAGTGAGTCTGAGTCCAGTGCACTGCCTCCTCATAGGGACTGTGACTGTGCTATAGATTTGATCCCAGGCAGTAAATTTCCTAAGGGAAGACTGTTTAATCTGTCGGTACCTGAACATACCGCTATGCGTTCATATATCAAGGAGTCTCTAGAGAAAGGACATATTCGTCCGTCTTCTTCCCCTCTTGGTGCGGGATTCTTTTTTGTGGCAAAAAAGGACGGATCTTTGAGACCTTGTATTGATTATCGGCTTTTAAATAAGATCACTGTCAAATTTCAGTATCCTTTACCGCTGTTGTCTGACTTGTTTGCCCGGATTAAAGGTGCCAAGTGGTTCACCAAGATAGATCTTCGTGGTGCGTACAACCTTGTGCGCATTAAGCAAGGTGATGAATGGAAAACCGCATTCAATACGCCCGAAGGTCATTTTGAGTACTTGGTGATGCCTTTTGGGCTCTCCAATGCGCCTTCAGTTTTTCAGTCCTTTATGCATGACATTTTCCGGAAGTATCTGGATAAATTTTTGATTGTTTATCTGGATGATATTTTGGTTTTTTCTGATAATTGGGATTCGCATGTGGAGCAGGTCAGGTTGGTCTTTAAAATTTTGCGTGAAAATTCTTTGTTTGTCAAGGGCTCAAAGTGTCTCTTTGGTGTACAGAAGGTTCCCTTTTTGGGGTTCATTTTTTCCCCTTCTGCTGTGGAGATGGACCCAGTCAAGGTCCGAGCTATTCTTGATTGGACTCAGCCCTCGTCAGTTAAGAGTCTTCAGAAGTTCTTGGGTTTCGCTAACTTCTACCGTCGTTTTATCGCTAATTTTTCTAGCATTGTGAAACCTTTGACGGATATGACCAAGAAGGGCTCCGATGTAGCTAACTGGGCTCCTGCTGCCGTGGAGGCTTTCCAGGAGTTGAAACGCCGGTTAACTTCGGCGCCTGTTTTGTGCCAGCCCGATGTCTCACTTCCCTTTCAGGTTGAGGTGGATGCTTCAGAGATTGGAGCAGGGGCCGTTTTGTCGCAGAGAGGCCCTGGTTGCTCTGTTATGAAACCTTGTGCCTTTTTCTCTAGGAAGTTTTCGCCTGCCGAGCGAAATTATGATGTGGGCAATCGGGAGTTGTTGGCCATGAAATGGGCATTTGAGGAGTGGCGTCATTGGCTCGAGGGTGCTAAGCATCGTGTGGTGGTCTTGACTGATCACAAAAATCTGATGTATCTCGAGTCTGCTAAACGCCTTAATCCGAGACAGGCCCGCTGGTCATTGTTTTTCTCCCGCTTTGATTTTGTTGTCTCGTATTTACCAGGTTCAAAGAATGTGAAGGCCGATGCTCTTTCTAGGAGCTTTGTGCCTGATGCTCCTGGAGTCGCTGATCCTGTTGGTATTCTTAAAGATGGAGTTATCTTGTCAGCTATTTCTCCGGATCTGCGACGTGTGTTGCAGAGATTTCAGGCTGATAGGCCTGAGTCTTGTCCACCTGACAGACTGTTTGTCCCGGATAAGTGGACCAGCAGAGTCATTTCCGAGGTTCATTCCTCGGTGTTGGCAGGTCACCCGGGAATTTTTGGCACCAGAGATCTGGTGGCCAGGTCCTTTTGGTGGCCTTCCTTGTCAAGGGATGTGCGGTCATTTGTGCAGTCCTGTGGGACTTGTGCTCGAGCTAAGCCTTGCTGTTCTCGTGCCAGCGGTTTGCTCTTGCCCTTGCCTGTCCCGAAGAGACCTTGGACACATATCTCCATGGATTTCATTTCTGATCTTCCGCTATCCCAGGGCATGTCCGTTATCTGGGTGATATGTGATCGCTTCTCAAAGATGGTCCATTTGGTTCCTTTGCCTAAGCTGCCTTCCTCTTCCGATCTGGTTCCTGTGTTTTTCCAGAACGTGGTTCGTTTGCACGGCATCCCTGAGAATATTGTGTCAGACAGAGGATCCCAGTTCGTTTCCAGATTCTGGCGATCCTTTTGTAGTAGGATGGGCATTGATTTGTCGTTTTCGTCTGCTTTCCATCCTCAGACTAATGGACAGACGGAGCGAACCAATCAGACTTTGGAGGCTTATTTGAGGTGTTTTGTCTCTGCTGATCAGGACGATTGGGTGACATTCTTGCCGTTGGCTGAGTTTGCCCTTAATAATCGGGCTAGTTCCGCCACCTTGGTTTCGCCTTTTTTCTGCAACTCTGGTTTCCATCCTCGCTTTTCTTCGGGTCATGTGGAGCCTTCTGACTGTCCTGGGGTGGATTCTGTGGTGGATAGGTTGCAGCGGATCTGGAATCATGTGGTGGACAACTTGAAGTTGTCACAGGAGAGGGCTCAGCGCTTTGCCAACCGCCGCCGCGGTGTGGGTCCCCGACTACGCGTTGGGGATTTGGTATGGCTTTCTTCCCGCTTTGTTCCTATGAAGGTCTCCTCTCCCAAATTTAAACCTCGTTTTATTGGGCCTTACAAGATATTGGAAATCCTTAATCCTGTATCTTTTCGTCTGGATCTTCCTGTGTCGTTTGCTATTCACAATGTATTTCATAGGTCCTTGTTGCGGCGGTACATTGTGCCTATAGTTCCTTCTGCTGAGCCTCCTGCTCCGGTGTTGGTTGAGGGCGAGTTGGAGTACGTGGTGGAGAAGATCTTGGATTCTCGCCTCTCCAGGCGGAGGCTTCAGTACCTGGTCAAGTGGAAGGGCTATGGTCAGGAGGATAATTCCTGGGTGGTCGCCTCTGATGTTCATGCGGCCGATTTAGTTCGTGCCTTTCATGCCGCTCATCCTGATCGCCCTGGTGGTCGTGGTGAGGGTTCGGTGACCCCTCACTAAGGGGGGGGTACTGTTGTGAATTTACTTTTTGCTCCCTCTAGTGGTTACTAGTTTTTTGACTCTGGTTTTTCTGTCATTCCTTTTATCCGCACCTGGGTCGTTAGTTAAGGGTGTTGCTATTTAAGCTCCCTGGACCTTCAGTTCAATGCCTGGCAACGTAGTTATCAGAGCTAGTCTGCTGTGCTCTTGTCTACTGATCCTGGTTCCAGTTATATCAGCTAAGTCCGCTTTTTGCTTTTTGCTATTTTGTTTTGGTTTTGTATTTTTGTCCAGCTTGTTCCAAATATATATCCTGACCTTTGCTGGAAGCTCTAGGGGGGCTGGTGTTCTCCCCCCGGACCGTTAGACGGTTCGGGGGTTCTTGAATTTCCAGTGTGGATTTTGATAGGGTTTTTGTTGACCATATAAGTTACCTTTCTTTATTCTGCTATCAGTAAGCGGGCCTCTCTGTGCTAAACCTGGTTCATTTCTGTGTTTGTCATTTCCTCTTACCTCACCGTTATTATTTGTGGGGGGCTTCTATCCAGCTTTGGGGTCCCCTTCTCTGGAGGCAAGAAAGGTCTTTTGTTTTCCTCTACTAGGGGTAGCTAGATTCTCAGGCTGGAGCGTGTCATCTAGAATCAACGTAGGAATGATCCCCGGCTACTTCTAGTGTTGGCGTTAGGAGTAGATATATGGTCAACCCAGCTACCACTGCCCTATGAGCTGGATTTTTGTATTCTGCAGACTTCCACGTTCCTCTGAGACCCTCGCCATTGGGGTCATAACAGATATAGATTTGGAACAAGCTGGACAAAAATACAAAACCAAAACAAATAGCAAAAAACAAAAGGCAGACTTAGCTGATAAAACTGGAACCAGGATCAGTAGACAAGAGCACAGCAGACTAGCTCTGATAACTACGTTGCCAGGCATTGAACTGAAGGTCCAGGGAGCTTATATAGCAACACCCCTAACTAACGACCCAGGTGCGGATAAAAGGAATAACAGAAAAACCAGAGTCAAAAAACTAGTAACCACTAGAGGGAGCAAAAAGCAAATTCACAACAGTACCCCCCCCTTAGTGAGGGGTCACCGAACCCTCACCACGACCACCAGGGCGATCAGGATGAGCGGCATGAAAGGCACGAACTAAATCGGCCGCATGAACATCAGAGGCGACCACCCAGGAATTATCCTCCTGACCATAGCCCTTCCACTTGACCAGGTACTGAAGCCTCCGCCTGGAGAGGCGAGAATCCAAGATCTTCTCCACCACGTACTCCAACTCGCCCTCAACCAACACCGGAGCAGGAGGCTCAGCAGAAGGAACTACAGGCACAATGTACCGCCGCAACAAGGACCTATGAAATACATTGTGAATAGCAAACGACACAGGAAGATCCAGACGAAAAGATACAGGATTAAGGATTTCCAATATCTTGTAAGGCCCAATAAAACGAGGTTTAAATTTGGGAGAGGAGACCTTCATAGGAACAAAGCGGGAAGAAAGCCATACCAAATCCCCAACGCGTAGTCGGGGACCCACACCGCGGCGGCGGTTGGCAAAGCGCTGAGCCTTCTCCTGTGACAACTTCAAGTTGTCCACCACATGATTCCAGATCTGCTGCAACCTATCCACCACAGAATCCACCCCAGGACAGTCAGAAGGCTCCACATGACCCGAAGAAAAGCGAGGATGGAAACCAGAGTTGCAGAAAAAAGGCGAAACCAAGGTGGCGGAACTAGCCCGATTATTAAGGGCAAACTCAGCCAACGGCAAGAATGTCACCCAATCGTCCTGATCAGCAGAGACAAAACACCTCAAATAAGCCTCCAAAGTCTGATTGGTTCGCTCCGTCTGTCCATTAGTCTGAGGATGGAAAGCAGACGAAAACGACAAATCAATGCCCATCCTACTACAAAAGGATCGCCAGAACCTGGAAACGAACTGGGATCCTCTGTCTGACACAATATTCTCAGGGATGCCGTGCAAACGAACCACGTTCTGGAAAAACACAGGAACCAGATCGGAAGAGGAAGGCAGCTTAGGCAAAGGAACCAAATGGACCATCTTGGAGAAGCGGTCACATATCACCCAGATAACGGACATGCCCTGAGATAGCGGAAGATCAGAAATGAAATCCATGGAGATATGTGTCCAAGGTCTCTTCGGGACAGGCAAGGGCAAGAGCAAACCGCTGGCACGAGAACAGCAAGGCTTAGCTCGAGCACAAGTCCCACAGGACTGCACAAATGACCGCACATCCCTTGACAAGGAAGGCCACCAAAAGGACCTGGCCACCAGATCTCTGGTGCCAAAAATTCCCGGGTGACCTGCCAACACCGAGGAATGAACCTCGGAAATGACTCTGCTGGTCCACTTATCCGGGACAAACAGTCTGTCAGGTGGACAAGACTCAGGCCTATCAGCCTGAAATCTCTGCAACACACGTCGCAGATCCGGAGAAATAGCTGACAAGATAACTCCATCTTTAAGAATACCAACAGGATCAGCGACTCCAGGAGCATCAGGCACAAAGCTCCTAGAAAGAGCATCGGCCTTCACATTCTTTGAACCTGGTAAATACGAGACAACAAAATCAAAGCGGGAGAAAAACAATGACCAGCGGGCCTGTCTCGGATTAAGGCGTTTAGCAGACTCGAGATACATCAGATTTTTGTGATCAGTCAAGACCACCACACGATGCTTAGCACCCTCGAGCCAATGACGCCACTCCTCAAATGCCCATTTCATGGCCAACAACTCCCGATTGCCCACATCATAATTTCGCTCGGCAGGCGAAAACTTCCTAGAGAAAAAGGCACAAGGTTTCATAACAGAGCAACCAGGGCCTCTCTGCGACAAAACGGCCCCTGCCCCAATCTCCGAAGCATCCACCTCAACCTGAAAGGGAAGTGAGACGTCAGGCTGGCACAAAACAGGCGCCGAAGTAAACCGGCGTTTCAACTCCTGGAAAGCCTCCACGGCAGCAGGAGCCCAGTTAGCTACATCGGAGCCCTTCTTGGTCATATCCGTCAAAGGTTTCACAATGCTAGAAAAATTAGCGATAAAACGACGGTAGAAGTTAGCGAAGCCCAAGAACTTCTGAAGACTCTTAACTGACGAGGGCTGAGTCCAATCAAGAATAGCTCGGACCTTGACTGGGTCCATCTCCACAGCAGAAGGGGAAAAAATGAACCCCAAAAAGGGAACCTTCTGTACACCAAAGAGACACTTTGAGCTCTTGACAAACAAAGAATTTTCACGCAAAATTTTAAAGACCAACCTGACCTGCTCCACATGCGAATCCCAATCATCAGAAAAAACCAAAATATCATCCAGATAAACAATCAAAAATTTATCCAGATATTTCCGGAAAATGTCATGCATAAAGGACTGAAAAACTGAAGGCGCATTGGAGAGCCCAAAAGGCATCACCAAGTACTCAAAATGACCTTCGGGCGTATTGAATGCGGTTTTCCATTCATCACCTTGCTTAATGCGCACAAGGTTGTACGCACCACGAAGGTCTATCTTGGTGAACCACTTGGCACCCTTAATCCGGGCAAACAAGTCAGACAACAGCGGTAAAGGATACTGAAATTTGACAGTGATCTTGTTTAAAAGCCGATAATCAATACAAGGTCTCAAAGATCCGTCCTTTTTTGCCACAAAAAAGAATCCCGCACCAAGAGGGGAAGAAGACGGACGAATATGTCCTTTCTCCAGAGACTCCTTGATATATGAACGCATAGCGGTATGTTCAGGTACCGACAGATTAAACAGTCTTCCCTTAGGAAATTTACTGCCTGGGATCAAATCTATAGCACAGTCACAGTCCCTATGAGGAGGCAGTGCACTGGACTCAGACTCACTGAAGACATCCTGATAATCAGACAAATACTCCGGAACTTCCGAAGGCGTAGAAGAAGCAATAGACACAGGCAGGGAATCCCCATGAATACCACGACAGCCCCAACTTGAGACTGACATAGCTTTCCAGTCCAGGACTGGATTATGGGTCTGTAACCATGGCAGCCCTAAAACAACCAAATCATGCATTTTATGTAAAACCAGGAAACGTATCACCTCGCGGTGTTCAGGAGTCATGCACATGGTAACCTGTGTCCAATACTGCGGTTTATTTGCTGCCAATGGTGTAGCATCAATACCCCTAAGAGGTATGGGATTTTCTAATGGTTCAAGAGTAAAACCACAGCGCTTAGCAAATGAGAGATCCATGAGACTCAGGGCAGCACCTGAATCTACAAACGCCATGACAGGATAAGATGACAGTGAGCAAATCAAAGTTACAGACAGAATAAATTTAGGTTGCAAATTACCAATGGTGACAGGACTAACAACCTTAGCTATACGTTTAGAGCATGCTGAGATAACATGTGTAGAATCACCACAGTAGTAGCACAAGCCATTCCGGCGTCTATGAATTTTCCGCTCATTTCTAGTCAGGATTCTATCACATTGCATTAAATCAGGTGTCTGTTCAGACAACACCATGAGGGAATTTGCGGTTTTTCTATCACATTGCACCGAATTAGGTGTCTGTTCAGACAACACCATGAGGGAATTTGCGGTTTTGCGCTCCCGCAACCGCCGGTCAATTTGAATAGCCAGTGCCATAGTATCATTCAGACCTGTGGGAATGGGAAAACCCACCATAACATTCTTAATGGCTTCAGAAAGGCCATTTCTAAAATTAGCGGCCAGTGCACACTCGTTCCAATGTGTCAGCACGGACCATTTCCGAAATTTTTGGCAATACACTTCAGCCTCGTCCTGCCCCTGAGACATAGCCAGCAAGGCCTTTTCTGCCTGAATCTCAAGATTGGGTTCCTCATAAAGTAAACCGAGCGCCGGAAAAAACGCATCAAGATCAGCCAATGCCGGATCTCCTGGCGCCAGCGAAAAAGCCCAATCCTGAGGGTCGCCCCGTAAGAACGAAATAACAATTTTTACTTGCTGAGCAGAATCTCCAGATGAACAGGGTCTCAGGGACAAAAACAATTTACAATTATTCACGAAATTCCTAAACTTAAACCTGTCTCCGGAAAACAGTTCAGGAATCGGTATTTTAGGTTCTGACCTAGGATTTCTGATAACATAGTCTTGTATGCCCTGCACACGAGTAGCCAGCTGGTCCACACTTGTAATCAAGGTCTGGACATTCATGTCTGCAGCAAGCATAGCCACTCTGAGGTAAAGGGGAAGAAGAAAAAAAAAAAAAAAACTCAGAATCTTCTTTCTTATAATCCCTCTTCTGCAATGCATTAAACATTTAATATCGGCCTGGCAAACTGTTATGACCCCAATGGCGAGGGTCTCAGAGGAACGTGGAAGTCTGCAGAATACAAAAATCCAGCTCATAGGGCAGTGGTAACTGGGTTGACCATATATCTACTCCTAACGCCAACACTAGAAGTAGCCGGGGATCATTCCTACGTTGATTCTAGATGACACGCGCCAGCCGGAGAATCTAGCTACCCCTAGTAGAGGAAAACAAAGACCTTTCTTGCCTCCAGAGAAGGGGACCCCAAAGCTGGATAGAAGCCCCCCACAAATAATGACGGTGAGGTAAGAGGAAATGACAAACACAGAAATGAACCAGGTTTAGCACAGAGAGGCCCGCTTACTGATAGCAGAATAAAGAAAGGTAACTTATATGGTCAACAAAAACCCTATCAAAATCCACACTGGAAATTCAAGAACCCCCGAACCGTCTAACGGTCCGGGGGGAGAACACCAGCCCCCTAGAGCTTCCAGCAAAGGTCAGGATATAGATTTGGAACAAGCTGGACAAAAATACAAAACCAAAACAAATAGCAAAAAACAAAAGGCAGACTTAGCTGATAAAACTGGAACCAGGATCAGTAGACAAGAGCACAGCAGACTAGCTCTGATAACTACATTGCCAGGCATTGAACTGAAGGTCCAGGGAGCTTATATAGCAACACCCCTAACTAACGACCCAGGTGCGGATAAAAGGAATAACAGAAAAACCAGAGTCAAAAAACTAGTAACCACTAGAGGGAGCAAAAAGCAAATTCACAACAGCTGATACCCCATATGTGGGGGTAAACCACTGTTTGGGCGCATGGGAGAGCTCGGAAGGGAAGGAGCGCCGTTTGACTTTTCAATGTAAAATTGACAGGAATTGAGATGGGACGCCATGTTGCATTTGGAGAGCCACTGATGTGCCTAAACATTGAAACCCCCCACAAGTGACACCATTTTGGAAAGTAGACCCCCTAAGGAACTTATCTAGAGGTGTAGTGAGCACTTTGACCCACCAAGTGCTTCACAGAAGTTTATAATGCAGAGCCGTAAAATAAAACAAAAATTTTTTCCCACAAAAATTATTTTTTAGCCCCCAGTTTTGTATTTTCCCGAGGGTAACAGGAGAAATTGGACACGAAAAGTTGTTGTCCAATTTGTCTTGAGTACGCTGATACCCCATATGTGGGGGGGAACCACTGTTTGGGTGCATGGGAGGGCTCGGAAGGGATGGAGCGCCATTTTGAATGCAGACTTAGATGGAATGGTCTGCAGGCGTCACATTGCATTTGCAGAGCCCCTAATGTACCTAAACAGTAAAAAAAACCACAAGTGACACCATTTTGGAAAGTAGACCCCCTAAGCAACTCATCTAGATGTATTGTGAGAGTTTTGAACCCTCAAGTGTTTCACTACAGTTTATAACGCATAGCCGTGAAAATAAAAAAAATTAAAATTTCCCCCCAAAATAATTTTTTAGCCCCCAGTCTTGTATTTTCCCAAGGGTAACAGGAGAAATTGGACCACAAAAGTTGTTGTCCAATTTGTCTTGAGTACGCTGATACCCAATATGTGGGGGGGAACCACCGTTTGGGCGCATGGGAGGGCTCGGAAGGGAAGGAGCGCCATTTGGAATGCAGACTTAGATGGAATGGTCTGCAGGTGTCACATTGCGTTTGCAGAGGCCCTAATGTACCTAAACAGTAGAAACCCCCCACAAGTGACACCATTTTGGAAAGTAGACCCCCTAAGCAACTCATGTAGATGTATTGTGAGAGTTTTGAACCCTCAAGTGTTTCACTACAGTTTATAACGCAGAGCCGTGCAAATAAAAAATATTTTTTTTTCCACAAAAATTATTTTTAGCCCCCAGTTTTGTATTTTCCCAAGGGTAACAGGAGAAATTGGACCCCAAAAGTTGTTCTCTAATGTGTTCCGAGCATGCTGATACCCCATATGTGGGGGTAAACCACTGTTTGGGCACACGGGAGAGCTCGGAAGGGAAGGAGCACTGTTTTACTTTTTCAACGCAGAATTGGCTGAAATTGAGATTGGACGCCATGTCGTGTTTGGAGAGCCCCTGATGTGCCTAAACAGTGGAAACTCCTCCCCAATTCTAACTGAAACCCTAATCCAAACACACCCCTAACCCTAATCCCAACTGTAACCCTAACCACACCTCTAACCCAGACACACCCCTAACCCTAATCCCAACCCTATTCCCAACCGTAAATGTAATCCAAACCCTAACCCTAACTTTAGCCCCAACCCTAACCCTAACTTTAGCCCCAACCCTAACTGTAGCCCTAACCCTAGCCCTAACCCTAGCCCCAACCCTAACCCTAGCCCCAACCCTAACCCTAGCCCCAACCCTAACCCTAGCCCTAACCCTAGCCCTAACCCTAGCCCCAACCCTAACCCTAGCCCCAACCCTAACCCTAGCCCCAACCCTAACCCTAGCCTTAAACCTAGCCCTAACCCTAGCCCCAACCCTAACCCTAGCCCTAACCCTAATGGTAAAATGGAAATAAATACATTTTTTAATTTTTTTAAATTTTCCCTAACTAAGGGGGTGATGAAGTGGGGTTTGATTTACTTTTATAGTGGGTTTTTTAGCGGATTTTTATGATTGGCAGCCGTCACACACTGAAAGAAGCTTTTTATTGCAAAAAATATTTTTGCTTTACCACATTTTGAGAGCTATAATTTTTCCATATTTGAGTCCACAGAGTCATGTGAGGTCTTGTTTTTTGCGGGACGAGTTGACGTTTTTATTGGTAACATGCTCGGGCACGGGAGATTTTTTGATCGCTTTTTATTCCAATTTTTGTGAGGAAGAATGACCAAAAACCAGCTATTCATGAATTTCTTTTGGGGGAGGCATTTATACCATTCCGCATTTGGTAAAATTGATAAAGCAGTTTTATTCTTCGGGTCAGTATGATTACAGCGATACCTCATTTCTATCATTTTTTTATGTTTTGGCGCTTTTATACGATAAAAACTATTTTATAGAAAAAATAATTATTTTGGCATCGCTTTATTCTGAAGACTATAACTTTTTTATTTTTTCGCTGATGATGCTATATGGTGGCTCGTTTTTTGCGAGACAAGATGACGTTTTCAGCGGTACTATGGTTATTTACATCTGTCTTTTTGATCGCGTGTTATTCTACTTTTTGTTTGGCGGTATGAGAATAAAGCGTTGTTTTTTGCCTCGTTTTTTTTTTTTTTTTTACGGTGTTCACTGAAGGGGTTAACTAGTGATATAGTTTTATAGGTGGGGTCGTTACGGACGCGATTTTTTTTATTTAGATATAGAAATGTATTTATGGGAATAATATATATTTTTTTTCTTTATTTAGGAATTTTTTTTTTCTTTTTTTTTTTTTACACATGTGGGAATTTTTTTTTTTAACTTTTTTACTTTGTCCCAGGGGGGACATCACAGATCGGTGATCTGACAGTGTGCACAGCACTCTGTCAGATCACCGATCTCACTTACAGCCGTGCAGGCTTACCAGCACCTGCACGGCACCCGGAAGTAATCCCTGCAGGACCCGGATGCAGCCCCGTGGCCATTTTGGATCCGGGGCCTGCAGGGATAGGAGGTAAGAGACCCTCGCAGCAACGCGATCACATCGCGTTGCTCCGGGGGTCTCAGGGAAGCCCGCAGGGAGCCGCCTCCCTGCGCGATGCTTCCCTGTACCGCAGGCACACCGCGATCATGTTTGATCGCGGTGTGCCAGGGGTTAATGTGCCGAGGGCGGTCCGTGACCGCACCTGGCACATAGTGCCGGATGTCAGCTGCGATAGGCAGCTGACACCCAGCCGCGATCGGCTGCGCTCCCCCCAAGAATGCGACCGATCCTGCTGGACGTACTATTCCGTCCTTGGGAATTAGGGCCCACCCCACATGGACGGAATAGTACGTCCAATGGCAGAAAGGGGTTAATACTACTTATCCACTCCCCCCATGAATAGGTAGGTTTGTGAGTGGCTGTCTGCATTAGTATTTTGCACCTTTGCTGCCCCCGCATTTATCATGGGGTCTGTTGCCTCCTGCTAAGTGCATTGGCAATCTGACCAGGTGCTGGTAAAGCTGGATTTTTCTTTCTGTAATGTATTTTAAAAATTTGCTCTGTTAGTCATTTATACCAATTTCCCTGTATGAAAATGTAAAATCTGGGGCTAAAACAGTTTTTTTGTGTGGTAAAAATGTAATTATTCTCTTTTCACCGCCCAATGGTATAAAATTCTATGATCCACCAATATGATCACTGCACTACTAGATGAATTAATTGAAGGGTGTAGTTTGTAAAATGAGGTCACTCATGGGGAGGTTCTGCTCTTCTGGGAGGTCAGGGGCTCTGCCAATGTGACATGGCACTCACGAACGAGACCATCAAAATCTGCAGTACAATTTGGTCCCCCTTCCCTACTGAGTTTTGCACTGTGCCTCAAAAGTATATTTCAATCACTTTGGAGTATTTGCATAATCAGGAGAAAAGTAAAATAATAATTTCTTCTATAACCCCTTTTAAAAATTAAACTCTAAGAACAAAACCAACATTTTAGTGGAAAAATTTGTCATTTCCCATTTACTCAGCCCATTGTAATAAAATTCTGTGAATTGCCTGATGGCTAAAAATGATCACTAGTCCCTTAGATGAATTGTTCAAGAGGTATAGCTTCCATGATGTCACTTGTGGGAATTTCTCCTGTTTTAGCATGCCAGGGGCTCTTTAAAAGTGATATGGCATTCACAATTAATTCCAGCCAAAATGACCTTCATTCCTTTGCAGCTCCACCCAGACCATAGAGCGGTGAGCAAACAGATAAACAGATGCAGAAGTTAACCAAATCAAGTCCCAGCCTGGACAGAATTACAACACCCTGAAGACACAGAACTAGAGCTGTAGCCCCATGTCTCCAGCAACAAGATCATGGTGCCCATAGCGACAGAAACAAAGACAGTAAGAGCAGGCAGTGGTTCAGATGTCACATGCCAGCTTAATTCAGATGGCATAGCAGGTCTGGAGGCCTGTGATTACAGAAAATGCCTTGGCTGCTATTAATTACCGACACTGAGAGGGTATGTGAAAGTAGACAAACTTAAAGGGAATCTGTGAGCATGTTTTTGCTACCTCATCTGAGAGCAGTGTCATGTAGGCAAAAAGAAGCTGAATCCAAAGATGTATCACTTAGGTTACTGGTTGCAGCAGTTCTGCCACAATCAGAGCTTTTAGATTTAGAATGAAGCAGAGCTGAGAAAGCAAACCCCACCCACACATGTCTTGCTGTGTACAAAGTCCATTGGCATGAGGTCCTTATCACAGGAGGGGGCAAAGCATTGTCCATAAATGTTAATCTCTTAAGGTACCTTCACACTGAGCGACTTAACAATGATATCGCTAGCGATCCGTGACGTTGCAGCGTCCTGGCTAGCGATATCGTTGTGTTTGACACGCAGCAGCAATCAGGATCCTGCTGTGAAATCGTTGGTCGGAGCTAGGAGGCCAGCACCTTATTTCGTCCATATATCTCCCGCAGACATCGCTGAATCGGTGTGTGTGACACGGATTCAGCGATGTCTTCACCGGTAACCAGGGTAAACATCGGGTTACTAAGCGCAGGGCCGCACTTAGTAACCCGATGTTTACCCTGGTTACCATTGTAAATGTAAAAAAAAAAAAACAGTACATACTTACATTCCGGTGTCTGTCCCCTCGCCGTCAGCTTCCCGCACTGACTGTGAGCGCCGGCCGGCCGTAAAGCACAGCGGTGACATCAACGCTCTGCTGTTAGGGCCGGCGCTGAGTCAGTGCAGGGAAGCTGAGGCCGGGGGACAGACACCGGAATGTAAGTATGTACTGTTTGGTTTTTTTACATTTACAATGGTAACCAGGGTAAACATCAGGTTACTAAGCGCGGCCCTGCGCTTAGTAACCCGATGTTTACCCTGGTTACCAGGGGACTTCGGCATCGTTAGTCGCTGGAGAGCTGTCTGTGTGACAGCTCTCCAGCGACCACACAGCGACGAAACAGCGACGCTGCAGCGATCGGCATCATTGTCTATATCGCTGCAGCGTCGCTTAATGTGACAGTACCTTTAGTGATAAATCCTTTACAGTTAGTAAATGACAGCATGCACTTTCACAAGTGACACATTCGTCAATTTGTGCTTCAGCCTCTTTATCCTGCTCTCTTCAGATTATGTAGCAAAACCTTGCTGACAGATTCCATTTAAATGGTCTCAGATCAGTGCCTGTTGCCCAAGCTAAATTTCATGATGCTTTTGTAATTTGTAAGATGTAATCTTTTTATAGAGACTTTAAACAAAAATGAGTACCAAAACGAAGTTGCCTACAATTACTTGGTATGAACATAATGTAAAATAAATACACCAGACTGTTATGTCTGAAATTAATAATGTTTATTTAAATCACAAAAAAATAAATAGAACATGCAAAGACATACAATGAACGTGCAAAAATATGAAAAAGTGATATAAAAATAGTGAATGCATATGTTACAGTAGATAAAAGCATTAAACAACCATAGCCAAACGTACCAATGTCCAATGTAATGGACTACAAAACAGCAGGTATTGGAAGTCACTTTCAAGCTTGGCCATGAAAAGATTTGCGCACAGTGCACAAATCTTTTCATGGCCAAACTTAAAAATGACTTTTTGTCCTTATGTCTTATCAGGTCTCTGGCCTACTGCCGTTACAGTAACAATATTTTAACCCCTTTGCGACCTTTGGTTTTTCCATTTTTGAGTTTCCGTTTTTTGCTCCCCTTGTTCCCAAAGCCATAACTTTTACATTTTCCCCTCAATATGGCCAGGTGAGGGCTTATTTTTTGGCAGACGAGTTGCACTTTTGAAAGACACCATTGGTTTTGCCAAATAGTGTATGGAAAATGGGAAAAAAAATCAAATTTTGGTAAAAGTGCAATTACAATTACTTTTTATGTTATTTTACCATGTTCACTAAATGCTAAAACTGACCTTTCCATTATGATTTTCCTGGTCATTGCAAGTTTGTAGATACCAAACATGTATAGGTTCTTTTTTATTTAATTGTGAAAAGAAAATCCAAAGTTTCTTTAAAAAAAAAAAAAAGTTGCCATTTTCCGAGAATAGTAGCGTCTCAATTTTTTGTGATCTAGGGCTGGGTGAGGGCTCATTTTTTGTGCTCTGAGCTGACGTTTTTATTGATATGATATTGGTGTAGATACAAAAACTCTATTGTCTACAGTCAAGCCATCATATACAACTTGATATGTTCCAACCATATGCATAGGGACAAACATCTTGGTGGCATCAAAAAGACCTTTTTGAACCAGGGCTACAATCCAAGAACATTTGAAAAACAGCTTATAAGAGCCATCAGAATGTCAAGGAATCACCTTCTACATTACAAGACTAAAGAAGAAAGCAACCGGGTGCCTCTAATAGTCTCCTACAATCCAAATCAGGAGGTGGTAAGGGGAGCTGCACGGAAATTGCAACCTTTACTACAATCGATGTGAATACTTTTCTGCCCAATGATGACAAAAGTATTCTCGGAGTGATACCTTTATTGGCTAACCAGAAAATAATATATGTTTGAAAGCTTTCAGAGCACAGAGGCTCCTTCTTCAAGCAGGATTACAAGTAAATTAATAATTTTCTGGTTAGCCAATAAAGGTATCACTCAGAGAATACTTTTGTCATCATTAGGCACAAAAGCATTCACATTGATTTTTCACTGTACCACAATATAATTTGTTATTGTACAATCATTACAACAAAAAGATGAGCAATTACAATCCATATTTCCAGACCCCACACTTCTGTGTTTTAGGCAGCCCCCAAATCTAAGAAGCATCATTGTCAGGAGCTCCCAGTTCTTTCTAACAGCTACAGGAACCTTTCCCTGCAACCAGTAAAAATGCAAAACCTGTCCATTTATCATGACTATGGACAACATAAAAATCCCCAACTCACAGCAGGACTGTAAGATCTCAGGTACTTTCCGCTGCATCACATATAATGTGATGTACTAAATTATATGTACCAAATGCCCAGCTGGGGTCTGTATGTGGGGGAGTCAGTGCAAAAACCTAGGACAAGGATGAATTCTCATCACAACTAGTGTTGAGCGATACCGTCCGATACTTGAAAGTATCGGTATCGGAAAGTATCGGCCGATACCGGCAAAGTATCGGATCTAATCCGATACCGATACCCGATACCAATACAAGTCAATGGGACTCAAGTATCGGACGGTATCCCTGATGGTTCCCAGGGTCTGAAGGAGAGGAAACTCTCCTTCAGGCCCTGGGATCCATATTAATGTGTAAAATAAAGAATTAAAATAAAAAATATTGCTATACTCACCTCTCCGACGCAGCCTGGACCTCACCGAGGGAACCGGCAGCGTTCTTTGCTTAAAATGCGCGCGTTTACTGCCTTCCGTGACGTCACGGCTTGTGATTGGTCGCGTGCCGCCCATGTGGCCGCGACGTGACCAATCACAGCAAGCCGTGATGTAATTTTCAGGTCCTGAATGCAGAATTAGGCATTCAGGACCTGAAATTACGTCACGGCTTGCTGTGATTGGTCGCGTCGCGTAGGGTTGAGCGACTTTCATTTTTTTAAGATCGAGTAGGGTTTTGGGAAACCCGATTTTGTCCAGAGTCGAGTCGAGTGCAGTCGGCCGATTATCGCTAAAAATCGGGGATCGACCGAAACACGAAACCCAATGCAAGTCAATGGGGAAGCATAGTCGGCAGTGAGTGGAGGCCAGGAAAACACCTACAGTGCCCATTTTAATGCCAAAAACATCCATTCTTGTTTCTGAAGCTTGCCAATCTTAATTAACTGTATAATAATAGTTGGGCATAGGGAATTGGGGGAAAGTTGTGGGGGGAGTAGGGCTGGCTCAAGTTTTTCGTGGGCCCAGGAAATGCGGACTACGTCACGGCGGTGTTGCAGGGAAAGGTAAGTATTTAAAAGTTGCAAGTGCTGTGATCCTGAGCAAGCAGGGGGGGCCCACTCGTTCGCATTGCCACTGGCACAGGGCCCCTCAAAGTACGGCGGTGTGTTTGCATGGCGGGGGCGCCTCCCACCAGCAGCGACACTTTTGCGTACTCTGAGGGGCCCTGTGCCAGTGACGTCGCCAACGAGTATGCCCCCCCACCTGATGAAGGAACCTGCACTTTCATCTGCACCTTCCTCTTTGTCCCTGTGTAAGGTGGTATAACATGCGGGAAGGGGAACCTTACTTTCAGCAGGGACAGATTCTGGCTGTGTAGAGTACAAGGGGAATGTAGTGGTCTAGGTCAATGTACCAGCAGACTCATTTAGCAGTGGCTGGGCAATGGGCAGGATGAGGAGGAAACAGATATAGGGCCAAAGAATAAAGTAGGCTACATGCAGTTCAAAATTGGTAACAGGACTAAACAGGCGGCATTGCTTTGTTCAGTGGAGTAGCAAACCCAAGAGCAGCAGACACTGTTTCAAGGGCCTAACCACACTAGTAGGCCAAATGCAGTTTAATATCTGATAGTATAGGGCGAAAGCCAGAATGTGGAAGCTCAGCTTTGTTCAGTTGAGGACAACACCAGGGAGGGGCAGACACCTTTAGTAGGCCGGAAAAGCCTATTGCATTTTTTAAAATGGTAATTTGGAGCAGAAGGTTGAAGCTCAGCTTTATTTAGTTGAGGGCAACACCAGGGAGGGGCAGAAGCCGTTAGTAGGCCCTAACCACCATTTTTTTTTTTTTTAAAACCACTTAATGAGAGCCGGAAGGTTGAAGCTCAGCTTTATTTAGTTGAGGACAACACCAGGGAGGGGCAGAAGCCGTTAGTAGGCCCTAACCACCATTTTTTTTTTAAAACCACTTAATGAGAGCCGGAAGGTTGAAGCTCAGCTTTATTTAGTTGAGGACAACACCAGGGAGGGGCAGAAGCCGTTAGTAGGCCCTAACCACCATTTTTTTTTTTTTTAAAACCACTTAATGAGAGCCGGAAGGTTGAAGCTCAGCTTTATTTAGTTGAGGACAACACCAGGGAGGGGCAGAAGCCGTTAGTAGGCCCTAACCACCATTTTTTTTTTAAAACCACTTAATGAGAGCCGGAAGGTTGAAGCTCAGCTTTATTTAGTTGAGGACAACACCAGGGAGGGGCAGAAGCCGTTAGTAGGCCCTAACCACCATTTTTTTTTTTTTTAAAACCACTTAATGAGAGCCGGAAGGTTGAAGCTCAGCTTTATTTAGTTGAGGACAACACCAGGGAGGGGCAGAAGCCGTTAGTAGGCCCTAACCACCATTTTTTTTTTAAAACCACTTAATGAGAGCCGGAAGGTTGAAGCTCAGCTTTATTTAGTTGAGGACAACACCAGGGAGGGGCAGAAGCCGTTAGTAGGCCCTAACCACCATTTTTTTTTTTTTTAAAACCACTTAATGAGAGCCGGAAGGTTGAAGCTCAGCTTTATTTAGTTGAGGACAACACCAGGGAGGGGCAGAAGCCGTTAGTAGGCCCTAACCACCATTTTTTTTTTTTTTAAAACCACTTAATGAGAGCCGGAAGGTTGAAGCTCAGCTTTATTTAGTTGAGGACAACACCAGGGAGGGGCAGAAGCCGTTAGTAGGCCCTAACCACCATTTTTTTTTTTTAAACCACATAATGAGAGCCGGAAGGTTGAAGCTCAGCTTTATTTAGTTGAGGACAACACCAGGGAGGGGCAGAAGCCGTTAGTAGGCCCTAACCACCATTTTTTTTTTTTTTAAAACCACTTAATGAGAGCCGGAAGGTTGAAGCTCAGCTTTATTTAGTTGAGGACAACACCAGGGAGGGGCAGAAGCCGTTAGTAGGCCCTAACCACCATTTTTTTTTTTTTTAAAACCACTTAATGAGAGCCGGAAGGTTGAAGCTCAGCTTTATTTAGTTGAGGACAACACCAGGGAGGGGCAGAAGCCGTTAGTAGGCCCTAACCACCATTTTTTTTTTAAAACCACTTAATGAGAGCCGGAAGGTTGAAGCTCAGCTTTATTTAGTTGAGGACAACACCAGGGAGGGGCAGAAGCCGTTAGTAGGCCCTAACCACCATTTTTTTTTTTTAAACCACATAATGAGAGCCGGAAGGTTGAAGCTCAGCTTTATTTAGTTGAGGACAACACCAGGGAGGGGCAGAAGCCGTTAGTAGGCCCTAACCACCATTTTTTTTTTTTTTAAAACCACTTAATGAGAGCCGGAAGGTTGAAGCTCAGCTTTATTTAGTTGAGGACAACACCAGGGAGGGGCAGAAGCCGTTAGTAGGCCCTAACCACCATTTTTTTTTAAAAACCACTTAATGAGAGCCGGAAGGTTGAAGCTCAGCTTTATTTAGTTGAGGACAACACCAGGGAGGGGCAGAAGCCGTTAGTAGGCCCTAACCACCATTTTTTTTTTTAAAACCACATAATGAGAGCCGGAAGGTTGAAGCTCAGCTTTATTTAGTTGAGGACAACACCAGGGAGGGGCAGAAGCCGTTAGTAGGCCCTAACCAAAGTTGAAGGCCAAATGCAGTTTAATTTCTGATACTATAGGCCGAAAGCCAGAAGGTGGAAGTTCCGATTTAGACAGTGGAGGACAATTTGAATTAGGGACTGCAGACAGACTTAGTAGGCTGTCCCCTGTGGACCATGCATCCACCACATTAACCCATTGCGCCGTAATGGACACGTAATCTTCCGTGGCCATGCCTACAGGTCCATGCGTCTGTTGTCAGGTGCACCTTTGTACTCACAGATTGCCAGAGTGCATGGACAATGCGGTCTTCTACATGCTGGTGGAGGGTTGGGATGGCTTTTCTCGCAAAAGAAGTGTCGACTGGTTAGCTTGTAGCGTGGTACAGCGTAGTCCATCATGGCCTTATTAATAGTAAATAAAATATATAACTAGGCTCTATGAACTTTTAAATAGGTTCCAGGGGTACACGGGCAGCATTGGTGTGGTCAGTGGAGGAGTATTGCAAGTAGGGGCTGCAGACAGGCTATCAAAGGCCTAAAATAACAAACAGTAGGCAGTCATGGCAGTTTTACATCGGTTACATGGATACACAGGCAGGCACTCCAGGCAGCATTGTGCTCAGTGGAGGAGTATTGCAAGTAGGGGCCGCAGACAGGCTATCAAAGGCCTAAAATAACAAACAGTAGGCAGTCATGGCAGTTTTACATCGGTTACATGGATACACAGGCAGGCACTCCAGGCAGCATTGTGGTCAGTGGAGGAGTATTGCAAGTAGGGGCCGCAGACAGGCTATCAAAGGCCTAAAATAACAAACAGTAGGCAGTCATGGCAGTTTTACATCGGTTACATGGATACACAGGCAGCTAGGTGGTGAGTGGAGGAGTATTTAAAGTAAGGACCGCAGACAGGCTATCAAAGGCCTAACATAACAAACAATAGGCTCATGGCAGTTTTACAGCGGTTACATGGATACACGGGCAGGCAGCTTGGTGGTGGTGAGTGGAGGAGTATTTAAAGTAGGGACCGCAGACAGGCTATCAAAGGCCTAACATAACAAACAATAGGCTCATGGCAGTTTTACAGCGGTTACATGGATACACGGGCAGGCAGCTTGGTGGTGAGTGGAGGAGTATTTAAAGTATGGACCGCAGACAGGCTTCGAAGGCCTAACACAATAAAATGGGCTGGCTGTAGGCACTTTAAAATTGGTTCCAGGGGTACACGGGCAGCAGTGGTCTGGTCAGTGGAGGCCTAGTGGAAGGAGGGACCGCAGACAGGCTTCGAAGGCCTAACACAATAAAATGGGCTGGCTGTAGGCACTTTAAAATTGGTTCCAGGGGTACACGGGCAGCAGTGGTCTGGTCAGTGGAGGCCTAGTGGAAGGAGGGACCGCAGACAGGCTTCGAAGGCCTAACACAATAAAATGGGCTGGCTGTAGGCACTTTAAAATTGGTTCCAGGGGTACACGGGCAGCAGTGGTCTGGTCAGTGGAGGCCTAGTGGAAGTATGGACCGCAGACAGGCTTCGAAGGCCTAACACAATAAAATGGGCTGGCTGTAGGCACTTTAAAATTGGTTCCAGGGGTACACGGGCAGCAGTGGTCTGGTCAGTGGAGGCCTAGTGGAAGTATGGACCGCAGACAGGCTTCGAAGGCCTAACACAATAAAATGGGCTGGCTGTAGGCACTTTAAAATTGGTTCCAGGGGTACACGGGCAGCAGTGGTCTGGTCAGTGGAGGACTAGTGGAAGGAGGGAGCGCAGAAAGGCTTCAAAGGCCTAAAATAACAAACAATAGGCTCATGGCAGTTTTACAGCGGTTACATGGATACACGGGCAGGCAGCTTGGTGGTGGTGAGTGGAGGAGTATTTAAAGTAGGGACCGCAGACAGGCTATCAAAGGCCTAACATAAAAAAACAATAGGCTCATGGCAGTTTCACAGCGGTTACATGGATACACGGGCAGGCAGCTTGGTGGTGGTGAGTGGAGGAGTATTTAAAGTAGGGACCGCAGACAGGCTATCAAAGGCCTAACATAACAAACAATAGGCTCATGGCAGTTTTACAGCGGTTACATGGATACACGGGCAGGCAGCTTGGTGGTGAGTGGAGGAGTATTTAAAGTATGGACCGCAGACAGGCTTCGAAGGCCTAACACAATAAAATGGGCTGGCTGTAGGCACTTTAAAATTGGTTCCAGGGGTACACGGGCAGCAGTGGTCTGGTCAGTGGAGGACTAGTGGAAGTATGGACCGCAGACAGGCTTCGAAGGCCTAACACAATAAAATGGGCTGGCTGTAGGCACTTTAAAATTGGTTCCAGGGGTACACGGGCAGCAGTGGTCTGGTCAGTGGAGGACTAGTGGAAGGAGGGAGCGCAGAAAGGCTTCAAAGGCCTAAAATAACAAACAATAGGCTCATGGCAGTTTTACAGCGGTTACATGGATACACGGGCAGGCAGCTTGGTGGTCAGTGGAGGAGTAGGGACCGCAGACAGGCTATCAAAGGCCTAAAATAACAAACAATAGGCTCATGGCAGTTTTACAGCGGTTACATGGATACACGGGCAGGCAGCTTGGTGCTGAGTGGAGGAGTAGTGCAAGGAGTGTCTGTCCCAGTACTCCCAAAATATAAATAGATGTTAATGTCTCGCAAAACAACCAAAACAAAAAAAAAGATGGCATACTTAGGTACAGGGGTGGGCTCATCTGCTGTGTTTCTGACATAGTAATTTGGCAGTAACTATTTAATGGTGCCAATATAGGACACAGACACAGACTACTTTAAGTTGCATCATAGATGTCTACAAATTTGTATTGTCAGTGCCAGACATTGAATGATGTCAGCGAATAGACTAAAGATTGGTGGAGCTGTGCGACATAATTTTGCACGTAGTAGAGCCCAGTTTGAGCTGGGGTAGGGGGGAACTCTCTTGAGGCCGGCGGGACCGCCCCAGGGCCACTCATGTTACAACGGTGTGTCTGACGTTGGGTGCGCACCACCACCGCCAGAGACACTACATTGTACTATGAGGGACCCAGTAGCAATGCCGTCAACCAAAAGCGAGCACACCCACCTCTTCAGACAAACAGCAGTCTCACGGGTGCTTGCGCCAAGTCGCGATACCACGGCCCCGTGTGGGGAGTTTGGCCATTTAGGGAGGTGTAAACATGTCGTATGCTGTACAATCTGCAGCAGCAAATTAGACATTAGAAAAGTAATTCACAGGCAAGAGCTTTTCATAGGAAAGCTAGGTGTCGGCCGGGCAAGGTGGGGCAAAAGATTTTGAAATCCAGTTGTGGTTCATTTTAATGAATGTTAGATCGTCAACATTTTGGGTAGCCAGACGAGTCCTTTTTTCGGTTAATATTGACCCTGCAGCACTGAATACTCTTTCTGATAGGACACTTGCTGCCGGGCAAGCAAGCTCCTGCAATGCATATTCTGCCAATTCTGGCCAGGTGTCTAATTTGGAGGCCCAGTAATCAAATGGGAATGACGGTTGAGGGAGAACATCGATAAGGGATGAAAAATAGTTAGTAACCATACTGGACAAATGTTGTCTCCTGTCACTTTCAATTGATGCAGCAGTACCTGTCCTGTCTGCGGTCATAGCAAAATCACTCCACAACCTGGTCAGAAAACCCCTCTGTCCAACGCCACTTCTGATGTGTGCACCCCTAACACTCCTAGTCTGCTGCCCCCTGGAGCTCGTGTGAGAACGATCACGTGCGCTGTGTGCTGGGAATGCCTGAAGCAAACGGTCAACAAGAGTTGATTGTTTGGTTGCTAATATTAGTTCCAAGTTCTCATGTGGCATAATATTTTGCAATTTGCCTTTATAGCGTGGATCAAGGAGGCAGGCCAACCAGTAATCGTCATCGTTCATCATTTTCGTAATGCGTGTGTCCCTTTTTAGGATACGTAAGGCATAATCCGCCATGTGGGCCAAAGTTCCAGTTGTCAAATCTCCGGTTGTGATTGGTTGAGGGGCAGTTGCAGGCAAATCTACGTCACTTGTGTCCCTCAAAAAACCAGAACCCGGCCGTGACACGCAACCAATTTCCTGTGCCCCCGTGAAAGTTTCCGCATTAAAAATATACTCATCCCCATCATCCTCCTCGTCCTCCACCTCCTCTTCGCCCGCTACCTCGTCCTGTACACTGCCCTGACCAGACAATGGCTGACTGTCATCAAGGCTTCCCTCTTCCTCTGGTGCAGACGCCTGCTCCTTTATGTGCGTCAAACTTTGCATCAGCAGACGCATTAGGGGGATGCTCATGCTTATTACGGCGTTGTCTGCACTAACCAGCCGTGTGCATTCCTCAAAACACTGAAGGACTTGACACATGTCTTGTATCTTCGACCACTGCACACCTGACAACTCCATGTCTGCCATCCTACTGCCTGCCCGTGTATCCTCCCACAAATAAATAACAGCACGCCTCTGTTCGCACAGTCTCTGAAGCATGTGCAGTGTTGAGTTCCACCTTGTTGCAACGTCTATGATTAGGCGATGCTGGGGAAGGTTCAAAGACCGCTGATAGGTTTGCATACGGCTGGCGTGTACAGGCGAACGTCGGATATGTGAGCAAAGTGCACGCACTTTGAGGAGCAGGTCGGAGAACCCAGGATAAGTTTTCAATAAGCACTGCACCACCAGGTTTAAGGTGTGAGCCAGGCAAGGAATGTGTTTCAGTTGGGAAAGGGAGATGGCAGCCATGAAATTCCTTCCGTTATCACTCACTACCTTGCCTGCCTCAAGATCTACTGTGCCCAGCCACGACTGCGTTTCTTGTTGCAAGAACTCGGACAGAACTTCCGCGGTGTGTCTGTTGTCGCCCAAACACTTCATAGCCAATACAGCCTGCTGACGCTTGGCAGTAGCT
Source organism: Ranitomeya variabilis (assembly GCF_051348905.1). NCBI lineage: Eukaryota > Metazoa > Chordata > Amphibia > Anura > Dendrobatidae > Ranitomeya > Ranitomeya variabilis. The sequence continues at coordinate 998,359,976 of NC_135232.1, read as the reverse complement.
GGCCCATAATGGGACAACTGGTGTGCAACAGTGTCATCTGCCGATGGAGTGGTTGGCCGACTGCGTTCTGTGGAAGAGCTGTAGCTTCTGCAGGAGGACGAGGAGGAGGAGGAGGGGGTGCGAACGCCTACAGCCAACTGTTTCCTAGACCGTGGGCTAGGCACAACTGTCCCTAAATTGATGTCGCCTGTGGACCCTGCATCCACCACATTCACCCAGTGTGCCGTGATGGACACATAACGTCCCTGGCCATGCCTACTGGTCCATGCATCTGTAGTCAGGTGCACCTTTGTACTCACAGATTGCCTGAGTGCATGGACGATGCGCTGTTTAACATGCTGGTGCAGGGCTGGGATGGCTTTTCTGGAAAAAAAGTGTCGACTGGGTAGCTCGTATCGTGGTTCAGCGTACTCCATCAGGGCTTTGAAAGCTTCGCTTTCAACTAACCGGTAGGGCATCATCTCTAACGAGATTAGTCTAGCTATGTGGGCGTTAAAACCCTGTGTACGCGGATGCGAGGATAAGTACTTCCTTTTTCTAACCAGAGTCTCATGTAGGGTGAGCTGGACTGGAGAGCTGTAGATCGTGGAACTTTCGGGTGTGCCGGTGGACATGGCAGACTGAGAGACGGTTGGAGACGGTATTGTTTCCGCCGGTGCCCTACATGCAATATTTCCTCCTACAAAACTGGTGATTCCCTGACCCTGACTGCTTTTGGCTGGCAAAGAAACCTGCACAGATACTGCCGGTGGTGCGGAAAATGGTGGCCTTACAGTGACGGAAGGGATGTTGCGTTGCTGACTAGCTTCATTGGCCGAGGGTGCTACAACCTTGAGGGACGTTTGGTAGTTAGTCCAGGCTTGAGAATGCATGGTGGTTAAGTGTCTATGCATGCAACTAGTATTTAGACTTTTCAGATTCTGACCTCTGCTTAAGCTAGTTGAACATTTTTGACAGATGACTTTGCGCTGATCAGTTGGATGTTGTTTAAAAAAATGCCAGACTGCACTCTTCCTAGACTCTGATCCCTTTTCAGGGATTGCAGACTGAGCTTTAACCGGATGGCAACGCTGTGCTCCAACAGGTTTTGGCTTTGACACGCGTTTTGGTCCAGATACGGGCCCGGCAGATGGAACCTGTTGCGATGTTGATGCCTGCTGCGGCCCCTCCTCCACCTCCGCTTCTGAACTACTGCCGCCTGCACCCTGTTCCCCCAATGGCTGCCAATCGGGGTCAATAACTGGGTCATCTATTACCTCCTCTTCGAGCTCGTGTGCAACTTCGTCTGTGTCACTGTGTCGGTCGGTGGTATAGCGTTCGTGGCGGGGCAACATAGTCTCATCAGGGTCTGATTGTGGATCTGTACCCTGAGAGGGCAATGTGGTGGTCTGAGTCAAAGGAGCAGCATAGTACTCTGGCTGTGGCTGTGCATCAGTGCACTCCATGTCAGAATATACTTGTAATGGGCATGGCCTGTTAAATGTTTCACTTTCTAAGCCAGGGACGGTATGTGTAAAGAGCTCCATGGAGTGACCCGTTGTGTCGCCTGCTGCATCCTTCTCTCTTGTTGTAGTTTTTGCTGAGGAGGACAAGGAAGCGACTTGTCCCTGACCGTGAACATCCACAAGCGACGCGCTGCTTTTACATTTACCAGTTTCGGAAGAGGAGGCAAAAGAGCTAGAGGCTGAGTCTGCAATGTAAGCCAAAACTTGCTGTTGCTGCTCCGCCTTTAAAAGCGGTTTTCCTACTCCCAGAAAAGAGAGCGTTCGAGGCCTTGTGTAGCCTGACGACGAAACTGGCTCCACAGCTCCAGACTTAGGTGGAATATTTTTATCCCCACGACCACCTGATGCTCCACTACCACTACCATCATTACCAGCTGACAATGAACGCCCACGACGACCTCTTGCACCAGACTTCCTCATTGTTTTAAAATCTTAACCAAAGTAACTTTATTTGTTGCTATCAAACAACTTACACGGTGAGCTATAACTTCAGTATGATTTCAATATCCCTTAACAGGTTGGTGAGACCACAAGGAAAATCAGGCACAATGTTACACACTCTGTTTTCTGTGGCACAAAATCACAGAGATGACACACACGCAGGACTGTCACTCAAGCACTAATGTCAATATTAATCTCCCACCTAATTTATTTATTTTTTTTTCTCAGGGAGACTTTAGAAACCAAATAATATTAAAAAAAAAAAAAAAAAAGGCTTTCTATGGCCCACAATTAGAGAGAGAGAGGTGGCACAACCAGGAGTCAAGACTGGCGCACAAGCTGAAAGGGCAATATTACTCTCCCACTGTTTTTTATGTTTTTTTTGTTTTTTTCAGGGAGACTTTAGAAACCAAATAATATTAAAAAAACCAAAAAAAAAAAAGGCTTTCTATGGCCCACTGAATGAGAGGGAGAGAGGTGGCACACCCAGGAGTCAAGACTGGCACACAAGCTGAAAGGGCAATATTACTCTCCCACTGTTTTTTTAGGTTTTTTTTTTTTTTTCAGGGAGAATTAGAAACCAAATAATATTAAAAAAAAAAAAAATAGGCTTTCTATGGCCCACTGAATGAAAGGGAGAGAGGTGGCACACCCAGGAGTCAAGACTGGCACACAAGCTGAAAGGGCAATATTACTCTCCCACTGTTTTTTTATGTATTTTTTGTTTTTTCAGGGAGACTTTAGAAACCCAATAATATTTAAAAAAAAAAATAAATAGGCTTTCTATGGCCCACTGAATGAGAGGGAGAGAGGTGGCACACCCAGGAGTCAAGACTGGCACACAAGCTGAAAGGGCAATATTACTCTCCCACTGTTTTTTTAGGTTTTTTTTTTTTTTTCAGGGAGAATTAGAAACCAAATAATATTAAAAAAAAAAAAAATAGGCTTTCTATGGCCCACTGAATGAAAGGGAGAGAGGTGGCACACCCAGGAGTCAAGACTGGCACACAAGCTGAAAGGGCAATATTACTCTCCCACTGTTTTTTTATGTATTTTTTGTTTTTTCAGGGAGACTTTAGAAACCCAATAATATTTAAAAAAAAAAATAAATAGGCTTTCTATGGCCCACTGAATGAGAGGGAGAGAGGTGGCACACCCAGGAGTCAAGACTGGCACACAAGCTGAAAGGGCAATATTACTCTCCCACTGTTTTTTTAGGTTTTTTTTTTTTTTTCAGGGAGAATTAGAAACCAAATAATATTAAAAAAAAAAAAAATAGGCTTTCTATGGCCCACTGAATGAAAGGGAGAGAGGTGGCACACCCAGGAGTCAAGACTGGCACACAAGCTGAAAGGGCAATATTACTCTCCCACTGTTTTTTTATGTATTTTTTGTTTTTTCAGGGAGACTTTAGAAACCCAATAATATTTAAAAAAAAAAATAAATAGGCTTTCTATGGCCCACTGAATGAGAGGGAGAGAGGTGGCACACCCAGGAGTCAAGACTGGCACACAAGCTGAAAGGGCAATATTACTCTCCCACTGTTTTTTTAGGTTTGTTTTTTTTTTCAGGGAGACTTTAGAAACCAAATAATATTAAAAAAAAAAAAAAAAAAAAAAAAATAGGCTTGCTATAGCCCACTGAATGAGAGATAGCACACACAGCAGTGGCACACAAGCCCTGACTGAGGCCAATATTTTTCTCCCACTGATTGATGTAGTGTTTTTGTGTTGAGGTAGAATTTAGAACACAAATCACGGAAAAAATAAATAGGCTTTCTATGGCCCACTGAATGAAAGGGAGAGAGGTGGCACACCCAGGAGTCAAGACTGGCACACAAGCTGAAAGGGCAATATTACTCTCCCACTGTTTTTTTAGGTTTTTTTTTTTTTTCAGGGAGACTTTTGAAACCAAATAATATTAAAAAAAAAAAAAAAAAAAAAAATATAGGCTTGCTATAGCCCACTGAATGAGAGATAGCGCACACACAGCAGTGGCACACAAGCCCTGACTGAGGCCAATATTTTTCTCCCACTGATTGATGTAGTGTTTCTGTGTTGAGGTAGATTTTAGAACACAAATCACGGAAAAAATAAATAGGCTTTCTATGGCCCACTCAGTGAGAGATGGCACACACAGGGATGGCACTGTAGCAGAAATGCCAATCTTAATCTCCCACAAAAAAAAAACAAAAAAAAAAAAAAAACTGTCCTACAATTACTATCTCCCTGCAGTAATGTAAGCCAGGTATGGCAGGCAGCAATAGGAGTGGACTGATGCACAAATTAAATAAAAAGTGTGGACAAACAAAAAAGATAGCTGTGCAGAAAGGAAGGAACAAGAGGATATGTGCTTTGAAAAAAGCAGTTGGTTTCCACAGTGGCGTACACACAGCAATACAGCTATCACGGAGCCTTCTAGGGCAGCCCAATGAGCTACAGCGCTGAGGGGAAAAAAAAAAAAAAATAGCTTCCACTGTTCCTGCACACCGAAGGTGGTGTTGGACAGTGGAAATCGCTGCAGCACAAGCGGTTTGGTGGTTAGTGGACCCTGCCTAACGCTCTCCCTGCTTCTGATGAAGCGGCAGCAACCTGTCCCTAAGCTCAGATCAGCAGCAGTAAGATGGCGGTCGGCGGGAACGCCCCTTTATAGCCCCTGTGACGCCGCAGACAGCAAGCCAATCACTGCAATGCCCTTCTCTAAGATGGTGGGGACCAGGATCTATGTCATCACGCTGCCCACACTCTGCGTTCACCTTCATTGGCTGAGAAATGGCGCTTTTCGCGTCATTGAAACGCGACTTTGGCGCGAAAGTCGCGTACCGCATGGCCGACAAGCACAGGGGTCGGATCGGGTTTCATGAGACGCCGACTTAGCCAAAAGTCGGCGACTTTTGAAAATGATCGACCCGTTTCGCTCAACCCTAGCGTCGCGGTCACATGGGCGGCACGCAACCAATCACAAGCCGTGACGTAATTTTAAAATGCGCGCGTTTCCTGCCTCCCGTGACGTCACGGCTTGTGATTGGTCGCGTCGCCCATGTGACCGCGACGCGACCAATCACAAGCCGGAACGTAATTTTAAAATCCTAAATGCCTAGAATTAGGCATTGAGGACCTGAAAATTACGTCACGGCTTGCTGTGATTGGTCGCGTCGCGGCCACATGGGCGGCACGCGACCAATCACAAGCCGTGACGTCACGGAAGGAAGTAAACGTGCGCATTTTAAGCAAAGAACGCTGCCGGTTCCCTCGGTGAAGTCCAGGCTGCGTCAGAGAGGTGAGTATAGCAATATTTTTTATTTTAATTCTTTATTTTACACATTAATGTTGTTTCGATACCGATACCCGATACCACAAAAGTATCGGATCTCGGTATCGGAATTCCGATACCCGCAAGTATCGGCCGATACCCGATACTTGCGGTATCGGAATGCTCAACACTAATCACAACACAATAAAAGAAAAAACAATAGATCTACCTGTGGCCAAACATTTTTGTATTCATGATCACAGCACCATGAACATGAAATTACTAGTATTAAATTGCAAATTGCCTTTTCAGAGAGAAAAAGGACTTGAACTCTATAGCGCCACATGTTGGATGCAGTGATCATACAAGTCACAATCAACCCTTTATCAAGACTTGAATTATGACTTAGGATAAAAGCCAAATCAGAATCTCAATTTACAGACAAGGTGCTTCGGTCTATTGGCCCTAGTCAGTGCAAAGTAAGAGAACTGATTTGGCTAAGTTAAATTTCCCAGAGGAGTATTGCACGGCTAATAAGCCTCCTTACCTTGACATGCCAAAGCTGGTGTGTCACTCTCCACAAGGAGAAACATTACCCCTTAGTATTAAAAGGTAACTTCAAATCTAATAGATACAGAAGAGTCGGTGAATACAAACTTATAATAACTTTTGACACACTCAGTGCAGGAGCGAATGTGTTGGATTTATGTCTTTCTATATCAACTAAGGAATGTGCCCTTCAGAACCTGTGGGGGTAGCACAACCAGACCAGACCTCAATCACAGAGCTATAAAACTTTCACACTCCTTATCCATGATCTGTTCCAATACTTACTGCCACAACTGTTTATCCCTCTCCCCAAATGATAGTTCTGCTTCACCTCACTTGTCTATTGCATTATTCCTGTGCCATGTTGTTAAACACCAAGAAAAACCCTATGTTTATGGAATTAAGTACAGGCAAAAAAGTCAATGGACAATATTAAAGACCACAACCTGTCAGGACTCTGAACATTTTTAATTACCTTTTGTGCATTACTGCCCCTTTCCAAGATGGCGTCTTTGGTCTCATGTGCACTGTGTCTTCCTGCTATAAAACTCCACCCCAGCCTTCAGTCTGTGCTAGAGTATTCTGCCTTGCATCCAGCTCCTGACCTCTGGTGACTCCCTGGCTATATACCTGCTCCTGTGAACCTGTGGGGTTATCCTGCTACTCTGCTCTGAGTTCCTGCTGCATACACCATTTCCAGTAATCCTCCTTCATCTGCTGCTCGTGTTTACTTCCATCTGCATTTGCTGGACATGTAAGCTGTTGCTGCTCTGCAAGAACCTGAGACTATTATCCAGGCCTCCCTGGTTGAGCTAAGATATTATTTGAACTGCCTTATAAGCATATCTATCTGTGTTTTGGACTAAGCAAGGACTTATTTGTGTCAAGTATCCTCAAGAATAATTGTGCTTCATAGACTTTCTGCATGATTGCATATTCCTCTGAAGTTTCCTATAGACTGCTAAGCTGCGTTTAATATTTACTCCAAGTGTTGTGGACTTGAGTTTCTCTCCTCACCTGTTTGAATCACCATGTGATAATATAGACTTTACCACTTATAAAACTGTGTCCTGTAGTTGTCTTGTTCCATGCAAAGAGTCTCCTGAGTTATCCCCTATAATTATTACACAACCCCTACAAGCTAGATAAAGCAAAAAAGAGGAGAAAACTAGTATCTTATGCCAAATATATCAATTTTATTCATAAATAAATATTATTATTTTATACAAAATAACAATGCCGAAGCAGGAATAGGGGAATCCAAATTAGCCTTATTATTAACTATTAGTAAAAGCACAAAATTGCAATGGCCCCTTATTATATATAAATGGATGTATTCAAAGAATGAAACACCAAGACCAAAGTCAGCGCAGCCGACTACCATGAAATTTTAGAGCACTTCATGCTTCCCTCTGTCTACAAGCTTTATGGAGATGGAAATTTCATTCTCCAGCAGGAATTGTCACCTCTCCACACTGCCAAAGTACCAATACCTGGTTTAAAAACAACAGTATCACTATGCTTGATTGGCCAGCAAACTCGCCTGACCTCAACCCCATACAGAATCAATGGGGTATTGTCAAGAGGAAGTTGAGAGACACCAGGCCCAACAATGCAGATGAGCTGAAGGCTGCTATCAAAGCAACCTGGGCTTCCATAACACCTCATCAGCAGTCCCACAGGCTGATCGCCTCGATGCCACGCCGCACTGATGCAGTAATTGATGCCAAAGGAGCCCCGACCAAGTATTCAGTGCATTTACTGAATATACATTTCAGTAGGCCAACATTTCGGATTTTAAAATCATTTTTTCCAGCTGGTGTTATAAAGTATTCTAATTTACTGAGATAGTGACTTTTGGGATTTCATTGGCTGTAAGCCATAATCATAAATATTAACAGAAATAAACGCTTGAAATACATCACTCTGCTTGCAATGACTCTATCTAATATATGAGTTTCACTTTTAGGGTATGTGCACACGTTGCGGATTTGGCTGAGGATCCGCAGCCGATTTGGCTCTGCGGATTTGCAGCAGTTTTCCATGCGGTGTACAGTACCATGTAAACCTATAGAAAACAAAATCTGCTGTGCACATGCTGCAGAAAATTCCGCGCGGAACACTTACTCCTTAACAGGAATCCACAGGTGTAAAAATGCAGGTGAAATCCACACAAAAACTGCAGTAAATCTGCAGTGAATCCGCAGGAAAAAAGGAAGGCTGTTTTACCTGTGGATTTTGCAGAATCTGGGCAGAAAAATCCACAATGGAATCCACATAGCCTTAATATTGATGAACTGAAATAAATTAACTTTTTGATGATATTCTAATTTTGTAAGATGCACCTGTAGATGTTGACTGATTTTTTTAAAAAGTGTTCTTCATTTTTGCAACAACATACTTTTTTTCATGTTACTGCTTTAAAAACATTTCTTCTATCTACATCTTATTCTTTTAATCTCCATTGCCAGTGACCATAGTAAATGAAAGCTCTGCACTATTACTACTGTATAAAGGATTTTACAGAGGAGTGCTTCCATGTTCTCTTTTCCATCAGTTCATTAAAGCAATGCTATTTAAAAATATGAAATTTCTTTGTTTCATTGCAGCCATTTGGTAAATAAATAAAAAAAATCATTACTTTCTCATTAATGTACACTCTGCACCCCATCTTGACAGAAAAAAAGAGAAATGTAGTAATTTTTGCAAATTTATTAAAAAAGAAAAACTGAAATATCAAGGTCATAAGTATTCAGACCCTTTGCTCAGACAGTCATATTAAAGTCACCTGCTGTCCATTTTGCTGTGGAGTTGCATGTGAAAAATGCTGCAGATAGGGAGGAGGAAGATTGACAGTGGGATTTAACTGACTAACAGCCATGGGTGGAGGTGTGATCCATCAGTGGCTATTATAGGCACATGTGCAGGAAAAGATGCGGGCTCAGCGCTGGACCCTCATCAAAGTCAGGGACATCCCTGCAGCTCTCAGTGTATTCATTTTTATACACTAATAAGTGCTGTAAAAATCAAATTTAGTCAAATCTCACAATAAATGTATAACAATTACACAAGCGCCCTTAGTGACAGAGGTAACCTGGAAAACAATTTTATATAGGATATAGGATATAAAGCTGCTCGTAAAGCTCAGGATCCTGTGTGTAAAATCCCATACATAGAATAATAAATAAATAAATACAAATGGTCTGCAGCGCTATTCCTTATAATGGTCACCTGATTCCCCCACAAAAGAAATCCTCATTGAATAACACCTAAACAATAAATAATCTAAAACAGTGGTACTGAGATCAAGAGGTGAATAACCAATGCAGTGTTAAACTGGGCACAGAATGCACTGGCAGACTTAATTTCAGGTTGAAACGACTAATAGCAGTAACTAGTTAGTAGAATACGATGTGCTGCAAGCTGCTTATGATAATAATAGGCATTTGCCAATGCACTATAAACAGTGATCACTCGTAAATGAGAATATGTAACTTCAATGATGACTAATAAATTAACCTGCTATATAGTTGTCAATAAACAATAAGCAGTATACTCCAAATTGTGATCACACGTGATAGACGTTCTCATAACAAGAGATCTACATAAGCAGTGCAAGCAAATATATACACTGCTCAAAAAAATAAAGGGAACTATAAAATACCACATCCTAGATATCACTGAATGAAATATTTCAGTTGCAAATCTTTATTCATTATATAGTGGAATGTGTTGAGAACAATAAAACATAAAAATGATCAATGTAAATAAAAATGAATATCCCATGGAGGTCTGTATTTGGAACGATACTCAAAATCAAAGTGGAAAATCAAATTACAGACTGGTCCAACTTCAGTGGAAATGCCTCAAGACAAGGAAATTATGTTCTGTTGTATGTGTGTGGCCTCCACATGCCTGATTGACCTCCCTACAACACCTGGGTATGCTCCTGATGATGTGGCGGATGGTCTCCTGAGGGATCTCCTCCTAGATCTGGAATAAAGCATCCGCCAACTCCTGGACAGTCTTTGGTGCAACATGACGTTGGTGGATGGTGCAAGACATGATGTCCAAGATGTGTTCAATCGGATTCAGGTCTGGGGTATGGGCAGGCCAGTCCATAGCTTCAATGCCTTCATCTTGCAGGAAATGCTGACACACTCCAGCCACATGAGGTCTGACATTGTCCTGAATTAGGAGGAACCCAGGGTGAACCGCACCAGCATATTGTCTCACAAGGGGTCTGAGGATCTCATCTCGGTATCTAATGGCAGTCAGGCTACCCCTGACCAACACATGGAGCGCTGTGCGTACCTCCAAAGAAATGCCACCCCATACCATAACTGACCCACTGCCAAACTGGTCATGCGGAAGGATGTTGCAGGCAGATCTCTCTCCACGGCATCTCCAGACACACATCTGTCACATCTGTCACATGTGATCAGTGTGAACCTGCTTTCACCTGTGAAGAGCACAGGGCGCCAGTGACAAATTTTCCAATCCTGGTGTTCTGTGGCAAATGCCAAGCGTCCTGCACGGTATTGGGCTGTGAGCACAACCCCCATCTGTGGACGTTGGACTCTCAGACCATCCTCATGAAGTCGGTTTCTAACCATTTGTGCAGACACATGCACATTTGTGGCCTGCTGGAGGTCATTTTGCAGGCCTCTGGCAGTGCTCCTCCTGTTCCTCCTTGCACAAAGGCAGAGGTAGCGGTCCTGCTGCTGGGTTGCTGCCCTCCTACAACCCCCTCCACGTCTCCTGGTGTACTGGCCTGTCTCCTGGTAGCGCCTCCAGCCTCTGGACACTACGCTTACAGACACAGCAAACCTTTTTGCCACAGCTTGCATTAATGTGCCATCCTGAATGAGCTGCACTACCTGAGCCACTTGTGTGGGCTGTAGAGTCCATCTCATGATACAACAAGTGTAAAAGCACAACCAACATCTGTTCCATCTGTTGTCTAATCCATTTGCACAACAGCATGTGAAATTGATTGTCAAACAGTGTTACTTTCTAAGTGGAAAGTGTGATTTTACAGGAGTTTAATTTACTTGGAGTTATATTCTGTTGTTTGAGTGTTCCCTTTATTTTTTTGAGCAGTTTTTAATACAATTAATCCCAAAAACTAATGGCAGTGCGATGTATCGCATGTTCCTTATAGTGACACTAAGTAATAAAGATTCTCGCATCAAGAGATCAATATAAGCAGTACAAACAAGTGCAGATGGTCTACTGCTGAAATTTAAAAAATGTGCAGCTACAACGGCAACTGACCTGCTGAATGTCTATTCCCCGTTCTCCTACTGGAGCTGCAGGTGGCAATGGGTAGATGAGAAGAAAAACCATGAGGCTCCAAGAGGTCAGGAAAACCGCGCAGAGCCAGGGGAGCCACGGCTGGTGGCGTCCCTGGCTGCGCGGCAATATAAAAAAATGGCCGACAGAGGCTTGTGACATCACAGCCCTACGGAGTGTGCAAATGACCAAAAGAGTTACCAACGTGTTTCTGGAAACACACGGTTCTCCTTCATCAGGGTGCTGCGTGCACTAACACCAGACACTGGTTTATAGCCTGGCACACCGATGATCACCTCCCAGCATGTCGAAAAAACTCCATCCTCTTGGTCCACCAATATTAGCTTAAAAGTATTATTTTTTAAAATGGATATATTTAATGACACTATTAATAAAAACACATTTTTACTACACTAACACAAAAACTAAATTTATTAATAAATAAATAAATAAATAAATGCTAGAACAACATGCTGCTCCTTAACCTTTCTTGTGCATATAGATCAAGGACCTTAAAAGCCCTTATATATCATGGAGAAATACATAAATAAATACATATAAAAAAAATATATAAAAAATATGTAAAAATATACATTACACATATAAAAAAAATTATATAATTTTTTTTGTGTGTATACATCAAATTAAATACACCAAACAAATAAATTGAAGTGCATAATAACATGGAGGTCAGATGAGCTATTAAAAAGCATATAATTACAAATCAAAATTCAAACCATTTGGGGCTAAGCTATTAAGGAAAAATATCCACCTTGATTCTGCCAGCGACATCTGATTGATATAATTCCCTTCACGCCAATTTTTACAGACAACTTCAATACCCCAAAAGAACAAACCCTTATGGGATTGATTATGGAACTCTTTAAAATGTCTAGATAACGAATGGCCTAAAAATCACTTTTTAATATTATTCAAATGTTCGCTTATTCTCTCCGTTAATTTCTTATTCTCTCCGTTACAAGGACACCTTACTACATAAATCACTCCCCTTGTGGAGTAGGTTATAGTATCCCTAATAGGAAATTCTTCTGTGCCTTCTGAATTACTGAAGGATTGTACTCTCACTCTTTTATTGGAACATTGCCTACAACATGAACAAAATGTACATGGAGTAAAACCACCTTGGTCTGGACCGCTTTCATTAGGCCTATTCCCTAAAGTAGTAATTCTTTTGCTAACACCTAACACTTATATTGATCTCTTGATGCAAGAATCTTTATTACCTAGCATCACTATAAGCAACCTGTGGTACATCGCACTGCCATTAGTTTTTGGGATTAATTGTATTATATATTTGCTTGCACTGCTTATGTGGATCTCTTGTTATGAGAACGTCTATCACGTGTGATCACAATTTGGAGTATACTGCTTATTGTTTACAGACAACTATATAGCAGGTTAATTTATTAGTCATCATTGAAGTTACATATTCTCACTTACAAGTGATCACTGTTTATAGTGCATTGGCAAATGCCTATTGTTATCATAAGAAGCTTCCAGCACATTGTATTCTACTAACTAGTTACTGCTATTAGTCGTTTCAACCTGAAACTAAGTCTGCCAGTGCATTGTGTGTCCAGTTTAACACTGCATCGGTTATTCACCTCTTGTATTCAGTACCACTGTTTTAGATTATTTATTGATTAGGTGTTATTCAATGAGGTTTGTTGTTTTTTTTTGGGGGGGGAATGAGGTGACCATTATAAGGATTAGCGCAGCAAACCATTTGTGTTTATTTATAAATCTCACAATAACATGATAAATATATAGCTTTGACTTGGTATGCCACGTGGGGACTATGGGATCAGCACTTTGCATGCCAGGAACACTTAACCGGAAGTTTGGAGCAAACTTTTACTGGAAGTCAGGTCATATAAATAATTTAAGCCCCACCAAAAATCTCATTATTTCACATATAAAATATTATTTAAAAAATATATATTATATTTATGGAGATCATCAGTTGTATTTTAATCAAATAGATTTTCTCAGGGCTGTGATTGAAGCGCTTTGAGGGCTCATGGAAAATACAATATTACAGCCCCATATTTATCTTCCACTGTAGCACTGTATTACTTCAATTCCATACAAAAGCATATACAGGTTTTCTTTCATATGGAATCCAACATCCAACAGAAAGAAATTGTGGCATGCTACATTGGATTTTGTATGTAATGCTTATAGGGAAAAAAATCTGTGCATGCCTTAGGAGCCTATGGCGTCATGACACTGCGCAGTCTCCTTGCAAAGCAAAACAGGCTCGGTGCAAGACTCTGCTGTCTGTATAAGCTTGGAGACTCATGACTAACAACAAGTAGTCTTTATGTAACGTTTGTCACTTCTAATACCAAGTACTAATACGTAAAAAGAAAATAGTTCATGGTCATAAATCTGGTACATGCCAAAGCAACCGCTGTAGCCTTGCAGTAGTAACACTCTCCAGCATACTGACAAGCATACTACAAAATCTGTCAAGTCATCTACAAACCATTCTGCTCCCATACAACAGTTTACAGCCTCTCATCCACAAGGTCAGAATACTTGGAAAACACATAGAATTAATTAGCCGTAAATGAGAACACAACCCAAACATTTCTTTACAGCCCATTGCCATGTACTAGAGCAACTTACAAATAATGAAAGGATTTTAGCATTTATCCAATTATTTTTATGTACAGTGTTTCAAGAAACCATAAAGAGTGATGCAATATATTTCTTGCAAGCTTTCTTTTATGCTCGGGATCAGCGGGAGGCTTTTCGAGGGCTTCAAATTTACTCAGAGTGTCAGGATATCAGATTATTGCATCCAGCTGCCAGCTGCTTTGATTGAACTGAAAGTCTGATCTAATTTGGTTCAAATGGCAAATTGCTCCTCTATTTATCCTTGAAGTAAATGTAGCGATGAAGTACTGCGCTCGGTAATATTTCAGGATATAGTATTGACAGAAATGTTGTGCAGTTATCTTTCACTTAATGTTTCTATTGATAGCAAGTATTTTACCCATGTTACTGTATAATAGAGTTACCACTTAATGGAATTGGCTTTAAGGTCTCTTTCACATGAGTGCTTATTGGGCAGTCTGTTAAGGCTTTTGTATTATCCTGTTGTCAAAAAGAGCATAGGGAACACTTGAGGCATAGCATTGCTTCAAAGCAAGTGTGGTGTATTTTCTCCTTACATCAGCACATTTTCCTTCAGCTGTGCTAATGTCCATTCATTTTAATATCAAGAAAATGACAATACTTGTATCTCATGGGGCCATAGCTTGGTCAGCCGATCACTTGTGCCCCAGTCTGATAACATCAGCGTATACCCTGGGCTCTATCTGTTCTCTCACTTCATATTCCTATCAGACAGTGTGAGCTCCTTCTCACTGCTTTAACATTATGATTCCTAGTGCATACAGTGAAACATGTACAAATAGAAAACATAATACCTCCTGTCAGAGACCGTCATCTCAAACAGGCGCTCTCAGATAGAAATGACACAAGCCGCTATGTTTAACAGGTCCCAGAGAAACTCCAGACTGCACACTTTAGTCTCTACAGGGATCTGGACCAAGTTACAACGCAAATCCCTGGGTTGCGTCCACAGTGCAGTTGCTTGCTACAGGAGCAAGATTTAGGCAAGTATGGTCAAATGAAGCTGGGTCAGCAACAATAGGGGACAGAATCAGTAAGCAAACCAGGCCTAGACTGTATGAGGCTGATGTATTTAATTTGAAAATCCATGTGAGATTAATGTTAAGATGAGTATGCTAAGAGACCAGCTATATAATAAAATATTTTGAGTCCCAGTATATTTAGTCTCTTTCCACTTCACCTGATAGACAGTAGCAGCTTGTACTGAACTGTGTATGATCTTAGCAGGGAGGAGGAACAACGAGGAGTTGTAAATCAGGCTAGGTGGACAGAGATTGAGTTAAACCTTTATAAACGATTACACTGTCATTGTGACATTGATTTTTGAGACAAAACACAGCATTCTTATACATTTTATGAGATCTGTTGTTAAATCCACTTTAATTAACTACAAATAATGGATGCAGAACATGTTATTGTATCATAATTTGCTTAATAAATCCAATAATATATCATCTGAATTAGTGGTCAACATTTAGATTGGAAATGTTTTTTATAATTATTATTAATGGTCCTATTCTTACACATAAGATGAACAGTGCTTTGTGCTGCTATAAGTGCAGGTAGTACTCCGGCAACTTGCATGCCTTCTCAGCGTCGTTCTCCGCACTGCTCCTCCCTGTGTCGGGCCGCTGTGCTGTATCCTCATGCAGCACTTCTAACTCTGCTGCATATACATGCTATACCCACTTGTCTATAGACCAAGAAGAACAGATTTACAGACCTAGGTAGCATGTAGAAAGATAATCTTTCAGAATTCTGAGTTCCCATCTGCAGGGTGATTGGCAGCCTGACATCACGATTGGGCTCTGCCAGGGGTTGTTTGTCAATGGAGGCAATAGCCAGGGAATGATCTAGCTGTTGCTTAGGAAGCTGAAGCTGAAGAACTTGGTCCAGATGGATGAAGATGTCAGCATAGCCGGAGTCTATATGAGTTTCCAGGTAGAGACACCTCTCTCCCCAGACCAAGATGACTTGAGCAAAAAGTTTTGGAGTGCTAACTTTCCCATCCAGGGTCATCTGTTATGACCCCAATGGCGAGGGTCTCAGAGGAACGTGGAAGTCTGCAGAATACAAAAATCCAGCTCATAGGGCAGTGGTAGCTGGGTTGACCATATATCTACTCCTAACGCCAACACTAGAAGTAGCCGGGGATCATTCCTACGTTGATTCTAGATGACACGCTCCAGCCGGAGAATCTAGCTACCCCTAGTAGAGGAAAACAAAAGACCTTTCTTGCCTCCAGAGAAGGGGACCCCAAAGCTGGATAGAAGCCCCCCACAAATAATAACGGTGAGGTAAGAGGAAATGACAAACACAGAAATGAACCAGGTTTAGCACAGAGAGGCCCGCTTACTGATAGCAGAATAAAGAAAGGTAACTTATATGGTCAACAAAAACCCTATCAAAATCCACACTGGAAATTCAAGAACCCCCGAACCGTCTAACGGTCCGGGGGGAGAACACCAGCCCCCTAGAGCTTCCAGCAAAGGTCAGGATATATATTTGGAACAAGCTGGACAAAAATACAAAACCAAAACAAAATAGCAAAAAGCAAAAAGCGGACTTCGCTGATATAACTGGAACCAGGATCAGTAGACAAGAGCACAGCAGACTAGCTCTGATAACTACGTTGCCAGGCATTGAACTGAAGGTCCAGGGAGCTTAAATAGCAACACCCTTAACTAACGACCCAGGTGCGGATAAAAGGAATGACAGAAAAACCAGAGTCAAAAAACTAGTAACCACTAGAGGGAGCAAAAAGTAAATTCACAACAGTACCCCCCCCTTAGTGAGGGGTCACCGAACCCTCACCACGACCACCAGGGCGATCAGGATGAGCGGCATGAAAGGCACGAACTAAATCGGCCGCATGAACATCAGAGGCGACCACCCAGGAATTATCCTCCTGACCATAGCCCTTCCACTTGACCAGGTACTGAAGCCTCCGCCTGGAGAGGCGAGAATCCAAGATCTTCTCCACCACGTACTCCAACTCGCCCTCAACCAACACCGGAGCAGGAGGCTCAGCAGAAGGAACTATAGGCACAATGTACCGCCGCAACAAGGACCTATGAAATACATTGTGAATAGCAAACGACACAGGAAGATCCAGACGAAAAGATACAGGATTAAGGATTTCCAATATCTTGTAAGGCCCAATAAAACGAGGTTTAAATTTGGGAGAGGAGACCTTCATAGGAACAAAGCGGGAAGAAAGCCATACCAAATCCCCAACGCGTAGTCGGGGACCCACACCGCGGCGGCGGTTGGCAAAGCGCTGAGCCTTCTCCTGTGACAACTTCAAGTTGTCCACCACATGATTCCAGATCTGCTGCAACCTATCCACCACAGAATCCACCCCAGGACAGTCAGAAGGCTCCACATGACCCGAAGAAAAGCGAGGATGGAAACCAGAGTTGCAGAAAAAAGGCGAAACCAAGGTGGCGGAACTAGCCCGATTATTAAGGGCAAACTCAGCCAACGGCAAGAATGTCACCCAATCGTCCTGATCAGCAGAGACAAAACACCTCAAATAAGCCTCCAAAGTCTGATTGGTTCGCTCCGTCTGTCCATTAGTCTGAGGATGGAAAGCAGACGAAAACGACAAATCAATGCCCATCCTACTACAAAAGGATCGCCAGAATCTGGAAACGAACTGGGATCCTCTGTCTGACACAATATTCTCAGGGATGCCGTGCAAACGAACCACGTTCTGGAAAAACACAGGAACCAGATCGGAAGAGGAAGGCAGCTTAGGCAAAGGAACCAAATGGACCATCTTTGAGAAGCGATCACATATCACCCAGATAACGGACATGCCCTGGGATAGCGGAAGATCAGAAATGAAATCCATGGAGATATGTGTCCAAGGTCTCTTCGGGACAGGCAAGGGCAAGAGCAAACCGCTGGCACGAGAACAGCAAGGCTTAGCTCGAGCACAAGTCCCACAGGACTGCACAAATGACCGCACATCCCTTGACAAGGAAGGCCACCAAAAGGACCTGGCCACCAGATCTCTGGTGCCAAAAATTCCCGGGTGACCTGCCAACACCGAGGAATGAACCTCGGAAATGACTCTGCTGGTCCACTTATCCGGGACAAACAGTCTGTCAGGTGGACAAGACTCAGGCCTATCAGCCTGAAATCTCTGCAACACACGTCGCAGATCCGGAGAAATAGCTGACAAGATAACTCCATCTTTAAGAATACCAACAGGATCAGCGACTCCAGGAGCATCAGGCACAAAGCTCCTAGAAAGAGCATCGGCCTTCACATTCTTTGAACCTGGTAAATACGAGACAACAAAATCAAAGCGGGAGAAAAACAATGACCAGCGGGCCTGTCTCGGATTAAGGCGTTTAGCAGACTCGAGATACATCAGATTTTTGTGATCAGTCAAGACCACCACACGATGCTTAGCACCCTCGAGCCAATGACGCCACTCCTCAAATGCCCATTTCATGGCCAACAACTCCCGATTGCCCACATCATAATTTCGCTCGGCAGGCGAAAACTTCCTAGAGAAAAAGGCACAAGGTTTCATAACAGAGCAACCAGGGCCTCTCTGCGACAAAACGGCCCCTGCTCCAATCTCTGAAGCATCCACCTCAACCTGAAAGGGAAGTGAGACATCGGGCTGGCACAAAACAGGCGCCGAAGTAAACCGGCGTTTCAACTCCTGGAAAGCCTCCACGGCAGCAGGAGCCCAGTTAGCTACATCGGAGCCCTTCTTGGTCATATCCGTCAAAGGTTTCACAATGCTAGAAAAATTAGCGATAAAACGACGGTAGAAGTTAGCGAAACCCAAGAACTTCTGTAGACTCTTAACTGACGAGGGCTGAGTCCAATCAAGAATAGCTCGGACCTTGACTGGGTCCATCTCCACAGCAGAAGGGGAAAAAATGAACCCCAAAAAGGGAACCTTCTGTACACCAAAGAGACACTTTGAGCCCTTGACAAACAAAGAATTTTCACGCAAAATTTTAAAGACCAACCTGACCTGCTCCACATGCGAATCCCAATTATCAGAAAAAACCAAAATATCATCCAGATAAACAATCAAAAATTTATCCAGATACTTCCGGAAAATGTCATGCATAAAGGACTGAAAAACTGAAGGCGCATTGGAGAGCCCAAAAGGCATCACCAAGTACTCAAAATGACCTTCGGGCGTATTGAATGCGGTTTTCCATTCATCACCTTGCTTAATGCGCACAAGGTTGTACGCACCACGAAGATCTATCTTGGTGAACCACTTGGCCCCTTTAATCCGGGCAAACAAGTCAGACAACAGCGGTAAAGGATACTGAAATTTGACAGTGATCTTATTTAAAAGCCGATAATCAATACAAGGTCTCAAAGATCCGTCCTTTTTTGCCACAAAAAAGAATCCCGCACCAAGAGGGGAAGAAGACGGACGAATATGTCCTTTCTCTAGAGACTCCTTGATATATGAACGCATAGCGGTATGTTCAGGTACCGACAGATTAAACAGTCTTCCCTTAGGAAATTTACTGCCTGGGATCAAATCTATAGCACAGTCACAGTCCCTATGAGGAGGCAGTGCACTGGACTCAGACTCACTGAAGACATCCTGATAATCAGACAAATACTCCGGAACTTCCGAAGGCGTAGAAGAAGCAATAGACACAGGCAGGGAATCCCCATGAATACCACGACAGCCCCAACTTGAGACTGACATAGCCTTCCAGTCCAGGACTGGATTATGGGTCTGTAACCATGGCAGCCCTAAAACAACCAAATCATGCATTTTATGTAAAACCAGGAAACGTATCACCTCGCGGTGTTCAGGAGTCATGCACATGGTAACCTGTGTCCAATACTGCGGTTTATTTGCTGCCAATGGCGTAGCATCAATACCCCTAAGAGGAATAGGATTTTCTAATGGTTCAAGAGTAAAACCACAGTGCTTAGCAAATGACAGATCCATAAGACTCAGGGCAGCACCTGAATCTACAAACGCCATGACAGGAAAAGACGACAGTGAGCAAATCAAAGTTACAGACAGAATAAATTTAGGTTGCAAATTACCAACGGTGACAGGACTAACAACCTTAGCTATACGTTTAGAGCATGCTGAGATAATATGTGTAGAATCACCACAGTAGTAGCACAAGCCATTCCGGCGTCTATGAATTTTCCGCTCATTTCTAGTCAGGATTCTATCACATTGCATTAAATCAGGTGTCTGTTCAGACAACACCATGAGGGAATTTGCGATTTTTCTATCACATTGCACCGAATTAGGTGTCTGTTCAGACAACACCATGAGGGAATTTGCGGTTTTGCGCTCCCGCAACCGCCGGTCAATTTGAATAGCCAGTGCCATAGTATCATTCAGACCTGTGGGAATGGGAAAACCCACCATAACATTCTTAATGGCTTCAGAAAGGCCATTTCTAAAATTAGCGGCCAGTGCACACTCGTTCCAATGTGTCAGCACGGACCATTTCCGAAATTTTTGGCAGTACACTTCAGCCTCGTCCTGCCCCTGAGACATAGCCAGCAAGGCCTTTTCTGCCTGAATCTCAAGATTGGGTTCCTCATAAAGTAAACCGAGCGCCAGAAAAAACGAATTAATATCAGCCAATGCCGGATCTCCTGGCGCCAGCGAAAAAGCCCAATCCTGAGGGTCGCCCCGTAAGAACGAAATAACAATTTTTACTTGCTGAGCAGAGTCTCCAGATGAACAGGGTCTCAGGGACAAAAACAATTTACAATTATTCACAAAATTCCTAAACTTAAACCTGTCTCCGGAAAACAGTTCAGGAATCGGTATTTTAGGTTCTGACCTAGGATTACTGATAACATAGTCTTGTATGCCCTGCACACGAGTAGCCAGCTGGTCCACACTTGTAATCAAGGTCTGGACATTCATGTCTGCAGCAAGCATAGCCACTCTGAGGTAAAGGGGAAGAAGAAAAAAGAAAAAAAAAAAAAAACTCAGAATCTTCTTTCTTATAATCCCTCTTCTGCAATGCATTAAACATTTAATACTGGCCTGGCAAACTGTTATGACCCCAATGGCGAGGGTCTCAGAGGAACGTGGAAGTCTGCAGAATACAAAAATCCAGCTCATAGGGCAGTGGTAGCTGGGTTGACCATATATCTACTCCTAACGCCAACACTAGAAGTAGCCGGGGATCATTCCTACGTTGATTCTAGATGACACGCTCCAGCCGGAGAATCTAGCTACCCCTAGTAGAGGAAAACAAAAGACCTTTCTTGCCTCCAGAGAAGGGGACCCCAAAGCTGGATAGAAGCCCCCCACAAATAATAACGGTGAGGTAAGAGGAAATGACAAACACAGAAATGAACCAGGTTTAGCACAGAGAGGCCCGCTTACTGATAGCAGAATAAAGAAAGGTAACTTATATGGTCAACAAAAACCCTATCAAAATCCACACTGGAAATTCAAGAACCCCCGAACCGTCTAACGGTCCGGGGGGAGAACACCAGCCCCCTAGAGCTTCCAGCAAAGGTCAGGATATATATTTGGAACAAGCTGGACAAAAATACAAAACCAAAACAAAATAGCAAAAAGCAAAAAGCGGACTTCGCTGATATAACTGGAACCAGGATCAGTAGACAAGAGCACAGCAGACTAGCTCTGATAACTACGTTGCCAGGCATTGAACTGAAGGTCCAGGGAGCTTAAATAGCAACACCCTTAACTAACGACCCAGGTGCGGATAAAAGGAATGACAGAAAAACCAGAGTCAAAAAACTAGTAACCACTAGAGGGAGCAAAAAGTAAATTCACAACAGTCATCTATACAACTATCCCAAGGCACTAGAGGCCATCGGGCCTCACTGGGAACTTAATAGCATAATATCGCTGGCTTCCACAGTACATGAACACGTTCTCTCCATACCTACGTTGTTGCTCTTGTACAGAATGTTTTGCATTGGCTCAATAGCAGGAGGTATGGCTTCAGTAAACAAGGGGTACTGAAAGGTAGGAACCAACCTGGGTGGTCCATTGACACTAGAGGATACTTGAGCTTGTTCCAGAGCTCACTCATGGAAACAAAAATCAATCCTAGTGCCAGGTGTAAAAGCACATCCAGAGGGAAGGCAAGTCTCTGCCTTCCAACTCATCCCTAATTCGATCAGACAGAACCTGCCAAAAGGTTGACACTAAGACATCTTTTCCTTCCAGGCCAGCTCTGCTACCATGGTACGAAAATGTAAAGCATATTGAGCTATGGAGTCCATGCCCTGTCTCAGAGTCAGCATGGATGAGGCGGTAGACAAAATCCTTAAGACCTGGTTCTTTGAATACTGTTCCATTACTCAAGATGCAGGGAGGTTCATGGAGCAGTATTCTGGGGAATTTTATTTCAAATAAAGGACATTGAGCTGAGCACCATAGCGCAGCTTCAGTGACAAATCATACATTATAGTGGATACCACCGGTCACTGCCAGTGGTGGGGTAACCATTACTTTCAAGAACTGCCTTAACTCTCTTGAGCATGGAGTTCACTTCCACTCATCCATGACAGCATCACAGAGCTGGTGGATGTTTGAAACTTAAACTCTTTCTCCTTCCATTTGAGAATGCTCAATAGAGTTTAGTCCAGCACCTTTACCCTCAGTTTCTTTAGCAAGGCAGTGGTCATCTGGAGGTGGGTTTGGGGTTGTTATCATGTTGGAATAGTGCCCTGCTGCCCAGTTTCCAAATTGAGGGGAACATGCTCTGCTTTAGTATGTCACATTATATGTTGGCATTCATGGTTCCCTCAATCAACTGTAGCTACTAACAGTTGGTAGCACTCATGCAGCCCCAAACCATGACACTCCCACCACCATGCTTGACTGTAGACAAGTGTAGCATTGCAGTGTACACACAGTGCAATTAGCACAGTGACCCCAGAAAGTCCAACATAAAGTCTTTATTGTCCAAAATAATTCACGCAGTTAACGGCAGCTTTTTTCTCCGGATCACAGCCAGGTCATGCAAGTACTGTCCATATGGCACCCCATTTCCATGGGTGACAGGACCACTATATCACGCTTCAGTGCGTCAGAAGCCGTGTTATCCTTGGCTCTGTGTACAACCTCACGCAGGCCTTTTGTGCATAGAACTCCTGCCCTGCAACTTGAAAACAAACTACTGACACACCCAAACCAACACTGAGAGATTAAATGGGAATAATGGAGATAGAGCCACTCCCAGAACCCGGAGTGGAGGGAAAGATTCACCCAATACCAAACCTGCAAAATCTCTCCAAAAATGATAGCCCATGTTGGGTTTTCCCACAGACTGACTTGATCAAATAGTTTAACCAAATACAAACTTTCTTTTATTCTGCGTTGCTGTAGTCACAATGCACTCCAGCGAATTCAATATGTTTATATGCGCATCTTAGGGGATACATATTGGCCCTCGTAAAAAATATTCTCCTCACTGTATCACACAGTTACCGCGACAGTGTGGAACCAGTATACAGCAGCATTTGATTGCTCCTATTCTGGCGCTAAGAAGAAGCACTTCTCCTTCATTTTAATGGTGCTTATTCCTTCTGGCAGAGCAGGGGTTAATCGGCCATGTTGGAAATCTCTGTGCTCACAGCTGAGCTCAGTTAGCCACTCCTTCCCCCCTTTATAATCTGGGCTTTGATAAACATCCTTGTCAAAACTAGCGTTTGCTGCATGGCTTAAGGAGGGAGAGGTGTTCATTTGAGAAGGAGAGTTGGAGGCAGTTATCTGTGACTGTTGCTTGGTTTGTAAGTGTGGTAATTCCCTATCCTTCTATATTTTGTTGTTTTCCCCTATCTCCACTCCCTGATGCATTTTTCTGTTATATGTGAGTGAATATTTTGTATGCCTGGAGTTTTCTGTTAATTCTAGTCTGTGTTGCCTTGCTTGTCAGGTTGGTGTAGTATGGTGCACAGTAGCGCCTCTCTTCCCTGGGTGGGGGAAGACAGAGGGCTAACTCAGGAGATAAGGCAAGGGTGGAGGCCCCAGCATCTTCACCTTCAGAAGTATCCCGGGGAGTAGGGCAAGCTAGGGTGCCCCTTAGTGTTAGGGATAGGAATGGTTCTCTTGTTCCCGGGTCACGCGACAGTTGTGTCATGACACACTGTCTCAAACAAGACACACTTGTCTTTGCACTCCTCAACGGGTTGCCGTCACACAAGCTTGACATCATCTGAACCAAATAAGTTTATCTTGGCCTCATCAGATTCACAGGACATGGTTCTAGCAATCCGTGTCCTAAGTCTGCTTGTCTTCAACAAAGTGTTTGCTGACTTTCTTATGCATCATCTTTAGAAGAGGTTTCCTTCTGGGATGACAGCCATGCAGACCAAGTTGAGGCAGTGTGTGGCATATGGTCTCCTCACTGACAAGCCAACCCTCCCACCCTTTTAACCTCTGCAGCAATGCTGGCAGCACTCATACATCTATTTTGTGTGATGCTAGTTACTTCTCACGGCCAAGCTGTTAGTCAGAGTGGTCAATGAATCCACGGTCAGAAGCAAGGAGGGTATGTCATAAACAGAAGGAAGAGACAAAAGTGTAGTCAGGTAACATTTTGAGGTCAGAGTATCGGGAGTGTAAGAGATCAGAACTGAGGGGGTTAAACAGGCCGATGGTCAGAACAAAGTCCAAGTTTAGGCAACAGATCAAGCATACAGAACTCAAGGCACAGGAAAGCACAAACCTCAAAAGCTGAATGTATGTCTGGCATAATTCTGGGAGACACAGCTCAATTAAGAAGCATGGCAATTGCCTGGAATAATGAATACCTGGAGACAACCAATGCCTCACAATCTCAGATTGGATAGTCGAGCTGTCAGTCAACACACTGACAGCTCAGCACGCCCCTGTACCAGATCGGATGGCCAAGCTGTCAATCAAAGTACTGACAGCTTCAGCACACTCATATACCAGATGGGACATTGAGCTGTCAGTAACTGAATCCCAGAAACAATGAGGGGTGGAACCATGACAGTATCCCCTCTTCTAGGAGGCCACAGGACCCCCAGGCTTCCCAGGAAATCTTAGCTGGAAGCCATGACTAACCGATCGGCCTTCATATCTCAAGAAGGGACTCAGGATCTCTCCTCTGGTCCATATCCCCTTCAGTGGATGAGGTACTGGAGGGAATTACAGGCCCTCTGAGAATCCACAACCCTCTGAACCTCATACTCCAGGCCACCATCTACTGAAAGCAGAGGAGGTGGGAATGAGGGAGACAATGCAGAAGGGACATACTCCTTTAATAGGTATTTATGGAATACATTAGGGATGCGAAGGGATGGAGGAAGCTTTAATCTAAATACCAAAGGATTGACATCCTCTAGGATTTCATATGGACCATAAAATTTGGACCCTACTTCGCTGATGGCATTTTAAGTTTAATGTTCCTAGAAGACAACCAAATCTTATCCCCAATCTTAAAGGGAACCTGTCACCTGAATTTGGCAGGACCAGTTTTGGGTCATATGGGCGGGGTTTTCGGGTGTTTGATTCACCCTTTCCTTACCCGCTGTCTGCATGCTGGCCGCAATATTGGATTGAAGTTCATTCTCTGTCCTCCAGAGTACAATTGCCTTGCGCAGGTGTGTACTCTGGAGGACAGAGAATGAACTTCAATCCAATATTGCGGTCAGCATGCAGCCAGCGGGTAAGGAAAGGGTGAATCAAACACCCGAAAACACCGCCCATATGACCCAAAACTGGTCCCGCCAAATTCAGGTGACAGGTTCCCTTTGAAAACAGGACCCACCGAACGTCTTCTATTGGCTTTCTGTATTTGGTGAATCTGGGCAGTCCCAATATTCTTTTGAACCTCCCTCCAGACATCCCCAAGTTTCTGCACGGCGACCTCCACCTATTCAGAATTAATCCTAAAAAATTCACCAAAATGGGGACGAAAACCATAATTACAAAACAGTGAAGTTCCGGTAGATTGATTTACTCGACTGTTAAAAGCAAACTCAGCAAGAGGTAAAAACAAAGACCAGTCCTCCTGTCATGCTTAGTGTTGAGCATTCCGATACCGCAAGTATCGGGTATCGGCCGATATTTGCTGTATCGGAATTCCGATACCGAGCTCCGATACTTTTGTGATATCGGGAATCGGTATCGGGATCGATATTAATGTGTAAAATAAAGAATAAAAATAAAAAATATTGATATACTCACCTTTCCGACGCAGCCTGGACCTTACCGATGTAACCGGCAGCTTCCGTTCCTAAGAATGAGCGCTTGAAAGACCTTAGATGACGTCGCGGTCTGTAATTGGTCGCGTGAGCGGTCACATGACCGCCACGCGACCAATCACAAGCCGCGACATCATCTAAGGTCTTTCAAGCGCTCATTCTTAGGAACGGAAGCTGCCGGTTACATCGGTAAGGTCCAGGCTGCGTCGGAGAGGTGAGTATATCAATATTTTTTATTTTTATTCTTTATTTTACACATTAATATGGATCCCAGGGCCTGAAGGAGAGTTTCCTCTCCTTCAGACCCTGGGAACCATACAGGATATCTTCCGATACTTGGTGTCCCATTGACTTGTATTGGTATCGGGTATCGGTATCGGCGATATCCGATACTTTTCGGGTATCGGCCGATACTCTCCGATACCAATACTTTCAAGTATCGGACGGTATCGCTCAACACTAGTCATGCTGCCTCAAAGCACCTTAAAATTTGTTTCAAAGATTGATTTGTCCTCTCAGTCTGACCATTGGTTTCAGGGTGATAAGCAGATAAAAATGACAAGTCAATCCCTAGTTTACTGCAAAAAAGCTCTCCAAAATTTAGAGACAAACTGAACTCCCCCATCAGACACAATGTTCAGAGGGATCCCATGTAACCTTGCAATATGAGAAATAAACAACCTGGAGAGTGTCTCTGCATTAGGTAATCCTGACAAAGGAGCAAAATGAGCTTGTTTGCTGAATCGATCAACTACCACGCAGATAGCAGTCTTCCCATCAGTCAGAGGCAAATCTATAATGAAATTTGTGGACAAATGAGTCCATGGTCTTTCTGGAATAGGCAATGGAGACAATTCCCTAGCCGGCTGGCTATGATTGACTTTGGCACGTGCGCAGACTTCACAAGCAGATATAAAATCTTTAATATCATTATGCATGGATGGCCACCAAAAAAGTCTAGCAACGGCTTTCCTTGTGGCAGTAACCCCAGGGTGACCACTTAAAATGGAATCATGAAATTCCTGTAACACCTGCAATCTTAGGTACAGAGGTGCAAATAATTTGGACCCTGGGGAAGTAGAAGGAGCCATCGACTGGACTTTATGAATCTCCTCTTGCAATTCTGAGGTTACCATAGACACCACAATACCCTGAGAAATAATGGAGGATGGAGGTTCTCGGGGAGAAATGGAATATAGACTATGATATACGAGAAAGTTCTCCCACAGCAGTAGTGCCATAAGTGAGAGCACCGTAGCTCCTGAACTCTGGTGAACTCTTATGGCAGCTCAGTGATACACTGCGGGAGCGATTACCTTCTGTCAGTGCATTGCTGGTGGCCGGGTAGAGCTGTCACTTCTCCCGATGTGACTGTTCTACACGTGAGATCGTTGTGGGACACTCAGGATTAAGTGGACTATGGCAGACAGATAAGACTATGGTGCTTTATTATTTTTATTTGTTTGCAGGAGACATGGGCATTGGGGATCGGGCAGTCAGTGAGAATGTATTTTGCATGTGAATGAATATATATTTAATTATTTAAATGTTCTTGTTTATTTTTTACCTGAACACAGGCACCAGCTGATGAGAATATTCTCCCATTAACGACTCCTGCTGTCATTGTGGTATGTGACAGTAGACATAGCCGGATGGAAGTAGTAGTGCCATCAGATGACGCCTAAGTGCAATCACTATGGCATGTTCGTTGTATGGGTATGCACACACACCCACACACACTTTACCAGCTCAATTAAACATCCAACATTGATCCCCATATGACGATAGCAGTCTATAGTTGCTGTGCTTCTTCCAAGATGGCCACTATTCTCTATTCTCTGTCCTCAAAAAATTTAGTTTGTCCTTCAACCTTCTGACATCACTTCCTTTAACAATTTGCAGTGTTTTTGGCAGCAAATACACAAACCTTTTTACGCCTGCATTTTTGCTGTGGATTTAAATGACTCAATTAAAGTCAATGAGTGAAAAACGCTGCAGAAACGCAAAAAGAATTGACATGCTTCAGAAAAAAATGCACTGCAATTATCACAGAAATTTACTGATCATGTGCACAACACTTCAGAATTTTCATTGAATTACCTTGCATAAGGATTCCATTGTGTTTTTACCCCATTTCCGCACTGAAAAAAACGCCTCAAACGCATCAAAAGCGCATCGTGTGCACATAGCCTAATGGCTGTGTGTTGAGTTACTTAGAGGGTGTGCCAAATTTACACAGTTATACAACCTACACACTGACTACTTTACATTGTATCAAAGTGTCATATCTTCACTGTTGTCCCATGAAAAGATAGAATAAAATATTTACAAAAATGTGAGGGACGTACTCACATTTGTGATATACTGCTTGTATCTAGATGCCACAGTCACTATTGAAAATGGCATCTTAAGGGTTAAATGGGCAAGATTTGTTCTAACATCCCATCACAGCTGTTACAGCAGGGTGTTAGCTATGATTTACAGCTGACATGCTCTGATGACTTTGCCACCTCTGCTTGTCAGCTCTACTCCCTTTACCGCTGAGAGTACATTCACACAATGAGCTTTCGGTGTGTTTTTGATGTTACAGAATTTCTGCACCATTTCTACACCTGACAACCTGACTGAATGCGGATTATGATCCAATATGGACTTTGTAAGTCAGGTTAATTAACTGCACCTTACAAAATTTTTGAATTGACCTAAAGAGTGCTTTACATTTGCCTTTTATGTTACTCATAATTTTGAAATGAACCGGAGATAAATTAATTTCCTTAAAGGTTATGACAGATGAAAATGAAGAATTCTCAAAAAGTATGATTAATAGCTGTGTTTTTGTCATTACAACGTAAAAGCTCTGAATAAATAGTACTTTTCAGAAAATGTGATGCTTATTTCCGTGAAACTGGTCAATCAGCAGCTATTATTTAGCTTTTCTATCCAGAAGATTTTTTGTAATTTATTCTTATTTTAATGTATGATCAAGTTAATTCTATAATTCAACCTGAGTAACTATTGTAAAGAATGGCTCTGAGAAGAGCATGTGACTCTTAAATTTTAAGATGCCCTCCTCATGACCTTTCACATAAGTTTACGTCATGGTCAGGAAGGGGTTCACGATCTATGATGTAAACACTTTGAACACATGGTGACTGGAGGTTCCCGGGACCTGACACAGTGATCAGAGGAAGGTGCCTGCTGTTTCTGACAGCAGGGCATCGGGACATGTTGCCATGGGGAGATAAACTGCCCCTAGCAACTACGATTGCTGTGATTGGCTGTTCAACTCTGAACTACCAAGCACAACGATTTTAATTTTTTGGCAAATGAAATTGCTTGAAACAAAGATGTCCAGCTATGATCGCTGCAATAAAAGCATTTGATCATAGGCTGGTGCTAGGAAACTGCAGCGTCAGCAGCCCCAGAGCTGATTGGTGCGAATGGATGATGATGTCCGATCGCACCAATTGGTGAAGAGAAGCACAATCCGACCTCTCAGTGACAGCCCTGCACCGCCTCATTCCAGTTTGGAGATGTCTCATTCTGCTGTCGATCTGCCGAGCCTTGTGGTGCCACAAACTATTTTAGCCTGTGCCACCACTTCTGCTGCTCCTCATTAAAGACCTGAAGATCAGATCTTTAGAAAGAAAGAAGACCTGAAGACAGAAGAAATAAGACCTGTTCCTGACCTGGTCTTGTCCTATTTCTGTCCTCTGCTTTTTTTCTAGTCCATCTCAATGCCACTCACAACCCTTCCACCTTACACCCTCTCTCTGACCCCTTCCCCAACTCCTTTTCTGATGCCAAGTGCTGATCAGTACTTGATAGCTCTATTTTTGGCAGTTTTTTTTTCCACCACCACTGTGTGTGCATGATTGATCAACCCATGCTTAATGTTTGGCGAGATGTTTTGTTCCGGAAATTCTGTGCCCTTTTTTCTCCACACGTACCTTTGATCACTGTGACCAAAGAGTTCTATTTTAATCTCAATGGTCAACAGGACTTGTTTCCAAAATGCATCAGGCTTGTTTAAATGTTGTTTAGCATACTCCTAATGCTGAATTTT
This sequence comes from Ranitomeya variabilis, assembly GCF_051348905.1. Classification (NCBI taxonomy): domain Eukaryota; kingdom Metazoa; phylum Chordata; class Amphibia; order Anura; family Dendrobatidae; genus Ranitomeya; species Ranitomeya variabilis. Next base: position 998,330,009 of record NC_135232.1, on the reverse strand, counting down.
ATTGTGAGGAGGTAGGAGATTTTCTTCTGATGACTCGTCCAAGACGGCCATATTTGTGCACTTATCTTGATTTGCCTTGCTAGCAATCCTACAAGCAGCTCTCACTGAAATTGGTATTCCAGAATAAAGGAACTGCGATTTTTCACCAACGTTTGAGGCGCTGTCTTCATTTTCTACTTGAACGTTTGGATGTTTTCCAGGAAGGACTCTCTGGAATTGACATGCGCCTCTTTTGTGGGTAGAAGTTAACCCTGTATTTGCTATGAGGTGCTGTGAATTGTTTATTATTTTACCTGTGATCCTGCGGTGCCTGTCTTTTTAGGATTGCAAAAAAGTGCTGTCGGACACAGTTTTGTGCACATCTGAAGAGAATGACACCACTGAACAGAGGCCAGACGGAGTCCAGAGTATCTCTGCTGCCTCCACTGACCCCTCATTTTTTGTCTGCACCTACACTGGTCCTGGTTTATAGGTATTGTTGCTATATTTCTGGGTAGCATCTTTCTGCAGCTGCTGCAGAGATTACCAACCTACATCCTAGGCTCTTTTGGAACCTTATTCTATTATTTCTGATTGTGTTATTTATAATATATGGGTTTTTTTGTGTCTCTGTTCATACTTTTAAGCTGGGGTTAGTGAGACATCAGTATGGGACCTAGGTCCATTTTGGTAAATATATACCTGCGTCAACTCTTTAGCAATTATGCATAATCTCTACCATCAGTTTCTTGTCAACACTTGGAAATGTTTACTTAGCCTTCAATACCCCTATTATGTTCTTGAACCTACTTGTATGTATTTACATTTATTTACCTGTTTGATTTTCCAGGTAATTTACATGCCCCATTTTATATATAGGGTGTCAAAATATTATATTATCATGCAACAGGTGCCAGGGTTCTCCATAATATAACTATTAGATTACTGTACAGGTTTTTTAGATTATTTCCTGTATGTTTATATTTCTCTTGTGGTGCATTCAAGTGCGATGTGTGTTTCATGGGTCTGTTTTTAAATGGTTTTAGATTTTTGGTGTGGTGTTGAAATTAATAAATGCTAAATACTATTTTTATAGTTGGTCCCTGTTTCTCTAGCATGTTTCTTTTTTTTCCTTAATTTGTCTACTGTGAACTGACATGCTTCAGGATGATCTGACTTGCTGATTCTGGCAATGGTACCCTCCCTTCCCCCCTTTTATTCTTCTAGTTGACATAACAGTAAAATCTGGTGCATCTTGCCTTCAGAGCTTTGCACTGTATCTGAAAAATATTTCCTGATTATTTGTAGGGTATTGACACACTCAGGTAAAAAATGGACCTCAGTTTGTTGTAAAAAAGAATGTCCTATTAGCCTTTAGAAAAATTTAAAACTTTGGCCTAAAATAACATTTTTGCGAGGAAAATATGATTTTATTATTTTCACGGTTCAATGTTATAAACTTCTGTGAAGCACCCGGGGTTCAAGGTGCTCACAATGCATCACCTATACATTCCTTGAGGGGTCTAGTTTCTAAAATGAGGTCACTTGTGTGGGTTTCCACTGTTTAGGAACATGACGTCCGATAATGATTCCAGGAAATTTTCTATTAAAAAAGTCAGAAGATGCTCCTTCCCTTCCAAACCCTGCCGTACGCCAAAACAGTAGGTTTCTCATGCATATTGGGTACCAGCTTACTCAGGAGAAATTGCACAACACATTACATGTTGCAATTCTCATGATACCCTTATGAAAATGCAATATTTTTCTGCTAAAAACATATTTGTGGGGATTTTTTTTTCTTATTTTTATGACTCAAAATTATAAACTTCTGTGGAGCACCTGGGGGCTTAATGTGCTCACGACACATCTAGATCAGTTTCGTGAGGGGTCTAGATTCCCAAATGGTGTCACTTGTGGAGGATTTTCACTGTTTAGGCAGATCAGAGGCTTTCCAAATGCAACATGGCGTCCGCCAATTGTTCCAGCAAATTTTGCATTCAAAAAGTCAAATAGCGCTCCTTCCCTTCCAAGCTCTGATGTGCACCCAAACAGTGATTTTGTCCACATGTTGGGTATCAGGAGAAATTACACAAGAAATTTTGGTGCCCTGTTACTCCTTGTCAAGTAAAAAAATTGGATCTGAATTAAATTTTTTGTGAAAACAAGTAAATGTTTATTTTTTTTCACATTCCAAAAATTCCTGTGAAGCACCTGAAGGGTTAATACACTTCTTAAATGTGATTTTTAGCACTTTGAGGGGTGCAGTTTTTAGAATGATGTCACTTTTGGGTATCTTTTATCACATAGACCCCTCAAAGTGACTTCAAATGTGATGTGGTCCCTAAAAAAATGGTTTTGTTAATTTTTTGGAAAAATTAAAAATTGCTGGTCAAATTTAAACCCTTATAACTTCCTAACAAAGAAAAAGATTTTGGTTCCAAAATTGTGCTGATTTAAAGTAGACATGTGGGAAATGTTATTTATTAACTATTTTCTGTGACATATCTCTGTGATTTAAGGGCATAAAAACTCAAAGTTTGAAAGTTGTGAAATTTTCTAAATTTTCTACAAATGTTCGTTTTTTCACAAATAAACGCAAGTCATACCGAAGAAGTGTTACCACTATCATGAAGAACAATATGTCACGATAAAACAATCTCAGAATCACCAGGTTCTGTTGAAGCGTTCCAAAGTTATTACCTCATAAAGTGACAGTGGTCAGAATTGTAAAAATTGGCCTAGTCATTGACGGGCAAGCCACCTTTGGGGGTAGAGGGGTTAAGGATATAAAAACTAAAAGTTTGAAAACTGTGAAATTTTCAACATTTTCATCAAAATTACAATCATTTCAGAAATAAATGCAAAAAAATCAATCTAAATTTACCACTTACATAAAGTGAAATGTGTCACAAAAAAAAACCAACTCAGAATCCCTGGAATTCATTGAAGCATTCGAGAGTTATTACCACATGAAGTGACGCTGGTCAGAATTGTAAAATTTGGCTCAGTCATGAAGGTGAAAACAGGCTTTGGGCCAAAGAGGTGGAGTGCTGTACAAAAGTGGCATTGAGGAATGAGAAAGGTGCATCAGTGGTCATCAAGAGGTTAACATGGTCTTGTATAAGTTAGTATATATAAAGATGTACAGGATTTCCATAAATGCTATCACTAAATGTTGCAAAGTGTACAAAAAGGCAGGCAGAGGGGCTGGGATCACTGACATGGAGGACAAGACCCAGCACACAGTCCGGCCCCGGTGTTCCGAAATCTAATTAGCAGAAACCTCAAATGATGATTAGAGAAGAACCGCAAAGAGGATCTCTTCCCCAAAGGTATCGATGTAATCACTAATACAGCAGCCATGCCTTACAGCAGTAATTGCAGCCATGTCTTTACTTTACAATATCGCGCTGAAAGGTTCTTTAAAACCTATGAAAATGTTGGTGTATACAACAGGAGATTTTTCATGGCATGAACAGACACCGTGTGAATTAAAGATTGCCGTCACTTTACCTATATATTATTGGAATTTTCTTTTTTGTTTAACAAACTATTCAAAAAACCTCCCATTCCCAATGAAGAAAACAAGACAGTTTTTATTTAGGTGTGAGCACAAACAGTCTATATATAACAGTATATATGAGCAGCATTCACACAGCTCAGTAGAGACACCATGCGAGTATTTTAGAGCACAGTGATGAACTGCAACTCACAATTCCCATCAGAGTCATTTCTGAAAATTAGAACATTGGAAAAAAATGTCTATAGATTTTTGTACGCCATTCGAAGTAAGCATAAAAAATATTGCCCTGCCAATATAATTGCTTATAATATCCTCATCATTTCCAAATTAGTATTTTAAAATCAATAAATGTGTCTGTTATCAGTCAAATAAATAGGAAATGCTGCATGATCACATTTTCTTTTCAGCCTATTTCATAGAGTCGGACCAAATGTATGAGTCTAGCAGTAATGTGCTGTTTACCTTCATGCGAGTTCCAAGTCTTCATTACTATCATGTCTTGCTGTTCAATAATTCAGTCTGGCAATATTGTTTCCGTGAAAAAAGTACAGTGTCATCATATTACTTTCTTCCCTAAAAGATATTTTTTTCATACCAGAAGCTATTCTTTACTCTAATTAAAGCTGTAAGTCTAACTGGAAGAAGTTTGTCCTTATAATGAGTTCCCTGGTGACACAAAACATTTTTTAAGAGTGAAATCAGCAACTATTCTCCGCAGTCCTATGGCATGATGATAGGAAACAGTCTATAATAAGATAAATGTAAATCATCCTACAAAAATCCCAGTGCTAAATAATAAGTAGGACTGATTGCATTATAGGAGCTCCGATATAAGCTTGATCAATAGGTCATAAACCCATTACATGGTCAACATGGAACAAATAAGAATGTTATTGGGAATGAATCAATGCACTGGCCAAAGACCAGGATTTTGTGTATGTTTAATTAAAAAATACATACAAAAACGGAATCTGTCTACATTGTGAAGAAGTTAGAGCATACAGCTGATTTTTTTTTTTTTTTTTTAGGAAGCATCCGGGCTTCCATCCAAAAGTGTAATTATGTACTATAAAGCAAACAATCAAGCGCTCAAATGACAATAAACGGCATGTTCTATCAGCTTAAAAAACACAGTGAGAAAAAGTGCTTGATATTGTGTTAAGCCAGTTTAGTAAATATGTGAAGGATTATCACCATAACATCTCCAGTAATTAAGATAGTGTAAATCAGTCTTTTCTATGTGAAACTTAGAATTTCACTTTCTAAAATAAAATTATGCCACTAAATTTAGAGAAAAAAAGTTAATGTTCACAATTAAGATGATAAAAAAGGATAAAAGGTTCATTTTGTGCCCCAATGACAACAGATAGACTAGCAATTAGAAGAAAATAAATACAACTTTAGCGTTCAAACATACTGCATTTAGCTGAATATAAGCAAAAATAAAAGATGGATCCAAAGTTCAGAATCTAAAAGACAGCATATTAATTAGTTTAAGACTAGCCAAACACACTGTTTTAGGCTAGACCAGCCAATCATATAATGGGGACTCAATAAAATGTTGAATGAGAAGGGTAAAGCATTTTGAAATTAAAGTATTCTTCCTGGATGGTAGCAATTACTAGAGGTGTCAGACAACGGCTTACATCTCTCTCCCTGGACAGTTTCAAGTAGTAATGTTTATGGTGAGATTCAGCAGAAATGTCTGTCAGACGAATGAGCTATCTAATATATATATCGCCTTTTAAAGAGTAACTAATTTTTTTCATTTAATTATCCTTCAGGCACTGCAAGATTGTAAATTTTTGTAATTTACTCCAATACCTTCTTTTGTTTCCTTCTCTACTAAAAACAATGCTGCAGTACAGTTTATGCCCCTTTAGAAGCAGCTTTAAACTGCTGTTGTCATGCTTTGATGGTCTTCAGTACGGAAAGGGGGCCTCAAAGTGTCCATGGAATTGTTTCCATAACTATCCCTCTCCCGGGGATACTCTTAAAGGTAGAGAGGCCTGAATCTCTGACCTTACTATGCCCCTGTTAATATTCTAAGCTGTACCCTCCCCCTCCACTAGGAGAGACAGATACATTAGTGTATAAACACGTAAGACAAACAGGGATAACAAAAGCATTTTACATACAAAAACACTCAACAAGGGTAGAGAGGAATAAAGGGAAGAATAGGAATATACAAAGCAAATAGTAATAGAATAATGGAGAAAGCATTTACCCAAAAACAGCAAAAGACAATCTCCAGCAGCAAGGAGGAAGAACAGGAGCTACTTTCATGCACTATAGACAGTACTACAAGCACAGCTATAATACCGTCTGTTCAGCGTGGATGGCCTGAGGACAGGGAGGAGGAGGATGAGGAGGACAGCACGGTCAGTCGTCCTGTTGGTGAGGACACGGAAGTCTTGCCTGTTAGCAGTCTGGCACACATGGGTGACTTTGTTGCGTTGCGTTTCCAGTGACCCTTGCATTATTAAATTTTCAGTGACGCTCATTACTGGTTGGTAACACTTCTAGACCCACGCTATAAGGAGAACTTTCAATCTCTTCTTCCAGAGGCGGACAGGTGTACTAAAATGGTTCGGTACTAGAGGGCCCTTGTAGCAGAATTCCAAAAAAAATTTCCATCTAAGAATGCTGGCAGCAGACATCAGAGTTTGTTGTACAACCAAGGAGTCCAAGGGAGAGAGATAGAAGTACAATCCAGCACAGGCAGGGGAACAATGGCAAAGTTCTCATACAGTTTTCTCAGACCCTCCCATCGTGCCGACACAGAGGCAAGGGGTGCTGTCACAAGAAGCGCAATGTTTAGGAAGGTGCTGAGGGAGCACCTTGCTGATCATACAAACATCCTCCGTGATTCCTCTGTGCCTCTTAATTATTGGGTATCCAAGCTGGACACGTGGCATGAACTGGCTCCCTATGCCTTGGAGGTCCTGGCCTGCCCTGCTGCTAGCGTTCTGTCAGAGCGGGTTTTTAGTGCTGCTAGTGGAATTATAACTGATAAGCACATCCACCTGTCAACTGACAGGCTCACTCTTATAAAAATGAACAAGGGCTGGATTGGGCAAGACTTCTGTACACCACCGAATGAAAACAGTGAAACATACCCTCAAATACATTGTCTTTTTTTGTGGAGGTGTATTCTTACTTCTATGCTTACTGAATCTGTCAACCACTACCCAGATTACAGTTTTGCCATTGGAAGGAGGGAGATCAGTGATAAAATCCATGGACAAATGAGTCCAAGATCTATCTGGAATTGGAAATGGCACCAATTCCCCAGCCTGCCGGTTATGGGAGCCCTGAGCACGGGCACAGGTATCACAAGCAGACACAAACACAATGATATCAGGGGTCATTGAGGGCCACCAAAACAGCCTAGCAATGGCTTTCCGGGTGGCTGAGATCCCCGGTTGTCCACTGAGAGCAGAATCGTGGATTTCCCGGAGAACCTTCAACTGGTACTGAACAGTGTCAAAGAGCTTATTATCAGGCAAAGAGGGAGGAGCAAGAGACTGAGCATTCCGAATCTCCTTCTCCAATTCAGAGGATACCCCCGCAAAAACCACACCATGCTGAAGAATGGAGGAAGGAGGTCAGGGGGTGATATCGGATCAAAACTGCGAGATGAAGCATTAGCCTTGACATTCTTGGAACCAGGCCGAAAGTGATTGAAAAATGAAAACGAGAAAAAAAAGCGACCACCTAGCCTGTCTAGAAGTTAACCATTGGTCAGATTCAATATAAGACAAGTTCTTGTGGTCAGTAGTCACCGTGAACCGATAAACCGCCCCCTCAAAAAAATGCCTCTATTCTTCAAAAGTCAATTTTATGGCCAATAACTCCTGGTTACCAATGTTATAGTTCCTCTCTGCAGAAGAAAACTTCTGGGAGAAAAATGCACATGGTCATAAATTGGTCAAAGTAACGGGTCCCTGAGACAACACCGCCCCTACCCTCACTTCTGATGCATCCACCTTTACAATGAACGGTTCAGATGGATTGGGCTGAACCAATACAGGATCTGACATAAAACACTTCTTTAAAGTAGCAAATGCTTCAACTGCCAAGGGTGATCAAACTTTGAGATCAGTCCCTTTGCGAGTGAGATCGGTGAGTAGCTCGACCACCTGAGAAAACCCCTTGATGAATTTTCAATAGTAATTGGCAAAACCCAGAAAATGCTGCAACCCCTTGAGGTCTCTGGGTTGCACTCAATCAACAATGGCCTGTACCTTTCCGGAATCAATCCAAAACCCATTGGCAGAAAGGATGATCCCCAGAAAGGAAAGCTCCTGGACATAAAACAAACATTTCTCGGGTTTAGCGAACAGAGAATTTCCCCGTAACCTGTAAAGAACAACACGTAAATGACCAATGTGGGATTCCTTGTCAGGTGAGAAAACAAGGATATCACCCAGGTATACAACCATAAAGCGCCCGATAAAATCAGAAAAAACATAATTCATGAAGTTCTGAAACACCGCGGGCGTGTTCGTGAGACCGAAGGGCATGACCAAATTTTCAAACAGACCCTTGGAGGTGAGAAATGCCATTTTCCACTCATCCCCTTCCTGAATGTGGATAAGGTTATATGCTCCCCTGAGATCAAGTTTGGAAAACCACTTAGCCCCAGACAATTGGTTATAAAGATCAGGAATGAGTGGGAGAGGGTAAGTATTTCTCACTGTAATTTTATTTAGTTCCCGGAAATCGAGGCACGGGAGTAAACCACCATCTTTTTTCTTGACTAAAAAGAATCCCGCGGCCACAGGTGAGACAGAGGGACAGATGTGACCTTTGCGTAGACTATCAGAGATATAACTTTTCACAGCAATAAGTTCTGCTCCAGAAAGATTGTACAAATGGCTTTGGGCAATTTAGAACCCGTAATAAGATTAATGGTACAATCATAAGAATAATGAGGTGGTAAGACCTCAGCCTCTTTTTCAGAGAACACGTCCCCAAAGTCCTTTAGGTACTCTTGAATACCCTCCAGACTAATGGCAGACACAAAAACAGCAGAAAGACAACCATTGGAACAATTAGGACCCCATTTAATAATATCACGAGATCCCCAGTCTATGACAGGATTATGCCTCTGCAACCATGGGAACCTTAACACCAGTCCCGCAGGAAGATTATTCATAACAACATGAAATTCTTTTCTGGTGCAAGGAACCCACCTTGAGGAGGAACTCCTTAGAGACAAACTTAAGGACATTTGGAGCCAATGGTGTCTTATCAATGGCAACGATATTGATGGGAGTCTCTAGCCTAACTGTCCCTAACTTTAACTTAAACACCAGACTAGAGTCAATGAAGTTCATGGAAGATCCACAGTCCACAAATGCTGAGGTGGATGCAAAACCACCTCCATAATACAGTTCCACCTTTAACTAAACTTTTTGAAATGATGAAAATGGTACCTGAGAGTCTGGATGACCTCCTAGACCATCACCCAGACTCGGCAGCTTGTTACTCGATGGACAAGAGGGGCAGTCCTTCTTCCAATGTCCCAGATCTCCACAATAAAAACATAGTTTCTCATCACGTCGTCGTTTCCTCTCTTTAGTCATGAAGTTGGTGGCACCAACTTCCATAGTCTCCTTGAATGACATCACCTCAGATTTGGCAGGTAATACAGGAATCTCACGCTGGATAAATCCTCTCTCCCGTAACCTCCGGTTCATACGAATGGCCTGGGTCATGGCCTCCTCCAGGGAACTGGGTGGCGTTTGAAGGGCCAGTGTGTCCTTGAGATGAGCAGAAAGTCCTCTCTCAAACAGGCATCTCAGAGCAGAGTCACCCAAAGACACTTCAACAGACCACCGCCTAAACTCAGAACAATACTGTTCAGCAGTGAGTTCGTTCTGTGAGAGACCCATGATCATGTCCTCTGCTACCCTGACCCGGTCTGGTTCAATATAAATCAGTCCCAAAGCCTCAAAGAATCTGTCCACAGACACACGTTCAGGGGCAGAAGCAGGTAAAGAGAAAGCCCATGACTGAGGTCCCTCTCGCAGTAAGGAAATGATTATTTCCACCCGCTGACTCTCATCTCCAGAAGATCAGGGTCTAAGAGAAAAAAAATAGCTTGCAACTCTCCTTAAAAGTATGGAATCTCTCCCTCTCCCCTGAGAAGGTATCTGGAAACTTGACTGTAGGTTCAAGAGAGTGCAATGAGACATCCACAGTGTTAGAGTGCTTACAGTCAGTCTGCAATGATTTTACTGTGTCAGAAAGCTCCCTTTGCAGGTGGTTATGAGATGAGGTCAAGGTCCTCTTTTTCACAAACAGGTCTTGTATCAACACTGTCAAACTGCCCATTTGATCTGCCAAGGTATAGAGTGGATTCATAGCAAACAGAGCAGAGAAAAAAATGCAGAAATCCCTTTAAATGTATTGGTCAGCTATAATGTCTTGCTGCTGCAATGCAGCATAGCACAACCTCCACCAGAGGGAGCTTGAGAGGGAAGTGAGACTGTGTACACAGAAAAGCACCACAGAGCAGCAGCACAGGCACCATCAAGTGGTGAGAGAGTGGTCAGACAATCCGAGTCAAAAAACAATCAGAGGCAGGAGTACCAAAGGGATCAGCAGTACACATAGTCAGGAACAAGCCAGGAGGTTCAGCAACAGTCAGAAGCAGATAAGACAAAGTCAGAAGGCAGAAGCGAGTCCGAATACAAGCCAATTCAGAAACCAGAGAATCAAACCAACAAACAGGGAAACGCTGGGAAAAGGACAGACAGAGGGAGTCAACAGGCAAGGGGCAAGTCAGGGATCACAGCAGGACAAATCAAGAGCTACCAGAGTCAGGTTCACACGCCCAAGGCAGAACTATAGCTGACACTGCCAGCAGGATGCATAAGAGCTAAATAGCAAACCTGAACCCAGAATGAGGCAGAGCAAAGTTATCCCTTTACATGATCCATGTGGAAAAAGGGCAGACAGGATTAAACCCTGGAACGTATCATGACATGAGCATTACAAGCCCAGGAGACCAGCTCCGTTAAATTGGTTTTAATGAGGCCTTCCTCCATGTCTCATCATCCACCACCACTAGATCACAAGGGTTAACATGTTCCATGCAGCTACAGCAAGTCAATTTTTTGGCAAGGGTTTCTATGATCCCATAAAATATTTTTTAAAAATGTACCCCAATAGGGAAATGTTGGTCAGCCCATGCACTTAGTGTATGTGCATTACAAGTCTAGGAGGCCCGGTCCTTTATATTGGGCCTAGTTTTTAATTAGGCCTTCCTCCATGTCTCATTATTCTTCGCCACTAGATGTTGTGAATTTGCTTTTTGCTCCCTCTAGTGGTTACTAGTTTTTTGACTCTGGTTTTTCTGTCATTCCTTTTATCCGCACCTGGGTCGTTAGTTAGGGGTGTTGCTATATAAGCTCCCTGGACCTTCAGTTCTATGCCTGGCAACGTAGTTATCAGAGCTAGTCTGCTGTGCTCTTGTCTACTGATCCTGGTTCCAGTTATATCAGCTAAGTCTGCCTTTTGCTTTTTGCTATTTGTTTTGGTTTTGTATTTTTGTCCAGCTTGTTCCAAATCTATATCCTGACCTTTGCTGGAAGCTCTAGGGGGCTGGTGTTCTCCCCCCGGACCGTTAGACGGTTCGGGGGTTCTTGAATTTCCAGTGTGGATTTTGATAGGGTTTTTGTTGACCATATAAGTTACCTTTCTTTATTCTGCTATCAGTAAGCGGGCCTCTCTGTGCTAAACCTGGTTCATTTCTGTGTTTGTCATTTCCTCTTACCTCACCGTCATTATTTGTGGGGGGCTTCTATCCAGCTTTGGGGTCCCCTTCTCTGGAGGCAAGAAAGGTCTTTGTTTTCCTCTACTAGGGGTAGCTAGATTCTCCGGCTGGCGCGTGTCATCTAGAATCAACGTAGGAATGATCCCCGGCTACTTCTAGTGTTGGCGTTAGGAGTAGATATATGGTCAACCCAGTTACCACTGCCCTATGAGCTGGATTTTTGTATTCTGCAGACTTCCACGTTCCTCTGAGACCCTCGCCATTGGGGTCATAACAGTTTGCCAGGCCAGTATTAAATGTTTAATGCATTGCAGAAGAGGGATTATAAGAAAGAAGATTCTGAGTTTTTTTTTTTTTTTCTTTTTCCCCTTTACCTCAGAGTGGCTATGCTTGCTGCAGACATGAATGTCCAGACCTTGATTACAAGTGTGGACCAGCTGGCTACTCGTGTGCAGGGCATACAAGATTATGTTATCAGAAATCCTAGGTCAGAACCTAAAATACCGATTCCTGAACTGTTTTCCGGAGACAGGTTTAAGTTTAGGAATTTCGTGAATAATTGTAAATTGTTTTTGTCCCTGAGACCCTGTTCATCTGGAGATTCTGCTCAGCAAGTAAAAATTGTTATTTCGTTCTTACGGGGCGACCCTCAGGATTGGGCTTTTTCGCTGGCGCCAGGAGATCCGGCATTGGCTGATCTTGATGCGTTTTTTCTGGCGCTCGGTTTACTTTATGAGGAACCCAATCTTGAGATTCAGGCAGAAAAGGCCTTGCTGGCTATGTCTCAGGGGCAGGACGAGGCTGAAGTGTATTGCCAAAAATTTCGGAAATGGTCCGTGCTGACACATTGGAACGAGTGTGCACTGGCCGCTAATTTTAGAAATGGCCTTTCTGAAGCCATTAAGAATGTTATGGTGGGTTTTCCCATTCCCACAGGTCTGAATGATACTATGGCACTGGCTATTCAAATTGACCGGCGGTTGCGGGAGCGCAAAACCGCAAATTCCCTCATGGTGTTGTCTGAACAGACACCTAATTCGGTGCAATGTGATAGAAAAACCGCAAATTCCCTCATGGTGTTGTCTGAACAGACACCTGATTTAATGCAATGTGATAGAATCCTGACTAGAAATGAGCGGAAAATTCATAGACGCCGGAATGGCTTGTGCTACTACTGTGGTGATTCTACACATGTTATCTCAGCATGCTCTAAACGTATAGCTAAGGTTGTTAGTCCTGTCACCGTTGGTAATTTGCAACCTAAATTTATTCTGTCTGTAACTTTGATTTGCTCACTGTCATCTTATCCTGTCATGGCGTTTGTAGATTCAGGTGCTGCCCTGAGTCTCATGGATCTCTCATTTGCTAAGCGCTGTGGTTTTACTCTTGAACCATTAGAAAATCCTATTCCTCTTAGGGGTATTGATGCTACACCATTGGCAGCAAATAAACCGCAGTATTGGACACAGGTTACCATGTGCATGACTCCTGAACACCGCGAGGTGATACGTTTCCTGGTTTTACATAAGATGCATGATTTGGTTGTTTTAGGGCTGCCATGGTTACAGACCCATAATCCAGTCCTGGACTGGAAGGCTATGTCAGTCTCAAGTTGGGGCTGTCGTGGTATTCATGGGGATTCCCTGCCTGTGTCTATTGCTTCTTCTACGCCTTCGGAAGTTCCGGAGTATTTGTCTGATTATCAGGATGTCTTCAGTGAGTCTGAGTCCAGTGCACTGCCTCCTCATAGGGACTGTGACTGTGCTATAGATTTGATCCCAGGCAGTAAGTTTCCTAAGGGAAGACTGTTTAATCTGTCGGTACCTGAACATACCGCTATGCGTTCATATATCAAGGAGTCTCTGGAGAAAGGACATATTCGTCCGTCTTCTTCCCCTCTTGGTGCGGGATTCTTTTTTGTGGCAAAAAAGGACGGATCTTTGAGACCTTGTATTGATTATCGGCTTTTAAATAAGATCACTGTCAAGTTTCAGTATCCTTTACCGCTGTTGTCTGACTTGTTTGCCCGGATTAAGGGTGCCAAGTGGTTCACCAAGATAGACCTTCGTGGTGCGTACAACCTTGTGCGCATTAAGCAAGGTGATGAATGGAAAACCGCATTCAATACGCCCGAAGGTCATTTTGAGTACTTGGTGATGCCTTTTGGGCTCTCCAATGCGCCTTCAGTTTTTCAGTCCTTTATGCATGACATTTTCCGGAAGTATCTGGATAAATTTTTGATTGTTTATCTGGATGATATTTTGGTTTTTTCTGATAATTGGGATTCGCATGTGGAGCAGGTCAGGTTGGTCTTTAAAATTTTGCGTGAAAATTCTTTGTTTGTCAAGGGCTCAAAGTGTCTCTTTGGTGTACAGAAGGTTCCCTTTTTGGGGTTCATTTTTTCCCCTTCTGCTGTGGAGATGGACCCAGTCAAGGTCCAAGCTATTCTTGATTGGACTCAGCCCTCGTCAGTTAAGAGTCTTCAGAAGTTCTTGGGCTTCGCTAACTTCTACCGTCGTTTTATCGCTAATTTTTCTAGCATTGTGAAACCTTTGACGGATATGACCAAGAAGGGCTCCGATGTAGCTAACTGGGCTCCTGCTGCCGTGGAGGCTTTCCAGGAGTTGAAACGCCGGTTTACTTCGGCGCCTGTTTTGTGCCAGCCTGACGTCTCACTTCCCTTTCAGGTTGAGGTGGATGCTTCGGAGATTGGGGCAGGGGCCGTTTTGTCGCAGAGAGGACCTGGTTGCTCTGTTATGAAACCTTGTGCCTTTTTCTCTAGGAAGTTTTCGCCTGCCGAGCGAAATTATGATGTGGGCAATCGGGAGTTGTTGGCCATGAAATGGGCATTTGAGGAGTGGCGTCATTGGCTCGAGGGTGCTAAGCATCGTGTGGTGGTCTTGACTGATCACAAAAATCTGATGTATCTCGAGTCTGCTAAACGCCTTAATCCGAGACAGGCCCGCTGGTCATTGTTTTTCTCCCGCTTTGATTTTGTTGTCTCGTATTTACCAGGTTCAAAGAATGTGAAGGCCGATGCTCTTTCTAGGAGCTTTGTGCCTGATGCTCCTGGAGTCGCTGATCCTGTTGGTATTCTTAAAGATGGAGTTATCTTGTCAGCTATTTCTCCGGATCTGCGACGTGTGTTGCAGAGATTTCAGGCTGATAGGCCTGAGTCTTGTCCACCTGACAGACTGTTTGTTCCGGATAAGTGGACCAGCAGAGTCATTTCCGAGGTTCATTCCTCGGTGTTGGCAGGTCACCCGGGAATTTTTGGCACCAGAGATCTGGTGGCCAGGTCCTTTTGGTGGCCTTCCTTGTCAAGGGATGTGCGGTCATTTGTGCAGTCCTGTGGGACTTGTGCTCGAGCTAAGCCTTGCTGTTCTCGTGCCAGCGGTTTGCTCTTGCCCTTGCCTGTCCCGAAGAGACCTTGGACACATATCTCCATGGATTTCATTTCTGATCTTCCGCTATCTCAGGGCATGTCCGTTATCTGGGTGATATGTGATCGCTTTTCCAAGATGGTCCATTTGGTTCCTTTGCCTAAGCTGCCTTCCTCTTCCGATCTGGTTCCTGTGTTTTTCCAGAACGTGGTTCGTTTGCACGGCATCCCTGAGAATATTGTGTCAGACAGAGGATCCCAGTTCGTTTCTAGGTTCTGGCGATCCTTTTGTAGTAGGATGGGCATTGATTTGTCGTTTTCGTCTGCTTTCCATCCTCAGACTAATGGACAGACGGAGCGAACTAATCAGACTTTGGAGGCTTATTTGAGGTGTTTTGTCTCTGCTGATCAGGACGATTGGGTGACATTCTTGCCGTTGGCTGAGTTTGCCCTTAATAATCGGGCTAGTTCCGCCACCTTGGTTTCGCCTTTTTTCTGCAACTCTGGTTTCCATCCTCGTTTTTCTTCGGGTCATGTGGAGCCTTCTGACTGTCCTGGGGTGGATTCTGTGGTGGATAGGTTGCAGCAGATCTGGAATCATGTGGTGGACAACTTGAAGTTGTCACAGGAGAAGGCTCAGCGCTTTGCCAACCGCCGCCGCGGTGTGGGTCCCCGACTACGCGTTGGGGATTTGGTATGGCTTTCTTCCCGCTTTGTTCCTATGAAGGTCTCCTCTCCCAAATTTAAACCTCGTTTTATTGGGCCTTACAAGATATTGGAAATCCTTAATCCTGTATCTTTTCGTCTGGATCTTCCTGTGTCGTTTGCTATTCACAATGTATTTCATAGGTCCTTGTTGCGGCGGTACATTGTGCCTGTAGTTCCTTCTGCTGAGCCTCCTGCTCCGGTGTTGGTTGAGGGCGAGTTGGAGTACGTGGTGGAGAAGATCTTGGATTCTCGCCTCTCCAGGCGGAGGCTTCAGTACCTGGTCAAGTGGAAGGGCTATGGTCAGGAGGATAATTCCTGGGTGGTCGCCTCTGATGTTCATGCGGCCGATTTAGTTCGTGCCTTTCATGCCGCTCATCCTGATCGCCCTGGTGGTCGTGGTGAGGGTTCGGTGACCCCTCACTAAGGGGGGGGTACTGTTGTGAATTTGCTTTTTGCTCCCTCTAGTGGTTACTAGTTTTTTGACTCTGGTTTTTCTGTCATTCCTTTTATCCGCACCTGGGTCGTTAGTTAGGGGTGTTGCTATATAAGCTCCCTGGACCTTCAGTTCTATGCCTGGCAACGTAGTTATCAGAGCTAGTCTGCTGTGCTCTTGTCTACTGATCCTGGTTCCAGTTATATCAGCTAAGTCTGCCTTTTGCTTTTTGCTATTTGTTTTGGTTTTGTATTTTTGTCCAGCTTGTTCCAAATCTATATCCTGACCTTTGCTGGAAGCTCTAGGGGGCTGGTGTTCTCCCCCCGGACCGTTAGACGGTTCGGGGGTTCTTGAATTTCCAGTGTGGATTTTGATAGGGTTTTTGTTGACCATATAAGTTACCTTTCTTTATTCTGCTATCAGTAAGCGGGCCTCTCTGTGCTAAACCTGGTTCATTTCTGTGTTTGTCATTTCCTCTTACCTCACCGTCATTATTTGTGGGGGGCTTCTATCCAGCTTTGGGGTCCCCTTCTCTGGAGGCAAGAAAGGTCTTTGTTTTCCTCTACTAGGGGTAGCTAGATTCTCCGGCTGGCGCGTGTCATCTAGAATCAACGTAGGAATGATCCCCGGCTACTTCTAGTGTTGGCGTTAGGAGTAGATATATGGTCAACCCAGTTACCACTGCCCTATGAGCTGGATTTTTGTATTCTGCAGACTTCCACGTTCCTCTGAGACCCTCGCCATTGGGGTCATAACACTAGAGCACCAGGGTGAATGTGTTCTATGCTGCTACCGCCAGTCATTTTTTTGGCAAGGGTGTCTATGATCCCCATAAAATATTTTTTTTAAATGTACCCCCCATAGGGAAATGTTTGTCAGCCCATGCACTTAGTGTATGGGCATTACCAGTCTAGGAGACCGGCTCCTTTGTAATGGGTTAGTTTTTTTAGGAGGCCCTCCGCTATGTTTCTTCCAAGGAGGGATTGGGGTGCGTGCAAATTTGGGTCAAGGCGGCCCTTGCAGTCAATGCATAAGAAAACAGTATAGGAGTACAAAATGAATAATGTGAAGTGGGTTTTCCTGTGGCCATCCAGTACCTGGATTCAAAGGCTTGTTGGAGTGCATATGACTTGATAGCAGGGCAGGCCTTGCATTCAATGCAACATTTTTTCAGGAAGCCCTCCTGTACCTCTCATGAAAGGCGTATTGGAATGTATGGGTGTATCGTAATTCTTGGCAGCCAAGCCACCCACTGCATAGGCAATAACAGAATAGGAGACTCACTGTTTAATAATGGCCCTTTAAGAATATTAATGCCACCTAATGCCCCTCTAAAAATAAGATTTGTGACATTAAGAGTACCTCCTGCATAAGTGAAACAAGATGTGTCTCCTTATGTGTTACACACCACATGGCCAGCTAGGGTTGTTAAACGTTACAATGACATTTCCCAGTGAATGCATTTGTATTGGTTGAAGGCAATGTTAAAGTTGAAGAACACATCAAAAACGCTGCGTATGAACATAGCCCAAGTGGTGGAGGAACATTTTGGTCTGGGGTTAATTATTTTGCCTTATATACAAGTCATTACCCTGGAAAAGATGTGCCTTAACATATTTCCCAGCAAAATCTATTTTGGTTTCGTTTTTGTGTGTTTTTTGGTGCACTTGTAAAGATGGCGTGAAACTCTGACAAGATTCCTTACAGCTGTAACCCAGGAGTCAGATATGCTTCCAGGGGTAATCCCCATGATGTTCCCGTGTCATTTGAGCAGTGTTTCCATCATTTTCAGACGTTTTTAGACCTTAAAAGGACCCCCGGGAGATCACGGTAAAAATACTCGTGTTTCCCATAGACTTACATTGGGCTTGTTGCTTGGGTCGAGTACCCGAGTATTCCGAATTGCTCAACCCAAGCATCGAGCACCAGACCATTTTAGTGCTCGCCCATAATAAAGATCCATACAATATATTCAAAATTCTGTGAACAGGATTTTCTGAAAATTTATGCTCTTCCTCCACTCTCATAAAAAGCAATTTCAGTAGACAAACTGTTTGAAAAACTGTGTGAGAAAATTCTTAATATTCAGGCAACCATGCTTAATTAATTCTTTTTGTTAGGACTACTTGCCAACAATATAGTGAACACAGTTTTACTAAAAGTGTATGTGCACACGTTGAGTTTTTGCAGTACATTATTTTGAAGTATGCATTTTTAATGCATTTGTGCAAGGAGGGAACTACTACTTTCTTACTGTGTGAAGTCACACACAATGCTCGCTGCCTTGCATCAATAATGCATTGCATCTGTGCGTAAACTTTCTCTGGCCCTACAGATTTTTTGATCCTGCAGTTTTGTGTCAACAACCATCTACTACTTTAAACATTACCATTTAACCAGCTAATGCCTTTTGCAATATGAACTACTAAAATATTACTATTACTATGCTTTATTCACCTAATGGCAGTATTCATATACTATGCCTTATTAGATTGTTACTAGAGATGAGTGAGAACTAAAATGCTCAGTTAATTGTTACTCGAGTCGAGAAAATTGTAATGTTTGCGTGCTCGATAATGAGTATAATGGAAGTCAATGGTAAACTTGAGCATTTTTCCAGCAGCCCCCCTTCCCCATGCTGGTGCTGTGAACAATGTTGTCAGAGTACACAGGCACTTTTATAAACTGACAATAAAACATAAAAGAAGGAAGATGAAATGGATTTTAGTGTAAAAAATATTATGAAACACGCTTTCCAGGACTTTGAATACAAAGAAAAATAAATAAGAAAAAAATGCACCTCCACACCTTAGGCTATGTTCACACACAGTGTTTTTGCTGCATTTTTTCATGTTTGTATTGCTCTAAATGGTGAAAGAAATATTCAACAGGAAATTTAATTTTATCATTTTAATACCTGTCCATGTGGTGTGTGAGACATGAGATCTGACAAATTGAAAGTCACACATTTTTTTTCAAGGCCATCACTATTTTTAGCGGGCCAGCAGGTGGCCCTTTCTATTGCTGGTTGTCCAGCAGGTGTCCTGTGGACAGATGAGACCAAGATAGAGTTTTTTTGCACAGCACATAATTCTACATTTTACTGTAAATGGAAGGAGACCTACAGATAAAAGAATTCAGTAGTTACAGTCAAATATAGTGCAGGTTCAAAGATATTTTGAGGTTGTTTTGCAGACTCTTACCCTGCGTGCCTTGAAATGTGAAGATTTCCAAAGGATTTTGGCAATCTAGTGGTTGGGATCAGAAAGCTGGGTTTGCATCATAGTAGGTCACGAGTCTTCCAGCAGAACAATGACCCCAAACATACTTCAAGATGCACTCAGAAATAGATGGAAAGAAAGCATTGGAGAGTTTAGAAGTGATAATTCCAGTTTCAGTGGTGTAAAGTCTCCTATTACAACCCTTCACATACAGATACATCAGACAAACTGTGAATGTACACATTAAATCAGTTAATTTTGCCTGCTTTGATGAATTTCTGAGTACACAACATCATAAAAAACATGAGTTTGTCAATGAATGCATGAAAAAAAGCAGCAGCCAAGCTTAGAATTTATAAGGCATTAATCCCTGACTAGATGCCTGTCATACACTATTCCTACTGCCACACCTCACCAAAATGAACTGCAGATAAGAGTCGTATTATTGTAGAATATAGAAGGGATTTGAATAGACCCTGAAAAGTTAAACTTCAGTGTAAGTGGCATCACCAAACTCTGGAGTAATGCAAGTAACACTGCCAGCTTTGGTGAATTTCTGAGTACAGATCACTGTAAAATACATGAATCGTCCAATGAGTACATGAAAAAAGCAACAGCAAGGCTTAGAACTAATAAGGCAATAATCCCGGACTAGATGCCATTCGTACGCTATGCCTACTGCAACACCTCACCATAGACAAATTGCAGATATAGAGGTATTATTGCAAAATATAGAAGAGATTTGAACTGGCCCTGACACTTTTTGTTATTGTACTTGGCAGCAACAAAGTCTGGAGGAATGCAAGTAGCAATGGCAGCTTTGATGAATTTCAGAGAACAGAACACGGTAAAAAACATGACTCGGTCAAGGAGTACATGGAAAAAAGCAACACAACGCAAAAGCAAAGCTTAGAATTTATAAGGCAATAATCCCTGAATCGATTCCTGTCATACGCTATACCTACTGTCACACCACACAGTAGATGAATTGCAGATAAGAGCGGTATTATTATAACAAAATAGAATCTATTTGAATTTGCCTTGGAAAAAGAGATTAGTTTAATATAGCAGCATCAAAGAATGTTATTTCATCAACCCTGCTGGGGAATATAGTGGAGCTTTTTGCATCTACTCAGCCTGATGTGGAGGATACCAGGATCGTCTGTACTTACTGTACAAACTCTCCTGTACCGGCTGTGAAATCCTGTTTGCATTGGGAGAACTCCCAATGTGACGACTAGGGTTGAGCGAAACGGGTCGATCATTTTCAAAAGTCGCCGACTTTTGGCTAAGTCGGCGTCTCATGAAACCCGATCCGACCCCTGTGCTTGTCGGCCATGCGGTACGCGACTTTCGCGCCAAAGTCGCGTTTCAATGACGCGAAAAGCGCCATTTCTCAGCCAATGAAGGTGAACGCAGAGTGTGGGCAGCGTGATGACATAGATCCTGGTCCCCACCATCTTAGAGAAGGGCATTGCAGTGATTGGCTTGCTGTCTGCGGCGTCACAGGGGCTATAAAGGGGCGTTCCCGCCGACCGCCATCTTACTGCTGCTGATCTGAGCTTAGGGAGAGGTTGCTGCCGCTTCGTCAGAAGCAGGGAGAGCGTTAGGCAGGGTCCACTAACCACCAAACCGCTTGTGCTGTAGCGATTTCCACTGTCCAACACCACCTTCGGTGTGCAGGAACAGTGGAAGCTAATTTTTTTTTTTTTTTTTCCTCAGCGCTGTAGCTCATTGGGCTGCCCTAGATGGCTCCGTGATAGCTGTATTGCTGTGTGTATGCCACTGTGGAAACCAACTGCTTTTTTCAAAGCACATATCCTCTTGTTCCTTTCTGCACAGCTATCTTTTTTGTTTGTCCACACTTTTTATTTAATTTGTGCATCAGTCCACTCCTATTGCTGCCTGCCATACCTGGCTTAGATTACTGCAGGGAGATAGTAATTGTAGGACAGTCCCTGTGTTTTTTTTTTTTTTTGTGGGAGATTAAGATTGGCATTTCTGCTACAGTGCCATCCCTGTGTGTGCCATCTCTCACTGAGTGGGCCATAGAAAGCCTATTTATTTTTTCCGTGATTTGTGTTCTAAATTCTACCTCAACACAAAAACACTACATCAATCAGTGGTAGAAAAATATTGGCCTCAGTCAGGGCTTGTGTGCCACTGCTGTGTGTGCTATCTCTCATTCAGTGGGCTATAGAAAGCCTATTTATTTATTTATTTTTTTTCTTATTATTTGGTTTCTAAAGTCTCCCTGAAAAAAAAAAAAAACAGTGGGAGAGTAATATTGCCCTTTCAGCTTGTGTGCCAGTCTTGACTCCTGGGTGTGCCACCTCTCTCTCATTCAGTGGGCCATAGAAAGCCTATTTATTTTTTTGGTTTTTTTAATATTATTTGGTTTCTAAAGTCTCCCTGAAAATAAAAAAAAAAAACTTAAAAAAACAGTGGGAGAGTAATATTGCCCTTTCAGCTTGTGTGCCAGTCTTGACTCCTGGGTGTGCCACCTCTCTCATTCAGTGGGCCATAGAAAGCCTATTTATTTTTTTTAAAAAATATTATTGGGTTTCTAAAGTCTCCCTTAACCCCTTAATCCCATATGACGTACTATACCGTCGAGGTGGGGTGGGCCTTAATTCCCGGTGACGGTATAGTACGTCATACGTGATCGGCGGCCGGGTGTCGGCTGCATATCGCAGCTGACATCCGGCACTATGTGCCAGGAGCGGTCACGGACCGCCCCCGGCACATTAACCCCCGGCACACCGCGATCAAACATGATCGCGGTGTACCGGCGGTACAGGGAAGCATCGCGCAGGGAGGGGGCTCCCTGCGGGCTTCCCTGAGACGATCGGTACAAGGTGATGTACTCACCTCGTACCGAACGTCTTCTCCCTGCAGGCCCCGGATCCAAAATGGCCGAGGGGCTGTATCCGGGTCCTGCAGGGAGCACTTCCGGGTCGGAGCAGGCTGCAGATGAAAGCTGCAGCCTGCTCCGATGAAAGTATGATCGCAGATCTGACAGAGTGCTGTGCACACTATCAGATCTGCAATCTGTGATGTCCCCCCCTGGGACAAAGTAAAAAAGTAAAAAAAAAAATTTCCACATGTGTAAAAAAAAAAAAAAAAAAAATTCCTAAATAAATAATAATAAAAAAAAAATATTATTCCCATAAATACATTTCTTTATCTAAAAAAAACAAACAAAAACAATAAAAGTACACATATTTAGTATCGCCGCGTCCGTAACGACCCAACCTATAAAACTGGCCCACTAGTTAACCCCTTCAGTAAACACCGTAAGAAAAAAAAAAAAAAAACGAGGCAAAAAACAACGCTTTATTACCATACCGCCGAACAAAAAGTGGAATAACACGCGATCAAAAAGACGGATATAAATAACCATGTTACCGCTGAAAACGTCATCTTGTCCCGCAAAAAACGAGCCGCCATACAGCATCATCAGCAAAAAAATAAAAAAGTTATAGTCCTCAGAATAAAGCGATGCCAAAATAATTATTTTTTCTATAAAATAGTTTTTATCGTATAAAAGCGTCAAAACATAAAAAAATGATATAAATGAGGTATCGCTGTAATCGTACTGACCCGACGAATAAAACTGCTTTATCAATTTTACCAAGCGCAGAACGGTATAAACGCCTCTCCCAAAAGAAATTCATGAATAGCTGGTTTTTGGTTATTCTGCCTCACAAAAATCGGAATAAAAAGTGATAAAAAATGGTCACGTGTCCGAAAATGTTACCAATAAAAACGTCAACTCGTCCCGCAAAAAACAAGACCTCACATGACTCTGTGGACCAAAATGTGGAAAAATTATAGGTCTCAAAATGTGGAGACGCAAAAACTTTTTTGCTATAAAAAGTGTCTTTTAGTCTGGTTTCACACTTGCGTTTTTATCTGCATGCGTTTTTTAAAAAAACCGCATGTGTGAAAAAATGCATGTAAACGCGGTAAAACGCATGCGTTTTTATAGAAAAACACAAGAAAACAAGAAAAAAACAAAAAACCCTAACCCTACCCCTAACCCTACCCCTAACCTGAAATACGTGGCACTGAAATACGTGGCACTGAAATATACGTTTATATACGTATATACGTATATAAGTGCCACGATATTTCAGTGGCCACGTATATAAGTGCCACGTATTTAAGTGCCACGTATTTAAGTGCCACGTATTTACGTGCCACGTATTTACGTGCCACGTATTTACGTGCCACGTATTTTTCAGTGCCTGAAATACGTGGCACTGAAATACGTGGCACTGAAATATCGTGGCACTGAAATATCGTGGCACTGAAGTATTTACGTGCCACGTATTTTTCAGTGCCTGAAATACGTGGCACTGAAATACGTGGCACTGAAATACGTGGCACTGAAATACGTGGCACTGAAATACGTGGCACTGAAATACGTGGCACTTAAATACGTGGCACTTAAATACGTGGCACTTAAATACGTGGCTCTTAAATACGTGGCTCTTAAATACGTGGCACTTATATACGTGGCACTTATATACGTGGCACTTATATACGTGGCACTTATGACTGTCAGAAAATGTTCAGTAAACGGTTAGGGGTGAGGTTAGGGGTAGGGTTTCAGGTAGAATTGGGGAGTTTCCACTGTTCAGGCACATCAGGGGCTCTCCAAACGCGACATGGCGTCCAATCTCAATTCCAGCCAATTCTGCGTTGAAAAAGTAAAACAGTGCTCCTTCCCTTCCGAGCTCTCCCGTGCGTCCAAAAAGGGGTTTACCCCAACATATGGGGTATCAGCGTACTAGAGACAAATTGAACAACAACTTCTGGGGTCCAAGTTCTCTTGTTATCCTTGGGAAAATAAAAATTTGGGGGGCTAAAAATCATTTTTGTTGGAAAAAAAATATGTTTTATTTTCACGGCTCTGCGTTGTAAACTGTAGTGAAACACTTGGGGGTTCGAAGTTCTCACAACACATCTAGATAAGTTCCTTGGGAGGTCTAGTTTCCAATATGGGGTCACTTGTGGGGGGTTTGTACTATTTGGGTGCATCAGGGGCTCTGCAAATGCAATGTGACGCCTGCAGACCAATCCATTTAAGTCTGCATTCCAAATGGCGCTCCTTCCCTTCCGAGCTCTGTCATGCGCCCAAACAGTGGTTCCCCCCCACATAGGGGGTATCAGCGTACTCAGGACAAATTGGACAACAACTTTTAGGGTCCAATTTATCCTGATACCCTTGTGAAAATACAAAACTAGGGGCTAAATTTCATTTTTGTGAAAAAAAAATAAAAAATTATTTTCACGGCTCTGCGTTATAAACTGTAGTGAAACACTTGGGGGTTCAAAGTTCTCACAACACATCTAGATAAGTTCCTTGGGGGGTCTAGTTTCCAATATGGGGTCACTTGTGGGGGGTTTGTACTGTTTGGGTACATCAGGGGCTCTGCAAATGCAACGTGACGCCTGCAGACCAATCCATTTAAGTCTGCATTCCAAATGGCGCTCCTTCCCTTCCGAGCTCTGTCATGCGCCCAAACAGTGGTCCCCCCCCCACATATGGGGTATCAGCGTACTCCAGACAAATTGGACAACAACTTTTGGGGTCCAATTTATCCTGATACCCTTGTGAAAATACAAAACTGGGGGCTAAAAAATCATTTTTGTGAAAAAAAAAAATAATTTTTATTTTCACGGCTCTGTGTTATAAACTGTAGTGAAACACTTGGGGGTTCAAAGCTCTCAAAACTCATCTAGATAAGTTAATTAGGGGGTCTACTTTCCAAAATGGTGTCACTTGTGGGGGGGTTTAATGTTTAGGCACATCAGGGGCTCTCCAAACGCAACATGGCATCCCATCTTAATTCCAGTCAATTTTGCATTGAAAAGTAAAATAGCGCTTCTTCCCTTCTGAGCTCTGCTATGCGCCCAAACAATGGTTTACACCCACATATGGGGTATCGTCGTACTCAGGACAAATTGCACAACAACTTTTGTGGTCTAATTTCTTCTCTTACCCTTGGGGAAATAAAAAAATGGGGGTGAAAAGATCATTTTTGTGAAAAAATATGATTTTTTATTTTTACGGCTCTGCATTATAAACTTCTGTGAAGCACTTGTTGGGTCAAAGTGCTCAACACACATCTAGATAAGTTCCTTAAGGGGTCTACTTTCCAAAATGGTGTCAATCGTGGGGGGTTTCAATGTTTAGGCACATTAGGGGCTCTCCAAACGCAACATGGCATCCCATCTCAATTCCAGTCAATTTTGCATTGAAAAGTCAAATGGCGCTCCTTCCCTTCTGAGCTCTGCCCTGCGCCCAAACAATGGTTTACACCCACATATGGGGTATCAGTGTACTCAGAACAAATTGCACAACAATTTTTGGGGTTCAATTTCTTCTCTTACCCTTGGGAAAATAAAAAATTGGGGGTGAAAAGATCATTTTTGTGAAAAAATATGATTTTTTATTTTTACGGCTCTGCATTATAAACTTCTGTAAAGCACTTGTTGGGTCAAAGTGCTCACCACACATCTAGATAAGTTCCTTAGGGGGTCTACTTTCCAAAATGGTGTCACTTGTTAGGGGTTTCAATGTTTAGGCACATCAAGGGCTCTCTAAATGCAACATGGCGTCCCATCTCAATTCCAGTCAATTTTGCATTGAAAAGTCAAATGGCGCTCCTTCCCTTCCGAGCTCTGCCCTGCGCCCAAACAATGGTTTACACCCACATATGGGGTATCAGCGTACTCAGGACAAATTGTACAACAACTTTTGGGGTCTATTTTCTCCTGTTACCCTTGGTAAAATAAAACAAATTGGAGCTGAAATAAATTTTGTGTGAAAAAAAGTTAAATGTTCATTTTTATTTAAACATTCCAAAAATTCCTGTGAAACACCTGAAGGGTTAATAAACTTCTTGAAAGTGGTTTTGAGTACCTTGAGGGGTGCAGTTTTTAGAATGGTGTCACACTTGGGTATTTTCTATCATATAGACCCGTCAAAATGACTTCAAATGAGATGTGGTCCCTAAAAAAAAATGGTGTTGTAAAAATGAGAAATTGCTGGTCAACTTTAAACCCTTATAACTCCGTCGCCAAAAAAAATTTTGGTTCCAAAATTGTGCTGATGTAAAGTAGACATGTGGGAAATGTTATTTATTAAGTATTTTGTGTGACATATGTCTGTGATTTAAGGGCATAAAAATTCAAAGTTGGAAAATTGCGAAATTTTCAAAATTTTCGCCAAATATTCATTTTTTTCACAAATAAACGCAAGTTATATCGAAGAAATTTTACCACTAACATGAAGTACAATATGTCACGAGAAAAAAATGTCAGAATCGCCAAGATCCATTGAAGCGTTCCAGAGTTATAACCTCATAAAGGGACAGTGGTCAGAATTGTAAAAATTGGCCTGGTCATTAACGTGCAAACCACCCTCGGGGCTTAAGGGGTTAAAAAACAAAAAATACATAAAAAAACAGTGGGAGAGTAATATTGCCCTTTCAGCTTGTGTGCCAGTCTTGACTCCTGGGTGTGCCACCTCTCTCATTCAGTGGGCCATAGAAAGCATTTTTTTTTTCCTTGATTTGTGTTCTAAAATCTACCTCAACACAAAAACACTACATCAATCAGTGGTAGAAAAATATTGGCCTCAGTCAGGGCTTGTGTGCCACTGCTGTGTGTGCTATCTCTCATTCAGTGGGCTATAGAAAGCCTATTTATTTATTTATTTTTTTTCTTATTATTTGGTTTCTAAAGTCTCCCTGAAAAAAAAAAAAAAACAAACAAACAGTGGGAGAGTAATATTGCCCTTTCAGCTTGTGTGCCAGTCTTGACTCCTGGGTGTGCCACCTCTCTCTCATTCAGTGGGCCATAGAAAGCCTATTTATTTTTTTGGTTTTTTTAATATTATTTGGTTTCTAAAGTCTCCCTGAAAATAAAAAAAAAAAAACTTAAAAAAACAGTGGGAGAGTAATATTGCCCTTTCAGCTTGTGTGCCAGTCTTGACTCCTGGGTGTGCCACCTCTCTCATTCAGTGGGCCATAGAAAGCCTATTTATTTTTTTTTTTAAATATTATTGGGTTTCTAAAGTCTCCCTTAAAAAACAAAAAATACATAAAAAAACAGTGGGAGAGTAATATTGCCCTTTCAGCTTGTGTGCCAGTCTTGACTCCTGGGTGTGCCACCTCTCTCATTCAGTGGGCCATAGAAAGTCTATTTATTTATTTTTTTAAATATTATTGGGATTCTAAAGTCTCCCTTAAAAAACAAAAAATACATAAAAAAACAGTGGGAGAGTAATATTGCCCTTTCAGCTTGTGTGCCAGTCTTGACTCCTGGGTGTGCCACCTCTCTCATTCAATGGGCCATAGAAAGCATTTTTTTTTTCCTTGATTTGTGTTCTAAAATCTACCTCAACACAAAAACACTACATCAATCAGTGGGAGAAAAATATTGGCCTCAGTCAGGGCTTGTGTGCCACTGCTGTGTGTGCTATCTCTCATTCAGTGGGCTATAGAAAGCCTATTTATTTATTTATTTTTTTTCTTATTATTTGGTTTCTAAAGTCTCTCTGAAAAAAAAAAAAAAAAAACTGTGGGAGAGTAATATTGCCCTTTCAGCTTGTGTGCCAGTCTTGACTCCTGGGTGTGCCACCTCTCTCTCATTCAGTGGGCCATAGAAAGCCTATTTATTTTTTTGGTTTTTTTAATATTATTTGGTTTCTAAAGTCTCCCTGAAAAAAATAAACAAATAAATTAGGTGGGAGATTAATATTGACATTAGTGCTTGAGTGACAGTCCTGCGTGTGTGTCATCTCTGTGATTTTGTGCCACAGAAAACAGAGTGTGTAACATTGTGCCTGATTTTCCTTGTGGTCTCACCAACCTGTTAAGGGATATTGAAATCATACTGAAGTTATAGCTCACCGTGTAAGTTGT